>NW_027507903.1:536349074-537061574 GCF_037356315.1 Lithobates pipiens
AAATACTATAAGGTAGATGTCAGTGCATCGACCGATGCCTGTTTTGGCTGCAAAGTTTTGCAGGAGGCCTGTATGGTTGCAATTGCATATACAATTTTTCCATTTTTATTTTTATTTTTTTGGGGGGGGGGGGGGGGTAAAAACACAGTACCTTTAATGTTAATGCACTGTTGCATTTGTTACCGCAGTTTTGGTGCGGTTTGAGTGTAGTGTCTCTGTTGAGGAGCACCCTGTGTTTGTGGTGGTTTTTCCACACACCTGTGGTTTGTTTTTTTTATTTATTTTTTTATTTTTATTTTTTTTTGTGGGTAAAGGTTTTTATACTAGTTCCCACTTGCCATGGTGGATGAAGTTTTTTATGCTGTTTCTCCCCCCCCCCCCCCCCCCCCCCCCCCCTCGTTTGTGCACTGCTGGGGGACGTCCCAATGGCTAAGAGGAGCTGTGTCAGTGAATATAAGAGAAAATAGGATTTTTTGTACTCGCTGTAAAATCCTTTTCTCTGTAATGCACCCCACCCCTCCCTATTTTTCATTACGTTATACTGCTTGTTCATGTATGAGGCCTGCATGGCAGGCTGGGGGGTTGTTTCCTAAGGGACTGCCCCTTGTTATGTCATGCCCTCCTCCTAAAGGTGGAGTAACAACCCAATGGCTTAGAGGAGCTGTGCCAGTCGGTGAAATTACAGAGAAAAGGATTTCACAGTGAGTACAAAAAATCCTATTTTATTTGCATATTAAGGATCTTTTTTAGTAATTTTTTTTTATCATTTTTATTTTTTTCCCTTAACTCTTTGCCTACCGGGTACTTTTACCCCCTTCCTGCCTGGTTCAATTTTCAGTTTTCAGCTCTGTCGCGCTTTGACTATTGCTCATTAACCACATGTCCCCTGCAATATAGCAGAATGACATCGGCAAAGTGGTTTCAATATCCTGACTGGGCATCATATGGCATCCTCAGGATATTAAGCCGCTGCGCGCCCTCGGGGGCGCACATCACGGTAATCGTTGTTGCGGGGTGTCAATCTGACATCATGCAACACCGATCTAGGTAAAGTGTCTGACAGAGACTCTTTACCACGTCATCAGCTGTGTCCAATCACAATGTAAATAGGAAAAGCCGGTGATCGGCTTTTCCTCACTCGCATCTGACAGACGCGAGTAGAGGAGAGCCGATCGACCGGCTCTCCTGACGGGGGGGGTCTGTGCTGATTGTTTAGCTTTCTTTTGGTATTTATTCACCACTTATTTTATTTTAGCAATAAAAAAATAAATAAAAACCTCAAACATTTATCGTGGTTTGCAAATTTTGCAAACCGGTAATTTTTCTCCTTCACGGGTGGGGCTGCACGGATTGGCAGCACTGTTGGGACTGCACTGATAATTAAGACACTGATCATCGGTGCCCTGATTATCAGTTGTAGATGTCCCTTTCACACAAGCTGATTATCGTCTCTCCTTAAGCTATTAACCTGATGGAAGGAGTACAGATAACCGTTTACATCATGATCAGCTGTGATTGGACATGGTAAAGAGCTGCTGTTTGGCTCTTTACACTAACCTGTGATCAGCTGAGACCGGAGGACACAGTGATTACAGAGCACACCGCAGCAAACCAAGCTATAACCATGATATAGCTGTCATTTGGCTATAGCCAGCAAGTGGTTAAAGCGGCAGTAAACAAGGTACAGGGGGAAAAAAAACTGCAAGACAATGGCATAATGTGCTAGTAAGCATTGCGTAACCCCCCCTAGCGGTGTCCGCTCCCTGCCGAGGGGGATAACCTGTTCCCCCTGGGTTTGAAGGCTCCAGCGTTGAGTGGCTGGGCCGCAATCACGTCACTCCCGTCATGCACACGAGAGGCCTCTATTCCGGCAAGAAGCTCTGAAGTTCTGGCACAATACACCAGACCTTCTGAGCGCATGCGCCGGTGATATCAGCAGTGGCGGCGGGATGCAAGATGAATATCTCCTAAACGGTGTACGTTTTAGGAGATATTTTTACCTACAGGTAAACCTTATTATAGGCTTACCTAAAATCACAAAGTGGGGTATACAACCATTTTAATTTAAAGTAATTCTACGGGCAAGCTTTTTTATGGTTTTGCACAGAGCAACCTCATGGACATTGACCATTCACACACGGAGCATGGCTTGGGAAACCCCCCTGCTCTCCACTGGCTGTGATTGACAGCAGCAGGACCCAATGGCTCCTGCTGCGGGAGCCAATGAGCAGAGAGAGACCCCGGAGAGCCGCTGCTCTCATACACATCGCTGCATCCATACGAGGCTCGGGTAAGTGTAAGGGGGTGGTGCTGCACCCAGAAAGTTTTTAACCTTCATGTATATAATGCATTAAGGTAAATAAAAAACAAACCTTGAGCCTTTGGAACCACTTTAAAACTACTCTGTCCCTGATTTTAAATGTTAAAACATGGAACCTGCAAAGGGTTCCTGCCCCACTGCCATTTTCACCAGTCTTTGCTTTCTGACAGAGCAATGGCCTCTCTACATCTGACCACTTTCAGGTATATTGTACCACAACATGTTGATACATGAAACAACACCGTACAAAGCACGTGTGTGGGTGTCAATGAGCCATAAATGGCCCCCACACCCAGGCAAACTGCTTTTTGGCATTATATTTAATAGAGTACGTCAAAACTTGTATGTTAACAACTTGCTGTTTTTGTTTCTAAAGGGTGTTCCATCAGAGGATATACATGCTGCTCTGGACAAAATTCCTGAAAGGAAAAAGTTTGCAAAGTACTGGGTGTGCAAGGCAAAGCTCCTAGAAAGGGAGGGCATCACTGATGTAGTGGAGTTGTACAAACAGGGTGTCCAGTGTGGAGCTACAGTAAGTTCTGATTCTGAGAATACATGTATTCTACCAAAACAATCTACAAATGAAAACTTGCTTGTCTTGGGTTTGTTTTGTATTTTATGCTGCTATAGCTTCTGTCAAGAGCCCACCCTTTTTTGAAGCCTATTTAAGTCTCTGGCTCTAATCGCGTGCTTCAAAAAAAACGCCCATCCTGCATTGGAATCCATGCATTTGGCGCCCAGGGGGCCAAATGCATGGAGGTGGGGGTGGCGCCAATGCACTCCAAATGGATGGGCCACCGCTAATCAAAAGGATGCATACTGTGTCATCACTTTTTTAATCAAATATTTTAATAGGCCTGCATAAAAAAAGCCAATCATAGGAGAGTCAATAGATATAGTTAAAGCGGAGGTCCACCCTAATTAACAGTACTACCGTATATACTCGAGTATAGGCCGACCCGAATATAAGCCGAGGCCCCCAATTTACCCCCAAAAAAACTGGCAAACTTATTGACTCGTGTATAAGCCGAGGGTGAGACATGCCTGTCCATCCCTGTGTGTGTGTCCGTCCCTGTGTGTCCGTCCATCCCTGTGTGTGTGTGTGTCCATCCATCCATCCCTGTGTGTGTGTGTGTCCATCCATCCATCCATCCATCCCTGTGTGTGTGTGTGTGTCCATCCATCCATCCATCCCTGTGTGTGTGTGTCTCCATCCATCCATCCCTGTGTGTGTGTGTCTCCATCCATCCATCCCTGTGTGTGTGTGTCTCCATCCATCCCTGTGTGTGTGTGTCTCCATCCATCCATCCATCCCTGTGTGTGTGTCTCCATCCATCCATCCATCCCTGTGTGTGTGTGTCCATGTGTGTGTGTCCATGTGTGTGTGTCCATGTGTGTGTGTCCATGTGTGTGTGTCCGTGTGTGTGTCCGTGTGTGTGTCCGTGTGTGTGTCCGTGTGTGTGTCCAGCCTACCTGTGTCCCGAGCCTCCGTGCCTTGCCTCCGTCCCGTGCCGTGCCTTGCCTCCTTGCCTCCGTCCCGTGCCGTGCCTTGCCTCCTTGCCTCCGTCCCGTGTCGTGTCGTGCCTTGCCTCCGTCCCGTCCCGTCCCGTGCCGTGCCTTGCCTTGCCTCCGTCCCGTGCCTTGCCAGGATCGCCTCGGCGGCCATTCTAAAATTCAAAAGCCCCGCCTCCGCCTGTGATAGGCGGAACACTGAATTTCCCAGCAGCCTGTGTTCCGCCTATCACCGATATCGTCTCATCCTCGTACTACGGACGAGGATGAGACGATGTCCGTGATAGGCGGAACACAGGCTGCTGGGAAATTCAGTGTTCCGCCTATCACAGGCGGAGGCGGAGAAGGAGGCGCGGCTTTCAAATTGTAGTATGTCCGCCGTCTGTCTGCTCGATACGCTGATCGAGCAGTCAGACGGCGATGACTCGAGTATAAGCCGAGGGGGGCACTTTCAGCCTCAAAAAGAGGCTGAAAATCTCGGCTTATACTCGAGTATATACGGTAGGTCTATGTGATCCCCCCCCCCTTCCCTAATCGCTAGGTAACCCCCTTACCTTTCTGCTGTCTTCTTCTGTTTTCTTATTTAAAATTTTCTGCCTCTGGAGATTGCGGAAAGGGGTGGGGCCGCTGCAGAAATGGGCGGGGCTTCAGCGGCAGGTCACTTCTTCCTGTCTGCCGCAAGGGCTCCTGGGATCGTTTTTTTTTTTCCCCAGGAGTCTGTGCGGCGCCCAGGCTCGAGATCTCGCGCCCGTTGTGATGGCAACCTGAGTTGTTGTGTTTGCTCGAGCGGATTGATCTGCGCATGCGCGAGATCGCAGCTCATAGGGGCGGTGCATGATGGGACTGTGCCCCGGAAGACAATGCCTGTGGTCTTCACATGCCCACAGGCAAAATGGAGAACGCCTGGAGATGTTTTCCTAGGCAGTTTAGAGGAATGAAAAAGACTTGGAAGAGAATCGGACAGCACATAGAGGTATGTGAAATATTTAGTAAACTTAATTTAAAACATTATTGCGGGGGAAAAAAAAAAAACGGCGGTGGAACCCCGCTTTAAGTGTATGGTGCATCAGATTACCTTTTCAGTCTTCTGAACATTATTTTCTCCCAGAAATTGATTTGGAGTACAATTGTATATAATGTAAGTGTTCCTTGTATAAGCACTGTAAAGAAATGTTGGCGCAAACCCTGTGCATGAAATTTAAAACCTTAATTTGTGTGTTGGTACATCTTTAAGTTTGGGTCGAAGACTCCGGGGAATTAATTAAGCTTCTTGCGCAGGAAACTGTCTTAAGTGGTGTGCGCCACATTAACTAAGCAGGTCTGTTTCAGGTCTATCTGCACCACCATACTAGTTTCTTTTTCAGAGTGAAATAAAAGCTTTCGTAGATCTGCCCCTAATTAACAGAGGGAATGCGGCAGCTTTCTATGGCTTTTCGACAACTAATCGATAACGTAATGGGGTTAAAAACTAAAATTGGCCCTTTTATAGTACACAGAGCAAATTGCTACTGTATTACTTTCACAGTTCTACAGTAAAAAAAGAACCCCTTACGGTAGTGATTATTTGCTTTTTTTGTACTATAAAGGGCTAATTTTTTTAACCCCATTATGTTACTAAACATCTTAGACCTGGTTCATATCTGTTTTTTGGTGCTTTTTGCAGAAACACACTACAGTTCATTTACATGGTTTCCCATGGGCCACTTTCGCATCTATGCTTTTTTCAGCCGCTGTGTATTTGGAAAGGGTCGGGGACTTTTTTCTAACTCAAAACAATGCTTTTTTTTGGTTCAATGTACTTCAACGGAGAAGCTGCAGAAAAGCATGTAATGCGTTTTTCAGCAAATTTGTGTTTGTTTTTTTAATCTGCCCAACAACAAATTGGCCAAAAAAAATGAAAAAACGTAAATCGCAGCAAAATCATGTGCGCAAAAAGCACCGCAGAAACAGATCAAAAGCAAACTGCATAAGGGTCCTTTCACATTGACGTTCCGTTCAGGCCCGCCTGTCAGTTTTTCAGGCGGACCTGAACGGGTGCTCCATAGAGGTCTATGGAGCGTCGGATGTCAGCGGTGACATGTCCGCTGACATCCGACCCGCTCCGATCCGAAAAAGTGTAACGGAGGAAAAAGCTATTTTTCCATCCGTTTGCGGATCGGATCGGATGACAACGGGCACTGCGGTCCGTCGTCATCCGATCTCCCATAGGGGAGAGTGGCGCTGTGACAGGTCCGTCCCTGCGCAGTGTGCAGAGACAGACCTGTCATCTCCCTGCTCAGCGGGGATCGACGGAGTGATCCCCGCTGAGCAAACGGATATCCACGGGGCGGATCAGAACTGATCCGCCCCGTGTGAAAGGACCCTTAGTGTGCACCGAGCCTTATGCTGGCCACACAGATCAATTTTCAGACAAGAATATTCAGACAAAAAAATCTTTGTACATTCGCTGAATGAAAGAATGCTGTTTGAAATTTTCACTTGTTTTTAACATTCTGTTTTTAAAACGAATGTCATTTCTAAATGAAAACCACAGGCACTGTCTGAAAACTCCTTTGACCAAGAAGTTTTCTATTTCCACGTTTTTCCATCACTGTGGTTGAAAATGAACATCGATTTAACCCCACTAACAATTAGAAAATCGAACTAACGTTCTTAAAATTATTTTATTTTTATTTTTTTGAAGGAAGACAATTATTTTTTTTATTATTTAAAAAGTCTGATGATATTTTACCAGATTCACCCTTTTAATAGTATATACAGTATACCTCTCCTCTAATGGTATGTGCCGTATACCTCTCCTCTAATATCTCTTCTGTCTGTTATTCTCAGAGTGGATTAGAGATTTTTCTCCCTAACCATATAGTTGGTTATTTTATATTTTACACGTTAACCAACCCTCCAACAGTAGGCACTCCACCCAGGGTCCCCACAGTCTCCAACAAGCCTCCTGAACAATCGGACGTCATCGACTGCGAATTACCGATTTTTTTCAGTAGCCACAGCAAACAAGTATAGCCCCTTAGCAAAGGACCTGGACAAGTATATCAAAGAAGGAGCTCGCCCCAAATCGAACGACAGCATATGCGCCCCCGATGTAAACAAGATTAAAGATAGGACCATAGTCACTCCTCCCAATTTTGAGGAAGGTTTTTTAGTCCTTTCTCCAAAGGGAGTCACGTTCACAAAAGAAAAGAGAAAACTAGAAGAGGTTGTAGAGGAGGACAAAAACTCAAGACTAAACAAAAAGGAACGAGTAGAGATTTAGTGGAAGATAGCACCATAAAAATTTTCAATCTATCAACACATACCCTAACTCCCTACGAATTAACATTATTGAAAAAAGGTCTAAGCTTTTCACCATCCACAGGACCCAACAAATTTGGCCTCTTTAAAGATTTAAATAAATTTGTCCGATCTCTCACCCTAAATAGACATTTTACTAAAACAACAACCAATAACGCAAAATGTGATCTGACACCCGAATCAGATAAAATGAATATAAACGTCACCACACACGACGAGATCCTAGGCATTCTCGAAGAGCTGTGGATTGAGAGCAACATCTCCAGTCAGACACAACATCCCTTTACAGAGCCTGCGGTTACACATACCCATTTGAAACCCGTATCCACTTTTAATCCAACACAATCCAAGGGACCCTATATTGAAACTTTCTATCAAGCGGTTTACAAAGATTTTATCGAGCTATGTAATACCACCAACAATAATAACAAAAAACAAACCAATTTAAACAAACCAGAACAACAGGCCCTTACAAATTTCACCACTAACAAAAACATCATAGTCAAACAAGCTGACAAAGGAGGCAGTCTAGTCATACAGGACATGGGTGACTACCTCGGTGAAGCCACTCGGTTATTATCCGACACGACCACCTACCAAAAACTTACATCTGACCCCCTCCCTATGTACCAGTGTGACCTAACGTTTATGATCGAGAAAGCCCATAAAGATGGGGTGCTCAATCCTAAAGAAAAGCGTTTTCTCTTGCCTAAAGTTTGTAGCACTCCTTACTTCTATCACCTCCCCAAGATCCACAAGTCCCCTACCAACCCCCCAGGAAGACCCATAGTGGCTAGTACCAACAGCTTCACCAGTGGACTATCTGCTTACATAGATCACATCTTACAGCCCCTGGTAATACAACTTCCTTCATATATCAAGGATTCCAGCCACGTGATTGAGATCATGGGAAACTATAAATGGTCCGAGGAATATATGTGGGCCTCTCTGGACGTTAATTCTCTCTACACTTCCATACCCCACGAAATTGGACTAACCGCAGTCCAACATTTCTTGAGTATTAATGAAGGCATGAATTCTAGACAGACCGAATTTTTATTACTAAGCATAGAATTTTGTCTGAGACATAACTATTTTACTTTCCTCGATCAATTTTATCTCCAGCTCCAAGGCACTGCCATGGGAGCGAGTTTTGCCCCAGTATATGCCAATCTTACCATGGGGTTCTGGGAAAAACAAAACATCTGGACAAACAATCCTTTTGCCGAGTTCATTGTGTTTTATGGTCGATATATAGATGACATTTTGCTCATATGGAGTGGAGGCGTGGACATTTTTGCCTCCTTCGTTAGTTTCTGCAACAACCCCATGGGCCTATCTTTCACATCAGTCATTGACCAAAACCAGCTAGTCTTTTTGGATCTGGTCTTATCCCATAATGAGCAAAATGTCATCACCAGCAATCATTCCAAACCCACGTCAGGCAACTCTTATCTACATTACAAGAGTTGTCATCACCCAGTTTGGAAGAAAAATATTCCCAGTGGCCAATTCCAGAGGCTACGGAGAAACTGTACCCTAACTGATGACTACATACAACAAGGCCAGCAGATGGCCAAAAAATTTATAGAAAAAGGCTACCCAGATGACCTAATCACACAGGCCTTTAGGAAACATACAACCAAGCACTCACCCACCAAAAAGCATCCCAAAGATTCCACAGACAATAGTCCCGCGGTCAGGTTCATTTCCACTTTCAACACACAATATAAACATATTTCAAAAATAATTCTCAAACATTACGATATTCTCAAGCTAGATCCAATCTTGGCACTTTCCCTCCCATCCAGACCACAAATTACCTTTAGACGTTCACGTACAATAAAGAATATTATTGCCCCCAGCAAACTTACAAAATCCGGTAAAAATGGTAATAAATCATTCCCCGATATTAGAATGTATTTCGACAATAGACATGGGATATACAAATGTCGCAAAAGAGGCTGTTTCACCTGCCAATCCATCCCTAATGGCCAATTCACCATCACCACACCTCAAGGTAAAACCTTTAAGATAAAACAATTCATTACATGTTCCACCGAATATGTGATCTACGTCCTACGTTGTCCTTGCGGCCTCCTCTATGTAGGCCGTACGATACGGGCCTTACGCACTAGGGTGGGCGAACACCGCCGCCTAATCAAAGAGGGTTGCATTAAACACAGCATCCCGCGCCATTTTCGCCAGTTCCATGACAAAGATTTCAAAAAAATGGAGGTCCTTGCAATTGAGTCCATCCCAAAAGGTACCCTAACGGATAACGAAAGATTCTCCCTCCTGTGCCGTAGAGAGACTTTTTGGATATATCTCATGGGTACCCTCTCACCACAAGGCCTCAACGAAGATATCGATATCCTTAGCATAACCTCCTAATACACATTTGTTAGACATAAACATAACCCACGCACGCATGCCCCCCTTTCCCCCCCCCCCCTCTCCCCTCCTTTTTTTTTTTTTTTTTTTTTTTTTTTTTTTTTTCATACCAAAACACATTCCTCTTTTTATTTTATTTTTATTTTTTTGTTTTTTTTGTATTTTTATTTTTTTTTATATATATTTTTTATATATATCTTTTTAAAAAAAAATTTTCCAAATTTTTTTCCAGGTTTTATAGATTTAAAAACTTTCATTTAAACTTGTCGCTACAGTCTATACACATTTTTTATACATTGCCCCTCCCCCCCCCCTTTTTTTTTTTTTTTTTTTTTTTTTATTCTCACATAACCATCCCGTTTCACCCACTTATTACCTCAATCGAAACTAACTCCATTGCTTTCGGTTTCCGTTAAGTCTACACACCAATAGAGATGATCGCTCCATAGGCTACGAGCTAAACACATTTATTGACACTTAAGGGGTTAACTTATTCCACTCCGATACTCCCCGCCCCTCCACACAACCCGATGCCATATATCCTGATGTGTGCCACACGCCGCCTTAGCTTTGATAAAGCGCATGCGCGCGAAACATGTTAGCAGGCCGGTTGGCATGGTAACCCCCCTCGCTACGGAGCCTCCCACGTGACGAATAGTGACCCGCAAACCGCTCGGGCAAGCGAAGCGGAGCGCTGCGCTCCAAGCCTTCCGGATACACAAGGTGGATGCCACCTTGTGTCCAACTTGGACCAACACCCTCCAGCGCTTATTGCACCTCCGCCCCGGAGCACAGGAAGCACGATTGATCCTTTCTCTTCCACTCCTCCAGCCCAGTATGACGGTGCCCCAGCCTTACAGTCCAACCATTCATAACAATGAGTGACTTTGGGAACACAGTTCCAATCATTTATTTTCATTTGCATATGAACTCTACTGGTTCCCCCTGCCTCTGGAAGTTAACCACCCACAGCCCTTTTCACGTGCACAATAGACTACACTGGTAACACAGCCTTGCAGTCACCAACATCTCAAAGTCACAAATAGAAGGTACCAGGGCTAATTTGTCATCAAGCAACTGTTGTTTTATTGCCGTGATTGACTGATGAAAAGGTTTTAAGATCCCAAGAGGATCAAACGTCCTTTATTGAGTCTTTTTTTTTTTTTTTTTTATTTAATAAATTGTTGTTATGCTTTTTACATCAGACTATGAGTCTCTCTGATGCGCTGTCCTTTTGATGGTTCAATTTCTGCTTTCTTCCACCAAGTCCAAAGTGGTCTAGCAGCTGCACATTGAGACTTTTTACAGGTCCTCCTCGAGACAACAATTAACTTAACATTTGGACAAAGCGTTCTCTACAAAAGGTTTTATTCATTTGTGCGCCAATAATTTTTGTTTTTGTTTTTAATACTGTGTATTTTATATTTACCACTGCAGTGATATTTAAGAATAAATGGCATGTCCCGTTCTGTACTATGAAACCGTTCTAATAGGAGCGACTCAAGTCGCTCTGACTTAGAAAAAGATTCCTGTACTACTTTTGGGACAACTTGCATTGACTTCTATACAGAAATCATTTTGCAAGCCGCGGCTAAAGTCGTGTGCAGGTTGCCTGAGGCAGTCGCTCTGCAAGTCATACTGCCTCTGTGTGAACCGGCTCTTAATAGAAACAATAATCAGCCATCTAAACGATTATGAAAATCGTTGCAGCCCTACAGCTTTCCATTTAAAAAACTGCTGCAGATTCCTGCTCGTGCAGTGAATACACTAAATCAGCAGAGCCTGTAGGGTTAACAACCCTCCTCATCCAATCCACTATAAAATGAGCAGGGGGTTGTGGGCTGACGGGGATGGCAGCGAGATCAGAGAATACAGCACCAGCTCTCTGTTCTTAGTTCTCCCTCTGACACGGCAGCACAAAGAACTGATCGCTCCTAATTATAAAGGGGCTTGTGGCACTTTTGTTTAACTCCTTCCAGTGTGTCTAAATTGTACTGCAAACTCCACCTCCCAGTATCGCTATCTTTTTCTGGAAGCAGACCTAAGTCCTCCACTTGCCACTGCAGAGTTTTTCATCATATTTTTTTTGTTTTGTTTTTTTGTTTTTCACTCCCTGTTGTGATTTGGCTATTAGCTGTTTGGTGTAGTGCAGAAACCCTTTTATTGACAACACTTATTAAAATGTAACATATTCTGTAATATTATGTGATGATCAGCATTGGAGTACTGGGTATGTAATTTGCAATGCTTTCTGTCAGCTCTATACATAGGTCTATGAGCTTATCGCAAATACTAATTAAAATGTTGTAATTGTATTTTATTTTGTAGCCAATTGATGAGTTACGAGAAGTTGTCTTTGATATTATGAAGACTACAAGCAGGAAATCGAAAGGTAATTGACTTCCACTTCCTCATCTTTCTGCAGTTGAGTGCTATGTGTAATGCTCATTTCATGTTTCCTTTGTTTTGGTGTTTGTAGTTGTTACATTTGGACCATTGCCTAATGAGGACACTGCAGTGGACAGTGAGCAGCATGAGGAGGATAGATACAGTCATGCTACACCAGTCATGAAGCCTGTGGATGACATGGAGACATCGTGTTTTGAAATGGGCATGTGTGACCAGGGCTCTGCAGTTAAATTCCAGATTGCCTGTCTCTCCAGGTAATGGGTTCCTTTTTAGCTTTATCATTCATGGCCATAGTTCTGCAACACTAGTTGGCCCATTTGGTTTCACACATCACTTCTGCGGTATTGTAGGCTTCAGAACTCTGATTTCTTATATGTGATTAGTTGGCTGTACCATGTATATTATGGGCTCACCTGACATTTTAGGCATACGTGTTCATTTTCCATTCTATTTTGGCTACATTAGAGAGTTAAAGTGATACTAAAATCTTTCTTTTTTTTTTTTTTAATTTATAAATAACAAACATGTTATACTTTACCTGTGTAGTAGATTTGCACAGAGCAGCCCACATCCTCATTTTCCCGGGTCCCTCATCAGTGCTTCTGGCCCTTCCCTCCTGTTGAGTACCCCCACAGCAAGCAGCTTGCTATGGGGGCCCCTGAGCCGAGCCACAGCTATGTGTGTCCAGTCAGACACAGAGCTGCGACCTGCCCCGTCCCCTTTCTCTTCCCATTGGCTGACTGACTTTGACAGTAAAGTCAATAGCACCGTGCTGCCGTTTCAGCCAATGAGGAGAGTCCCAGGCATCTGAGACGCATGCAACTTTACTGGATCTAGATGGACCTCTAATGGAAAGTATTAAATGCTGCATCAGTCCCCTGCTGCTTTTAAGAACTCATTGAGAGCCTGAGCCAGCTGTTGGTCTAGGCATTAAAGTTGGGATCCCTCCAGAGCCTGGACAGGCTGAGTGATGTCAGCTGACAGTCTTTAGCCTGCTGTCTGCTGAATATTGATCACAGGAGTGGTCCTGTGACCTACAGGAGAAGAAACCCTATTTCTCCTTTTTTTTATTTATTTATTTATTTATTTTGGTCCCTGTTCACACCTATGCAAATTGGATGCGGCTTACACCACATCAAATTTGCAGACATTTTAAAATACATTAATTTGAATGCATCTGGTTCACATATGTGCGTTGCATTCTCACTGGCCATTGCCCAAAAAAGTGTGCGTTTCTGGGCACTGTGGTGCAAATTACAAGCACATTATCTTCTATGGGAACGCATCTGATTCGTAGATGCATTCCATTCTGAACACAAATTCTCTCCTCCTCACTACACCTCTCCCTGCTCACTGATCCGCAGTTACAACGGAGAAGAACCGCTGAACAGCTGCTTTTTCCCCACGCAGAGTAAATGTAGCTGAGATTTGCACCGGACTGGTGTGAACCCAGCCTATTTAAATGCCATTTGTTCTTTCCAGTGCTGAACTTAGAGATGCCAAGTCAGGTAGGCTGTTTGACGAGAACTTTTTTCAGTCCCTGGGTAGTGCTGCACGATTCTGGGCAAAATGAGAATCACAATTTTTTTTTTTTTTTTTTTTTGCTTAGATTAAAAAGATCACAATTCTCGTGCCTTAAAATCTTTCACATTATACAAAAAAAATTGGGCTAACTTTACTGGTTAGGTGTTTTTTATCTTTTGTTTTTTTATTTATTAAAGACACTCCCCCTCCCCCCCCCCCCCCCCCAAAAAAATTGCATTTGAAAGACCGCTGCGTAAATACAGTGTGACATAAAATATTGCAACAACCGCCATTTTATTCTCTAGGGCAGTGATGGTGAACCTTGGCACCCCAGATGTTTTGGAACTACATTTCCCATGATGCTCAACTACACTGCAGAGTGCATGAGCCTCATGGGAAATGTAGTTCCTAAACATCTGGGGTGCCAAGGTTCGCCATCACTGGACTAGGGTCTCTACAAAAAAAATAATAATAATAAATATATATATTTATAATGTTTGGGGGTTCTAAGTAATTTTCTAGCAAAAAAAATGATTTTAACTTAACTTTAAAAAGGTTTAAGGTTTGTGGTTAAAATTTCCTCATTTACACACAGTCTATTCCTTTGACAAGTTACTATGTTATACTTGAGTTCCACTTCTAAAGAATGTTGTAATTCTTGACAGATTGCCATTTTTCTTTCATCCTTTCTTTTGAGAGCCGTGGCTTCAGAAGAGCAGAGAGAATCCTTTGTATAGCAAGAATCGTGACACACTTTTTGTCAAGACCAACAGGGGAAAAAATAGCGCTAATTATTCTTGATCGTACAGCTTTAGTAGTCTTGGGTAGAAGCACTTTTTGCTTATAAAAAATACCTGCTTTAATCTGTTCATCCACAAAACTCTTAGCTCCTGTCCATTGCTGTTAACTGGATGGGCAGAATGCAGCAAGTGTGTGCAGCAATTTTAGATGAGGGTGAGGCAGCACTATGTAATAAGCAGACTTTTCGTTTTAGTGCATGGTCTGCTTTAATTGTTTTATAGTAAAAAAATCTCTGCTCCAACTTTTTTAGCATTTCAGGAAATAAAAACCAAAACAATGGTTTTAGGTAGCGGCGCCCCATTTTTATTTCCTCTGGTCTTCAAAACTTTAAATTTCCAGTGTCAGACCATTTGTGCAAATGGTTTAGTCTCTACTATCTTTGCATAGAGCAGTGGAGATAAAGGATAAATTGGGGCCCATTTACAATAGAGTGTACATGTTCTCTGTCTTTGCTAAACGAGCTGCTTATAACAAAACTTTACATGCTCTTGCTACTGTTTTTGCATTTATAAATTTCCTCCTCGTACTGCTCCGTTGCTGCTTCCTGTACCTGCCAGGACCTATGAGGCCCTGCCGGAGTCTCTATGTGCACATTTCCGTTTTTTAGAACTACAATCTTGAGTGCAGCCAAGATCTCGCTGTCCTTGTCGGCAAAGCTTTGGCTCAATCAGTCACCATTGTGGAGGAAGAGGGGAGGCGTGGCTTTGGCTCTGTGTGCCTCTAGGAACTGCTGCATAAGAGTAGTTCAAATAAGAGTGTGCATATAGTGGAGACTCCAGCGGGACTCTAGGCCCCGGCACGCACAGGGGGGTACCCAAATACCTGGGGTCAGACAGCACACATTGGTTATAAAAGTATGCACGTCCTGTTATTGGCAACTCATTTAGCAAAACAATTATTTCAATGTTGCTTTAAAGCATTTACACCAATATTAGTTGTGCCCAGGCAGTAAGCTGCAGAATGCTGTCCCTGTCGTCATAAATCAGTTGGTCCTCGAACCTCTGAACGTTGGGGGGGTGGAACACTGTAGATTTCAATGGGCTCAACAGCTAGTATGGGAAGATTGCAGAGCAGTGAGTTATGGCTGAAAGCAACCACCTGATGTCTTGTACGTGAATATTTTGGTGGCATGGTGTCCTACTGGTAAATGTACAGGTTTTAAATTCCATACCATTGGGGAAGTGTACTACCATATATACTCGAGTATAGGCCGACCCGAATATAAGCCGAGGCCCCCAATTTACCCCAAAAAAACTGGGAAACTTATTGACTCGTGTATAAGCCGAGGGTGAGACATGCCTGTCCATCCATCCATCCCTGTGTGTGTGTCCATCCATCCATCCCTGTGTGTGTGTCCATCCATCCATCCCTGTGTGTGTGTCCGTGCAGCCTTGTGTGTCCAGCCTACCTCCGTCCCGTGCCGAGCCTCCGTCTTTCTGCCATGCCAGGATCGCCGCTCTTCGTTGGCGCCTCGGCGGCCATTCCTCTGTTCAAAAGCCGCGCCTCCGTCTGTGATAGGCGGAACACTCAATTTCCCAGCAGTCTGTGTTCCGCCTATCACGGACATCCTCTCATCCTCGTCCGTAGTATGAGGATGAGTGGATGTCCGTGATAGGCGGACCACTGACTGCTGGGAAATTGAGTGTTCCGCCTATCACAGACGGAGGCGCGGCTTTTGAATAGTAGAATGTCCGCCGTCTGTCTGCTCGACACGCTGATCGGGCAGGCAGACGGCGATGACTCGAGTATAAGCCGAGGGGGGCACTTTCAGCATCAAAAAAGAGGCTGAAAATCTCGGCTTATACTCGAGTATATACGGTACTTGGAGGGGGGAGAGAGACATTCTACAGTTTTATTTCAATCCTATAGATGGCCCTGCAGGTAAAATTTTAATATTGTGCCTTTTAATACATCAGTAGAATGAGTGGAATCCTGTTAAATCATGTTTTTATGGGTTTGTGTAGAGGAATACCCTTTTAATCAACATTTATAAGATGTTCATATATTTCATTTCCAGCAAGAAGAAAAAGGACGGAGGCAGCCAGGAATGGAAGTGTCTGACTCCAGTGCGCAGATCACAGCGAATTCATCAGTCGGCAGTTCAGTATCCAGAAGTAGTACAGGAACATGACACTGTGGTGGCCTCTCTGGATGAGCTGCTGGACATGGCCGACACAGAGGCTTACCTGTATGTGAGAAATGAAGCTCTGCCAATGGAGGCAGACCACACCATCCTTAGTATGGTGAAGCAGGACAATTCAGAGGGTCGAAATGAAAAACCGGCGTGATATAAATACAGTTGTGAATAATGGACATGTTACCCCAAAGTAATCATATGAGCTTTATGGTGCACAGCGATCTCCAAACAAGACATATATTTTTTTTATGTCTAACTATAATCTGAAATATGATCCCGCTTCAAGTAATGTAACCATACTATAGGCTGTGTAAGAAGAAAAGGTGAAATGCAATGTATATTTACATCATAAATATACCTCACAGGACAAATGTCAGCTGTAAAAGTCTTACCTTTTTTCAGTGTTTTAAAAGATGGTGGCTTTATGTAATTTCACTATGTATGTGAGGAGAAAGGTCTTGTTACTTTAAACTGCATGAGATCATTTATAGCCATCTGTGTAGTGCGCTGGGAAGTCACTACTGTTTCAGAACCACAGACAGCAGGCTCTGTGCCAAAGCATTGGCCAACAACACTCATCCTGTCAATATTATATATAGACAGAAGAACGCAGCATATATTTGGTTTATGCTGTCTGTTCAGATAATGTGTATTATATTATAACATGCTGTACTATAAATTAGTGATGCATTTGAACTGCAGAGCTGCTATGGTACACTCAATTTTGTGGCCACTCATAGCACTGATCACTTGTAGAAGTGTGTATAGAGCCATGTCAGCTGTATGCACTTCAGTAGTGCATATATTCATATACTGTATGCATTTTAGGGTTCATAGAATAAACCCCAAGTCTTCACTGCAAATCTAGTTTACTTGTTACAGTATTACAGCTATAAAAAGTGCTGCACCACTGTATGATATGAACCATATTCGTGGTCAGGGTTGACCTCTGTCCTAAAAGGCCAACTTTTAATATGAAGTTGAAAAGTTTTAAAGAATTGCGAGCTGGACAAATCAAGGAAATATGACTTGTTGGAGAAATGCTGTATGGAAAGTCTGCCTTCCCAGTATGGCCGCTGGAGCCTACTTCAGTAAGCAACATTGCTATATATCTATATACTTAATCTCATGTGGAATCTAATAGTATGTTCTGTTGCAACATATTCCATCGGTATAGGGTTTGCACATATCTGATGCTTTGTGTGCATTGCATGTTCTATATTTCATTGCTTGGTCACCAATATAAACTTGTCTGTAAGCATGTTCAAACTAATGGCCTGAATTCTGTTTATAAAGCAGCAACTACTACAGGGAGAGTAACATTTCCTGTAAAGCAGGGGTGGCCCACGGAGGGCTCTGACATGGCCCGTGACCTCCTTATCTGGGATTGGCAAGCCCAGAGCATAAGGGTTGGGAATGAGGTCGGCAGTAGGTGAGGTCGCTCTGCATATGCAGAGTGGACATGGACCCTGTCACCTGCCCGCTCCACTCATTGTGGCCTCCGACCGGTTACTAAGTCTCTTAAGTGGCCCTCACTCTTCAAAAGGTTGGGCACCCCTGCTGTAAAGTCTGTGTATAGACTTTATAGAGGGGTCAGAAACAATAGGCAGAAGACCTGGGAGACTCCTTTTAATTTGCCATTTAGTAGAAGCTGTTTTTTCATTGTATCCAAATAGAACACCTTCCTCGGTTTTTTTATTTTTTATTTTTTTTCTTCAAGATATTGGAGAAAGCTTATTATTTATGTATTTTGCACTTAAATAATTCTTTTAACCTTCCTGGAGGTATTTTTCAGTGTTTTAAAAGAGAGGTATTGTGTTTTTTAAAGTATATACTTTTATGTGTGAGCATATCCAAATGGATATTAAACCACTAACTTGCAAGACTTGGAGTTTACTATTCAGGGTGGAACCTGATGTTTTAATAAACAATAAAGCTTTTTTTATGTAAATATCAACTGACTCAAACTTTTATTAAGTTTATTGACAATTCAAAAAAATTTAACAAATCTAATGCCAAAAATATAAAAATTGAAACCATATAAAGGCATTTCTAAATTCAGACATTACTTGGAAATGTTATAATTATTCTGTCTACCATCGCATCCAGTATGTTGACACAGTTAAAATAGATTAATGTAGCAGAATGTATGGCATACCTGCGCCCTTGCAACTTTGTTTCCTAATCCTATTGATGGTTGGCTCATCCCATGATCTATATAGAGGCGCTGATGTGCACATTTCCTTTGATGTGCACATCAGCACCAGAGAATTTTCCCCCTCATCTTCCAGGACAGCTACTTGCGAGAGATGATTAGCTCTGCCCTCTACAGGAAACACAAATCAAACATAATTTAAAAGGCCCCTCCCTCTCCTCTGACCCTCAGTTGTTTTGTATTTCCAGACCCTTCTAGAGCACAGCATAATGTTTGTGTGTGTTTTTTTTTTCTGGTAACTGGTTGGTGGACCCCCCTTTGCTGGTGATATTCAGGACTGGTTGTGGCCACGTCTGGGGTGTTTTTCTATGTTTATAGACTGAGAAGGGACCCCTGTATGTATTGGGTTTCTTGCCACCCTGGTGGTCTAGCTGAGTGGAGAGGCATCTCCTCGTGTCTTCACCTTGTTGGGTGTACCAAGATGGTGCCGGAACCAAAAGTGACACGACACACTTCCCAGGCACTGTTTTCTTAAAGGATCTCAGCTTTGTACAATGCAGGGGACTCGCTGCTTTGGAAACAATCTGCCAGGCGCAGGGCAGACTAGTTTAGCAGTGCAGCGGCGGTCAGAGGAGTCTCACCAGTCGGCTCTATGGAGTCTGAGGTTCCACTGATTAAGTCCCACCCATAGGGATGTAACTCGTACGGACAGACACAATGTCACCCGCAGCCACCGTTGTCTGTTTATATTCATGCTGTTATACCAAGCACTGGGTCATATGTGCCTGGCTTGTGAGTTTTTTTATTCCCCCCCCCCCCCCCCCCCCCGTAATAAATTGTGCATCCATGCAGAGAGCACTGTGTTGCTTTTTATTTTCATGACATATGTGGCATTTGAGTGGAGATCGTTGATCGATTCATCCCACCATAAGGCGATCCCTAGGAAATCCGTATTGGTTTACCATTTTGAAACCCCGTGGGGGAAGGTGTGATAGACCCTCTATAAGCTGCCATTTTTACCATTTGGTGGAGGTTTGAGTTTCCCACAAAGTCACCTGCATGCAATACTTCTAGTTCATCGCTGAAGACACCATGGATTGTTTTTTAATTGATTTATGGACATTTTTATATTTTTCTTATGTTTTTTTTTTTTTTTTTTATTCGTGCTTAACTGTTCTTTATATGGAGGACGGAGCACCCGCTCGAGTTGAGCCAGCGGTGGCATCTGGGTCCAATACTGCCCCCAAGATAAGCCCTTATCTGTGGATAAAGAGCTTCTGTAGCAGGGGGTCTGTATAAGCCTTTTTCATGGGTTTTGTTTTCTGTTTTTTTTTTTTCTAGGTTGACAAACCTCTAAAGAAAACATGTGGAAACTGTAGAGGCAGGCTTTCTGATAATTATAAAAAAATATTTTGTGAGGATTGTATTCCATCAGGCAGATTCCGGATCTACTGCCTCTTTTGAAGGAATTGATGACTTCTATGAAGGAGGTAGTGGCCTCTTTGCGGTCCTTTAACAACCGAGTAGCCGAGCTAGGTCCTTCCACTTCTAAGCCTGTGACTCGGGAGCCTTCAGTCTCAGATCTCTACCTCTTAGTGTCAAAGACCATTAATTCACATAATGTTTCTGACCTGGAAGGTGAGAATCTGGTATCTACGTCTGATGAGGAGTCTACATCAGAGGATGAGGATACTGGTAGCTCAAATAGGTATCTCTTTCCAGTTGAAGATATTGACAAACAATTAAAGTCAATATATCCTTCTGAACAAATCGAGGTGCCTCAGCAAGCCCAGTCTGTTCAGGATAAGAAGCACAGAGGTCTAAGAAGGATGGAAATCTAGGTCTTTTTCTGTACATAATTCACTCAAGGATATGATCCTTTGAGTGGAAAGAACCTGAAAGAAGGTTGTTTCAATCTAGGGGACGTAACAGGTGGTTACCCTTTCAGTCCGATTTTGAGGCGTATGGGTCCAACGTCTTTGACCTCAATGACCTTCTCTCCTCCGACACCCCATAGAGGAGATCAGGGATTCTCTACAACTTATTGCCAAGTCAGTTGCGTTTTTGGCTGATGCGGCAGCAGATTCTGGAAGATCTGTTGCCAGAACATCAGCACTCATTAACCTCCCTGGCGGTATGATTCAGTCTGGAATTAGGTGCTGAAAGCGGTACAATTATTTTGTATGGAAATCTGGCATTTTATTTTGTAGTCCTGTAATTCTTAGGAATAATGCTCTTAAATCTCTTCAAACCAGAGTCTAGCAGACATCCCCGGTATGATAAAGTTTATAATATAATAATAATAAAAATTATTCAATAATGTAATCAAATCCTAAAACACTGAAAAAGGGACACTTTTTTTTTTTTTTTTTGTTGCTATGGACAATCTCCAAATTCCAGGCAGAAAAACAGTATTTATAATATAAAAGTGCATGCAGGGCACTGCACAGACCACTAGGGACAAAGGGGGTGTGTTTTGTGTGTTTGTGTTTTTTTTTTTTTTTTTTTTTTACTTTTTTGAATTTGCCGCCGTTCTCCGCTCCCGTGCGCCGTAACCTCGCAGGGAACGGAGCTCGGCGGCATTTGTCACTGTGAATGGAGCGGAGGACAGCTCCATCACACAGCGCGGGGGACATCGCTGGATCCAGGGGACAAGGTAAGTAAGTCTCCCTGTGTCCTCCCCTGCATCCAGCGGTGCGATCCAGTCTGGCTCGGGGTTACCTCTCCTATCAGTAAATTCCTAGCCTGAGCCAGACTCAGGATTACCGCTAGGGAGGCTATTTCAGCTAGACAGGACTGGCTAAAATCTTGAAGGATCTTGGTTCTTGCCTCCAAGAATAAACTTTGCGGCATACCCTTTGAGGGCAAGCTCCTATTTGATTCGTCCTTAGAGGAAGCTCCTAGCTCGTTCTGAGAAGAGTGAAAGTTTTCCATCTTCTCAAAAGAATAAGCCCCAGAATAAAGTACATTTTAAGACTAATCGGTAACAGGCAAAGAAGTGGTCATTGAACAAAGACAAGCAAATGCGGGGGGTGCACTCTTTGGGGATTTTTGGTAGGAGCTGAAGGAGCAGTGATGCCAGAGTGGTGGTAGGAGGGAGGGTGTCCCATTTCATCAAGGAATGGGCAGAGATTACCAACAATCCTTTTTATCCAAATTATAGAAAGAGGTTACAGATTGGAACTCAAAAACCTCCCACACCAGAGGTTTTTTCTCTACCCATCTGCCAAGGGACCAAGAGAGACGGCAGGCCATTGTGAATCTGATTGCAATGTGGGAAAAGGAGGGGGTTATTTATTTCTGAAAGATCAAAAATTCCAAGGATTTTATTCTGACGTCTTTCAGGTAGGAAAGACTACTGGCAGTTTTCGGATGGTCCTCAATTTAAGTGTCCTAAACAGATTCATAGTCTACAGATGATTCTGGATGGAAAACATTTATTCTGTAAGGAATCTGCTATTACCAGGAGTGTTCATGGTAACCCTGGATATTCAGGACGCTCACCTTCAGGTACCAATCTGCCAGAATCATCAAAAGTTCCTCAGATTTGCAGTTCTCATGGAGAATGATCCAAGTCATTGGCAGTTCAGAGCCCTCCCTTTTGGTTTCTCGGCAGCACCAAGGATTTTCACGAAAATCATGGCTGAAGTTGGGGCCCATTTTTGAATACAGAGGGCATCGATCGTTCCATATTTAGACAATTTTTTTAATCTTTTGCCTGAGAGCCTTGTTCAGGATCTGCAATTGATCTTGCGGTCCTTTCAGAAATTTAGGTTGAAGGTCAATCTGCAAAAGTCTTGTCTGGTTCCCTCCCAGAGCATGTCCTTTTTGGGTTACCTAATAGACACAGTTGCCCAAAAAACGTTTTTTTTTTTTTTTTTTTTTTTCGGAAGAAAGGATTTTAAAGATTCTTCTCTCCATGCAGAACTTCAGGTTGCTCCCACAGGCCTCCCTTTGTCAGATCATGCAGTAACTGGACTTAATGACTGCAGCCATTCTGGGGGTGCAATGGGCACAATTGCATTCCCGGCCCCTTCAGGCGTTTCTTCTGCATCATTGGGATTGCAGAAAAAGCTCTTTGAATTGGCTCATACAGCTTCCAAGAGGATTTCTTTTTCGTTTATCACAGGACAGAGAGCCATTGTATTTACTGATGGTTTATATAGGTACCACTAGGTGATGGACACTAACACACCCTAGACAGGAAGTTTAGCCTCCTATATAACTCCTCCCCTTACTGGGAGTACCTCCGTTTTTTCGCCAGTATCTTAGGTCACGATTAAAGATGTGCTATGCTGAGCTCCACTGGAATATTCCTTACTGGGGCAAGCCATGCAACCGGATCCATTCAAAGTGTCTTTTCCAGACTGAATTGAATGGTACCCGGGCCTTGTGTCCTGAAGAAACAAGGTTTTACCTGTAACACTTCTTTTTAGAGAGCTGGACCCCAGGATCCAGTATTTGTTTTTTTTCAGCCACATTCTTGGCGGGGTGCTTTACAGGCCCAGAGCTGCGGATCCCCCGATAAAAAGGGGGCCCCCTGTCCCTTAAGGGTTTTATAAATGGAGCCCACCGTGAGAGGTGAAGATTGGGTCTGTTACTACAGAACCCTGCAGCTGGATAAGGTAAGGGAGATTCCTGAGGAATTTTTCTAATTCTTGTGGATTTTCTCCTTTAAGTAAATGTATGCTATGCTTAAAGTTGCCACCAGGGGCTGGCAAGAGCACGTACCTTTTCATGCTTGTGAGTCTCCTCTGTGTCACAAGCTGCACGCTCATCCAAGCCCATGCTCCAGGTAGGAAAGTGGGGGGGGGGGGGGTTTCTTTTCAGAAATTTCCTCCACAACTTCCTTCAGGCTAAGAAGCCATAGGGCAGTGGGTGGTATGCCACACCGCCTCCCGCCACCACCGTCATTACGGCGGCTCCCTTCAGCTCTCCTCCCCCCAGCCCTCCCCTCCATGTGTGATCCCTCGGCTCACGTGGGAAAAGCAGTCTTAAAAAAAAAAAAACAGAAGGGGTGGGCGGAGGAGGGGGCGGAGCTTTAGCGCAACGTCGATGTGGTTTAAAGCCCACAAGGCGGGCTATACAAAGCTATAAAATGCACTCTTTTGCAGGTGCACATAGTTCAAGTAGGGACACAGAGCAGACGGGCATTCCCAGCCAAACATTTACTTAGCATCAGACTGAGCCTTGATAGCAGCGGCAGTTGCTGGACTATATTGCTCAGCAGTGGGTGCATTTCTGGTAGTACCTCTGTATTTTTTGCTCGACACTATGGGCAGAAGGAGAGGTACAAATACCTTGAGAAATAGGGGCTCAAAGGGATCTCCCTCAGGCTCTGTGGACCCCACCCTCTGCAGCACCATCTCCCCTTGAAGGACCTGGTGAGGCTGGTCAGAGTGACCTGTCGGAGGCTGAAACTGCTTCTGCCATTTCAGCCCCTGTATACAGTGGTGTGAAAAAGTGTTTGCCCCCTTCCTCATTTCCTGTTCCTTTGCATGTTTGTCACACTTAAGTGTTTCGGAAGATCAAACCAATTTAAACAATAGTCAAGGACAACACAAGTAAACACAAAATGCAATTTGTAAATGAAGGTGTTTATTATTAAAGGTGAAAAAAAATCCAAACCATCATGGCCCTGCGTGAAAAAGTGATTGCCCCCCTTGTTAAAACATACTATAACTGTGGTTGTCCACACCTGAGTTCAATTTCTATAGCCACACCCAGGCCTGATTATTGCCACACCTGTTCACAATCAAGGCATCACTTAAATAGGAGCTGCTTGACACAGTAAGGTCCACCAGAAGATCCTTAAAAGCTACACATCATGCCGAGACCCAAAGAAATTCAGGAACAATTGAGAAAGAAAGTAATTGAGATCTATCAGTCTGGAAAGGGTTATAAAGCCATTTCCAAAGCTTTGGGAATCCAGCGAACCACAGTGAGAGCCATTATCCACAAATGGCGAAGACATGGAACAGTGGTGAACCTTCCCAGGAGTGGCCGGCCGCCCAAAATTACCCCAAGAGCGCAGCGACGACTCATCCAAGAGGTCACAAAAGACCCCACAACAACGTCCAAGGAACTGCAGGCCTCACTTGCCTCAGTTAAGGTCAGCGTTCATGCCTCCACCATCAGGAAAAGACTGGGCAAAAATGGCCTGCATGGCAGAGTTCCAAGGAGAAAACCACTGCTGAGCAAAAAGAACATCAAAGCTCGTCTCAATTTCGCCACAACACATCTTGATGATCCCCAAGACTTTTGGGACAACATTCTGTGGACCGATGAGACAAAAGTGGAACTCTTTGGAAGGTGTGTGTCCAAGTATATCTGGCGTAGAAGGAACACTGCATTTCATAAAAAGAACATTATACCAACAGTAAAATATGGTGGTGGTAGTGTGATGGTCTGGGGCTGTTTTGCTGCTTCAGGACCTGGAAGACTTGCCGTGATAAAAGGAACTATGAATTCTGCTGTCTACCAAGAGATCCTGAAGGAGAATGTCCGACCATCTGTTCGTGTACTCAAGCTGAAACGAACTTGGGTTCTGCAGCAGGACAATGATCCTAAACACACCAGCAAGTCCACCACCGAATGGCTGAAGAAAAACAAAATGAAGACTTTGGAGTGGCCTAGCCAAAGTCCTGACCTGAATCCTATTGAGATGTTGTGGTATGACCTTAAAAAGGCCGTTCATGCTCGAAAACCCTCTAATGTAACTGAATTCGGACAATTCTGCAAAGATGAGTGGGCCAAAATTCCTCCAGGACGCTGTAAAAGCCTCATTGCACGTTATCGCAAACACTTGGTTGCAGTTGTTGCTGCTAAGGGTGGCCCAACCAGTTATTAGGTTTAGGGGGCAATCACTTTTTCACACCACTGTATATTACTCAGGTTTTTTCCTCAACCATAAGTGGATTAGAGGAAAGATTAATGGCCTTAATCGAATCTTCACAAAGTGGAAGAAAACGCATTAGGTCTCCTACCACCCAGGACCCTCAAACAGAGGAACTCTGGGAAAGGGGAGACAAATCGCCTCAGAGGACCGGGATGAGACTGTCTCCTCTTCTGAGGAATCAAGTGGGGAAGGACCCTCTTCAGCTTCACAGGATGAGAAATTGCTGGTGCAAACTCTTGCTGAAATGGTCCGCTCCAAATTGAATTTACCCGTAACTGAATCGGTTGAAAAAAAAAACACGTCTTGTTTGGGTTCACTGAAGCCTCCTCAAACTGCCTGCCTTTCCTGTTCATTTCTTGCTGGGAAAGTTTATTCAGAGTACGATCACCCAGATAAAGATTTTCTCTCCTAAAAAGTTTTCAACACTTTATCCTATGGATGAAAAATTCACAAAGATGTGGAGTATACCGGCAATTGACGCCACTATATCCTCTGTAAATAAAAGTCTGACTTGTTTTGTTGCCAACACTCATGCTTAAGGGTCCAACCGATAAAAAAAAAATGGAATTCCTGTTAAAAAAAACATTTTCTCCCTGGCAGGTTCAGAAGCTCAATCTGCAGTGGCGGCAATTGGGGTATGTCAGTCCTTGGGAGACCGCTTGAAGCAGGTGATCAAGGTTTTCCCTGAACAGCAGGCCCGGAGTTAGTCAACCTGCCAGCGGCTTTGTGTTTTGCAGTTGATGCAATCAGAGATTCTATCCTCCAGACCTCTCGCCTTACACTTGGGTTGGTGCATATGCGTAGAATCTCAATGGTTGAAAAATTGGTCAGCCGAAACGCCATGTAAAAAGCTCCTGGCTGGTTTTCCCTTTCGTGGTGCAAGGCTGTTTGGGCAATTATATCCAAGTAGGAAAAGTACCCTTTTGCCAGTTAAGAAACGGAGTAGACATCCCTCATTTAAACGGTCTTTCTCCAGTGCCAGGGGCATCAGCCTCCAGGCAATCGTAACGACCTCCACCGTTAGGCTGAGGACTCAGAGGTAAAACTCAGTCGACCCCAGAGACGAAAGAAGTCCTGGGGGAGGAAATCTACAAGACGGAATGCTAAAGCCTCTTTATGAAGGGGTGCTCCCGTTCTTTTCGAGTGGGGGGAAGACTGCTAAAGTTCTCAAGGGTCTGGCAGGAGGATTTTCAGGACAGATGGGTCGTCTCCACAATAACTCTAGGTTGCAAACTAGAGTTATGAGAATTACCGTCTCCTCAATTCCCAAAGACCCAGAGAAAAAAGTCTCCCTTTCAAGCATTGGAGCGACTTCAATAGCCATCAAGGATGCATACCTGCATGTGTTTTTCCAGATCCTATTCCGTTCTACGTAAGAAACATCACTACATTCTCGGAATGTAGCGAGAGCAGTCAAAACCTATTTGGAAACGACTGCTCAGATTCGCAAAATGGATGTTTTGTTTGTATTGCCTGAAGGTCCTAAAGGACAGGCAGCGTCAAACTCTACCATTGCTAAGTGAATTCGACAGGTAATTGTTCAAGCTTATTGTTTGAAGAGGAAGGTTCCACCATTTCAAATCAAAGTGCACTCCACAAGGGTTGTTGGTGCTTCATGGGCAGTGCATTACTAGGCCTCCATGGCTCAAATCTGCAAGGCCGCAACTTGGTCTTCAGTCCATACATTCATCAGATTCTGTCGGGTGGATGTGAGAAGACATGAGGAAATCGCCTTTGAGCACAGTATGCTGCAGGGAGTGGTACAAGGTCCTCAGGGCTGATTACACCCTTTTGTTGTGTCTCCCTCCCCTCAGAGAGCATTGCTCTGGGACATCCCATCAGAAAATACTGTGGCTCTGTGTCCAGTGATGTATGAAAAAGAAAATAGGATTTTTATAACCGCTTACATGTAAAATCCTTTTCTTTGAGTACATCACGGGACACAGAGGTCCCTCCCCTCATCTAATACTCATATATTGCTTTTCTACAAAACTGAGGTACTCCCAGTAAGGGGAGGGGTTATAGAGGGGGCTAAACTTTGTCTATGGTGTGCCAGTGTCCATCACCTAGTGGTGCCTATATAACCCATCAGTAAATCCTGTGGCTCTGTCACCTGATGTACTTGAAAAAAGGGATTTTACAGGTAGGCTGTTATAAAAATCCTATTTTTCTCAATCTGTCCTGATGGGAGCAACAGGAACATCTGCAAGGGAGGGAAGGACTGGGCACAGTATTCCTCAATGAAAATTACTAGAGATGCCAGTCTGGGGAGCTCACTCGGACTGACAGGGAGCCCGGCTGCCAGAGGAGGCATGCCAGTCATTGCATTTCAGGGAACTGTTAGCAGTGGGGAAGGCTTTAATTACTCTGGAGGAGAGGGTCAATTCAAAAGACGTGCTGATTTTTTTTCAGAGAATGCCACGACCGTGGCTTAAACAAGCAAGGGGGCACTCGCTTGGATACTCTTCTATTGTTAAGCCAGCAGATTCTGTCCTGGGCAGAGAACAATGTCTCTTCAGTGATGGCGGTGCACATCAGTGGGACAGCGAATGTTCTGGTGGACTATCTGAGCAGAGTAAACATCAGTGCCACCAGTTGGGAACTGAAGACACATTCCAAGAGATCGTGTTAAGGTGGGGTGTTCCCAGAGTGCATCCAGTCTCAACAAAAAACGATTGATTTTGTTCTCGCTGGAAAGAGAGACTGAGTCGTTAAGGACAGATGCACTCTCCTGTGGAATTTCACTCTAGCCTACGCCTCCCCCCCCATTTCCTCTTACCACTGGTGGTTTGGAAGATTGTTCAGGATCAAGCAGAAGTTATTCTGATTGCCCCTTGGTGGCTCAGGAGGAGTTGGTGCTCCTCGCTGAAAGCTCTCTCTCAATAGAACCCCCCTGGCCCCTGCCAGAGTGGAGGGATCTTTGCCATCAGGGGCCAGTACTCCATCCAAACCCTCAGACCTTCCATTTGACAGCTTGGAGGCTGAACGGCGCATCCTACAGCTAAAGGGGTGCACAGAGACTATTATTGAGACTATTCTGGACAGCCATAAGTTAGCCACAAGAAAGATCTATAGGGACGTTTGAAAACTTTTGTTTCCTGGCAGAAGACAGGAATGGATTTTTTTCTACTGCCTGTATACTAGATTTTTTGCAGAGCGGAGTGGAGAAATGACTTTCTGTCAGCACCCTTAGGGTTTAGGCTACTGCCCTGTCTATTTGCAGAAAGACTGGCTAAGGACCCTTTGCTCAAGAGGTTCCTTTCAGCCTGGAATCTGTCAGTATTAAATGCTCTAACTAGGGCTCCTTTTGAGCCATTGCATGAGGCCTCTTGAAGTTGATTTCCTTAAAGAGTACCTTTCTTTTGATCTAGAATCTTTCCTGTAAGGACCCTTTCCTGAGGATTTTAGAGGACAGGGTAGTAATTAGGCTCGATCCTTTGTACCTACCCAAAGTTTGTTCCAGCTTTCACAGCTCCCAGGAGGTAGTTCTTCCTAGTTTTTGTTCCTCCCCCAAGAATGCGGAAGAGGAAAGATTTAGCTTTTTGGAAGTGAAAAGATGCCTTCTGCTTTATCTAGAAAGGTCTAGTGAGGTTTAGGAGATCCTCCCAACTCTTAGTGTTCAGTGACCCCAAAAAGGGGACCAAGGCATCTAGAAGTTCAATTTCCAGATGGATTAGGAAAGCAAGTTGTGAAGTTTCCAGAGCGTCAGGTCACATCCCTCCCTCCAGAGATGGAGCTCATTCAATGAGATCTTTGACTGCGTCATGGGCAGAAAGAGCAGGCGCATCGTGGGAAGAAATTGCTAAAGCTGGTGTCTGGTCCTCTTATGTGTTTATCAAGCATTAGAGTCCAAATGCTCTCCAGCCAGGACCTCTCCTTTGGTAGGAAAGTACTTCAGGCTGTCGTCCTTCCCTAAGGTAGAGAATCTTGCTTGGCCTCTCAAGTAGCTGTCCTGAAAATTAGACTTACCGGTAATGGTATTTCCATGAAAGAGTCTATATTCCCACCCTATTCTGCATTCACTGGTCTCCTTTTGTTTACTTGGTGTTTTTTAGTGAGTTTCGTTGTTCCTCTGCCAAGCGCACTTTTGGTGGAGGTTTACTTGATCTTCAAACAACTGAGGGCCGGAGAAGAGGGAGGGGCCTTTTAAATTTTCTGTCTGATTTGTGTTTCCTGTAGAGGGTGAGCCAATCATCTCTCAAGTAGCTGTCCTGGAAGATTCATGGAAATACCGTTACCGGTAAGTCTAACAGGGGTTTTCATTGATTTGGATTACATCATATGGACTTTACAGGTTTATGGTTTTATTAACTGAGCTCTGGATGAATTGCCTACGTGCTGTTTCTGTACAAAGAATATTTATTTTGTTCTCCTTATTGCCATACCTGTTCCAGGTAAGGGATAAAGTATTAAAGCAAATAGGTAAACCTGATGCTCGCTATGGAGTGGAGTCAGTTCCCCCACTCCTGTCTTTCATATGCTGCAGGATGCGTCTGACACAAAAGTCATAATTTCCCAATGTTATAATATGCTAATGTTGTCGTTCCTAGAAGGGAACCCCATGAAGGCAGTGACACAATGGGAGGCGGACCTGGGGCCCATTGCAGGGGAACTGTGGGAATAGGCCCTACAGGCAGTTAACACATGTTCACTAAATGTGGCACAAAAGGTTTCCCAACTATACATACTACTGAGAGTACACTATACACCCGTAAACTTACACAAAATGGGCAGAATACCTCATCCTCTGTGCGGTAGGTGTAGAACAGTGCCTGGGGATCTGATTCACCACCTCTGGCGTTGCCCGAAGCTTCATAGATACTGGACCGAGGTTTTGGCTACACTGAATCAGGTGTTCCAGACCAATGTTCCCCTTGACCCACTAAGATGTTTGCTGGGAGTTCTGGAGGGGGCAAGAGTTGCCTTTGCCTGAGCACTGTTCCAGGCTAGGAAAACAATCCCTATCAGCTGGAAATCAGCTGTACCGCCAAAGACTAAAACATGGGTAAAACACTCATAATGGAGAAATGCATATATCAGCACAGGGAAAACCCTGGTAAATTTGACAAACTGTGGACGCTTGGCTCGATACACCAGGAATAAGCCCCACGGAGCTAGTACAAATGAGACTGATCAGAGGGGTACAGGTACAAAATGAACGAGACATCCAAATGGATATTGAACCACTGTTAGGGACAAGAGCACAGGTGGCATGGATGAGACGGCAAAGGGTATCTATATGGCACAGACTGATAAATGTAATGGTTTATATAAGAAGATACTAGGAGCGGAAGCTAACCTAAATGTGTTGACAAATGTAACCACGGATTGTATGTCGGAGAATCTGAGATCTGAACAACGTGTATTGAGTTTCGTGTTTGTATGCACTGTTTGTTTTTTGAGCCATAAAAACCTTTTTGATTAAAAAAAAAAAAAAAAACACACACACACACATGATCAGGAAATTGGCAATTGCAGAAAAATGACAACCACCCCTTAAGCCCAAGCCATTATGCTTGCTATCACATCAAACGGTCTGTCCATAGAGACTGTGGCTAGCTTTTTATTTCTCCCTCTTATCACTTCAGCTCTCTTGCAACTCCTTATAAAACTGAAAATGGAAATTAGTATTTTTTCTATAAAGTTTTTGAGCTGCTGTGATAGATGTGGCAAGGGTGTACAACATAGAAACAACCTCCAAGTATAGATATGCCATTTTTTACTTTCAAGACCTCCCAACAACCCTATGCCTATTTTTATATAGACTCCTATTCCCACTGTGTACCACAGGCTCTTATTTACTTTTTCTGAGATTCAGAATGTCCAAATAAGTCTGGGCACCAACCGTCTCTAGAAAGTGTCCTGGTGACACAAGCTGTCTACATAAAATGGAAATAGGATCCAGGATAAATGTTATAACATTCCTCATGAACCTGTACAGGAAATGTGATTAGAAACAACATATATAGTACTGATTTCCAATATGTAATTTGTTAAAGGTATAGAAAGGACTTGCATAGCGATGGTGAACATGGCAATACCTTCAAGGGTAGTCTACCTATCCATACACTAGAACACAATATGCTTTTATTAGTCTTCACATAATTTAAACATAAAAAAAAAAAAAAGTTACAAAGAAAATTCATAGATAAACATAACTACCTATATTGTAATGGTATAAACAATCTATTAAATATTTGTAGCTTTGGTCAGTTTGAAAATCACATCAGACTATATATATATATATATATATATATATATATATATATATATATATATATATATATATATATATATATATATATATATATATATATATATGTGTGTGCTTCCCTTTATCTGCAAGTATTGCAGCCCTTGTCAAGTGTACTTCTGATCATGCAGAGATTTTAATCATTGTAGCTTAATCACTGGCGATTACGTAGGCAGTCATCGTATTTTGGTAATCACTGTAGCTTTTTAATCACTTAGATTGCATTGACATGAATTAGCCAACCAAATTTCCTTCATTGTTCATTTGGTCCAAGGGCTGCAAGAAATTACTGAAAGAGCGTCAGCTTATGTTCATTTCCATTTTAAATGTTACACAAAATAGAATTAGACCAAGTTTTTTTTTTTTTTTTGTGTCAAATCTAACAGACATGACATAAATTGACCTAATACTGTTGCAGATTAGGAAGATTCTGGCTTCATGTTATTCCCATGCTGACCACCAGAGAGCAGCATTTTATAACAGTTGCAACCTGTTCAAGTGGCTGTCATCTTGAAGTTTTCTAGCCTGTCATGATTTCAGTGCAACTTTTAGAGCAGCTTAGATACCATACATATATGTTTTGCAGAACTACTATAAGACTAAACTATAGTATGTTGATGTGTGGCATAGTTCTGTTACACTTGCATAGTGTTAAAGTAAACCTAATCCCTTGACTGTGTTTTGAATAAGTTGTAATGGTAACCAGTAAAACTTAATAGATCTCTACAGAGCTTAATATAGCATGGACATCACTAATGCAAGAAATAGCAATGCTAATTCTAACTAATGTTTAAACAATGCACAACTCCCTCTGCAATTCTGTGTCCACTCAGCGATGTTAGTAGAGCATGACGAATGGTGGGTTCTTCTCTGGTTCATTCTTTATCGCAGGTGTGTCCTCAAGACTTAACCTGGCAGTGTTCACCAGCTTGACCCAGTCTTCTTGAACCTGTAAAGGGAAAAAGAGATTTTCTTTTACTAGTTAACCCTTGTTAAAAAAAAAAAAAAAAAAAAAAGTTTGTGGTGGTGTGTAACGCTAGTCAAAACTTTCCTTGATTTTGAATAAAGTGCAGAAGGGTTATGCCTTCGTTGGGAAAACAAATCCTTATTCTGGTAAAGGTTCTCTCTGGGGAAAATTTAAAGGTAACTTTTACAATGGGACACATGATTTGAAAAAAATATGGTAATTGGGAAGACTTCGTGTCGCTTCAATGGGGACAAAGAGAGTTGAATTCCCACAAGGACACAGATAGAAACCCTACAGGTATTTACTTCTAAACCCTCTCCACTTTTTCCAAAACTACGTACATTGGCCTTTTCTGTTTGGATGCACTGGCTGATGGATCTATGGTAGAATGGAAGTGCATCAGGCAGCTGTGTATAGGGATGTCTGGTTGCAGAATAGGAGGGTACCTGTGTATATACAGTAGTTGTGTGCAGCCCAGTCATTTGAAATCATATGTATTCTAAAATCTATTTTTCTATAGATTACAGGAGAGTTCATTCTTGGATTGTGTTATGCTCCACCTCCCAGGTGTATAGAAGCTGGCATAGCTTGACACTGTTCAGCATTGCCTCAATTTTTTTGGTAGTGTCTATGTGAGGTGATGGACCTGTCTTTCTCTGCTGAGTGTGCTCATTTTTTTTATTTTTGCTGCGTCTTGGAGCTCTATAGCAGTTCGTTTTCTGGAATGGTCGCTCTGTATGGCTATATCCCAGAAGACCTGTACCTGGAACACAGTGGGAAGAGCATGTAGTCAAAGTGCCTTTTTTGTGGGGGTCCCTAATGCTGTCTCCTGCTCCTGGGCATTTGGGAAGAAATGGTGTCCCTGCCGCACCTGTGAGCTGCAGTGTCCCGGTTTGGTGGATGCCGTTTCAGGGTCCTGGTGAATTTGTTAGTTTGTGTTTGACACCAGCTTATGGCTGAGGCAGGTTCAGATTTCTCCTTATTGTGTCCAGTGCTCAGACATTACTAGCTGCAATGCTGCACAGGCACGGCCAGAAGGACGTACTTTACATCTGCGGAAAGCCAGCTTGGGATTCAGCCCTTTTACAACTGAGCAGTATAGGCTTCACTATGATCAGGGCCCCTGAGTATCCAGGTGGTGGGACACTGAGAAGGTACCCCCTCCTCTCAATTGTGAGTATAATGCAAGCATGGCAGATATAGCACGAATAAAATCGGGACCAGGACGACTAAATACTCTGATTTTAGGAGACTGTACTTCCACCAACTTATTTATGGGGCAGCAAAACTGGTTCTGGCTCTCAATCAACATCTGTTTTTCACTGACTCCTTCAGGGGCTCCTTTCTCACAGACCTTTGTGTCCAAGGAATGATTCTCGCCTGTCTTTTCCACTGTATTGAAACCACTGCAAGATATCCATGAGCATTTGCAGAGAGATGGGCTATAAGAAGTCTAGGCCTCGGTCACTTCCCCCTAAACCATGGGTCTTCAAACTATGGCCCTCCAGTTGTTCAGGAACTACAATTCCCATCATGCCTAGTCATGTCTGTGAATGTCAGAGTTTTACAATGCCTCATGGGATGTGTAGTTTCACAACAGCTGGAGGGCCGTAGTTTGAGGATCCCTGCCCTAAAGTCCTTTCCATTGCATTGTCAGACTGAAGATCTGTACAAAGAATGGGCCAATCTGGACAAGATATTTGCGCTCTCCCTGCTGTGTACCCTGCAGTGTCATACTGGAAGAAGACCCTTACAGTACCCCTGTGGACGAAAGGTTTGATTCCCTTTTTAAAGGTGTCCTTTTTCCTGGCCAAACAAACCATAATTGTATCTATGCGGGTTTTTCAGGCTTTGTTGGTATGGGCAAAGACCATGACAAAAACAACTTTAGCCCTTAGGTCCAGTTCATTGGCCAGACACCACTTGGAGCTCTCGCTGAAGCATTGCTCTTCTTTAGTGATTGGGAGATTTTCTCTGGCCACTCTTACCTGATTATATCGGTGCACATGAGGTGAGTTCTGTGACAGAAGCAGAGCCTCCATGCAAGAAGGAGATGGAAAATCTGCCTTTTGTGGGTGAACCCCTTTTTGCAATGCTCTGGATACATGTATCCAAAAAATTACAGGAGGAAATAACTCTTAATGGCAGAAGCCTTTGGAGCAGAAACCATCTTCTTCTAAAGCCAAGAAGGTTTCTTTTCTGTCAGAACTTGGGGAGGAAAGAGAAAACCTCCTTCCTTTTTTTTTTTTTTTTAGAGAAGCTACAAGTCTGCCAAGGCAGGCAACAAACCTTTCCAATGAAGGGGCAAGTGGGGGTGATGTTTGGTGCCCTTGGCAGCCATATTGACTTATTGGATTCAAAAGGCTGTGTCCTGAGGCTAAAATCTGGAGTTTTGCATCTTGCCACCTCCACACTTCATGTTGTAAAAGGTACCTACTGCACTCAACAAAAAAAATCCCTGTTAGTTCCTCTGGATCGGTTGCTCTTTCAGGAGTCATTCCCTGTTCCTGCACCAGAAAGGTTCCAACCTGTTCATGGTGCCCAAGCTAAATGGCGATGCGTGGCCCATTCTGGACTTAAACATGTTCAGTATGGAATCTGTACATTCAGTTCACTTGCATCTTGGTTACTTCCCTGTCTCTGTGGATATCAAGGAGTTGTACTGCCACATCCCATTTCTACTGCACCAGTACTACCTGCAATGGGGTAAAAAAAATTCAGTTTGTGTCTCTGTCTTTCAGCCTGGCCACAGCACGCGAGTATTCATGAAGGTGCTCTCCTGTGAGGTATGGTTACGAAAACAGGATTTTTTACTTACAAAAGCTGGCACAAATTAACTATTTGCTTCCCTAAAGCTGGCCATAGATGGATAGAATATCAATCTAAAATTCTAAGAAAAAGTCTTAGGAAAATTCATACAACATTTGAATTCCATTTAAAGTGTATTTTTAACATTTGATTTTAGAAGTAATGGACTTTACTGAATGAAAAGCACATACAGTAATTAGTTTGAGAAAAAAATTCCAATTTCTTGTCACTGCAGTTGAAAATGATGGTAAATTTGACCTACTAATGATTACAAAAATGAAAGAACTTTCTTAGAAAAAAAATTTCCCCAGAATTTTTGTGAAATGCTACCCATCTATGGCCAGCCTAAGGCATTGAGCTTCTCTCAGAACTGTATGTAACCTTGGCTACATGCAGTATACAGTGCTGTGTTCTGGCATCAGGATGGAGACTTCCTGTTCTATGCGCGCCCCCCTCTGTCTGCCTTGGCCAGTCAGAGGAAGATTGGAATTCTTTCCCCAGGTCCTGTGTTCCATCCTGCTTCATGGTAACTTGTCCTGAAAGGTTGGCCGTTGAAGCTCAAGTCCTGAGAAACGGTGGCATTGCGGAATCCGTGATTCCTTCTTTGAAGGCCAGAATGCCCTTTTCCAGCATGATTTGCCACCACACAAGCAAAGCTTCATGACGGGATATACTCTGTGGCACAGGTTTTATCCTTCCTTCAGTCAGGACTCGACAAGGCGATAGATCTGAAGACTATAGAACTCAGACTTGGTGGGGCTCTTCAGAGACTGCTAGCTTCCCACTTCTTTTTCGGAGCCTTTGTGCAAAGGGATGGCTCACATTGTTCCACCCATATGCTCCCCCATAATAACTCTGTTGGACCTCAATCTGGTGATACTGTTCTTATAAAGGCCACCATGTAAAACAGTCTGGGATATTTCTCTTCTTCCTGTCCCAAAAAATTGCCTTTCTCATGGCTGTCGCCTTGCAGCCACAGACTTGATTTTTCAGTCTGACTTTGTTTTCTGAAGGCTCCTAGAAGGAGCAAGCTGTTTCTCGATCCACAATTGCTAGCTTGACAAATCATCACTTAGGACAGGATTATTCCCTTTCCTGTGAAGGCCTACTGCACCAGAAGTGTGAGATTTTGTGGTCTTTTCATCCTGGTTTCCCAGATCTGTAAGGCTGCCACCTGGTCTTCTGCTGATACATTTACTAAGTTTTACCAGGTGGATGTTCAGGCCTCGATAGACTCTGGATTCGGTCAGAAAGTCTTAAGCTGCGTACACATGGGCCAAATGTTGGGAGACAACGGCAAGTAAAAAAAAAAAAAAAGTCCAACATTCGATCCGTATGTATGTTAGTCTGTCTGACAGAAGCCAGCCGTGCATGCTGGAAAATCAGCAGCCGCCCGACTCCCAATCTGTCGTGTCATAACAGAAACACAATAGCTCAGTGGGGGTGATCTCTGAACTAACCTTGCATGGTTAGTACAATGGCTCTGACCGGAGCTGTCGGTTTTTTTTTTTTTTTTTTTCTCCATGCAACCCAGCTGTTAGTGGGTACCAGGCTTAACAGGAGGTCTTGTAAGATGCCTTATCAGTTATTAGTGATCTTGTTCTATTAAGGGCACTTTCATACTTAGGTGTTTTACAGGTGTTTTTGCACTAAAATAGCGCCTGTAAAATGCCTCTTCAGCCCCAATGTGAAAGTCCGAGTGCTTTCTCACTGGGCCGGTGCACTTGCAGGACAGCAAAAAAAAAAAAATGCCTGCAAGCAGCATCTTTGGGGTGGTGCAGGAGCGGTGTATACACTGCTCCTGCACCACCCCTGCCGTTGAAATCAGTAGGAAGAACTGCTTTTTGGGGTGCTTTCCCTGGCCACTAGCAGGGGTTAAAAGCGCCCCGCTAGTGGCAGAAAAGTACCGCTAGTTTTAGCGCTAACGTCCCACCGCTCCAGTGTGAAAGTAGCCTAAGAGCATTGTTCCTGTTGGGCACGTTAGCCCGCTATATTTAAGTGCTATTATCTGTTGAACTCTACACGCATTGCCACAAAATGTTATTAATCCCACAAATAAAGTGGTGTATGCCATCAAATAAGGTAGAATGTGCTGCTCTTTCCTTTATATTTAGTATAAAATGTCCCCAAGGGATGTTTACCATGTGTGCCCCAACTTGGATATAGAGGGGGAAAATGAATAATGCACAATATTATGCATATTTTACATTATGACAGATTGTATCATGTTGAATCCAGGTTTTTCATCCTGTCCTAAATACATTTTAGTGGTAAAAAAAATAAACAAACTTTGGATGTCAGATTTGTTTACTTCTCATACATAAGTAATTTCTCAGAAAAATTGGTCCAGCAGAATATCTGACACATATACGGGTATCTCTTGTCTTAGATACTTCCACTGGTACAGTGCCTTGAAAAAGTATTCATACCCTTTGACATTTTCCACATTTTGTCATGTTACAACCAAAAAACATAGATGTATTTTATGTGATAGACCAACACAATATGGCACATTGTATAGTGGAAGGAAAATGATAAATGTTTTTAAAAAATTTTTTTTATACATATGTGAAAAGTGTGGCGTGCAATTGTACTCGGCTCCCCTGAGTCAATACTTTGTAGATCCACCTTTTGCTGCAATTACAGCTTCAAGTCTTTTTGGGGATTTCTCTACCAGCTTTGCACATCTAGAGAGTGACATTTTTGCCCATTCTGCTTTGCAAAATAGCTCAAGCTCTGTCAGATTGGATGGAGAGTGTCTGAACAGCAAAGTCTTGCCACAGATTCTCAGTTGAATTTAGGTCTGGACTTTGACTGGGCCATTCTAACTCATGAAAATGCTTTGATGTAAACCATTCCATTGTAGCTCTGGCTGTAAGTTTAGAACCTCCTCCCCAATCTCAAGTCTTTTGCAAACTTTAACAGGTTTTCTTCTAAGAGTGCCCTGTATTTGGCTCCATCCTTTTTACCCATCAACTCTGACCAGCTACCTTGTCCTTGCTGAAGAAAAGCATCCCCACAACATGATGCTGCCACCACCATGTTTCAGGGTGAGGATGGTGTGTTTAGGGTCATTTGCAGTGTTAGTTTTCCTCCACACATAGTGTTTTGCTTTTAGGCCAAAATGTTACATTTTGGCCTCATCTGATCAGAGCACCTTCTTCCACATGTTTGTTGTGTCCCCCACATGGTTTCTCACAAACTGTAAACAGGACTTCTTATCACTTTCTTTCAACAATGCCTTTCTTCTTGCCACTCTTCTATAAAGGCCAGATTTGTGGAGTACTAATGGTTGTCCTGTGGACAGATTCTCCCACCTGAGCTGTGGATCTCTGCATCTCCTCCAGAGTTACCTTTTTAGTTGCATTAATGCTCTCCTTGCCCATGTTTTAGATGGACGGCCATGTCTTGGTAGGTTTGAAGTTGTGCCATACTCCATTTTCAGACAATGGATTGAACAGTGCCCCATGGAATGTTCAAAGCTGGGCTTTTTTTTTTATGACCCAACCCTGCTTTAAACTTCTCCACAACTTTATCCCTGACCTGTCTGGTGTGTTCCTTGACCTTTGTGATGCTGCTTGTTCTAACAAATCTCTGAGGGCTTCACAGAACAGCTGTATTTATACTGAGATTAAATTACACACAGGTGGACTCTATTTACTAATTAGGTGACTTCTGAAGGCAATTGGCACCACTAGATTTTAGTTAGGGGTATTGGAGTAGAGGGGGCTGAATACAAATGCACACCACACCTTTCACATATTAATCTGGAAAAAATATTGAAAACCGTTTATCATTTTCCTTCCACTTCATAATTATGTGCCCCTTTGTGTTGGTCTATCAAAATAAATTTATGTTTTTGGTTGTAACATGAAAATGAAAAAAATTTCAAGGGGTATGAATACTTTTTTGTAACATATGGTGACACAGATGTCAAGCACTTACATGTTCCCTTTTGATGTGTTTCAACTGCTGATCAAGTGCCTTGCTAGTATCTGCACCGTCCACACTTACATAGTCCACTGTGGATTCATGTGGCATCTGTAAATATAAATGTGTTTGTGTCATTAAACCCAAACCATCAAAAACTGTCAATACATGCTATATTACATTATGTTCATACTCATCCACTAGAGCATTTGTTTTCTGTAGCATGCTCCAGTTTATCTTCCCTTCTAAGCTGTTCATTTGCTCCTTATCTGAACAGCCCATATGACTATAGAGTCATACATGTGGTCGTATATACAAAGTGGTAAATAATAGCCTGCTCCCCCTCCTCATATTGCTAATCACTATGGGGGCTGGATATAAAATGATTGATGGAGGCTTCACCTCCCTGTTAGTCCCAGCACATATACACCATAGACACAGGGTGGAGGGGCGCAAAACAGCCTGTGAATGGTAGAACCTCTTCCAGATCTCTTTACAGTATGAACAAAGCGAAAGCTATTGTCAGTCAACTTAAACTCCGCCTACACCATGTTACTTCAAAAAAATAAACATTTGCTTTGAAAAATAGATTTGATTGAAGCATTAACTGTGTTGTTGTTATTAATTATTTACGTTAATTCTCTATTCTAAAAAAACTTTGTCATGTGACCTGTACAGCACCAATTAACGATGTGCAAACCAGTGGTGGCTGGTGCTCTATTTTTTTGGGGTGGCAGCAGCAGCAAACAAATCTGTCCACCAGTAAACCCTGCACTTACCCCATCTAGGTCGCGGGCCTGCGTCTACTCCTCAGTGTCTCCTGCTCAATGGCCAATGAGGTCGCTTCTCTCGGCTAATCGGGTCTCAGGACCCGCTCCCTGATTGGCAGGGAGGAGAATCAGGAAGATAATAGCAAATATTAATTTGCTATTGTCACACAACTGGGTGGGTTCAGGGCGCAGTGCTCCAAGCACACCCTTTTTTGAAGCCAATTAGAGCATCAGACTCTAAACATGTGCTTAAAAAAAGCAAAAACATTGAAATCCATGAGTCTGGCATCCTGCATGTAGATTAGGGGGCGGCACCCCTAATGAAGCATCCGCCACTGGTGCAGACAAAGATTCATACAACAGCAGAGTACTAAGAAAGACCGGGGAAATGTCTTGTGACTGGCTTTTTTTTTTTATATTAAATTAAATACAGTGGCATGAACTTTATACATAAATAGAAGGGATAATGGCAATTAAACATTGCATGTTTAGTTTTACTTTAAGTGATGATGACAATAACTTTCATTAATACATCTGGATTTATAATGTAGAAATGAAAAAAGAATAGGAGTCACCAGTAATAATGGAGCAAATGCAAAGTGCCAGTGTTGCTGATCAAGGGCTAAATCTGTCATAGTGCAGCATTCCTGTGCCTGGGGCAGTAGATAAAGGGCCTCTGTCCATGAGCTTCAGTGGGCACATGCACCATACTTTTGACATCATTCTAAGAATTCATTGTAGGTGCAGGTGACCTCAGTTTGACTTTTACATGCTTTTGAATTCCCATAGACTTACAGTTTATTGGTAGAGAAGTAGTTCTGAAGGGAACAAAAACACATCAACACAGGTCCTTTGAAGGTGCAGTAGTAAAGCCCATTCCCAATGTGTCTTTTTTTTTTTTCTTTTGTAAGTGTAGCTGTGCTTGGCCATCACTAGACACTCCTGGAAGATTAAAAATGAAGGAAGAGATCTGCGTTGTCTGCTAGAAATAGCTATATGGAGATTGTCTTGTTCTTTTAAGAGATCATTTCAAGACAGTAGACAGGGATATCCAAAGGCCATCTTCAACCCATAGCCTATGGTAGACCACATGCACAAATGGGTACAAAATCTTGCTTTTGTCTCCATCATCATACAAGTATGCATATTCTGTATTTGTAGCTTCAGCCATTTCTCAAATTATATTCAGGCACTCTCCCAGTGGGGGCCCAAACAAACAACCATAATAACTGGGATGAAACGTTAAATAAAAGCAGATGATATTCCATGTGTCTTTCCTGTGGCGTAACACAACCGTAAAGGCTTATGTTATGTCAACTCAGTGCAGTTTTTCACTTCCCTGTTGCCAATAATTAAAACTCTGTCTGAGCTCCCCCTTCTTAACAGCTGTTTGTACTGGACATTTAATTGAAGGGAAGGCTACAAAGCCCATATAACTCATTTGTAATTATATTTGGAGGATATGTGGCACCTGCTATGCTCGGAGGGTCAGTATTGTGAAATGTATCTCGTTTTGGTGTAGCAGGGACTCACCAGTACAGGCAATGCACGGAACAAGTAGCTGAATGGATAGTAGAGGAGGTTCAGGAATGTAGCTGCATACAAATCAGCGTAACGTATCAGCTGGCTGGAGAAGAGCGTCTGCCGGGACCCGCTGCGGAACAAGCTGCCTGTCTTCCCGTAACACATGTCCATCTCATGAGTAACTTTCTGTGTACAGAGTGGTAAGAAGAGTCAAGTAAATGTCTTGTTTTTCATTTCAAGACAAATGGTTTATAATAATATTGATACCTATAATACAGAGTTCATAGCATTTTTTTTAATATTGCTATTTATATTTTATTTAGTACATTCCTGTCCTTGACTTAAAAATCATGAAAGCTGTACTCCCAGCCTTATGTTAAACAGGTGTACAGGCCCCGCTGAATATTTTTACTCTTTTTCAATGCATATCTCACAGTGCGCAATAGAAGCTGTAGCTGCTGGCTGTAGCACCTCACACCAGCTGTGATATTGTCTGCATTCCGCAAAGACTCAATGATGACATCACTGGATCTAAAACTAAGGTATGTAATGAAAATGAGAAAAAAATAGCATGTTGATGGGGGCAAGGAAGAACCAGGGAAGTTGAAATATAAACATATTAAACTTCAACTTGAAAGTCCAAGCTAGAACTAACGAAGCTTAAAGTAGTTCTAAAGCCTTAAGCTTTCTACCTAAAAGCAATAAGGTGAAAAACCTTCTGTACTGCAGCTCCCCCAGACACCCCCCCTTCTACTTTTCCTTACCTGAGCCCATCGAATCCAGCGATGGGCACGAGTGCAGCGGCTCCAACCGCTGTCTCTCTTCTCATTGGACAGATTGATAGCAGTGGGGGTGATTGGCCCCCGCTGCTGTCAATCAAAACTGGTGACATGGGAGGGGCAGAGTCTGCGCCAATGGAGGCAGCAGCGGTGTTCAGGAGCAAGCACACACGGGTGCCCCCAGGGAAAGCTGCTTTCCCTGGGGGCACCCAATGAAGAGGAGGGGTCTGGAGCGCTGGCGAGAGATCCCAGAAGAAGAGGATCAGGCCTGCTCTGTGAAAAACTATTGCACAGAGCAGATAACTATAGGCATGTTTGTTATTTATATATATATATATATATATATATATATATATATATATATATATATATATATATATATATATATATATATATATATATATATATATATATATATATATATATATATACACACATATAAAATAATAATAATCTTTATAACCACTTTTAAACCAGCTCCCACCCACCTTCTAACTCCTATGCTAACTACCCTGTAAAAGGAAGATGCATACCTGTTCTCAAAGCACTCTGGTACAGTCAAGTAACCTCCCCAGTGGCCAGCTTCAGGGCAGAGAAGAGTGCTGACAGTAGATGGAATGCCAGGGTGGTGATGTCACCCATAGCCTTACTATTGATTGTCAGTAGTGATGGCCGAACGGTTCGCCCGGCGGTCGTTTCGCGGCGAATTTCCGACTTTCGCCGTCCGCGGGTTCGAACGCCTTTTTCCGTCGTTCGCCCCGGCGGACTTACGTGTTTAATGTATACAAGAACTTTAACCTTTCGTGACACGTTTATCATGTGTTACAGGACAACCAATTGAGACATGACAGCTCATGGACACTTGGACATTCCCCCTAACCTATAAATACACCCGATCCGGTGGCCATTTTACATTCTTTCTTCTGTCACTGTAGGGAAAGGATCCTGTGTGGAGTAGGGACAGAGAAAACGCTAGCTATTTGGTACACAAAAGTTCTTTTCAGGACTGGTATAGGTGTTAGGTCAGCAGCCTGAGTTTCTTTTGTCAGTTTAGATAAAGGGACAGAGCGCTGTATGCTGCTATTTTAGGGACAGCTCAGCCAGATTAGTCTTTCTTCATCATCATCATCATCATCATCATTAGCTGTTACTATCAGGTCCACAAAAGAGCTGTTCCAGCTAATCGTTCCAGCCTACTCTTTTTTGCCAATTTGTATAGGGACAGGCAGGAAGCAGTGTGTCAGGCAGTGAGGATAATTTTAAAGACTTGCTGTTACTATTAGTTCCACAAAGGTTCTTTTCAGGACTGGTATCAGTGGTACGGTAATAGGCTTGTACACGTATAATATTCTTTCTTCCAAATATAGAAAGAATATTATACTTGACTGCTGCCCTTCTGCTGCAGTCTGCTAATCATTCACAACTCACTTGTTCCACAAAGCTCTTTATCAGGACTGGTAACTTGGTCTGTCTAGGGTGCTACGGTACATAGGCTTGGGTGCGGTACAGTCTGCTGTTCTGTAAGGACCGCTATCGGTCCACAATACATAGGGTTGCCGTGCACTACTGCTGACCGCTGCCCTATACTGCAGCAGTCCTTCATTGGTATAGGGACTGACGTACAGTCTGCTAATCACTAACACACAACCTGCTTGGTCCACAAAAGTTCTTATAAGGACTGGTAACTTGGTATAGGGTGCTACGGTACATAGGCCTGAGTGCGTTACAGTCTGCTGTTCTGTAAGGACCGCTATCGGTCCACAATACATAGGGTTGCCGTGCACTACTGCTGACCGCTGCCCTATACTGCAGCAGTCCTTCAGCGGTATAGGGACTGACGCACAGTCTGCTAAACACTAACACACAACCTGCTTGGTCCACAAAAGTTTTTATAAGGACTGGTAACTTGGTATAGGGTGCTACGGTACATAGGCCTGAGTGCAGTACAGTCTGCTGTTCTGTAAGGACCGCTATCGGTCCACAATACATAGGGTTGCCGTGCACTACTGCTGACCGCTGCCCTATACTGCAGCAGTCCTTCATTGGTATAGGGACTGACGTACAGTCTGCTAATCACTAACACACAACCTGCTTGGTCCACAAAAGTTCTTATAAGGACTGGTAACTTGGTATAGGGTGCTACGGTACATAGGCCTGAGTGCGTTACAGTCTGCTGTTCTGTAAGGACCGCTATCGGTCCACAATACATAGGGTTGCCGTGCACTACTGCTGACCGCTGCCCTATACTGCAGCAGTCCTTCATTGGTATAGGGACTGACGTACAGTCTGCTAATCACTAACACACAACCTGCTTGTTCCACAAAAGTTCTTATAAGGACTGGTAACTTGGTATAGGGTGCTACGGTACATAGGCCTGAGTGCGTTACAGTCTGCTGTTCTGTAAGGACCGCTATCGGTCCACAATACATAGGGTTGCCGTGCACTACTGCTGACCGCTGCCCTATACTGCAGCAGTCCTTCATTGGTATAGGGACTGACGTACAGTCTGCTAATCACTAACACACAACCTGCTTGGTCCACAAAAGTTCTTATAAGGACTGGTAACTTGGTATAGGGTGCTACGGTACATAGGCCTGAGTGCGTTACAGTCTGCTGTTCTGTAAGGACCGCTATCGGTCCACAATACATAGGGTTGCCGTGCACTACTGCTGACCGCTGCCCTATACTGCAGCAGTCCTTCAGCGGTATAGGGACTGACGCACAGTCTGCTAAACACTAACACACAACCTGCTTGGTCCACAAAAGTTTTTATAAGGACTGGTAACTTGGTATAGGGTGCTACGGTACATAGGCCTGAGTGCGTTACAGTCTGCTGTTCTGTAAGGACCGCTATCGGTCCACAATACATAGGGTTGCCGTGCACTACTGCTGACCGCTGCCCTATACTGCAGCAGTCCTTCATTGGTATAGGGACTGACGTACAGTCTGCTAATCACTAACACACAACCTGCTTGGTCCACAAAAGTTCTTATAAGGACTGGTAACTTGGTATAGGGTGCTACGGTACATAGGCCTGAGTGCGTTACAGTCTGCTGTTCTGTAAGGACCGCTATCGGTCCACAATACATAGGGTTGCCGTGCACTACTGCTGACCGCTGCCCTATACTGCAGCAGTCCTTCAGCGGTATAGGGACTGACGCACAGTCTGCTAAACACTAACACACAACCTGCTTGGTCCACAAAAGTTCTTATAAGGACTGGTAACTTGGTATAGGGTGCTACGGTACATAGGCCTGAGTGCAGTACAGTCTGCTGTTCTGTAAGGACCGCTATCGGTCCACAATACATAGGGTTGCCGTGCACTACTGCTGACCGCTGCCCTATACTGCAGCAGTCCTTCATTGGTATAGGGACTGACGTACAGTCTGCTAATCACTAACACACAACCTGCTTGTTCCACAAAAGTTCTTATAAGGACTGGTAACTTGGTATAGGGTGCTACGGTACATAGGCTTGAGTGCGGTACAGTCTGCTGTTCTGTAAGGACCGCTATCGGTCCACAATAGATAGGGTTGACGTGCACCACTGCTGACCGCTGCCCTATACTGCAGCAGTCCTTCAGCGGTATAGGGACTGACGTACAGTCTGCTAAACACTAATACACAACCTGCTTGGTCCACAAAAGTTCTTATAAGGACTGGTAACTTGGTATAGGGTGCTACGGTACATAGGCTTGAGTGCGGTACAGTCTGCTGTTCTGTAAGGACCGCTATCGGTCCACAATAGATAGGGTTGACGTGCACCACTGCTGACCGCTGCCCTATACTGCAGCAGTCCTTCAGCGGTATAGGGACTGACGTACAGTCTGCTAAACACTAATACACAACCTGCTTGGTCCACAAAAGTTCTTATAAGGACTGGTAACTTGGTATAGGGTGCTACGGTACATAGGCTTGAGTGCGGTACAGTCTGCTGTTCTGTAAGGACCGCTATAGGTCCACAATAGATAGGGTTGACGTGCACCACTGCTGACCGCTCACCTATACTGCAGCAGTCCTTCAGCGGTATAGGGACTAAGAGTTTTGTCACAGGGTCATTTAAAAAATGACATGCAGAGGAAGAGGCAGGCCCTTCCGCAGGGGTGGTAGGGGTAGGGCAGGAGCAACAGGCTTGAGCCAAAGTGGGAAGTTGCAGAAGGTGCGTTCAATTACTTTAAAGGATGCACCAGACTTGGTTGAGTGGCTCGCTCAGCCTTACTCTTCTGCACCCTCCTCATCCTCTCGATCTGCACCCTCTTCTTCACTCTCTGCTATGTGCACCCCCAAAGACACTACCACCAACAACACGACCACCACCACCACCACATACCTTCCGCTTGAGTCACTGGAATTATTTTCCGATCCATATCAAGAGGACATTTCTGATGCGCAGCCACTCTTGGTATTGGATCAGGAAGAGGAGGTAGCAACAAGCGCTACTCAGCAGTCTGACGCCAGTACCCAGATCAGCCCAAGGAGGAGGTTGGTCCCCGGTGTTGCTGCCTACTCTACTTATAGCGGTGGGGAAGGTGACGTTGATGATGACGTGTCTAGTGATGTCACGTGGGTGCCCACAAGAGAGGAAGAGGAGGGGAGTTCAGAGGGAGATATGGACCAGCAGATAGGGAGGAGAAGCAGCAATGACTTACATTGCACAGCAGGGACAAAGCAGACTGCAAATGTATCAGGAGCGAGTCATCGACCATGTACGGTCACATCTGGCGCTCCCAGGACACCGGCACATGGCTCCGCAGTGTGGGCTTTTTTTAACGTGTCCGCTGCTGACAATAGCGTTGCCATCTGCAATCTTTGCAGTCAACGCGTTAGTCGCGGTAAGCCCAATACTCACCTAGGGACGACCGCCTTAAGAAGGCACATGAGCAGCCATCACCGAGCCCAGTGGGAGCAACGGAACACACAAAGCCACACTGCAGGCTCTCACCGTCCAGCCTCGTCTTCTACTTCTCCTTCTCCTCTCTCCTCACAATTGTCCTCCACTCCACCTTCCATCACGCCAAGCTCACATTTTTCTGCAAAAAGGCAGGCTTCCGTGGGCCTAATGTTTGAGCGTAAAAAAATGATGACGCCGGATAACCCTCTTGCCCAACGGTTGGCGGCTGGCTTGTCAGAACTCATAGCCCGCCAACTACTGCCATATAAACTGGTGGACTCGGAGGCCTTTCGCAAATTTGTGGCCATTGGAACACCACAATGGAAGGTCCCAGGAAGGAAGTATTTCTCAGAGAAGGGCATCCCAGAGCTATATGGCCATGTTCAGCGGCAAGTGAATGTATCTCTGGCACACAGTGTCGGTGCCAAGATACATCTGACCACAGACACGTGGTCTAGCAAACACGGGCAGGGAAGGTATATCAGTTTTACTGCCCACTGGGTGAACCTTCTGACGGCCGTCAAGCATGTAACCCGTGGCACCCGTGTAGATTTGGTTTTACCGCCACGGATTGCATGCAGGCCTGACTCTTCTTCTCCTCCTCCTACTCCATCCTCCTCCCTCTCCTCCTCAGCTGCCTCCTCCTTTTCCGCTGCTAGCGTCTCTTCCACTGCACCGCCCAAGCTCCCCAGAACCTATTCCACATGCCAGGTGAGACGTTGCCATGCCGTGCTGCGTCTGTTGTGCCTGGAAGCAAAGAGCCACACTGGCCCGGCACTCCTTTCAGCTTTGCGTTCACAGGCAGATGAGTGGCTAACACCGCTCAATTTGACAGTTGGTAAAGTGGTGTGTGACAACGGTGCCAATCTGCTTAGCGCATTGAAACAGGGCAAAATCACGCACGTGCCGTGCATGGCACACGTCTTAAACTTGGTCGTGCAGCGATTCCTTGTCAAATACCCTGGGGTCCAGGACATCTTGCGGCAGGCAAGGAAAATCTCGGCCCATTTCAGAAGATCTTACACGGCCATGGCTCGCCTTGCTGACATTCAGCGGCGACACCATCTGCCGGTCAGACGTCTTATTTGCGATTGCCCGACGCGATGGAACTCAACCTTCTATATGCTTGATAGGCTGCTCCAGCAGAAACGTGCAGTTAACGTCTACCTGTATGAACTCTGCGAAAGAAACGGTTCTGGGGAGCTGGGTTTTTTTTCACCGCGCCAGTGGCTGCTCATGCGCGACACATGCAGACTTCTGCGGCCATTTGAGGAGATCACCAAACTGGTCAGTCGCAGCCATGGCGCCATCAGTGACATGGTACCTTATGCCTTCTTTCTGGAGCGTGCATTGCGTCGTGTCATTGATCAGGCTGTGGAGGAGCAGGAGCGGGAAGATGAGGAAGTCGCAATGCTGGATGAATTCCCAGGGGGGGCTACTCTATCTGAGACAAGTCAACAACAGGAGTCTGATGAGGAGTCAGAGGAGGATGGTGCCGGGGCGGATGAGCAGGAGCAAGAAGAGCATGCTTTAAACCTTTCTGGGATCCCTGTTGTGCGAGGATGGGGAGAGGAGAATGAAGAGGACGACATTATCCTGGATGATGAGCAGGAGCCAGGCCACCACACCGCTTCCACTTTAGTGCAAATGGGGGCCTTCATGCTCCAGTGTTTTAATAGGGACCCCCGTATAAAAAGCATGAGGGTCAAGGACCAGTACTGGGTGGCAACGTACTTAGACCCCCGGTACAAACACAAAATGGCGGAAATGTTACCGCCGTCGCAGAGGGCTGTCAGAATGCAGCACTTCCAGGCCTTGCTTCGAGAAATGCTGCATTCTGCTTTTGCGTGCGCTGGCAGAGGAGCAATTCCCACTCCCAGAGAAGGATTTGCGGGTACCAATCCAACAGCGCCTGCAAGAAGAGGCCGGTTTGAAGATGTGTTGGTGACTTCGGATATGAGGTCATTCTTTCAGCCGACCCATCGACAGGTGTCATCCGGATCCAGCATCAGGGAACGCCTAGACCGTCAGGTGTCCGACTACATTGGGTTAACGGCCGATGTGGACGCTCTGAGGAGTGATGAACCCCTAGACTACTGGGTGGGCAGGCTTGACCTCTGGCCAGAGCTTGCCCAATTTGCAATCGAACTGTTGGCTTGCCCCTCATCCAGTGTCCTGTCCGAAAGGACGTTCAGCGCAGCAGGGGGGATTGTGACCGATAAGCGTACTCGCCTAGCTCACCACAGTGTTAACTACCTCACATTTCTAAAAATGAATGAGGCATGGATCTCGGAGGAATTCAACACATGTGATCAGTAGACCATGTATATGTCTATAAACAATTTTTGGAATCAAGCACACAGACCTTCTTAATTCATTTGGCTCACTTCCCTGACCCAAAAAAGCACACCGTACTATATGCCCCTACCCTCCTCTTTGAAGAGGTTGAGCGGTGTCATATTTCTACTGGGGCTGCTTATTATGAGGGGTTCCCACCATCCCTGTGCTGTGCTGACTTCCTCCTGGGTGTTCTTATTATGAGGGGCTCCCACCATCCCTGTGCTGTGCTGACTTCCTCCTGGGGGTTCTTATTATGAGGGGATCACACCATCCCTGTGCTGTGCTGACTTCCTCCTGGGGCTGCTTACGGTGCTGCTGTCAGCGCTGTATGTCACGGAGCTGCTGTCAGCGCTGTATGTCACGGAGCTGCTGTCAGCGCTGTATGTCACGGAGCTGCTGTCAGCGCTGTATGTCACGGAGCTGCTGTCAGCGCTGTATGTCACGGAGCTGCTGTCAGCGCTGTATGTCACGGAGCTGCTGTCAGCGCTGTATGTCACGGAGCTGCTGTCAGCGCTGTATGTCACGGAGCTGCTGTCAGCGCTGTATGTCACGGAGCTGCTGTCAGCGCTGTATGTCACGGTGCTGCTGTCAGCGCTGTATGTCACGGAGCTGCTGTCAGCGCTGTATGTCACGGAGCTGCTGTCAGTGCTGTATGTCACGGAGCTGCTGTCAGCGCTGTATGTCACGGAGCTGCTGTCAGCGCTGTATGTCACGGAGCTGCTGTCAGCGCTGTATGTCACGGTGCTGCTGTCAGCGCTGTATGTCACGGAGCTGCTGTCAGCGCTGTATGTCACGGAGCTGCTGTCAGCGCTGTATGTCACGGAGCTGCTGTCAGCGCTGTATGTCACGGAGCTGCTGTCAGCGCTGTATGTCACGGAGCTGCTGTCAGCGCTGTATGTCACGGTGCTGATGTCAGTGCTCTGTATTACGGTGCTGCTGTCAGTGCTCTGTATCTCCTGCACCCTCTTGTTTGCCTACCCTGGTCCCTGACCTTCCCTCTCCTCCATTGCCTTCATTAGCTCCATAGTCCTGAATTGTCAGAACAATTTCCCAAATAAAAAAAAAATGCTTGTAGTTATCGATCCCAAATTCACCTCATACATGTATTATGCTATTGTCCAGGTGGTGGGACTACGTGCTACCCCCTAATAATTACCCCGTGGCCGCAAATTCGACCTAAAGGTTTGCGAAATTCGCCTCCCATTGAAGTCAATGGAGCCCGCGGCGAACGGTCGTTTTCGCGAACGTTTGTGTCCGTTCGCGTTTCGCGTTCGCGAAACGTCCCGTCGGAAGTTCGTCCATCACTAATTGTCAGTGGTCCCTCCAATCCCCTGAAGCCAGCCTCAGGATGCTGGTCGTGTAACAGGACTGAAATGCCCTGAGAATAGTTAAGTATAAGCATCTTCTTTCTACAGGGTAGTTAATATAGGCATTAGAAAGTGGGTGGGAGGAGTTGTAAGCTTAGTTAGTTATAGTCCAGACTTCTACTTTTAAAGCATTTAGCTGCACTAATAAACACAACAGATTTCAGAGAAGAGTGATAAAAAATTATTTGTTACTGTTCCTGACAAAATAATAGTTACTGTTATTTCTTTACAGTAGTAATCACCTTACTTGACACAGGAGGCCTTGAGTGTAGCCCCTGACATCACCAAAGGGTTGTACATATTGTCCAGTATATGTAATGCAATAGAAAACAGTTAGAATATGGACATACTACAGGAGATAGTTAGAGCATGCTATAGGACATGGACTACAAACTACATTGCAGTCATGCTACAAGAAATGGTCTACAAACTACATTGCACTAATGCTACAGGACATGGTCTACAAACTACCCCACTGCAGGCATGCTACAGGACATGGTCTACACACTACACAGTGGGAATGCTACAGTAGATGGTCTTCAGACTACACCACAGGCATGCTACAGTAGATGGTCTACAGACTACATCACAGATATGCTATGAGAGATGGGCTGCACATTGCTACAGGAGATTGTCTACAAACTACACTGCAGGCATTTTACAGTAAGTGGTATACAGACTACAGCAAGGGCATGCTACCTTTGGTAGTCTGCAGACTACACCATAGGCACACTACAAGAGATGGTCTATGGGCTACACCACGGCATACTACAGTAGATTGTCTGTAGACTACACTGTGGTCATTCTACAGAAAATGGTTTACAAAATACAGCCATGGCATAGGCATGGCTGGAGACTGAGGACATGCTGGTGACATTACAAAGGAATTGGAACATGGTCCAAGAGATTGCTAGTGATTACTACCATTTACAAGTGCTTCTTACAGCCCTCATAAAAATTACTGGCACCGCATTTGACATTTCTCTCAACAAAATCAAATAAAAAAGGTCACTGTCAGAGGAAAGAAATACACAAAAAAGAATGGACAGGACAGAAAAAGTGTGAAATAAATAATAATCCAAATACTTTAGCTAATAGAAACAATGAGATTCCCCTTTACTGTTCAGAAAACACCTAGGCAAAAAATATACTGGCTAATGGGGCCCATGGGCGCCAACAAAATACCAAAGGCCAGAGAAGTAGAACAAGTGTACCTGGATCTGTTTCTGAATTTTGCTGATATTGGGGTGCTCACTACTACCGCTATCCATGTCTCTACAAAAAAAAAAAGAGAATATTATTAATAATTCTAGTTTTTACAGTGGCAGCACATACATTGCAGAAAGTAACCTCTGCATTTTTCATCATATGACCAGTTTAAATCAATATCTGACAGGTCTACTGTACGGAAAACAGCATGAGCATGCACATGAGACTTACTGGTATAATTCTGCCAGAAAAATATCCAGACTCTTCAGCTCATTGAACAGCTCTGGGGAAAGAACAATATGATTGAAGGTCATAATATGGTATATAGAGCAAATGTAAGTCTACCTTATATAGAATCACATAGCGTAGACTTTTATACTAAAAATATTGTTTATGATACTGAATGATAATGGACAGTGCTAAAAGAATATGTCACAAAAAAGCACACAGGGAAGTGGGAATTGAAAAGCCAAAAGCCCTCTTCAACTAGAAACTCAGTACAAAATACTAAAAATGACCAACTGTTATTTGTGGTGGTTATGTGATTTCTTTGTAAAAGATAGTATAAATGTAGCCTTGTACAATACATATAGTAAATATTTACTATGGTTAGTTATTTTGAATGTTTGTAGAATATTTGCACATATTATTAGTAGCATTTTGTTTTAAGTGGCATAAACCATATAACTGATCTAAACACTTTTACAAACCCTACTGCAACCTAAACTGCATACTTTGTTACATAACAAAGGTTGCATCATAAATATAATAACAAACTGCTACAGGCTCCATTCACCTGCTACTATGCATGCTAAGAAAAGGTGATTTTCAGACAAGACCAACTAGTCAATGGCTGTAATCAATGCTGTTGGTATCAGAGCGACTGACTAAGAATTGCACAACGTAGTTATTTGGGTTATAGTCGGTGAATAGAAAACCAATTTATAACACTATTTGTCAATTTAAAGGCAGACTTTAAACACCCTTTATCGAAATACTGCACTTGCGCTTGTAGTGTGCTACAATATAAATCTGTGCTAAATCTTAGCATTGAGGATGTCCAAAATCTTCCCCTAGAATACTGCAGATAATCACCGCTTTTCTCAGTCCAGATACTGAGCTCTTTGGCCAGCTCAGGCACAACAAGAAATGTTCTCCATCCCTGCCTTTTCTTTGACTTCAGGATGTCCCCAAATATGTGATCTCCCACGTACATAATTTCCTTCCCCTTCACTCCAAGGAGGTCACTCACAATATCCGATGATCCTGGCAAAGAGAGATGGGGGAATAAACCAAACTGGAAATGTTAACCAGAGGTATCCATACATGTGTAATTTATATGCAAACATACAGTATATAACATCTTCTTTGAGCCTATACCTTTGTATTATATGATAGAACAGATTGGAAAACGATCAGCTTTATATCAGAATTCAAATGTAAGGCATGATCACACATGTTTGAAGGTCATGGTAGATCTATAATAGTTACATTCAGCCAAACTTGTTCTGTAATGATAAAGACATTTGCTAGCTTATCCACTTCTTCACTTCTAACAGTTGTCATGAAAATATCCCAACATTTGCCAAACATAGTGGCACAGGGAGCACAAGCACCTTGATCCAATCACCATGGAAAGGCAAATGATAGCCTTCCCATGGTGATTGGATCACCATGTCGGTAATTGCTCACATAAGCTACAAATAGTCCTCAACATTACAGAACAAGTTCAGTTGAATGCAATTAACTACTATATACATTTACCAAGAGTTGCCATTTAAACACATTTATATTCAAAGCAGAGTTCCACTTGGTTTTGTGTCTGTCAAAAGTCAGCAGCTACACAAAGTGTAGCTGCTGACTTTTAATAAACACACACTCACCTGTCCAGCAATGCGACCGCCCAAGCCCTCAGTTCTCTCCGGAGGTGGCATCACAAATGTGGGCACCTGGCTGTGGCATCTTGCGGCTTCACAGCTGGGTGCGCACTGCGCATGTTAGAGTTGCACTGCACCTCCTCATTGGCTGGGCAATCTTCTGGGATCTGTGATGTGTCCCAGAAGATTGCAGGGAGGGAGAGGAGAATTTCCGCTCCAGTCGCCAAGGTGGCGGAAGTGGGAGCCGGGTACCCGTCAAAACTAGGTACCCCCCCCCCCCCAAATGTGGCATGTGGATGAGGAGCCCTTAACCCGGAAGTTCCACTTTTGGGTGTAAATACACTTTAAAGGTATCTTTAGACACAGGAAAGTCAAATTAAGTATCTCCTATGGCAGATTCCGATAAAGACACATCCGTTTACCTTTGGTTTATTCCATTCCCAATCATTATTTTCAGTTTTTTTGCATAGGCCAATGAAAAGGCAAACAGGAAAGGGATAGTAAAATTGAATGAATACGTCGTCAAGCATTATTTTAAACTACAATTACTCCAGTTTTGTATTTATTAAATAAAAAAGGTATTTTTAAATGTAGAAATATAAGCAGGGCTTAAGCTGGTCTTACACTAGTAGAATTACATCCAAAATGTTTGATTTCTAATTGTTGGTGGGTTCAAATAATTATTTTTCGACCATAGTGACAAAAAAGTTTGAAGGAGCAAGAAGGAAGATTTTTCTAGAATGAGCAAATTACTAACAGTGTATGTCATGGTTTTCTTTCAGGAAATACCGTACATTCATTCCTAAGTCAAATGTTGAAAGCAAACAAAATTCTGAAGTACTTTCAAATGACAATTGTCAAGTCTTTGAATTTACTGAGAATTTTCATACAAATGTTTGTTAGAATATTCTTACAAACATTTGTTTGAAAATCTACTAGTGTATGGCCAACCTTAGACAGGGAACAGGGAGGAGCAGAATTGTATTGCATACTATTGTCAGGTTAACACTGGGAGCTTGTTAACAGGAAGAGAGAGCAGAGTGATGACATCATTAGTATAATGATACCTTTTCACTGCCCCATCAACAGACTGAGGCTGGTTCGGTGACTAACTGTATCACTTCAAGTGGACTTGCATTTTGCCCATTCAGGAATACATGTGCTGGATAGCGGCATCTTCTTCCATACGTTCCCTCAGTACTCTATTTCCCACACTACCTTTTTCCCTACCAAAATGACTGTGTATCAGTTTGTAAGCTTCAATCTAGCTTAGTACGTACACAGGGCACCCCCAACACCACCACCATGTTTTGGCTATGGCAGAAGAAGTGAATAGAAATCTCCCCAATTACAGAGGGGTTATAGCCATCCCCTAATCCAAAGTGAAAAAAAAAAGTTTTCTTCTTTAGTTCTACTTTAAAGAAGGTTCAACCACTAACTACTGAAGAATTAAATCTGCACAAAATGTCCAGTATTTTCATACTGTCATTACTCCTATTTGTATTCTATGTCCAAGGACCAAACATCGTATGATTCTTTGAGATGCACTGAGAAGAGACCCATGACACCTACCTCCAGAGTACACAGCACAATGCTGGTGGGGACCCGTGTAAGTTCCAATCCTTAGCTTCCCATTATCCTATTAACAAAACATTGAGTGTTTAAATTGCCAAAGGCCAATTTTTTTTTTTTTCATTTGGTTTAATTTCACAAAAAATCCTCCAGAGCATATTAACAACTACAATAAAATATTGATTGTCAATAGTTTGAGCTACTGTAACAAATCGATCTGTTTTAAAAATTCAGCTCTTACTGTGTTGACTTGGCGCAGAACTGTCCCCTCAGCAAAGAACAGTGGCTTCCTTGTGTCCACGACAATCAAATCAAAATACGAGCGCCATGTTTTCCTAGTCGGGTCATGATACTGCATAATAGTGATGAAGAGAGGAGGAAATATTACTGAATGCAGAATTGAGCAACATTTGTCAGACAGTTTCATTTAAGAAAACCATTTGACTTGCAAGCCCCAAAAGCTGGGAGACATCTGAGACAGTGTCCTCAGTTAGATCTAACAGTTATCATGCATCACCTAATATGCCAAACATTTAAAAAAGAATTGGCTGATTCACCGGGCCACACATGTAAATTGCCACCATCCCTTGGTAATACATAGCATGAACCTCAATGTGGGATTTTGTAGGCAATTGAAAAAATATAAAATTTAATATATAGAAAATTGATATCTATTGTAGAAAAATTACACAAAAATCTCATTTTGAAAATACAAAACATTGCATCAATAGTATTATCAATATTGCACAATTGACTGTTAAACATAAAGTGATAGTCTTTAATAATATAGATTCTTTTTCTGTTAGTGAAAATCTTCCTTCTGCCTTACCCACCTTACCCAGTGTATCCGTAAACTAACAGTGCAGCAGAATTTAATACAGCTAATGGGCTGTCTCAGGCTCTTATCAAGAGACCCTGACTATGCCCGCCATTTGTGCCCAGCTGCTCCATTCATAGCTGTACTACAGCTTCTATACATTTAACAGGATCTATGAATGGAGGATAGCTTGGCTTTGAAAAATAAATGTGCATTCTTTTGTTTACATTGGATACTATTACACTATTAATATTACACCCAGAATTAAAGGTAATTTTTCAACACAAAGTTAGGTATTTTTTTTTTATTGTTATATTGCTATGCATTCTGTGCAATACGGAACCTAGTTTCTGATTGAATGCAAATACCAACAGAAATTAATTGAATGCCATGTGACACTTTTCCTTTTGGACACTTTATGCTTTCATTATTGTTATTGATTTTAAGAGGTTCAACTGTATAGCCCACACAGGGGAAAAAGATGAATGAATAGAACAAAACATGCAGAAATATTTCTGAAGACAATAATTGCAAGAAACAGTGTCTTAGTGGCTTATTGTCTAGGACCAATATGCACTCATTGGTCTCTCACCTTGTTTACCTTCAGGGATGTAACTCAGCATAAGTAGCTGATCTTTGGCAAAGTGGTGGAGGAGGGAGGTTGGGAAGGAGGTAAAAGAGAAGTGGGGTGGGTGAAGGGGCAGAAGAGACAGGGAAAAAGTATACTGCCAAGGGAAAGCAAAAGGGTTAAGGGATTGGTAAGGACAACAGAAGGGGCTGGGGGTTTCGCCCCATTACTCAGGTCCACAATAGAGAGATGCATATAGCTAAGGCTAGTGGTATTCACGGATGGGAGGGCAAAAGTAAGCCAAGGGCTCCCAGATTTTTAGAAGCTTAAGCGGACAGTCCTGAAGAATATTTTTCATCTCATTTTAAACACTTTTCATGCAGGAAGTCCAATCAGAATAGAGGCTAAGGCTAGGAAGTGGTGTTTTAAAAGGGCAAGTACCCTTGTTGCCATTTAAAGGGGGCACTCAGTGATGGGGATGGTGCAAATATTCATAGAACCATTTGGTGCTCTGTGGGTTCCAGGACAGTTCACTGACTCACCGACACTGTGGAAACAGGGGAGAACTACACTGTGCCAAGGTAATAGGCTGCTGAGTTAGTGAGTCAACTACTCTCTGTTATCAATATATATTGGTACATTCAATATAATGCTGTCTTAATTTTTTTTCGCAATGTGTACAGGGTGAAGTTTCAGTACTTGCCAAATGTGCTACTTTTCATAGCTATACCCCTGATGGTGGGTTCACACCTTTCCGTCAAAGCTGTGTGCATGCATTGATGGACATGTCAACATGTGTGCTAAAGCTCAAAGGTGTGCACGGGACATAGGCATCAACCTATTATAAGTTCATAAATAAGGCGTTATATATTTTTTGGCCTACTGTTTCTCCACAATATGTGTTTAATTCTATAGACCCATATAGAGCTGGACTCGGGCATGTTCGAAAACCTACGTGCCCAATCCCGCCAGGAAGCCGACACGGCACATGGCTAATCACAGGCAGTGAGACATTTCCCGATCTGTGCAGCTGCGACCCGGGAAATGTCTCACTGTCTGTGGTTAGCCTTGCGCAGTCTTCCTGGCGGGATCAGCCACGTGGAATTTCTAACACGCCTGAGCCCATTTCTATATGTGTCTATAGAATTAGACATTCTAATGCTGTTTACAATCTAATTCTAACATGAGACACTGATTGTACAGAGCATATCCACTTGACTGCCAGAAGTTAAGAAGGGAATTAAAGCAGGTTTATACTGAGTTATATAGAACAGCTGAGCGTCTTCTTTTACTAAAACTCCAGCCATCTGAACCCTTCAGACATTCACCAAGTGGTGCTAGGTAGCCAAATTTAAAGAGACTAAAAAACACATTGTCCGAAATGTTAGCGCTTGTTACCTTCAGCTGTCAACTTGAGATTAAGTAAGAGAATAACAGGGTGAATCCTAAAACAAATAATGCACTAATTACAAGAGTAGGGGGCTTTGGAGGGGATTAGGAAGGTATCAACCTAACCTGGCACAGCTGCGCTTCAATAGTACACACTTCATCACACAGTCCTGGTGTACTGGCAGCCAGTAACATAATAATCAAGATATGTCACAATCAGGTCCCCAATGTCCCAGCACAGGTGATTAAATCATTGCAGAGCCAGACAGAAAATAATACAGTTAAGTAATGTCATCAACATTTGTGTATTATACCCTGGTCTGTTTAGAAAACGACAGGCCTGGCAGCGCTGTGCGTCCAGAATTCCGTTTTAGGAAAAATACTAGAGAAATACAAGGTCATTGCTGACTCCTTTTGGAAAATACTAGCTGGCTTCTACCTGTCGTTTAATGAATTTCTTGGAATCGTTGACATGGAAAAAGCATGTGGTAAGTGACTTGTTTATGGTAGAAAGTTTTAAACCCAATTGATCAGCTTAACAATCAGGCAACTAGCTTTTTCAGAAGGAGGGGTCAGCAACTGAAGTCTACATATACAGTATATGTCCCAGCACAGGTCTACTCTAAAGCTGGCAATACATTATACTTTTTTTTTTTCAATTTCCCTTAGATTTACCTTCAACTATGTAATGCAAAGTCCTGCCTGATTGCATACAAATTGTATGGTGGGAAAATTGTATAATATATGGCCAGCCTATGGCTTTGTTCACATGAGCGTGATGCTATCACAGTGGGTGTGGCTTCTTCTGACAGCAGTTAGGATTGGTTCCCCAAGAGGCTTCCCAGCCTTTCTCCATACAGAGGACTCCCTTGCTTCCCATGGCCAGGGCTGCTTGGGACCATGAGGCTTAATCCCACTGCACTGTTACATGCAATGGTACAAGACTACATTTGTGAGTGCACTGGCTATGAGTGTTTTTATTGAATAAATCCTACTGTTTTTGATACTACACTCAACCCCTGTTCACATTGGAGCAACTTGTCATGCGATTTGACAGGTCAAAGGTCAGGTTGCATCCTATTGCCAGGAATGGCACTGTTCAAACCGGTGCAATGCCGACTTTGTGTTGCCACATTGATTTCAAAAAGTAGTACACGCACTACTTTTGGCGATTTTGGGTGCGACTTGAATAGACATCTGTGCATGAAGCTGCACCAAAAGTCACACTGAGATGCAGCTTTGACTTTTTTTCCTGTTTTATCTTTTAGTTTTTTTTGTTTTATCTTTAATTTTTCTTTACATGTACCTGAAGTTCCCTGCTTTGCCCTTTGCTGCAAATGACTTCTTCTGAGTTATAGTAGCCATGTGTCTAGTGTCTGTTTGGGCTTCCTATGTCATTTATTTCTATTGATTTATGATTGTAATTGCTGGGCCCATTCTGTCTACTAGTTGATTTTTCTTTACTTCTTAGCCCCTGTACACACGGTCGGACATTCTGTCAACCAAATCCGTTGGATTTTGTCCGACGGATTTTGTCCAAAACTGTTGTATACACATGGTCGGACGAAGTTGACGGAAAATCCGATCGTTCAGAACGTGATGACGTTATTTCGTTACGATGGGACTACGTTCAGGCTAGTAGCCAATAGCTTTGATGTAGGAATTTGAGCTGAGCATGCGTGGCACTTTGTCCATTCGGAATTCTCTACACATGATCGGAGTATGTCCGATCAGAGCAGTTTGTCGGAAAATATTTCCAGCAAGTTGGAAAATTTGGTCCGACGGATATTCCGACGGAAACAGTCCGATGCATACCACACACAGTCGGAATATCCGACAAAACGGTCCGATAGGACATATTCCGTCGGAATCTCCAACCGTGTGTACAAGGGCTAAGGCTTCATGTACACAGCTGCTGGTAAACGGATGTTTAGGAGCAGTTTGGTGTTTTTTTCAGCTGCCCTTCAACTGTCTATGTTATTTTATCAGTACATGTACACAGAGTCGTTTATAGTAGTTTCTAGGCAGTTGAGTTTAGATACATTTTTTGGAAAGCAAAAAAAAATGCATTCAGGACACATGTTCAGACGCATTTGAAATGCCAAATGCCAGTAACAGCTTGTAAACGCGTGTAAACGTGGTAACTTGCGTTTAGCCGTGTTTTGTTTACATGAAGATAAATGTTTGACTAGTTTTAAAAAAAAAATGTGTCTAAACGTGGCAAAATGGACATTTTTAAACGCTGGTTACTATCTGTCAATTTAAATCGTTCAGGAGAGGTTTTCACTGATAGTTTCTAGATGTATAGGTGGTATTTTGTATACATAGTATTCATATGCTTGATTTTGTCTGAGAAACTAAGGGTACATACACTGATGGATGAACTGGGGTACTCTAGAATGTTGATCACCGATGCGTGTGTATATAAATATATCTCTTGTCATGTTGTTTTCCTATTGCTACAGGGGACTGTACATTCTCTCATCCTGCGATGAATGCGTGACAAATCCCAATGTTGTGATGAGCATTACTAGAAGAGGCTCAGGTTTATGGGGGATTTCTCACCGCCCTCTGAAGTGGGTATCCAGCCTAGGCAGCTCCTAAAAATAATCAGGTGCTCTGGTTATATCCACCTGTTGTTTTGTAGTGGGAATCCATGAATGGCTTAAATGTATCTAAGACAGGGCTTTGTATTGTAAGAATTAGGCCCACTAATCAAAATATTCAAAATAGGAGTCGCCTATATTTCCCCATAGCAACCAAATAAATCCAAACCCTCGGTGTTCTTCATCGTCTGGTGCAGATCTGAATTGATTGCTATGCAGTAAATAATTATTTGATCCCCTGCAGATTTTGTAAGTTTGCCCACTTAAAAATTATAGATCCTTAATTTCTTTGTATCATAGGTGTATTTTTATTGATAGAGACAGAACATCAACTAAAAATCCAGAAAAAACCCATGATACAAATGTTATAAATTGAGTTGCAGTTCATTGATCCCCAAGCAAAACATGACTTAGTACCTGGTTGAGAAACCCTTGTTGGCAAGCACAGAGATAAGACGTTTCTTGTAGTTGGTGACCAAGTTTGTACACATCTCAGGATGGATTTTGGTCCACTCTTCTTTACAGATCCTCTCGAAATCCTTAAGGTTTCTTGGCTGACGCTTGGCAACTCGAAGTTTCAGCTCTCTCCATACATTTTCTATAGGATTAAGGTCTGGAGAACGGCTAGGCCACTCCATGACCTTAATGTGCTTCTTCTTGAGCCACTAGTTTGTTGCCTTGGCGACATGTTTTGGGTCATTGTCATGCTGTAAGACCCATCCACGACCCATCTTCAGTGTTCTGACTGAGAGAAGAAAGTTTTCATCCAAGATTTTACAATACATGGTCCTGTCCATTGACCCCTCAATGCGTCAAAGTTGGCCTGTACCTTTCGCAGGAAAAACAGCCCCAAAGCATAATGTTTCCACCTCCGTGCTTGACTGTATGGATGTTGTTCTTAGTTTCATAGTCAGCATTTTTGTTCCTACTACATCGTGAGTCGAGTTAATGCCAAGGTGCTCAATTTTGGTCTCATCTGACCACAGCACTTTCTCCCAATCCTTCTCTGAGTCATTTAAATGTTCATTGGCAAATGAACTGGCAAAAGACGGGCCTCTACATGTGACTTCTTGAGGAGGGGGACTCGCCGAGTTTGGAGGAAGAAAAATGCTGACTATGACCCTAAGAACACTATACCTACAGTCAAGCATGAAGGTGGAAACAATATGCTTCGGGGCCGTTCCTCTGCTAAAGGTACAGGTCATATTTGCCACAATGAGGGGCCAATGGATGGGGCCATATATTGAAAATCTTGGATGAGAACCTTCTTCCCTCAGCCAGAAAAATAAAATGGGTCATGGATGGGTCTTCCAGCATAACAATAACCCAAAACATGCCGCCAAGGCAACAAAGGAGTGGCTCAAGAAGAAGCATATTAGGTCATGTAGTGGCCTAGCCAGTCTCCAGACCTTAATCCTATAGAAAATTTATGGAGCTGAAATGACAACTTGCCAAATGACAGCCAAGTAACCTTTTTTTTTTTAAAGTAGAATTTTATTTATTTTCATACACAGCAAACAATACAGAAAACAAACTGTATATGGAGCGAACATCGCTCAAACCATTACATAATCTGGTAAACTGGTATACATTTAGTGGGTATGTGACAACCTAAAGGTCACATGTCTATTCTGCTTAATTGGACCCAATCAATGATCAAGGGGCTTTGTTTAGTCTTTCAAGTAGGTGGTGGTATGGTACTTTCGGAGCTGACCCAAGAGCCCCAAATCTTAAGGAGTTTTTTTGGGCATCCTCTGGCCTCATATGTCAACTTATATAATGGTATTGCGTGATTAATGGTAGTGATATAAAAGGCTATAGTGGGTGAGGATTGAGACTTCCAGTGGATGGTTATGCATTTCTTGGCATAGAATAATACTATGCGCAGAAAGGTTTGTACATTTTCAGATATACCTTCATCATCAATATATCCCAGTAAGCACCGTAGAGGTTCAGATATTGGGTATCTGAGTTAAGCAGCTGATGAAGGCCGTGACCTCCGACCAGAACTTCCTAATCGGGGTGCACTCCCACATCAGATGAAAGAATGTGCCATCTGCCGTGCCACATCAAAAGCATAATGCAGAAGGTAATCCGTTTAATTTGTATAGTAAACATGGTGTGAAGTAGGATCTGTATAGCAATTTTGTCTGTATCACCTTGTCACAGGAAGAAATGACTGAGGGGACCTGGAGGGGAAGAACTTCCTGCCAGATGTCCTCCGTCAATTCAGGGATGTCAGCACTCCATTTATCATCCATACTGCTGAGCCTATGAGTTGTAGAATGTAGGAGGGATCTATAATATGATGAAACTAGTTTAGTGTGAGAGGAATCAGTCAGTAATCGTTCTAGCAGAGAGAGTTGAACAACTATGTTACGAAGGCCAAACTGCTGCAATGTGACGTATCTGCAAATATAGAAAGTGTGCCGTATTGGGTGGGTTATATTCCCGACGAAATTCCTCAAAAGGACGAAACATATTATTTGAAAATAGGTGTATGATCGTTTTCACACCCTGTGTAGACCAGAATCCCCCATCAGTTCTGTGGTAGAATTCCTGCAAATTCGGATTTCCCCATAGTGGTGTATTTGGTGAGTATGTATTGCATTCGTGGATGGCAGCATTTTAGTGAGCCGAAAAATCCATAGGGACATTGCTAGTATAGTTGTATCCTCTATCCCTCTAAGGGACATAAGATGAATCAAGTTTTGAAGAGACTCATAGGAGGTCAGTATAGCAACCTCCAAGGCAGTGGCCGCATTGTTGGTTTCAGGATAAAACCACCAGTGCGCGTGGGCCAACTGCAAGGCGATAAAATAGGTTTGACAGCAAGGTAAAGCCAGTCCGCCCTCCATTACTGGCAACTGTAGGGTGTTTTTCGCAATCCTAACTGCTCCCCCCCCCCCAAATAAAAGTGGTAAGAATTTAGTCTATTTCCTTAAATTTGACCTTAGTGACCTATACTGGCGAATTACTCAGGATGTACAGAAATCGTGGTAAAAAGATAATTTTAAAAATGTTTATCCTGCCTAGTATTAGGGGGAGATTGGTCCACGTCTTTAATGTGGTTCTTAGTCTTCCAATAAGAGGATCTAGGTTAATTTTGATGTAGAAGGAGATTGGTTGTTGTATCATAACCCCCAGATATCAGAAGGAGCTGACTATTTGCAAGGGACAGGAGGGAGGTGGCACTATCGACGTTGCTTGGTCTATCATAAACAGAAGGGATTTGTCCCAGTTGACCTGGAACCCAGAAAAGTGACCAAACCTCAGAATAATTTCCAGCAGGGCTGGGAGAGACGATTGGGGGTCTGACAGGTAAATTAACATATCATCAGCGTACAAAGACACCTTTTCTTCCAGACTCCCAATCGTCTCCCACTACCTCCCCACTGGATCTTATTAGCAGTGCCAGAGGTTCTAGCACCAATGCAAATAGCAGCGGCGATAGGGGACATCCCTGTCTAGTGCCTCTCTTTATCAGAAAGGGATCAGACACGGTTGCGTTTACTCTTAGTCTAGCGGTGGGCTTCAGGTAGAGTAGTTGCACCCACCTGATAAAGGTGTTGCCGAATCTGAATTTTGCTAAAACTTCCAACAGGTATGGCCATTCGACTGAGTCAAATGCCTTGTGTGCGTCCAACGCCAATACGGCCCCAGATCCCACATTATAATGAGTGACTGGCAGATTAGTAAAAAGCCTACGAAAATTGATGGAGGTTGATCGCCCAGAGATGAACAGTTTGGTTTGCGCTAATAATAGCAGTGATGACTGTGTTCAGTCACCGGGCGAGCACCTTGGCCAGAATCTTGATGTCTGAATTAATGAGCGAAATTGGTCTATCCATCACAGAACAGATGATCTTTATGGGGTTTGGGAATGAGGACAATCAGCGCCAATACCACTCAATGTGGAATCCATCCAACCCTGGCGTTTTATTTCTGGCCAAGGATTGTATGGCTTCCCCAATTTCCTCAGCCATTAGAGGGGCATCAAGAAGTGAAGCCTGATGATCCTGAAGTCTTGGCAGCGAGATATCAGATAGGTAGTCATCCAATTCCACAATCGTGTAATGAGCCCTGGTAGTGTATAATGCCCCAGTTGAAGACACATATGTCGAAACGCGTCGGGCGAGCTGTTGGCACCCCACATTGCTTTTAGTTCATTTTGCTTTTTATGTGATCACTAAGTCATTTATTACCTTTTTGACTTTAATAAATCAACTTTTTTACATTGTTTGACCCGCACCATGTGGAGCCTTTTTTTCTTTTTTCTCCTCTCCATTGCTTTGGTGTAAAATTTTACAAACACCCCCCTCCCCATTCGGGGGAGGCAGGATTATTGGTACAACGAGCTGCGTCTGGGCTTGATCATCTTGACCTTTGATGTTTCATCTGAAAGGATCCACCTTTGAGCCTACAACCGTCTGGAGCTCCTCCACCAGCCCAACTGACCTCTCTCCTTACAGTCTTTGGTCCCAGAGTGTGACCCCAAGCCTTCTAGACTCAACCGTCATATGACTGTGTGAGTCCAACCGTTCCGGTAAGAAGTATTTATTCACTTTTCATTTTGATGCTTACAATCAAGTTTACCCGCATGAACACATTCGTCCAGTACACCATTGTCCTTCTATGTGACGGTTTGGTCACTTCTACGCCATCAACACAGTTGAATGATTGTTTTATGTTGGACTTTGATTTCTAGGCATTTGGTTCTGTGCGATCTCTGTTTTGCTACTATTATCTTTACAGAATTTGTGTTGATTACACTTATTATTGAAGCGCTACACTATTTTTTATTTTATCTGTTGAACTTTGTTTGTTTTTGGTGTTGGCTGCTGTTGTGGCCGTTGTGGCCATTTTTTCACAAACTATAGCGCAGTGTTTTCCCTTTTTATATAATGAGGAATAAAATGCGACAAACGCATCCATTATTTCTTTGTTTTGTTCTACCACTATTCCCTCCACGTTTTTAATTCTTGGGATGCTACATGGCTGATAGACGGGTCTGGAGAGATAAGCCAGTAGGCAACTGTTTTTGTCACCAAACTCAAAGAGTCATTGATTCTGATACAGCAACTTCTTCTTGGTGTGCTCCAAAAGCACCAAGTCTAGTTCCCTGGCCCTGTGCTTCCAGACTGTGTGTGTCTCGGGTGGGGGCTGCAGAATATGCAGCTTCCGCCTCCCTGAGACCCCTTTCCGCATCCACCAGTCTGGAATTAGATGCCCTGTGGGCTTGCCCAATTGCTGCAGCAAAATAGCCGCATGCGGTGGCCTTAAAAGCATCCCAGACCACTGGAAAGGGGGTGCTCTGTTTGTTAGTTGTCCAATAGGATTTCATTTCGGCCATACTTTGGTCCACAAAGGCCTGATCAGCTAGCCACAAAGGACTCGGTCTCCACACCCGATAAGAGGAGGGGGAATCCAGGGCAAGGTCTACCATTAAAGGGGAGTGATCAGGTACCTCCCTGGGGAGATACTTAACCTCAATCATCATATTGAGCAAATCTGACGAGACTAGACAGAGATCAATACGAGATATAGGTACCATGTGATTCTGACTGACACGAGTACTCTCTCTTATCCGCATGCTTCCATCTCCAGGCCTTCACTAAATCAAATTGAGTCAGAAAATAACCCAAGGGTATGGGGGGCAGTGTAGAGCAACGGAACCTATCAATACAGTTATCCAGTACTGTATTATAGTCACCCGCTATTAATAAAGGGCCCTCCGCTATTGCCAGTATGGAGCTCATCACCCGGTCAAAGAACAGATTAGTGAAGGGTGGCGGAGCATATATACTACTCACTGTGTATGGCTTACCCAGGAGTTCAAGCACAACTCTTACAAAGCAGCCATTAGGATCGAGTTCGATATGTTTAATGCTGGTGGGTGTTGATTTGGCTATGAGGATGGATGTGCCCCTAGAGTACGTGGAGTGGATGGCGTACGCAATTTTCGCTCTCTTACGGGCCATGACCCTAGAACAGTGATGGCGAACCTTGGCACCCCTGATGTTTTGGAACTACATTTCCCATGATGCTCAAGGACTCTGCAGTGTGATGGAGCATCATGGGAAATGTAGTTCCAAAACATCTGGAGTGCCAAGGTTCGCCATCACTGCCCTAGAACCATGGAGGTCAGTTTCCTGGAGAAGGATCACATGCAGATTATGTCTCGCCAGATATTCAAACATAAGGGGTCGTTTCACTTTAGAGTTAAGCCCCCAAACATTCCAGGAAACTATACGTAATCAATGCGATGCCTCCTTAGGATCTGTGAAGAAGTAGGCCTTGCCTTGATAAGTGATCCTCAATTTTGCTGGATAAATCATACCATAGGGTAGATGGAGCTCTCTTAGCCTCCTTTTGATGGGCAGAAAGGTAGTCCTTTTTTTTTTGTCCTGTTTCTGAGTGACTGCTGAGAAATCAGGAAAGATAGTGATTCCATTGCCGTTGAGGAATATTTTGCCCTTTTCTCAGGCAGCTCTGAGAATGGTTTCCCTGTCTCTGAAGTGTAATAATTTGATGAGGATGGCCCGTGGCGGGGCTCCAGGAGGCACGGGGCATAGGGGAACTATGTGTCCGTTCGATGGCGAACAGCCGTGAGAAGATGGAGGCCCAAATGTGGTGGTCAGCCAGTGCTCCATGAAGGCCTCCGGGTCTCTGCCCTCTGAGCTCTCTAGGAACCCCAAGAAGCGCAACTTGATGCGTCTCAAGCGGTCCTCCATATCCATGAGCTTGTCAGCAGTATAGGTTTGGGTCTGATGCAGCTCCCTAACAGAGCCCTGTAAGGGACGCGTTTCATCTTCTAGGTCCCCTATGCGTTGTTCTGCATTTGTCACTCTATGACGGAGGGTATGAACATCATGTTTCAGGAATGAGAGATCCGTTTTAATGGAATCTATCTGTGTTGTGAGAGAGGTATGGCTGTGCTGTATAGCCTCTGTGATCTGAGTCAGGGTAGGCTCTGTGTGCTCCGTCACATGGAGTGGAATTGCAGGGGAGTCAGTGTCATCAGGAGGAGAGAATAGGAGGGGGTGAGCAAGACTGGAAGCCTGGGATTGCCGTGACTCACCCTTCCCTGGAGGTTGTCATGTTGAGAAGAAGGAAGACGAGGGCTACCCTTGCTTCCAACTGTGGTGCTGTTCGGCACCATCTTGCTGTTGGAGAGGCTGCGGCAGCGGTGGTATGAATCCGGACGATTGCACAATCGCAGGTCCGTACTTTACCATACCTTGATGGGTTGCGGAGTCTGGACATTCTATTGAGGCAGATCAATTGGGTGTCCGGTATCTCCTGAGAATATGTGGGGTGTGGACGGGACTTAGGCTCCCTTCATTTCCCGGTCATGGGCTACTTACCGGGTTCCCCCCACAGCCACAGTTAAAGGAGGATTCGCCAAGTAGCCTTAAAGTGCATGTAAGCCTAATGCATGAAATTTGAGCTGGGCACATATATTTGCAGTATTTTCTCATCTCTCTTCAAAGCACTAAGTCCCGTGGTATTCTCCTGCTCCATTCTTCTGTTATTAGCATGATAACTTCTGACAAGTTCTCCAATACATGTGATAAAGCCAGCCTGAATTTTGTGTCAGGGTGGGTACTATAAATAGATTAGCAGAAAGCTGCTCTACTCACAGGACAGCTCTGAAAATCTCTGCCTATGTGGAAGGTGACATGTGTGTTTCCTCCAATCAGTAACCAAGACCCCCTGGACACCACCCACCATCTTTGGACAGACCATCTCTCCAAGGACCAAGGCCAAGAGTCTCTGAGTCATTTTTGACTCAGAAATGTCAATGGATGCACAAATAGAATGAGTAGTCAGCGGATCCCACCATTCCCTCCGCCTGCTACGTAGACTCATCCCCTTCATTCCAAAAGAGGACAAAGCAGCGGTAGTTGGAACAGTCATTAATTCACGACTCGACTATGCAAACTCCCTCTACATAGGACTACCCCAATATCAACTTGCGCGCTTACAACTCATCCAAAACACGGCGGCAAGACTGATAACAGGAAAAAAAAACTGGGAATCCATCTCCCCTTCCCCGAGGAGCCTACATTGGCTAACCGTAAAGAATCGGATCACATTCAAGACCCTCTGCCTCACCCACAAATGCACACATGGAGACGCTCCTCAATACCTACGCGAGAAAATAAAACACTATACACCCAATCGCAACCTTCGATCATCTAACCAAAACCTTCTCCACACTCCCAAATCCCGTTACAAATCAAAGGGAGAACAGAGATTCGCAGTCCAAGGACCACGGCTATGGAACGCTCTACCGACTTACATCCACATGGAAGAAAACCATCTGGCCTGCAGGAAAAAACTCAAGACCTACCTATTCTAAGAAGCTTGACAACACAGGACAAATCCAGTGCCTTGAGGTGATTCAGTTCGCATTGTAGCGCTTTACAAGTTATTCATTCATTCATTCATTCAATCAGCTGTCTCCCAGTGTAATCCAACACTACACTGCTACTGCTGAATGAGGAAGTGAAAATTATAACACAATGTACACTTTCTAAACAGTAAATAAAGCTGAAGACAGCAAATATACATGTAGGGGAATGGCTCCATTTGAGCTATTGTGATTTGGTAGTGGGGAGACTTCCCTGTCATCAGTATACTGCTGGCTATAGTCAGCAGCGCTATCGGTGGAAATTGTCCAACAGGCTAGTTGCACAGAAGTCAGACTGTACAATCATCTTGCCAATACATATATCAAAAATCTGCTGGTCAATGCTAAAGAGGTTAAATTTTGATCCATGTATGGTCAGCTTTTGACACTATTTGGTGACAGCCAGATCCCTGCTACACATACAATGACTGTCTATCTTACCTGCAGTATCAGAAGACACTCTGCAACTTTGTTGCAGTGAAACTGTTTCTCTCTAGTGCCAGCTAAGACTGTGTCATTACATCCTGTCAGCAGAGTGATTACCACCAGGGAGCAAAGCATACAGGGAATTGTAGTCCCAGGACACAAGCTTCACATTCAGATTGAACTGTATGGAACTACAAGAGCCAGCATGCTCTGGAGTAAAGGAACCAAAGACTCCAACTTGTTTGCCTGAGGGAATTCAGTTAGGACTTAGGACTGGACTTAGGGGAGAAGTGCTGCCTCCCGGGTCAGTCCATCACGTTATTTTTGGCATCCAGAGCTGATTGGGGAAATCCAGCCCGAGAGAGGGGAATCCCAGGTGCATATCCAGATGCACCTGCATAGACAGTGTGAAGCATTCCAGTGTGAGCTGACCAGTCACTAGGTCTGCCTGTTCCAGGACATTTGTTTGGGCCTTGACCACGGGATCGGTGAGAGAGCTTTGGCCCATTTGCAGGCACCAAGGACACTTCTTGGGGTTATTCTCAGGGTTGAAATCCCCTGAGAGCATCCTGAATATAGTATTGAGTATTGAGCTATTGAGTATTGAGCTATATTGCTCTTGATCTCAGTGATTGCTCTTTGGCTGATTACTTAAATATATACTGTTACTGTCTGTTATTCTTCCACAGAAATATTGCAGAAAAGACAATTTCTGTGTTTTATCACAACATGTGTTTTTCTCATTGGTCACTGCACTTACACTATTGCCATGTGTGCCAAGAGGGGCTGAGCCTGAGACTGTTCTTAGGGTATAGAGTATGGAACCAAACATACTTAAAAGGCTCCTCTGGGGGTAGTGCTACATATGGTGGTAGGGATTATTATCAGCTTGGTTATTGTGTATTTGGTCAGCATGTGATTGTTTTCTTTGTATGTTGCAATGATTTGGATCTAAAAAAGATAGACCAAACTGTATACTCATATTTTTTTGGGCTACATTTGTTTAGACTGTCCAGTCCAAATTTGTGCTCATAGTGGGTTAGGCAGCAGATACCTTGATATTTTTTTTTTTTTTTAGTATAATAAGTGGGTTGAATGAAAAAAAAACATAATTCCCCCATCCAAACATTCAAGGTGGATGGGGGAATCCTTCTCACTGTGGTACAGTATTCTGACAGTGGGGAGACTTACAATACAATAGTCAGTGCTGCCGTCTGATAGTTTGGGGGAAAAAACGGACAGGCTAGTTGCACGCAAGTCCATATACAGACTTGTGTACAAGCAGCCTACCCAGTACATGGATCGTAATTTGGCTGGTTCCTGCTAAACCACACAAAGTTCAGTCCATGTATGGCCGGCTTTCATTTGCTTAATCTTTAAAAATGGGATCCATACTGCTACACAAATAAGATAATGAAAGTATACCAACCTTATCTATTTTGTCATCGCCAAACAGATAGGACATAATAGCCTGCAAGGAAAAGGCGAACAGTGAGGCTGTGGAAATTACACATTGGTGATGTCAGGTCCTCGTGGATGCAAAGTTTAAATACTCACATCTGTGTATTTGTAATCACTGTTTGTGGCTAGAAAAATCTTTCCCACCTCTCTTATTCGGCTTAGTAGCAAAGGTATTCTGTCCTGGAAAGGAGGGGGAAAATGCAAAGACATCAGAACTATATGGGAATAGCATTCAACTGTCGCTTATTTAAAGGGCCTATCCAAAATCCCTCTCAGCTGCCCCTCTGATATATAGAACTTCATTTAAAAAAAATATTTACCTACCAAGTGTGTTTTACTGCAGTCTGCACTGCGTCTTTCATCCAACCTCTATTTTCTTTTATACTATGCTAAACCTTTCATCCATCTTGTGAGTTCTTACATTTGTTTTGAACAGCCAATATGAAGGAGAATTAGTGGTTAAAATGACTTGTGGGTTTAGCTAATCATTGTCTACCTATTCCTTGTTTACAATCTGCGTAACTGGGGGTGTGTTGGGGGTATGTCCTTTGGCTACATAACTTGCACTAAAAGGTGTCCCCCTTTCCCATCTTAGAAAGTTGGGAGCAATAGACATATAAGGGAAGGAGGTTTACTAAAACTGGTGCAGCCATGCATAGTAACCAATCAGCTTCTAACTTCAGCTTGTTTAATTAAGCTTTGACAATAAAATCTAAAAGCTGATTGGTTACAATGCACAATTGCACCAGATTCTGTGTAAACCAGTTTTAATAAATCCTCTCCATATTCTTGCATTTTAAAGTATATCCATTCTTTAGCACTGCAAAGCAGGAAGCAAATGGCTGCCTCCTGTATACATATGTAGGGATCAGTGGCGGCTGATGCTAAATTTTTTAGGGTGGTGGCAAACTAACCCCCCCCCCCAGGTCCGTCCACACTCAGCCACGGTGATGCCCCCCCCCCCCCCCCGGCATTCACCTTTCCACAGTGACGGTCTCCCTTCACACTCACAATTTTCTATTGTCACAAGTGGGTGGGTTCAAGGTGCAATGCTCTGTGCCCCAAACCCAACATTTTTCAAGTCAATTAGAGCTCTAATCATCTGGCTTGGAAAAAAGAAAACTCATACAAATGTATGAGTCCGCCGTCCTGATGGGGGTGGCACCCCTACACCCCTAATGGCTCCTGGTGGGGACCCTGCCTTAAGCTGGAGTGCCCCTAGTTAAATTTAGTGTTATTCTTGCAGTTAGGCTGTAACTAACCTGAGTTTTATTTATATTTCCTGTCAGGGTACCAATAGCAGGAGGACCCTAGGACAGAGCATCTGTCAGGGCAGGAGAAGGGCTCTAGGACCCAGCACTTCCGCCAGCACATCACAGGGGCCTTTATAAGGACGTCAGCCCTTGACTGAAGTGCTGTTTGATCTCCAGATATTACCTACGTTCCTGTGTTTCCTGTGATTCTTGATTACCGACCCAGCTTGTTCCAGACCTGTCTCCTGACCTTGACTTTGGCTTGTTTAACGGATCTCCTTGACCTCGGCTCCCATCTGACCTTGTCTCCTCTTCTTTGCACCTGGCACCGAACCTCTGCTTGTACCTACTACCCTCTGTCTCAGTGACCCTGGTTACCTGCTACATCTCACAGGTACCACCTGCCTGCACATCAACCTTGTTCCTGAGCCTATTCTGCAAGCAATTCTGCACGCAACCTGTGCTACTTTTGGCCTGACTCCTCCTGTCTCACCTCCAGGGGAGTCTGGAACTGGGCTGCTAGGGAAGCCCTCTCTCCATTGGCCTCCAGCACTTTGGTACCTGATATTTACTGTGCTATTTTTTTTTCTCAAGTTCAGGGCATTGATTATTTGTGTGTAAAGATATTTATTCACCCTAGACAATCACTGAGGGTTTTTGTCAAGTGTTGTGCGCTGAGGGAAGAGTCTTCCTTGCTGGGCTTCTGGCTGGTGAGGATGCCACTGTGAGAAGACTCTCTTGACTATAGGGTTGTCACCTCATCCCTTTAAAACGGAACACATATTAATAACACAGGTTCTGTGGCTAATATAATGCAGATAAGGCACTAAGTGAGTTTATTTACCACTGTAATCAGCCACAGAGCCTGTCTAATGAATGTGTTATGTGGTTTTAAAGGGATGAGGACGCAACCCTACTCAACTGGTCCATGCCCCAGCCAGGGGCCTGTACTGAATTTTAGCTGCCCAGCTGGGGGGTATATCCAGAGCAGGAAGATGGCTGCCTGTATGAATCATCTTAGGAGGAGGATTCTGTACTGAAGGGGGTCCTGGAGAGCTTGGGAGAAGCTGTTGTTGAAGTAAATTGCAAGGCAATCTCACTGTGACTGTCTGCATAGGGTCAAAGGACTAGAATCAACTTAACGATGACAATTGACAAGAGACAGTGACTGCTCTCATGGGGTCATTCCAATCTGCTTGGTTTCTCTTACAGGGCCAACAGTAATATTAATTGCTAATAGAAGACCTGAGCTGTTTTGACCATTTTTGGGTCACCAAAACAAGTGCCCTGAAAGGAAGAGTTCTCTACTCTTGTTCCACTGACAACTCAGATGTTTTTCCCTTACTTTCATAGACACACACAGCATAAAACAATCTGACAGGGGTTCCAACCCTTCCCCATTCCATACAAAAATAAAAAAATGTAAAAGAACGACACTGATTTGTTCAGTACTCTGCAGCAGAGATTAAAATTATTCCCATAGTAGCTCATATCCTTATACCCAATATTATAAATCATGAGCATTACATGTAGGAAGCAACATTTGGAATTCTACTGGTACAATACAGTTTTTTTTGCCCATCTACTATATATATGTTGTGTAAATAATTTCTGAGGAAGTGATAGCTCTTTTTTTTTCTTTCTATGATGACAGAATAGAATTCATGCTAGACAGGGCTGCTGTTAGAAATCACAGGGCCCGATACATCCTACCTGACAGCCCCCCCCCCCCCTTACCAGCCAAAAGTGACTGAGGACATAGGTTTATCAGTCCCTTTCTTTTCTGCCTCAGCAGCCCAGATTAATGAATAGAAAGTACTCTGCGGCTTCCTGCTCATTCACAAACTGAAGCATAGTAAACACAGTTTACTATGCTTCGGTAATGAACACAGGTGTAATTGGTACCAATCGCTCACTGTGTTCATTCAGGAAAGGAAGGCACCAATAAATTACATATTTACCGGCCCCTTCCCCCACTCTCTATCCTGAAACATCTCCCTTTGTGCCTGCAGCTTCCTGCAGGAAAGGAGATCAAGGAAGCCAGAAGTGCAGACAGCAGATGGAAGGGGCGCATGTGCTAGGACCAATCCCCCTGAATTGCAGCCAGAGGGATAAAGAGGAGAAGCTGGCAGCCTAGCAGGGGGCGTGGTAGCAATTTGGCTGTATGCAGAGTACACAGCCAAATCTTTTGTGGTAAGCACCCATTTCTGTTTTAATGATATAATGTACCTTACCTATCATTCCATGTCTCCCCTCTGGTTCCCCATTCCCCAGTAAACAGACATTACCACATTCTTACGTCCTCATCTCAGCATGGCTGCCTCTCAGCAGCCCATAATTCCTTTCATTCACAGACAACAAAATAAATTACAAAGGAGAGGGATTGGCTCCAACAACCAATAGCCTCCTACACAGATTGTGACCTCACAGGAAATGAACAACACAGGATGTGAATGACCATATAAGGATTTGACAACACAGGCTGTGACAATTCAGAAACCCTTCCACCAGGGTTAGTTAAAGATTCAATACAATACAACACAATATAAAAGAAGGTGGTGTCTCTCCACAACAGGGGAGGCAGAAGAGGATCGGTGACTGCAATAAGAAAGTACAGCCGGCCCTCCTGCTCAGCAGGTGCCCGGGCCCCCCTTTTGAACTGGTGGTGCCTAGGCCCAGTACAGGAGGGCTGGTTGTACTGACTCTGTTTCCTAATATAAGTACAAGCCTTGCAAATGTAGGTGGACTCCTACATCACTGTGTCATCCAAGGCATGGTTATCCCAGAACTAAATGCAACTAGTAAGCTATCATTACAATCATTAAACACAATGCACAAATAATATTAAAAAGCAAAATATCTAAAAAAATGTGAACAAAAAGAACTTACATCTTTCAGTACGTATTTATCTAGATTCTTTAGTGTTTTCTCCTTCAGGCAGCCCTAAGGAAAATCATGAAAGAGAATTTAGGAGTGGTTTCCAACCTCTTTTGGGTATCATAGAACTGTGTTCACAGGCTTTAAAAACACCAAACTCCTGCAAAAGTGTTAGCCTTTTACACGTGTCAGCCTTTTGAGCACATTCAGATAGCAAAAAGCATTGGCACAGTTTAAATTAACAAAATTGTTAACTATTGTGATGCAGTGCCTTGAATACTTCATTTTGATGGAGCATGTAAAAACTCAGCTCATTAACAGGATCACCCAATTATATTGTCCATTTACATAACATAGTATGGCCCAGGCCCAAGCCCAGTCCCAGTCGACTAACAATATATGTGTCCCCCAATAAGCTGGTACAAGTAGCATATGGGTCCTCTGACAGGCATGTACTGGCCATCGGGACTACAGGGAGTTTCCCAGTGGGCCGATGGCTCAGTGGGCTGGTCAGGTGCAGTCCTAGAGCTGCTCCTCTCTGACAGTGAGTGATCGCGATTTCACTCCTGTTAGGAGGAACATCTGCCGTCACTTGCTGGAGAGAGCATTAGGCTTTCTGCTCCCTCCAGCCCTTCAAGGGGAGATAGACAGCTGTCAGACGTTCCATCCTCTTTCCCTTTATCACTTGTCACTTATCATATGACTGGAGAGAGGAATGAGAAGCTGCCTTCAAAACTGTGCGTACACGTGGGAGGGGGAGGAGAGGGAGGACACTGATGTAAGGGGAAGTGCTGATGGAGACACTCAAAATTAAAGTGGGCCGGTCATGATGAAGTCCAGGGCCAAATTTTTGTCCCAGTCCAGCCCTGTCCTCTGATCTTCCATACTTTTCTGCTTGTCACAAACATCTGGGTTTAGTCCAGGCCAAGTTATTGCATAACTAAGCTTGCTCACTGTTTGGGTTGAATCCTGATATAGCGTGGTCCTTTACCCTGAAGGGGTTACTTACAAAAGCACTACTCAGAAGGTAACCCATGGGTGTATATAAAGGGGGATAAGGGGGGGTACAAATCCCCCCCCCCCCCCCGAGCGTCCATGGCACAGCAACTTGAGGTTATAGTTGCACTTTACCCAAGGGGCTGTAGCCGCTGTTCCTGCTGCCTGTCAGACACAAGCAGCAGCAACTCAGAGTGGCGAAGGCTCTTATTTCCTCCTCGGCTCTGGTCGCATGACACAGTCTAGGGCGGTCTTCTCCTCACTTTGAAATGCCTGGTCGACTGGTGATTGTTTCATGGAGGGGAAAAAAATCTGTACTGTGGGGATCTGTATGGAGTGTGAGCTCTGTACTGGGGTGAGGCTTGTCCTGGTGTGAGGCTTGTCTTGGAGGGGGAGCTGTACTGGGGGGGAGGGGAAACCATAGTGGGAGAGTTGTAATGGGCAGGTGGGATCTGTACTGGGAGGAGGATTGTACTAGGAGGGAGTCCTGTACTGGAGAAGGAGCTTTACTGGGCAATGGGGCAGCTGTACTTGAGGGGGGCGGGGGGTCTGTATTGGTGGAGAACTGTACTGGAGGGGAGAGGTCTTCACTGGGTAGGGTTGTGTACTGGGAGGAGAGATCTGTACTGGGGGAGGGGATCTGTACTAGGGGAGATTTTAGCTTGGGAGGTCAATTCTTTTGTACACTGTTCATTGACCTGTGCCTTACACATGCCTGACCCCTACATTCTCTGTGTTACACACTCCTTACCCCTGCATTCTGCATGTTACACACCCCTAAGCCCTGTACTCTCTTCATTACACACTCCTGACCCCTGCATTCTGTGTGTTACACACTCCTAAACTCTGCAGTCTCTTCATTACACACTCCTGACCCCTGCATTTTGTGTGTTACACATTCCTAAACCCTGTACTCCCTTCATTATACACTCCTGACCCCTGCATCCTGTGTTACACATTCCCGTACCCTGTACTTTCTGCATCACACACTCCTGACCCCTGTACTCTCTGCATTACACACTCCTGACCCCTGGACTCTCTGCATTACACACTCCTGATCTCTGAATTCTGAGTTACACACTGCTAAACCCTATACCTTCTTCATTACACACTCCTGACCCCTGTACTTTCTGCATTACACACTCCTGACCCAGGCGCTCTGTACATTATGCACAAGCTGAACTGGACTCTGTGTTGCACTCTTGACCCCTGCAATATATACACTATGTTGTGTATTTAATTCTTCTGATTACTGCATTCTTTATGCTATATTGTACAGCAGTTGCTGGTCATTCATTAGTCAGTGATGTTAGTCAGGTTAATGAAGTGCTTCTTTAAGGTAGGCTATGTGCAGGCAGAAAAGCATATATAATGGCAGAGTTTGATTTTTTTGCAAATGATTGTTATGAGGTTTATTTCTGTCTGTTAGACTTATAACACAGTAATTAAAGAATATTGTTTGAGCACAAAGACTGTTGTTTGTTACTGTGTACATAATGAGTAGGCTCAAGTTTTAAGCCCCTCCCACTGTTAGCGCAATTTTACCAAACTCAAAATTCACCGCAGCACGCTGTGCCCACCACCTAATTATTTTTCTTTAGGTGCCCATGACTAATATCCCCTTTCCCCATGAAAATTATATATAGCCCTACAGCATGCTATGCTGCTAATGTCTGTTGTGGTTCACTCTCCTAAAAAAAAAAAAATACACAGTATCTCACAAATGTGAGTACACCCCTCACATTTTTGTAAATATTTTATTATATCTTTTCAAGCGACAACACTGAAGAAATTACAATTTGCTACAATGTAATGTAGTGAGTGTACAGCTTGTATAACAAGCTTGTAAATTTGCTATCCCCTCAAAATAACTCAACACGCAGCCATTAATGTCTAATAGTAATGGACGAACATATGATGGGACGGTTCGCGCGCGCGCAAATGTTTGGTTCGCTGCGGGTCCCATTTATTTTAATGGCAGGCGAACATGAAAAACCTCCAGGTCATATTTGCAGCCACAAAATACTTACTAGCTGTGCACACATAGTCCCACAACATGGACACTGACATACAAGAAGTTTTAAGCGAATCTGCGATCGACAAGCATTCTTTTTTTATCTGCGAAATTTCGTCAATTCAGGAGCGCATGAAGGCCATGGAGGAGAGGCAAGGCCAGGCTATGAAGGGGTTGCAGAGATGATCCTGCTATTGGAAAAGTTTCATAAATTTTTTATTATTTTTATATAAGTTATATAAATCGTTTATAGTATTATAACAGGCCCCAAAAATTAGGCATTCAACGGACATAAAAGGCCTTTTATGCCGCTGTATTTACCTAAGACAGGGACCATGAATTATTATGGGTGGCGGATATTTGTGGCCTGTCATAAGGAATTTGAATCAAACATGGTCTACTGGTCACATGTGTTGAATTCCTCCGAGATCAATGCCTCATTCATTTTTAGAAATGTGAGGTAGTCAACACTGTCGTGAGCTAGGCGAGTGTGCTTATCGGTCACGATCCCCCCAGCTGCGCCGAACGTCCTTTCGGACAGGACACTGGACGAGGGGCAAGCCAACAGTTCCATTGCAAATTGTGCAAGCTCTGGCAAGAGGTCAAGCCTGCCCACCAATAGTCCAGGGGTTCATCACTTCTCAGAGCGTCCACATTGGCCATTAACCCGATGTAGTTGGACACCTGTCGGTCTAGGTGTTCACTGATGCTGGGTCCGGATGACAGCTGTCGATGGGTCGGCTGAAAGAATGATCATATCAGAAGTGACCAACACATCTTCAAACCGCCCTCTTCTTGCAGGCGCTGTTGGATTGGTGCCCGCAACTGTTTCTCTGTGAGTGGAAATTCCTCTGCCAGGGCACTTAAAAGCAGAATGCAGCATTTCTCAAAGCAAGGCCTGGAAGTGCTCCATTCTGACAGCCCTCTGTGATGGTGGTAACATTTCCGGCATTTTTTGTTTGTACCAGACGTCTAAGTACGTTGCCAAACAATACTGGTCCTTGCCCTTTATGCTTTTTATACGGGGGTCCCTCTTAAAACACTGGAGCATGAAGGCCCCTCATTTACACTAAACTGGAAGCGGTGTGGTGGCCTGGCTCCTGCTCATTATCCAGGATAATGTCTTCCTCGTTCTCCTCCCCCCATCCACGGACAACAACAGGGATCCCAGAAAGGCTTAAAGCATGCTCTTCTTGCTCCTCCTCATTCGCCCCGACATCATTCTCCTCTGACTTCTCTTTAGACTCCCGTTGTTGACTTGTCTCAGCTGGGGTAGCCCCCCCCCCCCCCGGGAATTCATCCAGCATTGCGACTTCTTCATCTTCCTGCTCCTCTTCCTCGACGGCTTAATCAATGACATGACGCAATGCACACTCCATAAAGAAGGCGTAAGGTACAATGTCACTGATGGTGCCATGGCTGCGACTGACCAGTTTGGTGATCTCATCAAATGGCCGCAGAAGTCTGCATGCATCACGCATGAGCAGCCCCTGACATGGTGAAAAAAAACCAAGCTCCCCAGAACCTGTCCTGCCGCAGAGTTTGTACAGGTAGTCGTTAACTGCACGTTTCTGCTGGAGCAGCCTATCAAGCATATACAAGGTTTCGTTCCATCGCGTCAGGCAGTCACAAATAAGACGTCTGACGGCAGATTGTGTCGCCGCTGAATGTCAGCAAGGCGAGCCATGACCGTGTAAGATCTTCTGAAATGGGCCGAGATTTTCCTTGCCTGCCGCAAGACGTCCTGGACCCCAGGGTATTTGACAACGAATCACTGCATGACCAAGTTCAAGACGTGTGCCATGCATGGCACATGTGTAATTTTGCCCTGTTTCAACATGCTCAGCAGATTGGCACTGTTGTCGCACACCACTTTACCAATTGTCAAATTGAGCAGTGTTAGCCACTGATCTGCCTGTGAACGCAAAGCTGAAAGGAGTGCAGGGCCAGTGTGGCTCTTGGCTTCCAGGCACAACAGACGCAGCACAGCATGGCAATGTCTCACCTGGCATGTCGAATAGGTTCTGGGGATCTTGGGCGGTGCAGCAGAAGAGACGGTAGCAGCGGAAAAGGAGGAGTAATTTAAGGAGGAGAGGGAGGATGGCGCAGGAGGAGGAGAAGAAGAGGCAGACCTGCATGCAATCTGTGGCGGTAAAACCAAATCTACACAGGTGCCACGGGTTACATGCTTGATGACCATCTGAAGGTTCACCCAGTGGGCAGTAAAAGTTATATACCTTCCCTGCCTGTGTTTGCTAGACCACGTGTCTGTGGTCAGATGTACCGAGACTGTGTGCCAGAGATACATTCACTTGGTGCTGAACATGGCCATATAGCTCTGGTACGTCCTTCTGTGAGAAATATTTCCTTCCTGGGACCTCCATTATGGTGTTCCAATGGCCACAAATTTTCAAAAGGCCTCTGAATCCACCAGTTTATATGGCAGTAGTTGGCGGGCTATCAGTTCCGACAAACCGTTGGGCAAGAGGGTTATCCGGCGTCATAATTTTTTTATGCTCAAACTTTTGGCCCACAGAAGCCTGCCTTTTTCCAGAAAAACGTGAGGACGGCATGATGGAAGGTGGAGTGGAGGACAATTCTGAGGAGAGAGGAGAAGGAGAAGTAGAAGAGGCTGGACAGTGAGAGCCTGGAGTGTGGCTTTGTGGGTTCTGTGATGGGAGTTCATGTACCTTCTTAAGGCTTTACTCCCTAGGTGAGTGTTGGGCTTACCGTGACTTATGCGTTGGCTGAAAAGGCTGCAGATGGCAACACTATTGTCAGCAGCGGACACAATAAAAAAAGCCCACACTGCGAAGCCATGTGCCTGCGTCCTGGGAGTGCCAGATGTGACCGTACATGGTTGATGGCTCGCTCCTGATACATTAGCAGTCTGGTTTGTCCCTCCTGTGCAATGTAAGTTCGGCCTGCTTCTCCTCCCTATCTGCTGGTCCATCTCTCCCTCTGAACTCCCCTCCTCTTCCTCTCTTGTGGTCACCCACGTGACGTCCATAGACATGTCATCATCAACGTCAGCAACAATGGGGACCAACCTCCTTGGGCTGATCTGGCTACTGTCGTCAGACTGCCGAGTGGCGGTTGTTGCTACCTCCTCTTCCTGATCCAATGCCAAGAATGGCTGTGCATCAGAAATGTCTTGTGATGGATCAGAAAATAATTCATGTGACTCAAGCGGAGGGTATATGGTGATGTTGGTGGTAGTGTCTTTGGGGGTGCACATAGCAGAGAGTGAAGAGGGTGCAGATAGAGAGGATGAGGAGGGTGCAGAAGAGGAAGGCTGAGTGAGCCAATAAACCAAGTCTGGTCCCTCCTTTGACGTAATCGAATGCACCTTCTGCAACTTCCCACTTTGGCTCCGGCCTGGTGATCCTGCCCTACCCCTACCACCCCTGCAGAAGGGCCTGCCTCTTCCTCTGTCTGTCATTTTATTAAATGACCCTGTGACAAAAGTCTCTAGAGAAGTGCAGTATATGTGGAAGAAGCTATATAACACCCAGTTTCAATCTGTTGTTTTGAGGGGCCACTGGTCTATCACACCAGTTATAATAATTTTTTTCTAATTGCGTTTGTCACTCTTTGTAGTTGTAGTATCGCTGCAGAACCACTCAGTCAGCAGTCACAATGCTGCACAATATAAATCCACTATAATATGCTTTCTATATTTGAAAGTATATTATAAGTGTATTACACCCCGATATGCCCCCCAAACAATAGTACACCTATACCAGCCCTTAACAGGACTTTTGTGGACCTATTAGTTAGCGATTTGTGTCACTACAGTCTGTCCCTGCTCCACACAGCAACCTCTCCCTACACTGACAAAAGATAGAATGTTAAATGGTAGCCAGATCAGGTCTATTTATAAGGTAGCGGGTATGTCCATGTGCTGAAATGTCTCAATTGGCTGTCCTGTACCACATGATGGATGTGTCATGGGTTAAAGTTCTTCACAATGTAAAAGAATATGGAGGCCGTAAATAGCGCCATATGTTCGCCGGTTCGGCGAATAGTGAACGAGCAAAGTTTGCCGCAAACCGACCGCGAGGTGAACCGCAAGGCCATCTCTACTGTCAAAACCACTGGCAACAAAAGTAAGTACACACCTAAGTGAAAAAGTCCAAATTGGGCCCAATTAGCCATTTTCCCTCCCCAGTGTCATGTGACTCGTTAGTGTCACACGGTCTCAGGTGTGAATGGGGAGCAGGTGTGTTACATTTGGTGTTATCGCTCTCACTTTCTCATATTGGTCACTGGAAGTTCAACATGGCACCTCATGGCAAAGAACTCTGAGGATCTGAAAAAAATAAGAATTGTTGCTCTACATAAAGATGGCCTAGGCTACAAGAAGATTGCCAAGACCCTGAAACCGAGCTGTAGCATGGTGGTCAAGCAGTAGTTTAACAGAACAGGTTCCACTCAAAACAGGCCTCGCCATGGTTAACCAAAGAATTTGAGTGCACATGCTCAGGGTTATATTCCGAGGTTGTCTTTGGGAAATATGAGAGTATGAGTGCTGCCAGCATCCCTGCAGAGGTTGAAGAGGTGGGGTGGAATCAGCCTGTCAGTGTTCAGACCATACCCCACGCACTGCATCAAATTGGTCTGTATGGCTGTCGTCCCAGAAGGAAGCCTCTTCTAAAGATGATGCACAGGAAAGCCCCCAAACAGTTTGCTGAAGACAAGCAGACTAAGGACATGGATTACTGGAACCAAGTCCTGTGGTCTGATGAGACCAAGATAAACTTATTTGGTTCAGATGGTGTCAAGCGTGTGTGGTGGCAACCAGGTGAGGAGTACAAAGACAAGTGTGTCTTGGCTACAGTCAAGCATGGTGGTGGGAGTGTCATGGTCTGGGGCTGCATGAGTGATGCCGACACTGGGGAGCTACTGCCGCAGGGCAGGATTCCAACATAAAAACGACAGAGAACACCTCCAAGACAACCACTGCCTTGATAAAGAAGCTGAGGGTAAAGGTGATGGACTGGCCAAGCATGTCTCCAGACCTAAACCCTATTGAGCATCTGTGGGGCATCCTCAAATGGAAGGTGGAGGAGAGCAAGGTCTCTAACATTCACCAGTTCCGTGATGTCATGGAGGAGGGGAAGAGGACTCCAGTGGCAACCATTGAAACTCTGGTGAACTCCGTGCCCAAGCGGGTTAAAGCAGTGCTGGAAAAAAATGGTGGCCACACAAAATATTTCCACAATTTGGTCATTTTCACTTAGGGGTGTACTCGCTTTTGTTTCCAGTGGTTTAGACATTAATAGCTCTGTGTTGAGTAATTTTGAGGGGACAGCAAATGTACACTGTTATACAAGCTGTACACTCACTACTTTACACTGTAGCAAAGTGTCATTTCTTCAGTGTTGCCACATCAAAAAAGATATAATTAAATATTTACAAAAATGTGAGGGGTATACTCACTTTTGTGAGATACTTTGTATATATAGTATACTGTAAGGACTTTTTCCATTGCTAAATTTTCTAAATGAATGGGCTGCCTTAATGCAATGCAGGTTAATATGTAAAACACCATGCTGGATCAGTAAAGGCAGTGATTAGACAATAGAAGAGGAGAGGGCTACCACATGGCAGAAGTGATGGGGAACTGTGACTAGGTAATTTACTCTTCCTGGAATGGTCAGATTGCTTATAGGCTGGGTTCACACCGGAGCGATGCGGGAACGCCGCAAATCCGCGGCGTTTTCCCGCATCGCATGCCTCCCGTCGGCAGTTCACACTGCCCTATGCGGACTGCTGGGAGTGTCAATGAAATATTAATGACACCCCCAGATCAGTCCGCATATCGCAGTGCGATCTGCAAACTCGGACAGGGATCGGATCACATGGTATGAACACCCATGCGATCCGATTCTGCTGCGGACCAAAAAAGGGTCCTGTGCGAGTTTGCGGCGGGTGCGATGGGAATTCAGCCATACTATCTGTATGGCTGAACTCGCATCGCACAGAGATCGGATCTGATTTGCACTGCAGTGCGGTGCGAATCACATCCGGGTCTCCCACCCGCAGCGGTGTGAACCCAGCCATAAGGAATAATTTTGCCAGCCAGTTTGGTAAATTACCAGTTGCATGGCAACCCTTCATTAAACATAGTGTAGGCTCCAAATCTAACCATAACTAGATCGTTCTCCTCCTAAAGCGTTGCTTTTGTAGCCTCTCCATAACTCTGGACCTTGCTGTTTTCAGAAATACCTGAGGTATCCTTCCAAGATAAACTTTAAGCCCTACACAGAGATGAACCTCTTGGAGGTTTGCTTAGTTTTTTTTCTGGAACAGGCTAACAGCAGGGAGGATACACAATAACAATGAACATTAATTGGGAACAGACTGTAAAAACGTGACATTGTTCATGAACCCGTAATATAGCCAGAGGAAAAATGGATGTCTAAATGGCAACTGTGATGTAAATTCACATGAGTGTGTTGATGTGATGAGGAACGCACATCAGAGGCCTGGGCAGGGTTGTGTAGCATGAACATTGTGCCTCAGCACAGAAAGGCGTAGAGTGATGGTATTTATACACTTATCTCCTCCACACTGTGTTTCTTGTGACGTGCTGCCTACACGCATGATGAAGAGATAGTAAATATTCCTTCCAAACCCCTCCCTGGCTCTCACCGAATCATGCACATAGTCCATTGCATCTCGTATGTCCTGGAACATGCTCTTAAAGGACATGAACAGATTGCCGTGTCTGTAACCGGTGTCGTAGCTGTGGAGGAATTTGAGACACTGGGTCACTTGCAAATAAGTTATACATTTAAACATGTATCCATTTTTAAAAATGTGATTTTAATAATGTGTAAATGTGACCATTGAAATGTATATCATCAAAAGTATTGAGACACCTACCTTTACACACACATGAACTTTAATGGCATCCCAGTCTTAGTCCGTAGGGTTCAATATTGAGTTGGCCCACCCTTTGCAGCTACAAAAGCTTCAATTCATCCGGGAAGGCTGTGCACAAGGTTTAGGAGTGTGTCTATGGGAATGGTTGATCATTCTTCCAGAAGTGCATTTGTGAGGTTAGGCATGGATGTTGGACGAGAAGGCCTGGCTCGCAGGTGTTCTATCGGGTTGAGGTCAGGACTCTGTACAGGCCAGTCAAGTTCCTCCACCCCAAACTCGCTCATCCATGTCTTTATGGACCTTGCTTTGTGCACTGGTCCAAATCATTTGGTGGAGAGGGGATTATGATGTGGGATTGTTTTTCAAGAGTAGGCCTTGGCCCCTTAGTTACAGTGAAGGGAACTCTTAAGGTGTCAGAGTACCAAGGTATTTTGGACAACAGTTTGGGGATGACTCCTTTCTGTTCCAACATGACTGCTCACCAGAGCACAAAACAAGGTCCATAAAGACATGGATGAGCGAGTTTGGGGTGGAGAAACTTGACTGGCCTGCACAGAGTCCTGACCTCAACCCAATAGAGCACCTTTGGGATGAATTAGAGTGGAGACCTTTTCATCCAACATCAGTGCCTGAATGTACTTCTGGAAGAATGGTCAAACATTCCCATAGACACACTTCTAAACCTTGTGGTTCCCAGAACAGGGTGGGTCAACTCAATATTGAACCCTACAGACTAAGACTGGGATGCCATTAAAGTTCATGTGTGTGCAAAGGCACAATATAGTGTACCACTGTGCAACTACTGGGAAACTTGGTTGACAATGGAAGTCCCAGCAGTTACAGGTAGCCACCAGATATTATATAGATGAGCAATCAGTTCATAGAAATTAATGAAAGTTATGCTTGTGTATGAAGCAGTTTGTTTCCAGTAGGGATGAGCTCAAGCGTGTTTGCATGGTCCACTTGCAGAGCCCGCCAGAAAGTCGGCGCAGCGCTGCGCTAATCACAGGCAGTGAGACATTTCCCGATCTCTGCAGCCGCACATCAGGACAATGTCTCGCATTACAAGTGCACTTGGAAGTCCAGTCGCTGTAGGTCTGAGGGGAAGATCTGAAATGAGGGGAAGCTCTGCTGATTTTATCATCCAATCATGTGCAAGCTAAAATGCTGTTTTTTATTTTCCTTGCATGTCCCCCTCAGATCTACAGCGACTGCACTTGCAGTGCAAAGTGGATTTGCCTTCCATAAATAACCCCCCCCCCAGTGTCAGAATACAATAGCACAACAAAGAGGATTCTTTCATCCACTTCAATTGTGTGAATGGGGGAATCTGTTCATTTTTTACTGATCAGACGGCTGGCTAATAAAAAAAAAAAGTATCCATCTATGGCCAGCCTAACCCTTCCTCGCTTTACTAAAAAGTAATTTTGTTTTTGTCCTAATTAGAGAGATTTCTCATCACTTCCTGTACTCCTATACAAAATGCAAAACGCAATAAAAAAAAAGAAGAAAAAAGTTTTGGCTATGACTGGGCTTTAAAGTAAACCTGGACCCAGATCATTTATGATAAAGTATAGTATGCTATGCTAAAAAGGCAGTAAAAGCACTCTAAAAACACTCTAAAAAAGAACTCTAAAAACCAGCCCTCATTCATCTATGAAGCTACAAGTGCTGTGGAGAAATGTGGTTTTCAAAGTTGTCTTTTTTTTTTCTTTTTCTTTTTTTATGGTAAGTAGATCTTGGCACCTTATAAACCTAATGTAAACAACCAGCAGGTGTTTCTAAGCTTTTAGACAGCTACTGAAACCTCACTCTAGAGCCTTTGTTGTGATCTTTAAAATTTAATAACATTACATTAAGTGCCCGTTCACACTACCGTGACTTGTCAGGCGACTTAGTCGCGCTCCGTTCTGTACTATGGAACCGTTTTAATAGGAGCGACTCAAGTCGCTCCGACTTAGAAAAAGGTTCCTGTACTATTTTTGGGGCGACTTCAGGCGACTTGCATTGACTTCTATACAGAAGTCGTTTTGCAAGTCGGCGCTGAAGTCGTGTGCAGGTCGCGTCTGTGAGTCGCGCTGCAAGTCGCGTCGCCCCTGTGTGAACGGGCACTAAGAGTTTATGCACATGTACATGTTTAGACATTTTTTATTCCTGTTTTTCCGTGCCCAGGGAACTGCAGGTAATATGTACGCAGCTGTACTCTTGTACACACCATTGCTTCTTTTCATCAGCGTTTACCCATGCATATGCAAATGGAATATTTCCCAAACATGAAGCTTGCATGTTAGGTAAATATATCATACTCCATGCAACTAAAAGCCACTTTTTACTTAGAGTGGCTATAGTAAAGAATCACCCCCTATAAAATTATTACATGTTGCTTTACAGCCTGAAATGAAGACACCGTTTTGTTTTATCCAGCCGTATTTACTCAGTGCAACTTATCACATCCAAGTGAAAGATATAACACCAACATGTCAGAAAAAAGAAAAAAAAAATCAGTCTTGTGTGATTTCAGTGGTGTACCATAGGAAGTCCTGATAATAGACAGACAGGCACACAGAGTGTGCCATAAATCGGAGATCTGAGCATGCTCAGTGACCTAATTCTAAAGAACAAAAAGGATTACAACAATACTAAGCAAGTAAGGAGATATCTACAAGCTATTATGTAGCTGTAGGATGTGCTGTAGGAAGTCCTGATAACAGATAGACAAGCACATAGAGAGTGTGCTGTAAATCAGGGGAGATCTGGGCATGCTCAGTGACATCATTCTAAAGAACAAAAAGGATTACAACAATACTAAGCCAGTAAGGAGATATCTACAAGCAGTGTTCATTAGGGTTTTTTTATGCTGATTTACATGGGACAAAGTTGTGGGGGAGAGTTTACATGTCACTGAGCATGCCCAGATCTCCCCTGATTTACAGCACACTCTCTATGTGCTTGTCTATCTGTTATCAGGACTTCCTACAGCACATAACACTGAACTCCCAGGAGACTGCAGAATCATTCAGAGCTTCCACCTACACACCATGTGACCCCACATCCAGTGTAAACCTGGCCATTACTGCAGTCTTATCAGTTGAAGCTGATAAAACTGACAAAGGCAAACATTAGACAATCTGCACAAGTAAATACTATGAAATAAAACAAGTCAGCTATGAACAGGGAAGCAGTGTTGCCATAGAAACGTTGGATTGAGAAGGAGGCTTGGTAACAGTACAGGAAGTGCTCAATGTAAGGGCGGAAATACACCCCACTGTGGACTCAGAAAACAATACTTAAGATGGCGCTGCCTAACCCCTGGAAACAAGTTTTTTAACCCCTTGCCGCCGAGCGTACGCAGATGTGCGCACTCGGCTTTCGGGGGTCATACCGGGATGATGCCCGCAGCTGCAGTACCATTTTTCAGAAAGGGCGATTGGCTTTCCAGCTATAACAACCAATGCAGCTAAAAGCCGCTCGGCTGTTATGCCGGAGGAGCGGGAGGGGACGCCCCCCTCCCGCTGCCTCCCGCCGCTCTTACTGGTGCTCTCGTTCAATCGGGACCCCCGATCAACAAACCACTGCTTCTGGCGGCTAGGGCCAGACTGGAATGAAGCCATAAGTGGCTTCATTCCAGTGTCCTGATCATAAACACGGAAGCGATGTCATGACGTCATTTTCTGTTTACTCGACTGCCAATGGCTCCGGTTTAAAAAATATATACAGTATTCAGAATCAACAAAAATGGCGATCTGAATACTTTGAAGTGTAAAGGAGACCCCCGATCCCTCCATAAAGAGTACCTGTCACCACCTATTATTGTCACAAGGGATGTTTACATTCCTTCTGACAGCAATAAAAGAGATTAAAATTTTTTTGTAAAACAATTTATTAATTTTAAAATAACTAAGAATTATTTTTTTTTTAAAGTGCCCCCCGTCGCTGCGAGCTCGCGCAGCAAAGAAAACACATACGGAAGTCGCACCCGCATATGTAAACGGTGTTCAAACCCCACATGTGAGGTATCACCACGATTGTAAGAGCCAGAGCAATAATTCTAACACTAGAACTCCTCTGTAACTCTAACCTGGTAACCGTAAAAAATTTTTAAAGCGTCGCCGATGGAGATTTTTAGGTACCGTAGTTTGTCATCATTCCATGAGTGTGTTCAATTATAAAGTGTGACATGTTTGGTATCTATTTACTCAGTGTAACACCATCTTTCACATTATATAAAAAAACATGGGCTAACTTTACTGTTTTGGTTTTTTTTAATTCATGAAAGTGTCCCTTTCCCCAAAAAGTTGCATGTAAAACACCGCTGCACAAATATCGTGTGACATAAAATATTGCAACAATTGCCATTTTATTCTCTAGATTTTCTGCTAACAAAATATATATAATGTATGGGGGTTCTAAGTAAATTTCTAGCAAAAAATATGGATTTTAACTTGTAAACACCAAATGTCAAAAATAGGCTTAGTCATGAAAGGGTTAAAGTTTCTTTAAACAGCAAGTAATATGTGATTTGGGCTGGATTACAGTGGCTATAGTTTGATCATTACTTATTATAATGGACTAAATGAAAAGAAGCATCAGAGTGGGAGAGTTTACTTCCTCTTTAAACCACATTGAAAATCTGTGGAATGACTTGAAGACTGCAGTCTGGATGGGCAAAGTTAGTAGAGGCATATCGCAACAGGCTAAAGGCTGTAATTAAAGCAAAAGGTGGTTCAACAAAATACTGACATGAGGGGCTTGATCCTTTTTCCAACTCTGTGCTTCTGTTTTTAAATTGATTTATTTTTTCTGATACAGTGGTGTTATATCTTTCACTTGGATGTTATAAGTTGCACTAGTTAATACAGCTGGATAAAACAAAAAGGATGTCTGTCTTCATTTCAGGCTGCAAAGCAACAAAGTGGCATTACATTTTAACCACTTACGGACCGCCCGCCTTCGTCGGTACTTTGAAGAGGGATATTGTTGTTATGGCAGCAGCTAGCTGCCATAACCCCGGTATCTTCTTCTTCAGTGGTCGGTCCCTTTTCAGATAAAAGTGGTCTCTGCTGTGGAATCGCCTCAAGATCACTCTTATCGGAAGCGGGAGAAGGCCCCCCTCCCGCCACCCTCCGGTGCCCTCCGTGACTTACAGGATCCTTCAGTACCAGCGGAGGCAATCGGGTCCTGTCACGTCTGTGGTGTGGAAATGAGTGAGGGAAAGATGGGTCCCAGCCGTCTTCATACCGCTGCAGGGCGGCAACGATGTCAAAAAGTTACTTCTGTCCATAGCTCTTAAAGAGACTTTTTTTTTAATCAAATGACTTTTAATTTTTATTTATTTTTTGTTATTGCATTTGAGTGTAAATATGAGATCTGAGGTCATTTTAACCCCAGATCTCATATTTAAGAGGTCCTGTCATGTTTTTTTTTCCTATTAAAAGGAATGTTTACATTCCTTGTAATAGGAATAAAAGTGACACAATTTAATAAAAAAAAAAAAGAACAGCGTAAAAATAAATAATAATATATTTTTTTAAACGCGGCCCATCCGTGAGCAGCGGTCGCATGCGAAAACGGTGTTCAAACCACACATGTGATATATTGTCGCGATCGTTAGAGCGAGAGCAATAATTCTAGCCCTAGACCTCCTTTGTAACTCAAATCTTGCAACCTGTAGAATTTTTTAAACGTCGCCTATGGAGATTTTTAAGGGTAAAAGTTTGTCACCGTTCTACGTGCGGGCGCAATTTTGAAGCATGACTTATTTTTTCATTCAAAAAAGTGTATTTTTTCCAAAAAAAGTGCGCTTCTAATCCCTTGTACACACGGTCGGATATTCCGACGGAAAATGTCCGATCGGACCGTGTTGTCGGATAATCCGACTGTGTGTGGGCTCCATCGGACTGTTTCTGTGGGAATATTTGACCGACAAAGTTTTAGAGCTGGGCTATAAAACTTTCCGACAACATGATCCATTCGGACTTTGTCCGATTGTGTGTAGAGAATTCTGATCGGACAAAGTGCCACGCATGCTCAGATCAAATTCCTAGACCAAAGCTATTGGCTACTAGCCTGAACGTAGCCCCGTCGTAACTAAATAACGTCATCACGTTACGTACGATCGGATTTTCCGACAACTTTGTCCGACCGTGTGTATGCAACACCAGTTTCCGACAAAATCCGTCGGACAAAATCCAACGGATTTTGTTGTCGGAATGTCCGACCGTGTGTACAAGGGCTAAGACCGCTGCACAGATACGATGTGGCAGAAAGTATTGCAATGACCTCCATTTTATTCTCCAGGGTGTTAGAAAAAATAATATAAATATAAATAATGTTTGGGGGTTCTAAGTAATTTTCTAGCAAAATAAAAATGTTTTTAACTTGTAAACACCAAATCTCAGAAAGAGGCTCGGTCCTTAAGTGGTTAAAGGGGGTGATTCTTTTCTTTACACACTGTATATATAACAGGATCCCATTTTCTAGTTTGTGAGGCCCTGACCTCACAGTTGCCTCCTGGGAAGACTATGTCACCAGTGCCTTCAGAAAGAACTCGTCTGGTGAACCTCCTGCATTTATATTGCTAAAACGCTCTAGTTGAATTATGTTATATGTTGGTGTAATCTATAAACTCCAGTTAACATATATTAGAGGTACCCGCGGCAGTGATTTTCAAGGTGCTTTGGTCCTCACTAGTTTCTACCTAGTCTTGTATTTGTATTTTTTCCTGTTACATGCTTGAAACATACAAGGATTGTTCACTGCTCCATTATAAGATCTCCCTTTTCTTTATCTTGTTTTAAAAAACAAAAAAACAATAAAAACGATTGAAACAGAAAGATCTCGTCAGGACACTATGAAATCTCGTGAGATTTTGGAGAAAATACCCTTTCTCCCTTCTGAGTATGTATAGAGAGAATGGGTAGAGTGATGAGTGCACAGATGTCTTCATGTGGGGGCAGAAACCATTCTGAAAGGGGAAAGGAAGAGAGGATCCTCAGTCCTTACTAACAATGACCACCAGAAGAGGAGGGCAGGAATACAAAAGGAAATTTTAATTAATTTAAAAAAAGTGTTTTTAGAGGTTTTTTTTTTTTTAAATGTTTTAAGAAGTGCCTTTACTTTTTACTTTGAGGAAATGAGTGAAGGTCCACTTTAGAAATTTGTAAACAGGAAAACTTGCACTACCCAAGGCATAGTGGTGGTTGTTAAAATACCCCATTAGAACACTGAGATCCTAATCTACTGTAATGAACAAACCCCCAAAAATTGTGTACAGGTGGGAATATGTACTTTACGTATCGGGAGCAGTCAGTGAAGTAGTCCACCAGACAAGCATACAGATAGGTCTCTGTGGAGACAAAAGCAAACATCTCTCATCATTAGCTTCTATGAAGTTATATTACTACACCTGCCTGAATATACTATAACTACTACTATTGTTAGCCTTGAGTGCTTTTTCATCACTCATTGTGGTTCAAGACCTTCACCTTAATTGTCCTACATGACAATCCAATGAAGGACCAAGACAAATGGTTCCAGTGCTAGGATTACAATTGAGTACCCTCCTCAAACACAGTTCTTATCATAGGTAAAGAGATCATGTATTGTTCAGGCCTTAAAGTGGAAGTAAACCCATCAATTTAAACAGTTTCAAAAAATGGCATGCCGGGAATGCTAACTGCACATTGGCTGTGCTCTTAACCAAACTGTCAAACCACCCAATGGCTGGTGTCATAAAGGATCACATGTGCAGCACCATGGCAGCTGAAGATTAAACAGAGGCAAAGATGGCAGCTTCCGTGGATGAAAACGATAGGGGAGTTTACTTCCACTTTAAGAGTCAATGTGCTACTTTCAAGGCCAGTAGTTCCATATCTGTGACAAACAATGATAAATGCTGTTAGATTTACATCTCGTCAAACACCTATTGTGATAAAAGGGCAGGGTAGAGTATAACAAAACAAGTAAAAAGGAGTTTTTCATGGCATGCCAAGATTTTCAGATATGTTGGAAAATCTTGGCACATCCCAATGCTGACTGTTCTCTTTAGTCTGAAGAAAAGGCAACAAAGAATTCACAGAATGTGCACTGCTTCTATCACTTAGCTGGGAATTTAATTATGATTGGTACTGATTGCATGCAGACAGTTTTTTGCCCATCTCTGTCCTAATCCTGACCAGTACTACAATTTCCTAAAGCTGGCCATACATGGTTCGAAATTCAGCCAGTTCAGCTGGGACCAGCCAAGATTTGATCCATCTATGAGCAGGCTGATTGATGGATTGACTTGGGTACAACCAGCCTGTCTGATTTTTACATTTGATTATCATTGTGCTCTGCCAGACAGGAAGGATCCTCATGCCCCCCCCCCTGGCTGAACACATTGGCGCTGCAGGGGAATGGAGTGAATTTCTTCCTTCCATCTGATAAACCGAAGGAAAGAAAATCAAATCATCTATGGGTGGCTTAAAGGAGAAGTGTAGCCAAAGCTCATTTGGCTGTACTTCTCCTATGGATCACAGGAGTGCAATTAGGTTTGCACTTCTGTGACCCGTTGTCAGCAGAGAGCGGCTGAAGTCTGCTCTCTGCTGACATCACAGAAGTCGGTCCAAGGTCCGTGTCATCGCAATAGAATTCGTGATCCACCAGGTCCCTGGACTGATACCCGGCTCAGGCTCTCAGCCGTTCCACCCCCTCCACAGCTCAGCACTCCTGTGAGCGAGGAGGGGGCAGAGCACAGAGCTGTGACAGTCAGAAGCTCTCTGCTCAGGGAGCTGTCAGAACCAAGATCGTCAGTGTTCAATCGCTCAGTTCTCAGTGCAGAGGTACCGGGGGACAGATGCAGCATCAGACCGATGCTGCATCCACCTAGGTAAGTACTAATCATCAAAAGAGCCCAAACCCATACTTCTCTTTTAAGTCTGCCTTCACTCTTAAGCTTGCCTTCTCAGCTATGCTGTGGATCTCTGTGACACATGTGAAAGCTTTGGGGGAAGTTGATGAACACATTCCTTACCTGACAGATTAAATAGAGTATTTAGAACATGGAACCTCTTGGTGTCATCTCTTTGGATGAATTTGTTGGGGTATTTACTCCAAACCTCGGCCCTGAAAGTCAAGGATAGAAAAGAGAAGGTGACAATCAGAGTTGACTGATTAACAAACTTTTTTTTTGCCAGTTACATCAGATGACCGACAAATGCTAGCAAATGATCTAAACACACAACACGCTATATTGTATCATATTGCTTTCCAATGTGCACAGTAGACCACCATTTTTGTCTTGAGGTTACAATAATCAGTCATAGTGACCCAACCTGGCTAGTAGTATTTACTTTGCTACTTTGTTTGGCCGGGCTGTCTGATAAAGTTTGATGTTATCCATAGGTATCAGGAAAATCTTCCAGTCCTGTCAAAACCCCATGTAGCGGACTCAAGACTCCTTCCTCTAAGCAACAAGGGGAAGATGATCTCTCTGTTGCTTGTCTTGACATACAAGTTTATTTAATAAAAATCCCCAGTGTGTAAGGTCAACTTCACCCAAGCCAGATATTTCACCCTGGTTCTTTTATCTTACAAAGGTTCAAATAGTGAGTTTGTGTCTTTTCATCCTTCCATTATTTGTTTTTTTTTCTACATCCTGGAGAGTTAATCAAGAAATTGTGACATCGTCTTTTATCTAGGTGATGGTTACACCAATTGAACAGAACTGGGATTTTTTGTGAAAATATCTTACTGTACATCTGGAGTCCCTGATAAAAACGAAAGCATATAATACTGTTTATCAGCAACCATAAAATAGTGCTGAAATATTCTTTTTTGTTGTGGCCACTATTTTAAACCACACTTCACATGCCACCAATGCTGATATCTAAGTACACAATTGCCCTACCATGTATAGTGATTAATGGCCTTCGCTATGAAAATGAATTACTGTGTAAGGGCCCCTTCACACTGCTACCATGCATTGTGGTGTGTTACTGCATACGCATTATGTGGTATTCTGCCTCCTTGGTGCCCCAGAACCACTTTTCAAAATCAAATCCATTGAATTGTGATCTGCAAACTGTATTCAAGCCTTTGGAAAGCTTTTAATCCAGAGTGCAAGTATTAACTATCCATAGGATAGATGAAGCATTCACAATTGTTAAGGCATTAACTTGCAGGCCTTAAATGCAAAATATGGCATGTTCCAGAAGTTTCTTTGTTTGTAGGAGATTATTCACATATGTTACTTATATAGGACACACATCTCCCTTTTTGCCTTATATAGGGGTGCATTTAACCACTGAACCAGGAGAGCAGTTAAAGGTAGTGGTGGCAGCATCAAACCTCAAAATAATCAAATTGTAATAATTTTTCCTGGCCACCTCGGAACATCTGTGATTGAATTCAGCAAGGTGAACTGTAGGGTGAAGGAGGTACAGGGAATGTTGAGAGAAAACAAAAGATTTTATAAAGTTTAGGAAACATGAAGCCATCTCCCCCTTTTTTTCCGGTGGCCTGTACAGTTGACAATTCAACATATAGGAAGCTTTATAACAGACCACTATTTTTACAAAAATAATCACGTGTCAGCATTTTATTATACTTGAACCTAATTACTTTTTTCACATCATTATTATTATTATACAGGATTTGTATAGTGCCAACAGTTTGTGCAGCGCTTTACAGAATCAGGCCAGACAGTACAGTTACAATACAATTCAATACAAAAGGAATCAGAGGGCAATATAAAACAGATACATTGAAAAAGGAATTTCTCCATATTGCAACAATTAAGAAGAAAATAAGGTTGGTCCACTTGTTAAAAGGTCTTCTATTATAGCTGTTTTATATAAGCAATTTATGTTTAAAAGGGCTGTAAACCTTAGTGTTTTTTTCACTTTAATGCATCCTGTGCATTAAGGTGAAAAAACACCTGCCAGTGACCAGTCCCCCAACTTACCTGAGACCTGGAACTTGACCTGGTGGGGACACGCTTGTCTATCTGCTGGGGGTTCTTGGCTCTTGATTGGCTAGATTGATAGCAGCGCAGCAATTGGCTCCTGCTGCGGTCAATCAAATCAAATCCAATGATGTGGGGGCGGGGCTGAGTCATACATTTGGCGGCCATATGGCATACGCAAGGTAACCCCCTCGGGAGAGTGCTTCTCCCAGGGGGTTATCTGATGTGGGGAGGAGCTGCGAAAGCCACTGGGGGACCCCAGAAGAGCTGCACAGTGGAGGTATGATATGTTGTTATTTAAAAAAGAAAAAAAATGAACCCTTACAATCACTTTAATGATTATTGTTTGTATGAAGGGTGTCAGTAGGGTGAAAGGGTTGTACACATCATGACACAGGTCAATGGAGGAAACTGTCAGAGGACAAAGAGGAGACTGAAAGGAATCCTGGCCACTGGACAATGGATTTATAAATAGCAATATTAAACCCTCAGGGATCTGCAGGGCAGTATTTAGCATCATGACAGCACCCCAGTGACATCTTACTCACTCCAGGCCCAGATTTCCAGGCTCAGCTTGCACTGGCTCCCGTCACTCCACTCAATAGGTGTGATTTGTATAGATGTCTATTCACTTACCCTTTCAAGAAACGGAAGCCATGAACACAGACAAGTACGTTCCCATTAGAATCCACTTTCAATAGGTTTCCATAAAGGCTGTCAAACACTAGGCCCCTGCCAGAGAAAAGAATATCATTACCCTCCATGGTGGCATAAAGCAGAGGAACATATATCAACTTGAAAAGTTACTATTGTGAAACAAGCTTTCATTTATGATGGATCATTGCTGCAAAACTATATGTGCAGAAATTTACATTTCTTTTCCTTTGTGGCCAATCCTGCTCCTTTGTATACCATAGCAGAGTAATAAGAAATAAGGGATGTTCTGCTCTTTCGATGCATGAGTTGTATTGCAAGTTAGCAGGTTGTAATGGACAGGGTTGCCAGTTATACATTTAATATTATTTAACTTTTTAGTGGATGCTGGAGAACTAAACCACCTGACAATTTCTTCAGAAACAGAGTGGGAAATTAGGAGATTATATAAGAAGTCATTGACTGATTTGGCCCACCATCACTTATGTATGGATTGGCCCTTTAGAGTAAATCTGTTATGTCAGAATTATGGGAGCTAGCTACTATGCTGAAAATGTTAGATGCTAAGCTGTTCTTATTCTTATTAATTGACTTCAACACTTTTACACTCTCTGGCATTGGAGCTGTGTCAAAGTCGGATAAAAGTAGTGAAGGAACCTTTTCTGAAGTGGCAGCGACTTCAGTAGTGTTAATTAGAACGGCACTCATAGGAGATACATGTCCTGTGACTTTGGGTCTCAAAGTTGGATCCTAAGTCGCAGAAGTCTGAACCAAGCCTCAGTGGCAAAAAAGAAAGGGAGAATAATACATTTAACACAAAAACACACAATGGTTCTAGTGACCATATGTTCAGCCCTTAAAGTGGTTGTAAAATCAGAAGGTTTTCTATATTAATGCATTTTAATTGGCTGATTGGCTGAGACACTGTGCCATTGGCTCCAGCTGCTGGCAATCAACCTCGGTTAGCCAATCAGGAGAGAGAGGGGGTGTGGCCGAACCACAGCTCCATGTCTGAATGGATACATGGAGCTGTAGCTCAGGTGCCTCCATAGCAAGCTGCTTGCTGTGGGGGCACTCAACAGGAGGGAGGGGCCAGGAGCTACAGCCAGGGACCTGAGAAGAGGAGGATTCAGGCTGTTCTGTGCAAAACCACTGCACAGGGTAGGTGAGTATAACATGTTTGTTATTTTAATAGAAAAAAAAATTAGATTTTACAATCACTTTAATGTGCCACCTTACAAACTAGAGGGATAAGGAGTAGGAACAAAAAGGTGATAAATCATCTATATTTGAAATGAAATACAGTGGTGCCCCGTCCATTAGGGGTGCATGGGCCCTGCCCCCCAAAACATGTTTCCAGGCCCCTAATCTACATGCACCCGATTGGCTGAAAGGACAGGCAATCCTAGGAGGTGGAGTGAGGAGACGCACGGCGGAAGCCGCCATGATGCAGAGGAGGGGGAGATGACCACATGTCGCCTGTAGGAGTGCTGCCTGCCCCGAAACCTAGATGGGGTAAGTGCGGGGCTGGATGGCCATGCAGGAGGGGGGGGGTGTGCTGGTGACCCAACCGAGCTGGGGGGTGTGGCAGTGTGTTGGTGGGGGACTTGACACCAGCTGACAGGGGAGGTGGTTGTTTGCCCCCCCAAAAAAAAAAAAAAACACTGTTCCAAAAGTTAAATACAGTCTTCTTTTCTAAAAACTGTCACTGCTTGCTTGCTAATTTTAACGCAACTTTGGGGTACTCAGACCTCATTATCCTCACACTCTGTTGAAAATGAATAAATCAGAAAGGGAAATATCAGTTAGACCATCAGAGACACAATATAATAACTGTATAGGAAGATAGGAAGTAATATTGGCACCTAGAAGTTATGGCTGGTACACACGGTAAGCTTTTTTTTTTCAACCCAGTGGGGAGCTTGGTGTGCTTTTGGCTGCAAGCGCTGATCGGATGCTGTTTTTCCAGCATGCTTGTTTGACAGAAGCCGGTCGTGAGATCAGCTTCTGTCAGACCAGGAACTGTACACATGGGCCGGTATGTGCTGAAGCAGCTGATATTCGGCCCATGTATACAGGGCTGTACACTAAGTTGACTGAGAGATGATTAGGACCAAAAAGGGGCCAGAGTATTAAGCATTGTGGTATAATAGGGGGCAAGGAGAGGAGATAGTGTGGAAAAGAAAACCAAATCTAAATAATAAATTGTTTGGCATTCCTTTTAAAACATTAGTCTGCTTTTTAATGTTTTTCTTTAAAGTGGAAGAAAAGCCTGATGCTGTGTATACATGGTCGGAATTTTGGTTGGAAAAAGCTCAGATAGTTTTCCAGATGGAAAACACAGGGCATTATCTCTATACAGGGGAAATTATGCTGTATCATCTCTGTATTGATGTACGTAGGAAAAAAGCAAGAGCAACAGAGTTTAATCTGTTTACACACTGCATCATGGGTGTATAGACAGATAATGTTATCAGCCGTGTACATAACATCAAAATACATGAGAAAAGAGAAAAGAGCAGTGACATCACAACCATCAAGGGACCCCCTCTTGCAGGCAATCATTCAGGCCAAGGTTTTCAGTGGTGATCTGAATGTATAGTGCTTACAAACATGTTTGAAAATGCTGCCCTATGGAACACCCTCAATTGTGGCCAAGGACACCTCCAGGAGGACCACACAGTAGCAGTGCATTTTGGTACCTCAACACTCAAACATTTTGGTCTTGCTGCATTTTTTGGAGCATTTTGCAATGCATACTAAAGAAGCTGGAGTGCATTAACTCTCAGCAATGGAGTTAATGGCTGCAATAATAACCCCCGGCATTGGAATTATTGGCCGCAATAATAACCCCCCCCCCCCGCATTGGTGTCAGTGGAAGAGATAATAACCCCCAATATTGGTGACAGTGGATTCAATAATAACACCCAACATTGGTGTCACTGATAGCAATAATAAACCCCAGCATTGCTGTCATTGAATGCAATAATAAACCCCAATAGCAGTGGTGGCTGGTGATCAATTTTTTGGGGGTTAGATTAGGGGCCGGGCATATGGAGATGGGGGAGTGGCACCCCTGCACCCATTATGAGCGGCTGTCACTGCCCAATACTGGTTTCAGACGCAATAATAATCCCCAACTTTGGTGTCAGTGGACCCAACAACCTCCAGCATTGGTGTCAGCGGATGCAATAATATCCCCCAGCACTAGTGTCAGTGAACACAATAATAGTGCCCAGCATTGGTGTCAGTGGATGCAATAATATCCCTAACATTGGTGTCCCTGAACACAATATTAACCCCCAGCATTAGTGTCAGAGTGTCAGTGGACACAATAATAACCCCTAGCATTGGTATCTGTGAACGCAATAATAGTCCCCAGCATTCATGTCAGTGGATGCAATAATAACCCCCAGCACTGGTGTCAGCGAACACAATAATAGCCCCCAGCATTAGGGTCTATGGACACAATAATAGTCCCTAGCATTTGTATCTGTGAATGAAATAATAGTCCCCAGCATTGGTATCAGTGGATGCAATAATAATCCACAGCACTACTGTCAGTGAACACAGTTATAGTTCCCAGCACTGATATCAGTGGACACATTAATAGCACCCAGTACTGGTGTGTTACGGAACACAATAATAACCCCCAGTTTTAGTATCAGTGGATGCAATGATAACCCCCAGCATTGGTATCAGTGGATGAAATAATCCCCCCACTATTGATGTCAGTGAATGCAATAATAGCCCCCAGCACAGGTGTCAGTACTATTAACTTTGGAGATCAGTGGCAGTGAAATTTAACTCCCCCCGCATTGGTGATCAGTGGCTGTGAAAGTTAACACCCCCCCCACATTGGTGGTTATCACAGTTGAATTTAATCCCCACCTACAGTGGTAGTGGCAGTAAACTCCCCGTCTGCATTGGTGGTCTCAAGCAGTGTAATTTATCACCCTCCCCCCATCATTGGTGGTAATGGCAGTTAAATTGACCCCCATCTACATTGGTAGTCAGTGGCAGTGAGAGTTAAACCTTTACCCTTCAAATGGATACATAAGGCATATGGTAGCTTTTACAACGAACACTGCTTATTGCACACAAATATCAGGTCCGGCCAGGTTGAGCACAGTGAGTTCTATTTTTGTGGGTAGTGAGAGTTAACGCCCACCCCTCCACCTGCATTGGTGGTCACAGGCAGTGAAATTTAAATCCCAACCCCCCTCTCCCAGCTCGCATTGGTTAGGAGGGAGTATTCTGCAAACTTTAGTTCTGTTTTAACACAAGGATAAGTATCTTTATTCTAACCATGTAACTATAGTTTTCACCTGTCACTTTTTTGAAAATAAGGCTGTAAAGGAAATTTGTAAGTTCTGTATATAATTGTATTCTATTTTGTATGTATTATACTGTGCACGCGGCACTAATAATGTTTTCATTATATGTTTGCATTCTTTCAAGTCCTGATTAGAATTAGTCTGCCTATGTTACGCCCCTTGTTACCATAGACGTACAATTGTAATATTTTTTTTTTTTTTAACACAGGTAATGTTTATGGAATGAACTGTACATTACACTTGAAAATGCACAAATGTACATCTTAAACAGAAACACATTAAAACAGGGTGTACAAATTATGCTGGTATATTCACAGAAGTGCATCCTAGGTAGGGAGTCTTTTCCTTCAAGCTGTTATCCGTTTACATTAATGTAAGATCCAAATCCAAAACTAACTAAGGCGTACACACGGGCAGATTGTCTGTCCAACTTAGTCTGCTGAACCGTGTTTCAGCGGACAATCCGCTCGTGTGTGGGCTTCAGCGGACTTTTTCAGCGGACTGTCTGACGAACAAAGTCTTACGGAATTTCCGAAATTTTGTCCGTTCAAACTTGGTTTCGTCCGTCCAAACTTGGTTTCAGCGGACAGTCCGCTCGTGTGTAGGCAAGTTGGACGAACTAAGTATGGCGCATGCTCAGAAAGGATTTACACGGCCGAAGGTTGCATTGCAGTGTATAGGACGTCGTTTTTCTAGTCCCGTCATACGTGCTGTACACGTCATCGCGCACGCTTTCAGCGGACTGTCTGCTCATCGTGTGTGGTCAAGTCCGTTCATGCAAATTTTGAACGGACTGTCTGTCGGATTGTCTGACGAACTTAGTTGGGCAGACAATCCGCCCGTGTGTACGCGGCCTTAGTCTGCAAGCTTCACATGAAACCATGTATCTTATATAAAGTGGAATCAACCACATAGGACTATTGATTCCGAGTTCCAGGTTCCTTTCATAGGTAAGAGGGGGAGGGGGGGTGGGGGAGGGAGAGGAGTGAGGAGAGAGAAGGAAAGAAGGGGGAGAAAGGAGAAAGGGGGGAACAGGGGGGGCAAGATGGGCGCCAGAAGGAAAATAATCCGATATCTACCTAATCGGATCTATGGGGAATCCAAAGAAAAAGGGAAGGGATTTAGGAGGAAGGTAAGAGAGTGAGGAAGGGACCTGATCTATTATGCAACAGAGTTTGACACCTGCATGTGTCAGAGCCTCCTGCAGTGCGGGGTAAGATCGAGACTTCTATCATTGATCTGTTAATCTCCTAAAGGGAGAATAGCAGAATGCATCTATAGTGTAAGTTGTCTAGCCTCAACCCAAGCTGCCCATATTTTGTCAAACTTCTACAATTGTAATATTAATGTGATACCTACGTAACCATGTGTAAAAAAAAAAACTTCAATTGCATCGTAATAAAGCAGAACAGTTATTTGGAAAGATGTGGAGTGTATCTTTTGTGTCCGTTCCCTACTGCAGTAGTTATTAATAATTTGGAACCACTAATCAATATGAGGATAGAAGTTGCCATGTCAGGTGGCGAGCTTTGCCTAGGGGGGATTTACAGGTGACCCTGAGAATCCGAAACGAGGAGCTTGAGACAATCCGAGAATTTCTGATAATCAGCCGGCTGAGGTAAGCCTTTTGCTTACATTTGAGTTATCAGATTCCTTGATCGGTAAGGCATTTTTGGGACAAAGGGTTCCTATTTTGCTCCCCTTAATCGAACTGTATTGATTGGTGGTTATATGTTGTCACTGCCTACTGTCCATTGGAGTGTTATAGATAAGAAAGGGAAGAATAGTGCTGTTCACAGGTATATGTAGTACACATCTGCTAGATAAAGTCGTTTAGAGCCAAGAGGGGATAGGTACAAGTAGAGAAGAGAGAAGACTGGTCAGTCATTATGGGCATTAAATTAAGTAAGGGTAAGAGACCCTCAAAAATGCCCAGCGCAAGAGGACCGCTATAAAATATATGAACCGAAGTTGCGGTTCCGCCTAAACTGAGCCCCTAGATAAATGGCAAGAGTGGACAGGGATCCACAATGGATAACTGGGTTACCAAAGTCCACAAGGACTAAGAATCATGCAGAGTAAACAGCTAGAGAAACAGCTATCTTTGTGAGCAGGATGGATCAAGGGTGACAATTAACACTAGACAGAAAGGAACATTTTGATGTTAAGTTGTGGGATGAATTTGGGGTCAGGCACTACCACTAGTAAAGTCAAAACAGAGAAATTAGGGTTAAACAGAATACTTTATATGTTGTCAGAGAGGGAAGATGGGATGAGCACTATGGCTGGCCGTCTGATCATAGAATCATAGAAGCTAGAGTATCTGAAGTATGGGATACAATACATGGGATGCAAAGGATATCAGAACAAAATAAGAAAAGCAGAATTTAAAGAGGAAGTAAAGCTTCTTTAAAAAAAAAAAACACCCTGCAGGACAAAGGCATAGCATACTAGCTCATTATAAATTACTTAAAGCGGAGCTCCACCCTAAAGTGGAGCTTCCGCTCATTGGAACCCTCCCCCCCTCCGGCGCCACAATTGGCAGGTACCTGTACAGTACAGGTATCTGCACCCACTTCCGGCATAGATATCTGCAGAATATACGCCCCTGTCCGCAGAATCTACGCCCCTTTCCGCAGGTCCCCCGCTGTCTGCTGGGAAACACACGGATCCCAGAGACAGCAGGGACCATCCTTATTGCGCAGGGCGACTCGCGCATGCGCAGTAGGGAACCGGGAAATGAAGCCGCAAGGCTCCACTTCCTGATTCCCATACCCAAGATGGTGGCGGCAGCACCCGAGAGACGATCGAGAGATCGGCTTCGGGTGCCGACATCGCGGGCGCGCTGGGCGGGTAAGTGTCATTATTTTAAAAGTCAGCAGCTGCAGTATTTGTAGCTGCTAGCTTTTTTTTAAAAAAAACGGCGGAACTCCCGCTTTAATAGAGATCGAAGCCCCTGCAGTGACCCTCGTTCACCTCCTCCGTCGCCGCCATATCTCCCGGAGTGACTTCCGGGTAGCGCCCCTCCGGCGCTGTGACCGCTCATGCGCACTGGAGCCATTAGTTACGGCATAATCGCCTTTACTAATGGCATGCTCAATGCGCCTGTGCAGTTGTCTACGGCGCGCATGCCCGTTTTTTGGAAAATATCTCCTTAACCATGTAGGTTAAGGAGATACTTCTTGTACCTACAGGTAAGCCTTAATCTAGTGGTCTATAAGGGTTTACAACAACTTTAAAGAGGAGTGCAACCTTAAAAAAATATTAAAAGTCAGCAGCTACAAATACTGCAGCTGCTGACTTAATAAATGGACACTTACCTGTTCCAGGGTCCAGCGATGTCGGCTTCAGATGACGAGCAATCGCTCGTCTCTCGGCTGCCTCCGTCGCCATCCTCTGTCAGGGAATCGGGAAGTGAAGCGTTGCAGCTTCACTGCCCGGTTCCCTACTGCACATACGCGAGTGGCGCTGCGCATCTTCACTGGTCCCGTTGTGTCCTGGGAACTGTGTGTTTCCCAGAACACAATGGGGGGGCAGGACATCTGCGGCTAGCTGCGGCTAGCTATTCCCGGAAGTGGGTGCAGATATCTGGATGCCAATTGTGGAACCAGAGGGGAGGAGGGTTCCGATGAGCAGAACTTCCACTTTGGGGTGGAGGTCCGCTTTAAAGAAGGGTAATATTAAAGAGAGTTAAAAGAAAGTGAGAGAAAAACGTAAGTCATTTTAAAGAGATATTTGTGTATGTCTGTGAATGCTGGAACCTTTAATGCTATCTCTTGTGTGTGTCATGTATGCAGATGTGACCCCCTCCTTTGCACTCTCATGTAATAATGTAGATGGGATGAAAGAACAGTGATAAGCTGGAAGGACACCATGCCAATTTCTAGACAAAACATTTATAACAAAATGTGCCAGGTTAATTAATCCAATGATGAACAATGTGATCACAATTATTTTTTTAATCGGTTTTCCAAACATGGAAACTGTAAGGCCGCGTACACACGCGGGGACTGTCTGCCGAAACTAAGTTCGTCAAACAGTCCGCTCAAACTTTTGAATGAACGAACACGCCCACACACGGCACTTTTTGAGCGGACAAATACGGCAAACTTTGTTCGTCGTACTAAGTCCGCGCAACTTTTGAAATGAACGGACTCGCCCACACACGAGGCAACAGTCCGCTCATTTTGAGCGCGTGTGCAGGTAGGCGGCGCCTGGAATGTACTTAAAGGGGAACCCCAACGCCGAAAAAAATCGGCGTGGGGGTCCCCCCAAAGTCCACAACAGACCCTTGTCCGAGCACGCTACCCGGCCGGCCAGGAAAGGGGGGCGAGCGAGCGCGCCCCCCCTCCCGAGCCGTACCAGGCCGCGTGCCCTCAACATGGGGGGTGTCTTGGGGAAGGGGGGGCCGCGCAGCCCCCCCACCCCAAAGCACCTTGTCCCCATGTTGATGAGGACAAGGGCCTCTTCCCGACAACCCTGGCCATTGGTTGTCGGGGTCTGCGGGCGGGGGGCTTATCGGAATCCGGGAGCCCCCTTTAATAAGGGGGCCCCCGGATACCGGCCCCCCACCCTATGTGAATGAGTATGGGGTACAATGTACCCCTACCCATTCACCTGTAAAATAAAAGTACCCAAAAAAAAAAACACAACACACGAGATAAAATATTTTATTGCACAGCTCCGGGGGTCTTCCGTCTTCGGGGGTCTTCTCGCCGGACTCCTCCGCTATCTTCTTGTAGCTCTTTTGCTAGCGGAGGAGTCCGGCTTTCTTCCTCCCCGCCGCCGGCCTCTTCTCCCGACTTCGGGGGTCTTGTCCCCCTCTTCGGTTCTTCTGCCGGGCCACTGCGCCTTCTTATAGCTCTTTTGCAGGCGGTGGCCCGGTCTTCTGTCGCCGCCGCCTTCCGTTCTTCTGCCGGGCCACCGCGCCTTCTTATAGCTCTTTTAGAGGCGGTGGCCCGGTCTTCTGTCGCCGCTGTCGCCTTCCGGTCGCCTTCCGTTCTTCTTCTTGTTCTTCTTCTTCTCCAGGAGATGTTGACACGTCGCTCTCTCCGGCCGGAATGCCAGAGCCGCGAAGTGCGGCCACTTATATAGTGACAATGGGGCGGTGTCACATGGTATATGTCACATGGGTTGGTCACATGGTGACCCCGCCCCCTTACGATGTCATAGTCCCCATGTGACATCAACCCATGTGACCAACCCATGTGACATATACCATGTGACACCGCCCCATTGTCACTATATAAGTGGCCGCACAGCGCGGCTCTGGCATTCCGGCCGGAGAGAGCGACGTGTCAACATCTCCTGGAGAAGAAGAAGAAGAAGAACAAGAAGAAGAACGGAAGGCGACCGGAAGGCGACAGCGGCGACAGAAGACCGGGCCACCGCCTCTAAAAGAGCTATAAGAAGGCGCGGTGGCCCGACAGAAGAACGGAAGGCGGCGGCGACAGAAGACCGGGCCACCGCCTGCAAAAGAGCTATAAGAAGGCGCGGTGGCCCGGCAGAAGAACCGAAGAGGGGGACAAGACCCCCGAAGTCGGGAGAAGAGGCCGGCGGCGGGGAGGAAGAAAGCCGGACTCCTCCGCTAGCAAAAGAGCTACAAGAAGATAGCGGAGGAGTCCGGCGAGAAGACCCCCGAAGACGGAAGACCCCCGGAGCTGTGCAATAAAATATTTTATCTCGTGTGTTGTGTTTTTTTTTTGGGTACTTTTATTTTACAGGTGAATGGGTAGGGGTACATTGTACCCCATACTCATTCACATAGGGTGGGGGGCCGGTATCCGGGGGCCCCCTTATTAAAGGGGGCTCCCGGATTCCGATAAGCCCCCCGCCCGCAGACCCCGACAACCAACGGCCAGGGTTGTCGGGAAGAGGCCCTTGTCCTCATCAACATGGGGACAAGGTGCTTTGGGGTGGGGGGGGCCGCGCGGCCCCCCCTTCCCCAAGGCACCCCCCATGTTGAGGGCACGCGGCCTGGTACGGCTCGGGAGGGGGGGCGCGCTCGCTCGCCCCCCTTTCCTGGCCGGCCAGGTAGCGTGCTCGGACAAGGGTCTGTTGTGGACTTTGGGGGGGACTCCCACGCCGATTTTTTTCGGCGTTGGGGTTCCCCTTTAAGTCCATACCAGGCGGCGGGGCCCGCGACGTCTCCTTCGCGGGCCCCGCCTACCTGGAGACGCGCTCGAAATGAGCAGACTTTCCTCCGAGCGGGAACAGTTTGCTCATTTCGAAAGTGGCCTACACACGGGCGGACTGTCCGCTCAAACCAAGTTTCAGCGGACAGTTTTTCGGAATTTCCGAAAAACTTTGTTCGTCAAACTGTCCGCTGAAACTGTCCGCTGAAGCCCCACACACGAGCGGACTGTCCGCTGAAACACTGTTCAGCGGACAAAGTTGAGCGAACAGTCCGCCCGTGTGTACGCGGCCTAAGTTACATTTAACCGTGTACAAATTGAATATTCTGTGATAGTGGATTTAAAACAGCGAATTTAAGTAAAATGTCCTCCTTTAACTAAATATATCTGTGGACATATATTAGAACTAGGATGCGATATTGAGATTATCACTTGAGCATTAATTTCTGATAAACGTTTAACAATTTTATTAATAATATAGATATATTGTAACTGATTTAGACAACCTTTGACTGGAAATGAAATCCAGGTTAATGGGGAAATTTGTAAAATGGTATTAGTTTAGATTAAGATAACAATTTTGTAATTGTACATTTATACAATACACCCTTATTGAGAGAAAAAAAGATTAAGGTGAGGTTGTTTATTAGAATATAGTTGCCATAATATTTAACAAAGCCAAGATGGATGGGATACATAAGAAGTTTTTCTACAAAAATGAAATCTAAAGGTCTCATAATTACTTGATGTGCGGTCCATGATGTGAGAGTAATAATAAATAAAATTAAAATATAACAGACCCATCGCATCAAGTCCACACACCCTGTTAGAATAGATGCCACCTGCAGCCAGTTTTTTTATAGTTTTCGATCTGGTTGAGAGCTTTCTACTCTGTCATATACATCTTGTTGGTCCTTTTGTTTTTATGTATTTTTATTAAATCCAAAGCAGAATGTGTGGATTGTGAAATGATGTGCCCCTTTTCCTTTTAAGTGCAATGGTATAAGCAGAAGAATACTTTGGATTTATTGGCATGACCGTGGGGTATTGTTATCATTATCATTTATTATGTTATGACATCAGGAAAATAATGGCAGATGGAAACTAAGGATTTGTGTTATCTAGCTAAATCTAACAACAGAGCAAGCAATGAGAAATTTATAATAGTTGCCAGGAAAAGTTGTCTTTTTGAAACATGAAACTGGAGTTCTTACACAAACAGCATGATAGAAAACAAGCCATTATAATATATTTATGCAAGTAATGAAGGGTTCACCCCAATATATTAGAGCTGTAGCTTTATGCAAAAGTGCTTTTTAGACAAAGATAGACATTATTTTGGTCAAATATTTCATTTTTAATGGTCCCATACTAACATTAAAACTCACATATGGAAGCAGACCAGGTGACTAAGGATGCTGCATTACAGCCTCAAACACTTGCTGGGTCTTTGTAACTCACAGATTCCACCCTAGTTCTGGCCCAGTATAGCTGGGATTAATAATTCAACTTTAAGGACCCCAGAACGAGAAGGACAAGTGGCCCACAGGGGACAACTTTTTATGAAACAGGATTTTGGAAAAAATTTATCTTTTATGTCTGCCAGTCCCTCCAGCTTGACAGATGGACCGTGTCATCAGTCACAAGCAGTTATGGCTGCCTTAGTAAATGAGCATGGGATAGAGTCAGGGTTCTCCACAGTTGTTTTTTTTTTATAACATACCACTTCTTGCTTTACCTGTTACCAAAGGTGTTACCAAAAGCTGAACATACCTTACAGAGATTACAAAAAGGTATATCCAGATGCCCAAGTCAGGATCTTACGAGTATGCATTTTGTCTGTATGGACATGTTTTTTGGATGTCCGGTGGCAAATGCTACTGCAAAGGCCACAGTAAAAAGTGTTATCAGAAGTAGTTTGTAAGTACAGAGAGTAACAGAGGAAATAATTTTTATAGGATAGTCCTTACTAGAAGTTTTGAGCTCTTATTTTTACACTCCCTACTGTCTACAATGTAGCAGAAAAAGTAGAGTAAGAAACTAGAAAACTTTTGCATGAATGTTTTCTTATATTTTATCAAGCCCCTAAGGGGATGTTGAACTCTCTCCCTATGGAATTTTGTTTGGGAGTGTGTTACTCGCTTGCTTATATTTTGTCTCAGCAGCTGAAGTCCTTCATTTGGATCCCACAGAGAATGTTGATGATCTTTTAAGGTTTTTGACAAACTCATTTATGTGTTTTCTCCCCAATTCCAGATCCTAATTCATATATAAGGAAATGTTTGGAGACTCAAAACAGCATCTATTTCATGTACAGTTGTGCAAAACTTGAAGGAAAAGTCACCTGAATCCACACGAGACACTGCTAAAATAACAAAATGAAAGAAATCTCTGTATTTGATTTGTTTCCCTCTTGGAATCACGTCTATGGTACTATTTATTCAAATACCAATTGTAAGGGATTTTATATATATATATATATATATATATATATATATATATATATATATATATATATATATATATATATATATATATATATATATATATATATATATATATATATATATATATATATATATATATATATAAAATGTGATTTGAAAAGTAGTTTAGCCATGTTGAAGTCATATTTGTCTTTTGTACATCTTCCATTTTATGTAGAATTGTCTGTGTTTACAGAATTAAGCTAGAAGGCCATTCTGGCCACAGGAGTGTACAGCCAGTACTCTGTAAATATGTCTTATCAATCATTTGTTTTTCACAATGAAAAGTCATTTTGTAATGAAAAAAAAGCTGCTCAGCTATTATATTCTCCACAATGGAGTTTTGCCTCTTTGGCCAGGACTACCTTCACCTAAGCGTGTGGAGGTTCCAGGTTAAAGGCGATAGCAGGCTTGGTTAGTGATCAAAATATTGATCAAAAGAGAGGAGACTGTAAAGGAAGTTTGTAAGTTCTGTATATAATTGTATTCTATTTTGTATGTTTTGCACACTGTGCACACAGCACTAATAATGTTTTCATTACATGTTTGCATTCTTTTGAGTCCTGATTAGAATTAGTCTGCCTATGTTATGCCCCTTGTTACCATAAATGTACAATTGTATTATTAATGTGATACCTATATAATCATGTGTATAAAAACCCTTCAATTGCATCATAATGAAGCAGAACAGTTATTTGGAAAGATGTGAAGTGTATCTTTTGTGTCTGTTCCCTACTGTAGTAGTAATTAATAATTTTGAAACCACTAATCAATATGAGGATAGGAGCTGCCCATTTATAAATTTCCATGTCAAGGCTAACCATAATTGTTCAAATTTCTCTTGTTCAACCTGGGAATCACTAGAGTTCTCCACCCACGCTAAACAGTGTGGACAACAGTCCCTTTTCAACTGAGAATTTTCCACTTGGCTTATTTACAATTTTCAGAATTAAGTCTATGGAGTCAAGGGGTACCAACAGGGCCACCCACTTGGTAAACATGCAACTAACAGGTGCCCCCTGCATGTCTATGCTCACTCTTCCACTGTATGCATGGAAGGCACCATGGTTGTTATCCAGGCTGGACTTCAAACATATGTATGCTTGGACTTCAAACATGTCTGCGTTTGTTCATCTCCAGTACATGTGGCTTGATGGGATAAGTAGTTTAGACAAGATAGATAACATTGTTTTTTTCTTGTTGTTCAGGGTTTCTCAACCAGGGTTCCTCTAGAGCACTGGTTCTCAGCACCTGTCCCGAGGACCCACTAACAGGCCAGATTTTAAGTATTACCTTGGGGAGATGCAGACTAGAATACTGCAATCACTGAGCAGCAAATTATATCACCTGTGAAGTATTTCAGTTATCTTGCAAACCTGGCCTGTCAGTGGGTCCTGAGGACAGGAGTTGAGAACCACTGCTCTAAAGGTTGCTTGGGGTTCCTTGAGCAATAGGTGATTTCTGCCCCTCATATGAGTAACCACTGAACCCAACAGTGGCAGCTGGTGGGTTTTCTTTTGGGGGAAGGGCTGCAAACAATCCATCAGATGACAAACTCCCCCCTCAGTCAGGTCATGCAGTCACGTGCTTCAAAAAAAAGAAAACCTGATTTTTAATCCACGCGTCCGGTGCCCTGCATGTAGATCAGGGGGCCGGACGCATGGATAGGTGGGTCGGCATTGGACCCCAATGATCTTTTTAGCTATCTGTAAGGGGGATTCTTCCCACTGACCACCAATGTAAGCAGCATTCTTCCCACTGACCACAAATGTAAGGGGGGATTCTTCCCACTCATGACAAATATAAGGAGCATTCTTCTCACTGGCCACATATGTAAGGGGAGGATTCTTCCCACTGACCACAAATGTAAGGGGGGATTTTTCCCACTGACCACAAATGTAAGGAGCTAATCATCACATTAATGTACTGCGAGCTGTTCATTTAATAGTTTATTAGCAGGGGTTCCCTGGAGCCAAGAAGTTATTGCCAGGGTTCCTTTGTGTTTAAAAGTTTGAGAAAGGCTGCTCAGAAGGCAGGCTCTGTGAAATGTGGGACACAGCAGTGCTACTCACAGGACATAGTGAATATGTGTCAAAGAATTAAAGAAAGTAAATGTGTGGGGATCTTATCAAAGCAAGTTTACAAACTTTAAGATCATTCAGAATAATATGAGTAGGCTAGAAATGAATTAAAATGCAATGGGGTTGATTTACTAAAACTGGAGAGTGAAAAATCTGGTGCAGTTCTGCATAGAAATCAATCAGCTTCCAGGTTTGTTTGTGTTTCTCAAGTTGGAAGCTGGTTGGCTAACATGCAGAGCTGCATTAGATTTTGCACTCTCCAGTTTTAGTAAATCAACCCCTATGTGGAAATGAATATATGATTTAAAATTTTCACCATAGATATCCCCTTTGCTTGCCACACCAGAAGTTTTCTATATCCAGTGGTAGGATTCCGATACAGTGCTTTTGCTGGATAGACATGTGCAATTCGTTACAAATCAGTTTACAGACGGAATTCGGCAAAATCGCTCATTTTGAAGCATCCGAATGAACAAAAGACTCTTTTGACGAATGCATGTGAAAACAAATTGTCAGAAAAAAACTAAAACCCGAAAGGACGAAAATACAAAAAGCCAAAAGAACGAAAAATAATTCAACCTACGAGTTTCAACAAATTTATTACATTCGGATAATTTTTTTTTGTATTTTCTATTATAATTAAATGATTAACTATTATAATTTTTATTATTATTAATATTTATTATTTATTATTATAAAGAGGAATATAACCCCAGTATCCTCTTCTTCAGCGGGCGGTCCGCTTCAAGATAAAAGTGGTCTCTGTGGCGGATTCACTGTGAGATCACTTTTATCGGCCTTTTATTCAGCCTTGTGTGACATGGAGACGAGTGAGGGGAAGATGGCCCCCATCCATCTCCATATCATTTCAGGGCGGATGCGACGTCAAAATGTCACTTCTGCCCATAGCTCTTAAATGGACCTTTTTTATTATTTTTTAATTTTTTTAAATGACACTTTTTTTTAATTGCATTTTAGCGTAAATATGAGATCTGAGGTCTTTTGACCCCAGATCTTATATTTAAGAGGTCCTGTCATGCTTTTTTTCTATTACAAGGGATGTTTACATTCCTTGTAATAGGAATAAAAGTGAATTTTTTTTTTTTAAAAAGAACAGTGTAAAAAAAAAAAAAAAAACTAAAAAAAAAAAGTTTTTAAATGCGCCCCATCCCGACGAGCTTGCATGAAGAAGTTAACGCATACATGAGTAGCACCTGCATATAAAAACGATGTTCAAACCACACATGTGTGGTAGCCCTAGACCTCTGTAACTCAAAACATGCAACCTGTAGAATTTTTTAAACGTCACCTATGGAGGCTTTGAAGGGTAAAAGTTTGTCGCCATTCCACGAGCGGGCACAATTTTGAAGCGTGACATGATGGGTATCAATTTACTCGGCGTAACATTATGTTTCACAATATAAAAAAAAATTGGGCTAACTTTACTGTTGTCTTATTTTTAATTTTAAAAAGTATATTTTTTCCCAAAAAAAAAGTGCGCTTGTAAGACCCCTGCGCAAATACGGTGTGACAGAAAGTATTACAACAACTGCCATTTTATTCTCCAGGGTGTTAGAAAAAAAATGTATAATGTTTGGGGGTTCTAAGTCATTTTCTAGCCAAAAAAAATATTTTTAACTTGTAAACAACAAATGTCAGAAAAAGGCTCGGTCCTTAAGTGGTTAAATTATAGGTAAAATAGTTGAAGTCAGTAATTCTTCTATTAAGGTTTCCGTGCCATAGCAACTCATTTGGGATAGATATGGTTTAAATTTTTATTGGAATTTCCTTTCAAATTTGGCTAAAGTAACTGTTATACCGCGTACACACGACCGGACTTTCCGGCAGACTAGGTCTGACGAGATCAGTCCGTCGGACAATCCGATCGTGTGTGGGCTAGTCCGATCGGACGGACCCAGAAATAGAACATGTTTCAAATCTATTCGACGGACTCAATTCTGATGGACTAAAACTTGGTCTGTTCATGTGTGGCCAAGTCCATTCCTTCGGAAAGTCAGTCTAAATCAGCCAAAAGTCAGTCAGGAAGACCGTTGGACCTAGTCTGCCGCAAAGTCCAGTCGTGTGTACGCGGCATTAGTGAATGTAACAAATACAAATGCATCCGAAGTTACGAATGATCCGAAGTAACGAATGCCAATCATAGCAAATGATTCGATAAACGAAAAAAACAAATGAAACGAGAACTAAACTAAAGACATTTTTCAGTAGTGCACATGCCTAGTGCTGGACATGGAAAGCAATGTCTTCTATTTTACCCAAGAATATAAAAAATATATTTTTCAATGAAACTTACTCCTTTGGATTGGAAATCTGAATTTCTTAATTTAAATAATGCAGCACACAGCACATAATAATTATCATACAATATACTGTAAGCTGTGGATAGAACGCAGAGATGTATTATTAAATTTCTTTTTCAAGATAACATATTACTGTACAATGTATCTCTGTATCTCTGCTGTTGAAAAAGAACAGTAAGATATCATATGTGAGTGAATATATACAATTGCTTGTACCATTGCTGTGGGGAAATAGATCACAACACATATTGATCCCAGGCTAAATTTCCCCAGAGATCCATAAAGAAACACTGACCTGGTGGGGAAGGTTGGATCATACTTGTATGTGAGAAGTTCATGGGGATATCCAATGCAGACCAGTCTCTCCACCAGGAGCTCAAAGCCGAGTTCTTCATAGTCAGGGGAGCGATACACTGCAAGAAATGACCAGTGATTACACGATCGTATGGAATTACGTATAAAATTGTTTAACTGTCTACATGAATTTCACTGATACTTAGCCTAATGTCAGTATCTGTCAAGAATTGGGAATTCTAAGGATATTGGGGCAGTTGCTGAGGCTGCTCCCTTGATATCCACACCCAAAAATGTTTGTTGAGGGGACTATTGCGGTACTAAATAAATCATAAAAAACTTTGTTATAAAAAAAATTACAAGTAATTTAATAAGGACAAAAAAAAAAATGAAATCCATCAAAACTTTCATATTGCTAAAATCATATACACCACAATTTAATAAACTACCGACGGGTAAGCCCGTAAGGTTTCTATTGAAGAGGGGTACAGAAACGTTTCCTCTACCGGTTTCGCGGCGAACCGCTTCTTCAGGAGGATAGTCTACAGAGTAAATAAAAATATTTGCAAATAATCAAATAGCAGCGAATCATATAATGACATAACAGAAGAGTTACAGTAATTTAAATAGCGAGGGGATCAGCTCACCCACAAAGGAGGAAGCAGTAGATCACAGGACCCATCGGTTTCCTCCCACGGCAGATGCGGGGGGGTTGTAAAGGACTCTTCAAATTTAAACAGATATATATGATATGAGAGTTAAAGTGAGATGAGACATTAACCTATACACACCAAAAGAGCGATATATAGGTGAAAAGGGATGGAAAATAGACTGTGTATAGGGGCTGTAAAAAGAGCCTATAAAAAGGAAATGTTTAATTGTGCATCCTAAGGTGTCCTACGCAAGAAAAAATTACCAAAGAAATGTGACCAAATTGGGAAGAAAAGGAAAAAGAAATGTGGAAAAGGGCAAACCACCACAAAAAATAGGGTAAAAAGGATATAAGTGAAACAAGTGTGAAAGTAAAAGCCAAACATACCGTTTGTGCTATATTATCCAGTGCACACCACCCATGTTCATAGAGAGAGATCGAACAGGGCAACACCATAGTAGCCAAGGAATACAAATGTATAGTGTGCAGGGCAGGTATCACCTACTATATATATAATACACTCCCCAAAGGGAGGAACTGGTAAGCATGTATGCACAGGTTGCTGTTGTAGATGGACACCACAGGTGTATTGCAGGTTAGCACACCAGGTAATCATGATAATTAATATGGTAATTCATTAGCCAGGAAACAAACATGAACCTGGGTATTGATCGCCATCTGTGGGGGTACACACAGAGCAATCACTTTAAGCACATATGAAAAAAGGCATAAAGTAAGATAAGACCAGGAGATCTAGGGTACTAGAGGTCCTAGTCATTGGGTACAAAAACAGCAATACTCTAACCTGTATAAACATGTCCAACAGCGCAACCCGGCATGTGGAGTCCTGAAAACTGCTCAACAGTGGTCTAACACAGACCACTATTTAAGCCCCCAACCCTTCCGGCATCAGCGTACGCCGCTAAACGGCGGCGTCTGATGTCACGGGGGTCCGCCCACCCACACCGCGCACTCGCACGGCCATGCAACCATCGCGCACGCTGATGCGGACGCACTGTGCATGGATGTGCGCACAGCGCATGTGCGCGCCGGAGGGGCCCATGGACCAAAAGGTCCGGGCGCATCCAGCACAAGAAGGACCCAAAATAAGGGACCCACCAGGGTGAGCGCACATCTGCCAGACAGGAGAACACAACAAAGGATCCAGGAAAAGACCCAAGCTTCCCCCTGGGGGGAGCGGATCTCCTTTACAGCAACACTATTCACAAAATACAAAAATATATAAACAATAATACTACAAACATCGTATAATCAAGGTAATAATGTAATAAACAAAGCATGGGAACAACCATACTTCAGTGTCACCAACAGCATAAGGAATGACAATCCCACTAGCTATCGTGGTGAAAAAATAAATAAAGTAAAGTAATGTATATCTAGATACAAAAAATAGAGGCACTCAAAAGAGACACCCACCACTGTTGCTGTTCAGAGGCTGGTGCCTCTAAAAAACGGGTGTGTTATCCACCCTGGGTGTATTATCCACCCCATGAAAATAGCCATAGACTGAGTATAGCCTCGAATACAAAATATACGTAATACATATAACAGTACCATCATCCCAATTGATAATTGTCAAGAATTGGGAATTCTAAGGATATTGGGGCAGTTACTGAGGCTGCTCCCTTGATATCCACACCCAAAAATGTTTGTTGAGGGGACTATTGCGGTACTAAATAAATCATAAAAAACTTTGTTATAAAAAAAATTACAAGTAATTTAATAAGGACAAAAAAAAAAATGAAATCCATCAAAACTTTCATATTGCTAAAATCATATACACCACAATTTAATAAACTACCGACGGGTAAGCCCGTAAGGTTTCTATTGAAGAGGGGTACAGAAACGTTTCCTCTACCGGTTTCGCGGCGAACCGCTTCTTCAGGAGGATAGTCTACAGAGTAAATAAAAATATTTGCAAATAATCAAATAGCAGCGAATCATATAATGACATAACAGAAGAGTTACAGTAATTTAAATAGCGAGGGGATCAGCTCACCCACAAAGGAGGAAGCAGTAGATCACAGGACCCATCGGTTTCCTCCCACGGCAGATGCGGGGGGGTTGTAAAGGACTCTTCAAATTTAAACAGATATATATGATATGAGAGTTAAAGTGAGATGAGACATTAACCTATACACACCAAAAGAGCGATATATAGGTGAAAAGGGATGGAAAATAGACTGTGTATAGGGGCTGTAAAAAGAGCCTATAAAAAGGAAATGTTTAATTGTGCATCCTAAGGTGTCCTACGCAAGAAAAAATTACCAAAGAAATGTGACCAAATTGGGAAGAAAAGGAAAAAGAAATGTGGAAAAGGGCAAACCACCACAAAAAATAGGGTAAAAAGGATATAAGTGAAACAAGTGTGAAAGTAAAAGCCAAACATACCGTTTGTGCTATATTATCCAGTGCACACCACCCATGTTCATAGAGAGAGATCGAACAGGGCAACACCATAGTAGCCAAGGAATACAAATGTATAGTGTGCAGGGCAGGTATCACCTACTATATATATAATACACTCCCCAAAGGGAGGAACTGGTAAGCATGTATGCACAGGTTGCTGTTGTAGATGGACACCACAGGTGTATTGCAGGTTAGCACACCAGGTAATCATGATAATTAATATGGTAATTCATTAGCCAGGAAACAAACATGAACCTGGGTATTGATCGCCATCTGTGGGGGTACACACAGAGCAATCACTTTAAGCACATATGAAAAAAGGCATAAAGTAAGATAAGACCAGGAGATCTAGGGTACTAGAGGTCCTAGTCATTGGGTACAAAAACAGCAATACTCTAACCTGTATAAACATGTCCAACAGCGCAACCCGGCATGTGGAGTCCTGAAAACTGCTCAACAGTGGTCTAACACAGACCACTATTTAAGCCCCCAACCCTTCCGGCATCAGCGTACGCCGCTAAACGGCGGCGTCTGATGTCACGGGGGTCCGCCCACCCACACCGCGCACTCGCACGGCCATGCAACCATCGCGCACGCTGATGCGGACGCACTGTGCATGGATGTGCGCACAGCGCATGTGCGCGCCGGAGGGGCCCATGGACCAAAAGGTCCGGGCGCATCCAGCACAAGAAGGACCCAAAATAAGGGACCCACCAGGGTGAGCGCACATCTGCCAGACAGGAGAACACAACAAAGGATCCAGGAAAAGACCCAAGCTTCCCCCTGGGGGGAGCGGATCTCCTTTACAGCAACACTATTCACAAAATACAAAAATATATAAACAATAATACTACAAACATCGTATAATCAAGGTAATAATGTAATAAACAAAGCATGGGAACAACCATACTTCAGTGTCACCAACAGCATAAGGAATGACAATCCCACTAGCTATCGTGGTGAAAAAATAAATAAAGTAAAGTAATGTATATCTAGATACAAAAAATAGAGGCACTCAAAAGAGACACCCACCACTGTTGCTGTTCAGAGGCTGGTGCCTCTAAAAAACGGGTGTGTTATCCACCCTGGGTGTATTATCCACCCCATGAAAATAGCCATAGACTGAGTATAGCCTCGAATACAAAATATACGTAATACATATAACAGTACCATCATCCCAATTGATAATTGTCAAGAATTGGGAATTCTAAGGATATTGGGGCAGTTGCTGAGGCTGCTCCCTTGATATCCACACCCAGAAATGTTTGTTGAGGGGACTATTGCGGTACTAAATAAATCATAAAAAACTTTGTTATAAAAAAAATTACAAGTAATTTAATAAGGACAAAAAAAAAAATGAAATCCATCAAAACTTTCATATTGCTAAAATCATATACACCACAATTTAATAAACTACCGACGGGTAAGCCCGTAAGGTTTCTATTGAAGAGGGGTACAGAAACGTTTCCTCTACCGGTTTCGCGGCGAACCGCTTCTTCAGGAGGATAGTCTACAGAGTAAATAAAAATATTTGCAAATAATCAAATAGCAGCGAATCATATAATGACATAACAGAAGAGTTACAGTAATTTAAATAGCGAGGGGATCAGCTCACCCACAAAGGAGGAAGCAGTAGATCACAGGACCCATCGGTTTCCTCCCACGGCAGATGCGGGGGGGTTGTAAAGGACTCTTCAAATTTAAACAGATATATATGATATGAGAGTTAAAGTGAGATGAGACATTAACCTATACACACCAAAAGAGCGATATATAGGTGAAAAGGGATGGAAAATAGACTGTGTATAGGGGCTGTAAAAAGAGCCTATAAAAAGGAAATGTTTAATTGTGCATCCTAAGGTGTCCTACGCAAGAAAAAATTACCAAAGAAATGTGACCAAATTGGGAAGAAAAGGAAAAAGAAATGTGGAAAAGGGCAAACCACCACAAAAAATAGGGTAAAAAGGATATAAGTGAAACAAGTGTGAAAGTAAAAGCCAAACATACCGTTTGTGCTATATTATCCAGTGCACACCACCCATGTTCATAGAGAGAGATCGAACAGGGCAACACCATAGTAGCCAAGGAATACAAATGTATAGTGTGCAGGGCCAAATATCCTTAGAATTCCCAATTCTTGACAATTATCAATTGGGATGATGGTACTGTTATATGTATTACGTATATTTTGTATTCGAGGCTATACTCAGTCTATGGCTAATGTCAGTATCTAAAAGGAAGAGAAGTCCCTGTACTTTAGAAAAGGAAACGCCCTCCATATAAATGTATCTTTATGTATTCATATTTATGAATAAAATTCAAAGCATGCCTGCAGTGGTTTTAAACAAAATTGAACTGAAACTAGTAGCAAACTGCCTGCGTGGTCATTATAGTATTCAGACGCCCATGAACATATTGAAATAGCAGTTTCTGTTTGTACACAACGGGCATGTCAGATCTGAGTAAAAAATAAAAATATGAAAATAGTTCACCTTATGCAGGGCCCTCCTAACCCTCTTGTGTTGAATTGTATTGTTGCTGCATTGTCTCCCTTTATATTGTAAAGCATTGCGCAAACTGTTGGCACTATATAGATCCTGTATAATAATAATAATGTCTCTCTCTGGACTTCAAGTGGTGAGATCTGTGTTCTGTCTGGAATTGCCAGGTCTGTCGTAAACCATTAGGCCACACTGGATGTTTTGCTAAATCTACTAGACTCTCTTACTCCTGACAGCAGAGTTTTGGCAGAAAAATTATAATGAGTTTAGGGGCGTCAATTCATTGGCCAGAGTTTATTCTGGCCGTTGAAATTAACTATTATTCATTTATTAGAGGTACTTGTATAGCGCTGTCAGTTTCTACAATGCTTTAAATATACTGTACATCGGGGCTCAAAATTTCAAGTTCTGAGCTACTAGCCAGGCCTTAAGAGTAATGCCACGTACACACGAGCGGAATGTCCGAAAGAAAAAGTCAGACGGAAGCTTTTCATTGTATATTCCGATCGTGTGGATGCCTCATCTGACTTTTTTTTTTCGAAAATTCTGACGGACCTAGAAATAGAGCATGTTCCAAATATTTCTGATGGAACCAATTCCTATCGGGAAAACCGCTCATCTGTATGCTGTTCCAACGGACCAAAAACGACGCATGCTCTGAAGTTATTGGCTACTGGCTATTGAACTTCCTTTTTCTAGTCCCGTCATATGTGCTGTACATCACCGCATCCTTGACGAGCAGATTTTGATGTGATCATGTGTACACAAGACAGTTTCAGCAGAATTCCATCGGAACTCGGTCGGAAAAACCTTCAGAGTTTATTCTGACAGGAAAATCGTGTGTACAGGGCATTACTCACCACTAGTTGCCCCACCAAACCCCTACCCCTGCCTGCCCCTAATTCCGCAAGTAAAAATGCCCTCTTAAATTATCTCACTGTTTTACTGTCGACATGACTTTCACTTTTATTAATAATGACAACTTTAACAATATTAACATAAAGCATATAAATACCCATCAGTGTAACCTCATCAGTGCCCATCAGGGCAGCCTATCAGTGCAGCCCCATCGGTGCCACATATCGTACTACCTTATCATTGCAGCATCATCAGTGCAGCTTATCAGTGCAGCTTATCAGTGCCTGTCATTGGCGCCTCATCAGTGGCCATCAGTGCAGCCTCTTTAGTGGCCATCAGTGAAGTGTCTTTAATGGTCATCAGTGCAGCCTTATCAGTACCCATCAATGCAGTTTTATCAGTGTCCATCAGTGCAGCCTTATCAGTGCCCATTAGTGCAGCCTCATTAGTGCCAATCAGTGCCCATCGATGCAGCCTATCACTCCATGGGGATCACAGAGAGAAATTGGGAGGAGAGGCAGCCGGATCCCACAAAGAGAGGATCTCCCTCTGTGTCACAGCTTGGATCTAAAACGCCACTGTCAAACAAAGTCCCGCCTCCTGGACCAACTCCTACAATAAACGGCACACTGATTCAATTACCTGCCATTGGACCAGTGTGCTGTCTATGATAGGAGGTGGTCCAGGAGGCGGGATTTTGTTTGACAGTGGCTGGCGTTTCGGATCCAAGCTGTGTCACAGCAGAGGATTCTCTCTCTGAGTGATTCGGCTGGCTCTCCTCCCAACAGTTTCCTGGCTAATCACTTCTAGCAGAAGCGGTGCGTCCTTTTTTTCAGGGCATCAAAGCAGCCCAGGGGGTAATTGCCTCCCTGCCCCCCGGCCCAGTCTGGCTCTGCTCCACACTTGCCCTTATTTCCACTCGCCTAATGCGAGCAGGCGAGTGAAAATTTTGAGGGCTGATCTATAGGCCTCTTTAGTGGGATTTTGTTCACTTAAAAAAAAATTCTCTCCCCCATAAAAGTTCACATACAGGTCAGCTGCAGTTATCAAATTTAGTCCGATTCAGCAGGGGCCTGCTGAATTTCGAACCATGCATGGGCACTGTGATTGTACAGATGTCAATCTTCAGATTGGCTTCTGTACAACTGCCCCAACGGGTTTCCTGCTTGATCAGTGCTGCAGGCTATAGACGGAAATGCTGATCAGTGCATCCTAAAGGAAGTCTCCCTGCTGTCAGAATACAAAGGTTTAGCTGGAGGATTCCTCCATCCACCTTGAGCATTTGGATGGAGGAATCAAGTCAATTTTTTTCATTAAACCCACTGGTTGAATAAAAAAACTGACTCATGTATGGGCTGCTTTAGAAGTGTCTCAAACTGATGTCAAAAGCACGCTGCAATCACTAATTAAGGCCCATCAACATGGTCCCCTACCCATCTTAATACTTCCTCTGCTTCATTAGAAAGACAAAATATGCTTTAACAATTTTACCATGTTAGGATGACCGTGAACATTACAATCTAAATGTACAGTATTTGTACTATCCCTTTAGATTTTCCAAAACCATCCAATCAATTGGTATCCAATCTGGGAGGCCCTTGCACTGCATAGTTTTGCAGGGCTAAAGGAAATTGTATTGTCAGATTATAATGTGTGTTGTAAATATTAGTAAATCTTGGGGGAACCAGTGTGAACAGATTTCCTTGAGCTACCTTGTTTTCCTGAAAATAAGACCTAGCGTAATTGTCGGTGATGGCTGCAATATAAGCCCTACCCCCCAAAGAAGCCCTAGTTAAAGTCCTTGTAGGTCTTATTTTCAGGGTAGGGCTTATTTTCGGGGAAACAGGGAAGGGCTTATTTGGGGGGTAGGGCTTATATTGCAGCCATCACCGATAATCACGCTAGGTCTTATTTTCAGGGAAACAGGGTAATACACCAAATGTCAGTTGAGCTAGTATAACATTTATGGATTTCCAAAAACATTTGTTTATGTGCCATGAGAAAAATCTTTAACTTACTTGCCAATGTATAATCCATATCGAAACCAAAACATTTTATCTTCTCCAGGCTAAGGCTCCGATTGACAAAAATTCTGTGCGCAAAAAAATTTCATTAATACAAGTCTTTAAGATTAAATATAGCGTCTTGTCGGATATTGGAGACAATGTAGTCACGTTTTATTAGATACTTTGCATTCACTAGACTAGAGGTTTATTTATTAACATTGGATTTAATCAGATACAGTTTGAGTGTATTTCTAGGGTTTATTTGTAAAAAAAAAAAAAAACTTGAAGAGCTATTAATCCTGGGAAATTGCATTTTCTTTCATTATGTGTGAATGGGATCAAAAACAAATGTTGTTAGGCTATTTTCTATCCAGGTCAAACGTGTTTCATTTATAAGAATAGAGTGTGTGCATAAGGCAAAGGGTGTGGCCATTGGGTTCCGCAGAGGCACCCCTTTTAATTTGGTGGAAATGCAAAGTGATCCTCTCGGACGTTTTTTGTTCCTCAAGGGTAGTTTGGGAGGGATGCAGTGCACACTGGCGACCCTTTATGCACCTAACCGAGATCAAGCTAACTTTATTGCTACCACATTGAAGAAGTTGAGGGACTTTGCCCGCGGATGCGTGGTCCTAGCTGGGGATTTTAATACCTCTTTGGAACCCGCACTAGATACCTCCTTGGGGAAATCTTCGGTTCCCCATAAGCGTCTTGCGTTCATACGTAGGCGCTTGGGTGACGCCCAGTTGATAGACGTGTAGAGGACGATGCATCCGCGGGACAGGGACTACTCCTTTTTTTCAAGTGTTCATAAATCTTACTCCAGGATTGATTTCTTTTTCCTCGACCACCACCATCTCTCCCTCTTGTCTAAATCAAGTATAGCGTCATCACCCATCTCAGATCACTCCCCCATTTTAATCACACTCAATTTATCGTATATGCCCCGTAAATCAAATAACTGGAAATTGAATGAGAATCTTATTAGTGAGGAGGCAGATATCTCTCTCCTGCGGGAGGAACTCACTAAATATTTTAACGACAATGACCTCCCAGACATTTCACCTGGCGTGCTGTGGGAAGCCCATAAAGCTCACATAAGGGGTAAACTCATGGAGTTGGGGTCCAGAAGGAAAAAGGAGGCCACTCGGTTACAATCTAAACTATTGTCCGAGATCGCTGTCCTTGAGTCGCAACACAAAGCTAGCCTCGCACAAGCGACGTTCCATACCTTGATGGTGAAAAGGGAGGAGTTAAAAACCTTATTCCATGAGCAATGGAAGAGAGAGGCCTGTAGGGTGTCCCAAAGATTTCATGAATGGGGTAATAAACCGGGGAGGCTACTTGCTCGGTCCCTCCAGCAGGCAAAGACTAGGACTTTTATTGAAAAAATCAAGACACCTTCCGATTCCCTTACGCATGAGACCACCAGTATAGCTAAAGAGTTCCATACTTTTTATCAAAGTTTATACCATGTCCCTCCAGCTGCGTCGGACTCGGAAACCAAGAGAAATCTGATCCGAGATTATTTACAGCAGGCCAACTTGCCCAGATTGGATCCGGAAGTCCTCGCTACATTGGAAGGGGAGTTTTCTACCCAAGAGTTCAACGTGCCGTTGAAGGCTATGGCGAGCGGCAAGGCCCCTGGACCTGACGGCTTTACGGCCTTATACTACAAGACCTTTGCGGGGTCTTGCTGCCACGCCTGGCTTCCTATGCTAACACGATCTCGAGGGGCGGGGTTTTTCGCCCGGAAACTCTGCACGCACACATCTCGGTGCTTCCCAAGCCAGGGAAGGACCCCAGTCTTTGCGGGAGTTATTGTCCCATATCTCTCCTGAATTTGGACGCAAAACTTTACGCTAAAGTTATCGCAAACAGGTTACTTCCTCTCCTTCCGAGTTGGGTTTCTAGCGATCAGACTGGGTTCATTACGGGTAGGGAGGCACGGGACAATGCCCTTCCCACCCTCTCCCTGATGTCTTTTGTGCGGGGGTCATCCCAGTCCACCCTGTTAAGCCCCGTACACACGAGAGGACTTATGTCCGACAGACTTCCAAAGGAGTTCCGCCGGAGTTCCGCCGGAGTTCTGACAGACTTTTCGGCCGAACGGACTTGGCCACACACGATCACACTAAACTCCGACGGATTCGAACGTGATGACGTACGACCCGACTCGAATAAGGAAGTTCATAGCCAGTAGCCAATAGCTGCCCTAGCGTCGGTTTTAGTCCGTCGGAGTAGCATACACACGAGCGGATTTTTCGAAGGGGACCGGGTCCGGCGGAGTTCCGTCGGGAAAATTTGAAGCATGCTTCATTTCTAAAGTCCGTCAGACTTTTGCGGAGCTAAAGTCCGTTGCAGCCCACACACGATCGGATAGTCTGACGGACTCGGTCTGACGGACTTTGGATGTTGAAAAGTCCGCTCGTGTGTACGGGGCTTTACTTTCCACGGACGCAGAAAAAGCGTTTGACAGGGTGGATTGGGAGTACCTTTTGACTACTGTATCTTATTTAGGCCTTGGTCAAAATTTGTTAGCTCACATTACAGCACTATACCATTCTCCTACGGCACAAATTCGTATCAACGGCACTTTAAGTGACCCTTTTACACTATATAATGGCACACATCAAGGCTGCCCCCTTTCCCCGATCCTTTTTGCTTTGTCTTTAGAACCCTTCCTCTCTACAATTAGAAACAACCCAAATATCCATGGGATCACGGTCGGTGATCGGGAACATAAATATGCGGTGTACGCCAATGATATTCTGTTCTACATTCAACAGCCTATGATCTCTCCCCCCAATTTGTTGTCTGCCTTCTCACAATTCAGTCCCATTTCTAATTTTAAAATTAACATGTCCAAATCTGAAATTTTGAATATCTCGGTCCCGGCGGAAACTGTCCATCTCCTCAAGACCTCATTCCCGTTTACTTGGCAAAAACACAAAATGAAATATTTAGGCATCTATCTCACTTCAAAGCCCCAGGCCCTCTTTAACGCGAATTATATTCCCCTGCTAAACTCTATTAGAATAGATTTCCAACATTGGTCCCAAATTGCACATTCCTGGTTAGGGAAGATTAGCGTGATTAAGATGAATGTTCTGCCCAGGGTATTGTTCCTGATGCAGATGATTCCGGTGGGTGTGCCGTCGAGTTTTTTTAGGCTCTTGGACTCTTTGATAGGCAAATACTTGTGGAACAGAGGGTGTCCGAGATTGTCCCGATCCCTTTTGTACAGACCTAAACGGATGGGGGGTCTGGATTTGCCGAACGTTAAACTTTATTCCTGGGCTGGAGCTCTCAGCAGGATATCTGACTGGAAATACCACCAACGCTCAAAGCTGTGGGTTGCTATCGACAGGGCACTTAGTGGTTCGGATTTATATACCCAAATTTGGATTCCTCGCAAATATCGTTCGCTTGCACCCGCTACCTCTCCCCTCACCTTTTCCACTCTACAAGTCTGGGACTCGATTTGCAAACAACACAAGTGGTTACCCCACTCTCCTATTATGCCTTTGACCGGACATAACTACTTCCCCCCGGGGAACATTGACCCTAGAATTTACGCTTGGAACCTGGGCACTACACCGTTGTTACACCACGTAGCCAATCAAGATAGCATTCTCCCACTTTCCCGCATAATGCCCCCTTCTCAGGCCACACCCATGGATCACTGGACTTATCGTCAACTGGCGGACTTTGTACGCACTCTCCCAAAACCACTTCGCTCCTTAGCAGATTTAAATCTGATTGAAACTGCCTTTTTGGAAGCCCAACCAGTGGAGAGACCTTTGTCCTATTTCTATCACACCCTACAGCAACTTTTGATTAAGGGTTATCCCACCTTTTTGTCCAATTGGGAAAAAGATTTGCAAAATAAGGTTACGGACGTACAGAAATCGACTGTATTATCCATGGCCCATATATCATCTTCGGCTTCTAGATCGGCAGAAGTGAACTATAAACTGTTGTCGAGGTGGCATTATACCCCTGCTGTCCTAAATAAACTCTTTTCGCATATTTCTCCTTTATGCTGGAGGGGTTGTGGTGAATCTGCCTCACATGCACATATTTGGTGGTCTTGCCCCCTTATTAGGCCCTACTGGGCATCTATCCTACATTGGTTGCAAAATATTTTGGGTTATGAGATACCGAACGATCCTTGGGTTATGCTGTTTCACTGTACGGACTCCCCAGCAGGATCTTATACAAAGTCTGTGACCCCCCATTTGCTCAATGCGGCAAAGGCGCTTATACCACGTTGGTGGAAAGAACGTTCGGTACCTTCCTTACAGCAATGGTTTGCGGAAGTTGATCGCACTTACCACCTGGAAGATCTTACTTACTCTCTCCGAAATAAGTCTGAGGTGGGGAAACGGATTTGGTCCTGCTGGGTAGCCTTTAAGTATACAGCTGCATACGCAGAGATTATGGCGCAAACTAATTGAATATCGGTGATTTTACTTTACTTTACATTGCATACCATATATGATATATTTTATGTATTCGATTTTGGTGACAGGGATACGGCCGAGGCAGTTTTTTCTCTTTCTCTTTTTCTCTCTCCTTTTTCTTTTTCTCTCTCTCTTTCCCTCCCTCTTTCCTCTACCCTATTCCTTCTCCCCCGCTCTCACTTTCTTTTACTTATATTTTTTTGTTTTCTACTTTTTCAATGCTTGGGTTTACCGCAAGTGGACTGGCGCACCAGATGTTCCTAGTCATTGCATTGGCATATACAAACTGTGGTTGGGGGTTACCTCTTTTCACTAGCTTGGTTGTCATGGACATATAGACAGACGCTTATTGTTAGGTTGCTGGCAGGTGTAATGTAATGTCCCAGGTCAATAGCTCTGCCCTGTGCTGTTTATAACTCAGGTGTCTCTTTACGTTATGCCATATGTGTGCCAAGCTCATTGTTCGTATTTCTTTGTCATGTTTTCTCTTTTTTTCTTTTCAATAAACACATATTAAACAAAAATAAGAATAGAGTGAATCAGGAAACTACTGCATTATGACCACTAAATGGAGCTGATGATCATAGGAAATAAATACTTTATACAATGATCATCATCTACATCTAGTGGCTTTAATTAGGTATTTTCCTGATTCACTCTATTTTTATGAATGAGAAACATTTGACATGGAGAGAAAATAGCCTAATAACATTTGATTTTGCCTTTATATGCACACAATAAATTTACATGCAGTTTCAGAAGATGAATAGCTTTGCAAATTATTTATAAATACACCCTTTATCAGGTAAAGCCTTATTTATCCAAGTTCCAGAGATTGCAAATTTCTGGGTTACATATAAAAACAACTAGATTGTTACTATAATTTTAGATTGGCAGTTAATTCTGTTTATGAGCATTGCAGAAACTTTTATAAATGATACAGTGTGATGCTGTGATGTAAGTACAAACTATATTATGTAATAATCTCCCGGATTGGTAGTTACTTTCTTAGTGATATGGGGCCTAAACACACCTGTGGAGAGTCATAGGGTGTGCACAGTTATTATAATTATTATTATTACTCACGATTTATATAGCGCCAACAGTTTACGCAGCGCTTTACAATGTATAGGGGGGACAACACAATTACAGTACAATACAAAAGGTACAGGAGGGCCCTGCTCGTACAGCTTACATTCTAAAGGGACGGGGTGGAGGTACAAAAGGTAATAGCTGCAGAGAATGATTTGATGGGGGTTGTTGTCACTGTTCTCTGGTGTGCCAGCCTTGTGATTGGTTACCATACAACATAGCCTACATGTATGTAAGCACTAGTATGAAGCCACTTGTAACAATTTACATTCAGTTATGTCTTGTGCCTAACCGGGTACAACAATGCTTAGGTGGTTTACTATTGCTTTTCTAAATAAACATGTGTTGAGTACAATGACCCATGTGATTTGTGATATCTGAGAGTTGTGGTTTGTGGGTGGATGTTCCTAGAGAGGAAATTGGCAGTAATGATAGTGGCACTCTACAGAATTGCTGTCTAATCACAAGCTAGCCATGGTGATTGTGCGGTTTTAGCGATAACTATTCGGTCATCTAGATCTTTGCTGCTCAGCTATTTTCTGTTGTGGGACATAAGCTTATGCATGCCATTATTATAGGTTTCCAGTGAATAAGATAAAACTAAGGGGAAGTGTAAAAAAAAAAAAAAAAAAAACAATAAATAAAACAATCATGTGCAATAAAAAATAAAATAAAAAAATGGCTCACACATGATTGATTGAAGTCAACACACCAACACAGCTTCATCCATTCATTAAGCTAAGGGAAAATAAACTTTGCTATGCGAAAAGCCTATATTCCTTTAGTAAACCAACTTGAGTGTTACTGAACCCCCAAGTAAGGTGAAGCTAAGTGGAAATTTACATAGCAAAGAATGTGCTTGGAAAATGTAAAAAAAAAAAAAAAAAAAAGATTTTTGCTTGCACATTATTGGTTGAATGCAAAACAATTTCATTCATTCACTAAGAAAAGTGAAAATCCATTTTGCTAAGGCAGGCCATGAATGAGTCATTATTTTATTTTTTTTAAATGAATCGATTGCCCATCCACATATTCGATGTGTGGAGCTTCTCCTGCTGGCAGAATACAATGATCAGTGTTGCCAGCTATAGCAGGCAGCACTGATCATTCAGGAGAAACCCGACAGGCTGATTGTATTCAAGCCGATCAATAGTTGATCAACCAGCAAGCCCAAATATGGATCAAAATTTTGGCCAGTCCCTGCTGAACCACCCGAATTTTGATCCATGTATGGCCGGCTTAAGTGAACAGCCTGTACTCCTTTAGTAAATCAATAAAGTGTTAAAGAACCCCAAGTAAGATACTGTCAGTGTCCCAGTATTTTGACCCTCAAGTGCCCATGTAATATTTCTATTACAACCAAGCACTGCGTAAACTGTTTGCGCTATATAAATCCTGTATAATAATAATTACATCCACACACTTCTAATTTTTCCAATATTATGATACTCTGCAAGTGGTTCCCAAAATCGCTTTATGACTATGTGAGTAGCCACAAAATCTGATATCTCATGTAGCATATAAATCCATGAAGCAGCTGAGTGAATGCAATACTTCTACATATCTGCACATATATAACGGACAGAGCAAGGAGAATTCATATTTTGCCCATGTAATTAAAATTAAATCTGGTTACTCCAGGTTACTGCACTGGTTCATTTAAAATATGCTTGGAGTTGCTGGTGGTGCTACATTGTTTTTTACAGCGTTAGCTAATTGTTGACTATTTTCCATCATGGGTGATTATTATGCAAAAAAAAAAAATACCTATAGAATGTTGCCATTTACCTGAAATCAGAGGTTGGGTGTACCTCTGATTTCCATTTGACAATATAAATGTTTGACACTTTGTGGTTGATTTCCTAAATCTGGAAAGTGCAAAATCTGATGAAGCATTGCAAAGAAACCAATCAGCTTCCAGGTTTTATTGTCAAAGCTTAATTAAACAAGCTGAAGTTAGAAATTGTTTGGCTAACATGCACAGCTGCACTAGATTCTGTGTGCTCCAGTTTTAGAAAATCTCCACCTTTTGTAACTGTTTTTAAATACCTATGCACTACTCATTTATTGAAATCAATGGTCGCACCTTGGTGTCATTGAGTAAAAAATGTAACCTAATGAATAAATCTATGAAGCATGGTCATGCTTCAACAGAGCTCCAGAAATCTGGGCTGTAAATGTCTATATGGGTTGTAAATATGCTTCACACATATCAGGTCCCGCTACAAAGTTTCTCCAAGACCCAACCATTGTGTGTATGAGTTGCCCTGCAACTCTGATAAAAGTAGTTATCGCTAAGGAAGTGCAAATATTTTTCCAACATGTTGGGAAAAGTCTATTTGTGTTAACATGCACTTCCGAAACTCAAAAAGTGCTTGTTGCCATCTGGAAATTAACCCCTTCAGTCTCATTATCACAAGTGATGCAAGAATTTGTCACATGCTGTGTATGACCTTAGATGTTGGCAAGCTTGCGTGCACGGGTGTTGTTTCCCTGCGTTGGAGTTCATTTGAAAATGCACATCAAATGCAAGTCAGCAGAGTCTGAAGAGTGGAGGACAGTTCTAAATCTGCGTCTCTCTTGCCTCTCTTGAGACGCACCATGTCCTGTTGTGATGTTTTTGTGTTAAAGTCAAGGCAGGTCAAACAGACTTTTGTTGCCTTGTCTTAAACGCATGCACATCCCAATAGCTAGGTCAAACACAGATATTTGCTGTGACTTGCGTTTGAGCGCATGCGTTTGAATGTAAAAGATAGTGGTTGACATCAATGCCTGTGTAAATGCCCATGTATGCAAGCCCATGCTCTAAACTGACAATAAGCTGTGTTGGTAAAGAAAGAGATGACCTGGGGTCTCTGGTACTTACCTGTGGTGGTAGTCCCTTTTCAATGTCCGTAAGTCAATATTGCTGGGGTCTATAGAGCAAAGTTGTTGGTCAAGCAGCTGGTGGCTGTCACTGACTACATTGTGCTCCTTGCTGATGCTGCCCATGGCTGCTGTGTATCTTCAGCCAGCTGTGAACTGAGTTGTGCTCAAGGCTGCTCTGAATCTGCTCTGAGTGCCATATCCCTAAAAGCTAAACACTCACAGGTCCAAGGGTCTATCTTCTTCTGCAGATTATGTTATCAGAAGGGGTCAGCCGCTGCTCATCCCTCCCTCCTACTCGTGTTCCAGCACCCCCTCCTCTCCCCATCCCTTCTGTTCCTAATTCTCTGCCTGACTATCATGCATCCTCTCTAACTCAAATATCAGCCTGTAAAATATAATGAGATTGTATGACTATCTACTCATAACATACTGTAAATTTCCGCAACATACACATTTGAAAAGTAATGTCCCTTCATCCTCTCTGCTTCACGTCTCAATCTCATATGTTGCCATTCTTGTCACTAGAAGAACTGGTGTTGACGCACAGCAACCAATCACATTCAAACCTGCAGTGAACGTTAGATTTTGGTTGATATAGACTTTTTAGATAGTTCTTATTAAAGACTACATAACAAACAATGACATAACAAAGTTGTGAGAGTACAATGTAAAAACGTCAGTGTATCCAGCATTGGGGTTATGCTGTTAGTCTCAATCTTGTAGACCAGGGGTCTCCAAACTTTCTGAACAAAGAGCCAGTTTAATGTCCGTGAGGCTTTAGAGGGGTCAGATTGTGGTCAGTGGGTTTAGAAAATACTGAGGTGTCGATGAAAGCAAACAGTGCCCCTATATTGGTTTTACTTGAAGTAATAGTGCTCTATTGGTATCAGTGGCAGGAATGGTGCCCCATTGTTGGTATCAGTGGAAGGCTTGGTCCCCCATTATTGGTATTCAAGGTAAGAAAAAAAAGGTAACAAAAAGGCTCTTCTAAGTGCTGTAAACACATGACTTTTTTTGCCCAAAAAAGTAAATACACACTTACTAGAAGTAAAATAGAAATAGGCTCATCATAGCAGATGGATAGATGGTCCAGAGGTAAACAGTCCCAGATGAAGTCCAAGTCGCAGCACGATGGAGTGGATCCCAGCCAACCAGCAGTGGGGGCTTTCGCGTGTTTTTTCAAATCTTCTGGAGAGTTCTGCAGCCTGTCAGGAGACCTAAAGCACCTTATTCCTTGATGTATTTCTTAGAAAGCTTCATCACAACCCGATATTAGATGTAGGATACAAAAGCAATTAAGACCAGTAATGGTTTATTGGTTTCTGCGTCCTACATCTAATATCGGGATGTGATGAAGCTTTCTAAGAAATACAGCAAGGGATAAGGTTCTTTAGGTCATCTGACAGGCTTCAGAACTCTCCAGAAGATTTGAAAAAAACACGTGAAAGCCCCCACTGCTGGTTGGCTGGGATCCACTCCATCGTGATGCGACTTGGATATCTTCTGGGACTGCTTACCGCTGAACTATCTATCCATCTGCTATGATAAGCCTATTTCTATTTTACAACTAGTAAGTGTGTTTTTACTTTTTTGGGCAATAAAAGTCTTGTGTTTACTGCACTTAGAAGCATCTTATTGTTTGTTTATCCTTACTAGAGAATTGCTTTCCCTCTTGGAGTGCTACTTGAGTGCTGTCTAAGCCCCTGTACACACGATCGGAGATTTCGACAACCAAATCTGTCGGATTTTGTCCGTCGGATCTTGTCCGAAACTGTTGCATACACACGGTCGGACAAAGTTGTCGAAAAATCCGATCTTTCAGAACGTGATGACGTAATTTCGATGGGACTACATTCAGGCTAGTAGCCAATAGCTTTGATGTAGGAATTTGATCTGAGCATGCGTGGCACTTGGTCCGACCAAAATTCTCTACACATGATTGTAGTATGTCCGATCGGCCCAGTTGGTCGGGAAAAATTTCCAACAAGTTGTAAAATTGGGTCCGACGGATATTCCGACGGAATCAGTCCGATGCATACCACACACAGTCGGATTATCCGACAACACGGTCCGATAGGACACATTCCGACGGATTCTCAGACCGTGTGTACAAGGGCTAAGACATTCTGTTTGCCTGATCTGCACCTTATCCCACATTGTGGAGTTTCCTCTCTGGCCAGTTCTGTTATTCCAGAGTGCCCTACATTCCATTACCTTGCCCAATCTTTGGTGTCTATGGGAGGAATGGTGCCCTATCATTGGTTTCTGTATTGCCTCGTACACATAATCAAACAATCCGGTGGAAAAGTCCCGTATGTAGGCTCCGGCTGACTTTTTTTTACCCAAAAGTCCGGCGGACTAAGAAAGTATTTTTGCACCCCAATCTGTGCGCCGGACTCGCATTTCGGTGGACAGTACGGCCGTGTGTGTGCCAGTCCACCGTACTTTTGAAATTAATGGACTTTTCCCGCCCGGAGAAAAGTCTGCTCATTTTGAGCTCATCTCCAGGTAGCCGGGGCGTCGCTGGCCCCGTCACCTGGTATGGACTTAAAGGGGAATCCCTACACCGAAAAATCGATGTGGGGGTCCCCCCCTAGGTCCATATGAGACCCTTATCCGAGCACGCTACCCGGCCGGCCAGGAAAGGGGGTAGGGACGAGCGAGTGCCCCCCCTCTTTAGCCATACCAGGCCGCGTGCCCTCAACATGGGGGGGGGTGCCTTGGGGAAGGGGGGCCATGCGCCCCCCCACCCCAAAGCACCTTGTCCCCATGTTGATGAGGACAAGGGCCTCTTCCCGACAACCCTGGCCGTTGGTTGTCGGGGTCTGCGGGAGGGGGGCTTATCGGAATCCGGGAGCCCCCTTTAATAAGGGGGCCCCGGATACCGTTCCCCCACCCTATGTGAATGAGTATGGGGTACAATGTACCCCTACCCATTCACCTGTGAAAAAAAGTAAAAAAAAAAACACAACACACAAGGGTTAAAATAGTTTATTGCACAGCTCCGGGGGTCTTCTTCCGTCTTCGGGGGTCTTCTCGCCGGACTCCTCCACTATCTTCTACTAGCTCTTTTGCTAGCGGAGGAGCCCGGCTTTCTTCTTCGCTGCCGCCCTCTTCTTCCGACTTTGGGGGTCTTGTCCCCCTCTTCGGTTCTTCTTGCCAGGCCACCGCGCCTTCTTCTAGCTCTTTTACAAGCGGTGGCCCGGTCTTCTGTCGCCGCTGTCGCCGCCTTCTGTTCTTCTCTTCAGGAGATGTTGCCTCGTCACTGTCTCCGGTCACAATGACAGAGGCGCGGCATGCGGCGACTTATACCGGATGATGTCCCCGCCCATTATGATGTCACAGTCCCAGCATCCTGGGAAGAGGCCCTTGTCCTCATCAACATGGGGACAAGGTGCTTTGGGGTGGGGGGCCGCACGGCCCCCCCTTCCCCAAGGCACCCCCCCATGTTGAGGGCACGTGGCCTGGTACGGCTCAGGATGGGGGGTGCTCGCTCGCTCGCTCGTCCCCACCCCCTTTCCTGGCCGGCCGGGTAGCATTCTCGGATAAGGGTCTGATATGGACCTGGGGGGACCCCCACGCTGATTTTTCAGCGTAGGGACTCCCCTTTAAGTCCATACCAGGTGACGGGGTCAGCGACGCCTCCTTTGCTGGCCCCGGCTACCTGCAGACGCGCTCAAAATGAGCGGACTTTCCTCCGCGTGTGTGGGCGAGTCCGTTCATTTCAAAAGTACGGCGGATAGTCCGGCGGACTTAGTACGCCGTATTAGTCCGCTGCAAAAGTACCATGTGTGGGCAAGTAGCTCGTTCGGAAAGACCGCCAGACTAAATCTGCCGGATAGTCTGCTACGTGTGTACGCGGCTTAAGAGGGAATAATACCCCATTATTGGTATCTGTGGGAGAAATTGTACCCCATCATTGGTATCTGTTGGGGGAATGGTGCCCCATCATTGGTGTCTGTGGGTGGAATGGTGCCCCATTATTGGTTTCTGTAAGAGGGAATGTTATGCCATTATTGTTATCTGTGGGAGGAATGGTACCCCATTGTTGGTATCTGTTGGAGGAATGGTGCCCCATCACTGGTGTCTGTAGGAGGAATGGTGCCCCATCACTGGTGTCTGTAGGAGGAATGATGTCCCATCATTGGTGTAAGTGGATTACATGGTGTCCCAAGGGCTGGATAAAGGCAAGCAAAGGGTTGCATCCGGCCCACGGGCTGCAGTTTGGAGACCACTGTTGTAGTGTATAAGCTGCTCACAGATGAGCAAATCTGCCACTAGTGATCCTGCTGCTAATAATTTGTACTTGCATGAGAAATGAAAACAAAAGCAGCTACCACATCTAAGGACTGGTAAACTGCAATATATTACCGGTATATTATATTTTCTTTTTGAATTTTGATACACTTTAAAGGTGAACAATTAATTAGAAATTAATTAATTAGAAACTGCATTAAAGAAAAGAAAGGTAGAGGAACACAAAACACCCAAAGGCTTCTTAGTCTTCTGCACATCTTTTTTAGATGCTGGGGGATATTTATCAAAATTGCAATAGCCAGAATCTGGAGCAGCTGTGTATGACAACGCATCAGCTTCTAGCTTCAGCTTCTTTGGTTAAGCTTTAAAGATGAAAGATAGAAGCTGATTGGTTGCACAACTGCTCCACATTTTGTCTGCTCAAGTTTTGATAAATTCCCCTTTCTGTCTTAACGATCTTACAGGCTGTGCTGGTGGGAATACATACTCAGAATATGGCTTCTTGGAGACCAAGGTTTTAGTGGTGTCTTGATCATGGTGTTCTAAGGCAGGAGAGCTGAGAAGGTTAATGTGTAGATTTCTCACTTAGTAGGTCACTTTCAGCTTCTCTTGTGGGGGAGAGCCACAGTTAGTTCCTCTAGGTTTGGCTAAAAAACAGCCAGAATCTTTAGGATTCCTCGTAGAAGAGGAGACATCTGTAGCTTCCATCTATGCAGCAACACACTTCAAGCACTATCCTCTGAAGGCGTAAGCAGAGGAAAGAAGGAAAAGACAATGTGGCAGGAAGTGTCCCCAATATTTAATACCTCCATAACGCACATTACCAGGTCCCCACATCCCAGTAATTGGTTGGGTTATAAATATTCGTAACACCGACTGTTAACCCCCGTACAAAGAGAGCTGGAGCATGCCACTTCAGCCCTGAAAGGATTTGCTCCCTTAAAGTGGTTGTAAACCCTTACAACCAACTTTGACCTACAGGTAAGCCTAGATTAAGGCTTACCTGTAGGTCCAAGAAATATCACCTAAACCTACACGGTTTAGGAGATATTTGCCGAAAGACAGGCACCGCTGTCTACGGCGCATGCATCGTAGACAGCGGCACGCAGGCGCACTGAGCGCGCCGCGGTCAACGGCGATATGCGCATGCGCGGGAGTGACGTCATCGCGGCTTTGCCAAATGACAGCGGCGGAGCGGCAAGACCCACGAGAAGATGGATGCGCCGGACTACAGGGGACAGCGGTGACTTCGCTGGCTCCTGTGTCAGGTAAGTGACACATAATGGACTACTATGCGATGCATAGTAGTCCATTATGCTTTACCTTTGCAGGGAATGAAAGAGGAAGTAAACCCATCAGGGTTTACTTCCTCTTTAATGACCAGGCCATTTTTTGCGATACGGCACTGCGTCGCTATAACTGACAATTGCGCGGTCTTGCAACGTTAAACCCAAACAAAATTAACATCCTTTTTTTCCCACAAATAGTATAAATAAATCTTTCTTTTGGTGGTATTTGCTCATATCTGCGGTTTTAATTTTTTGTGCTATAAACAAAAAGAATTACATTAAAAAAAAAACAAAAAAAACAATCATTTTTACTTTTTGCTATAATAAATATCCCAAAAATGTTTTTTCAAAAACATATTTCTTCATCAGTTTAGGCCAATATGTCTTCTTCTACATATTTTTGGTAAAAAAAAATCCCAATAAGCGTATATTGATTGGTTTGCGCAAAAGTTATAGTGTCTACAAAATAGGGGATAGATTTTTGGCATTTCTATTTATTATTATTTTTTACTAGTAAGGGTGGTGAACTGCGATTTTTAGCAGGACTGCGACATTGCGGGCGGACAGATCAGACACTTTTGACACATTTTTGGGACCACTGACACTTACACAGCAATCAGTGCTATAAAAATTCACTGATTACTGTGTAAATGTCACTGGCAGGGAAGGGGTTAACACTAGGGGGCGATCAAGGGGTTAAATGTGTTCCCTAGTTAGTGTTTCTAACTGTGTGGGGATGGGACTGACTGAGGTAGGAGACATATGGCTGTTTGCAATTACAGCAGATGTTTCTATATAAACTAATTGCACCCTACTGCTTCCTACACATCACACACAAGTACAAAACAGAATTTGGAAACATACTAGGTCGCTACTTGTATTACATTTGCAGATTCTGCTTATGGCTGATGTTTCCTTAGGGCTGAACAAAAGACATCTATTGGATTCCTCCAGCCACATTAAACAGAGCAGATGGTCAAATCCCTGCTCAGCTATTGTGTTCTAAAAGCCTCCAGCAGCTGTCAGAATACCCGAGCAGTGGCTGCATCTGAATGAATGCAGCCTCTGTTCACCCACACATTTTCCAGCAGGAACCATTGACAAAAGTCTACCGATCGATCGACATTTATAGAGCAGAGTAGTGCAGGCTGAGCAGATTTCAGCCAGTTCATTAGGAACTGGAAGAAATTTGTTCAGTGTATGGCCATCTTAGTTCGCTAAGTCACAAATGATGTGCTTGTTCCTACCCCTTCTAGTATATGAGGTTGGGTAATAGAACAGCTCATGCCAGATCAGATAAGAGGATCTCCCATTCAATGAAGTTGAGAAGAGAAAACACAATCCTGCAACCCACTAGTTGCTGTGTTCCCACAAGGCTTGAGAAGTATGCTGAAACCAAGCTTAGAGAAAAAATACAATTCATGGTAAAATTTCATTTTATAAATCCAAGGTTTGTATACCAAAAAGAAGCATGTTTAAGTATTATAAAAGGACTCCATAGTGGATTTTCAATGTGCATGCAGTATTGGGCTTCTTCAATAGGGCATTGCAAAAGAGTGAAGTGCAGAAGTGCATAGCAACCAGACAAACCACGTAACTGCTGTGGGTTGCTGTACCTATCACTTTGCTATCTGCCTTGCTAAACATGTTAAAAATCTTATTCTAAAACTTACCTAAGTAATGTGTGTCAATGTTCTACTTGTTTGAAGTCACATAATTACATGATTACGTATATATTTTAAGATTCATCTTCTAGTTTCTGTTCTAGAAACTGAACCTTTGCTAAACAACTGTTTGGATATCTTGGATAAACGAACTGCATAGTAAACTGCCCGGAGAGTGTATAGTTCTCAATTGAGTCTGGACTGACCCATAGTCTAGACCAGCCTTTTTCAACCAGGGTGCCTTCAGGTTTCTTCAGCAGGGCCTTAGCATTGTGCAATGCCTAAACATTGCCCAATATTTTAATACAAGCCAGCTGGTGTATCAAGCCTGCCTTTTAGTTGCACAAAGCCATGGGTTTTCATCGTGCACCATAACAACCTTCCAACCCCTGGCCTCCTAACAACCAATGACATCATTGGTTGATAAGGAAGACATCGGGCCCCTGCACAACATCCTTGTTTGCCCCTCCCCTGCCCCTCTCCATCAGCACTTGGGTGCAAATTAGCTGATCGAGGGAAAGAAACATTGGGATACTAGTCAGCAATGGTACACAAAGCAGTATTTACTTTGGAAGAATAAATGACCTCCATTGCTTAGGGTTCTACATGCATGGATGCTGCTTTGATATGTAAAACTATTTGTTTAGTTTTTATATTTTAGAATGTGGTGCCTTAAGATTTTGTACAATTTTAAAGGGTGCCTTGACTGAAGAAAGGTTGACAAACACTGATCCAGACTTGAACTGTGTTACAGATACAGTAAAGAATGCAGATTATGGAGCAAATATAGTTGGCCCCTTGTACATATATAATTTATTTGAACGCAAGAAACTTACGGTTTTCTACATTACAAAGCCAGTGTTCTCTCTCAAATTGGTATTTTTTTTTCGCTTTCTACAGCTTCAACATGCTTTGTACCTCTCAATCTGATCCCCGCACTATTATCCTCTCTGTTACGAGGCTGGAATCCCTCTTGAGAACTGAGCCCCTTTCAAATAAACACTCAAACATTTATAAGGCCTTACATCACCCTATCCACCCAGATAAAGAGAGAAATGGTCTTGAGATCTGGCCTCTCTGGCCAACCAGGACTGGGGGGATATCTGAGATTACCCATTCCAACCTCTGCTTTCAGCCAGGGATAGGCTCATACAATTCAAAATAGTTTACCGTACCTACCTCACACCAACAAGGCTGAGTAAGCTTTCCACCCAACATTCTTCCACCTGCTGGAGATGTTCTCACACCCCAGCTGATTTCACACATGTGTTTTGGTCCTGTACCCTCTACTGGTCTAGGTTATTGAAATATATTACTAATCTCTCTGGCATTACAATTCCCCAGGATCTAGGGGTTTACCTCCCGGGCTTGGTTGAACTAGTAGGATTAGTGAGTAATGTGGCCTAGGCGGCTTCCTAGTTTGCCTAGTGGTAGCACCGGCCCTGCTTGTGCGGGCTCTCTGTGAGACAGGTAACACCATTATGATCCTTTCCTTAGTCCTATTTCAGTTCATCCCCTTCTGTTATTCAGCTGGCTTACTTGCACCATCTTAAAGAGGAAGTAAACCCTTCCAAACAACTTGGACCTATAGGTAAGCCTAGATTAAGGCTTACCTGTAGGTCCAAGCAATATCTCCTAAACCTATATGGTTTAGGAGATATTTGCCCGAAAATGGGCACCGCTGTCTACGGCGCATGCACCGTAGACAGCGGCGCGCAGGCGCACTAAATGCGGCAAATCCAAGAATGGATTTGCCTAATTTGTCGACTCCCGTGCGCATACGCGGGAGTGACGTCATCGCGGCTTCGCCGTATGGCAGCGGCGGAGCTGCGAGACGCGACTCCCGTGCGCATGCGCGGGAGTGACGTCATCGCGGCTGCGCCGCTGTGATTCGTCGGAGCTGCGAGACGCCACCAGCAACATGGATGCGGCGGACTACAGGGGACAGCGGTGACTTCGCTGGCTCCTGTGTCAGGTAAGTGACACATAATGAGCTACTATGCGATGCATAGTAGTCCATTATGCTTTACCTTTGCAGGGAAAAAAAGAGGAAGTAAATCCATCAGGGTTTACTTCCTCTTTAATATTAAAGGTCAAAATCGTTGAACTTCTCATTGAATGGTGGTGCAGGGGGACATGTCAACACAAGTCTGTTCATTGGAGGACAGTAGGCTGTTCTCCCAGCACAGCCTGAAAACTGACTATGGTGAGATGAATGTGCTGTCATTCCTAGTATGGTCAGTTTAAAATAGGAAAGCAGGTGGACTGACAGGTTTACCAGATATTTCACACAAGGAAAGCAATACAAAGAGAAGAGGATACTATCTCAAGCAAGTGCATGGTACAACAGACATATATCTGGAATATGAAATGTTGGAGTAACATATTATTTAACAGGATTGCCACAAAAGGTCAACCCATCACATTGTAAATAACAGAATTCCAACACACAGCTAAATGAAACTTCCCCATCCCTTTCAGCAGTCGACCATGCTGTACTGAGACACACACAAACATTTTAGGAATTACACAAGTGCCCAAAATCTCATCATTAAAAATGTTCCTTCTGCATCCTAATAAATGGTTCTGCTATACAGTCAGCTCTTCTTAGTCTGCAGATGTCCAGCAGTCAGCGTGCATGGCTGGAACAACTGTAATTACTGGCAGAACAGCACAGCTGGGACCAACTCAGTATTTTAGTAGAAACAGAATCCATTTATACAGCAAATCGCTTCAGGTTTTCATAGCTTACAGGTTAAATGATACCATGAATATTTAATTCACGTAACAAAAATATAAATAAATAAAAGGAACATTTCATTGCCTTGTATGTTGTCTTTTGCGCACACAATTATACGCTTTAATTTCAATATTTTTATATATACAACATACAGTATATTCTACTAGTCCTTTGGGTTTGGTTGTATTGAGCATTTCTGGGACATAGTTCAATTCATGATTCAGCATTTGTCAAACATCCCATTTATACAGATGGTCTGGGGACTGGGAGCTGAACATTGTATGGCAATAAGTCCATTCTCGTACAGTGTATGCTGAGCCCTGGTATCAACTCAACATCAGCAGTCTTTACATCTGTCTATATTGTAGTTCCCTAGAGTGCTTTCTTTTGCAGTTAATCCCTCAGCTATTATTGCTTACCGGAAGGGAACTCGATAGTATGGCTGAGCCAATGGTTTGGTCCAAACTGTTCTGGTGTTCAGATGGACTTTTGCCTATCCAGCCCCCTGTTCGGAGGTAGCGAAGTAACATAAATAGAAGTAGTATTTCTACTGCTTCTATATACTGTATGTAGCGCCAACCACCTTTAGGTGGGTGCTAGTAGGTAAGTGTTAAGTAAATTGCCAGTGCCTTACCCTGTTTGTTTAGGCCTGGTTGTTTAATCTGGTTTGGGAGGAGTGGTAGAATAGAGGGGGGTTTGACCACCTGTACTCTGCCCTGGAAAAACCTCCCTTGCTTTCCCTAAGAAATGTTCTGGAAAGAAGACGGGCTGGGGACTGGAGTGCAGGTAGTTTGTATAGATGGCCCTGGTCCAATCATTAATTTGTATGGGCAGGGGCGGGACTGATATATAAACTGAGGGCACATGCTTCCTGGCAAGGATGGGAAGAAACTGAGTGGAGAGAAGCAGCCAAAATGTGACTCTAAGGAGCAGGCTTGAAGGCCTGGGGGTTCAGAGACCCCAGCGCTGGAGAGCAGGAACCAAAACAGGAAGGCCTGAGGGTTCAGAGACCTCAGTGCTGGAGAGCAGGAACCAAAACCTGAAGGCCTGAGGGTTCAGAGACCTCAGTGCTGGATGGTTCAACAACACCATTACACCTAAAAGGAAACCCTGGGAGAAGTGAACCAGGCATCCCGGGCTGGGATGGTTCTATCTACAAGAAGTGGGAAGTAGTTGCAAAGTGGATGGAGAAGACCGGGATGTCATCCAGACTTTCCTGAACTGACCTGGGAGGATCGCAGGAGACAATATAGGCAGTTGAGACTTGGGACTTCCAGAATCCATTTACCAAGGTGCTTTTCAGAGGAGCACTGGTCAGTTCATTAAGGGAGAGGGACTTAACTACTCTAAGGAACCAGAAGGAGGAGGCAGCTCATATTTCCCTTTAATACAATTGTAACGGACTACAACCAAGAGAATAAAGTTATCTGTTCAACCTTCCAGACTGTTTCTGATGTGACTTGTGCAGGGGTGGAAGAACGGAGGAATGTTAGCAGTAAAGTATGAACAACCCAGCAGCTCCCAAGGAAGTAGTGCGCTACACGTATATACACAATGCATAACAGCTTCCCACTGTCACTGGCTCCTAAGTAGCTGGTGCTTACTCCCATCGCACCCCTAGGAAGTGCTGATGTCACAGCCCATTACCTTACATGGCCATATTTAGGCAACGATGTCACAGCTATCCCTGCCCCTGACTGTCCTCTGGGAGCTGTTATTTGGCCAGTGGTATTGATGGGACGGGTTGTAAGCACTGTTATTTTTTTTTGGGGGGGGTCAGTAGGCAGCAATAGATTTATAATGAGAGACATTTTTTTTGGGGGGGGGGGTCATTTTTTTAAATAAAGGATTTGTCAAAGGTTTGGGTGTGTTTATTTGTAGGTTACTTGTTTTTTTTCCATACTCATCTATACTCATTCAGATGGGGAGATTGGTGTCCGGAGGCCCCTTATTATTAAAGGGGGTTTCCAGATTTCGATAAGCCCCCTGCCCACAGACCCCCACAAGTACCAGGTCAAGGTTGTGGGGAAGAGGTTCCTGTCCTCATCAACATGGGGAAAGGGTACTTTGACAGAAGGGTCCCCCCATATTGAGGGCAAGTGGCCTAGTATAGTTCAGGTTAGGGAAGCAGCATGATAATTCTGCCCTCCCCTTTCCCTTGTCATGCTTTGATTATGGATCTGGAATGGATTTTAGGAGAACTTCAGGCATTTTTTTTTCTTGCGTGAGGTACACCCTTAAAATCCATATCAGACACAAAGGGGAAGATTTACTACAATTGGAGCACACAGAATCTGGTGCAGCTCTGCACAGTAAGGGCCGGTTCACACTGGGGGCGATGCGAGGCGACACGACTTGCCTCGCTGCGACCTGACAAGTCGACCCGTTCTGCACAATGGAACCGTTCTGAGAGGAGCGACTCGAGTCGCTCCGACTCAGAAAAAAGGTTCCTGTACTACTTTTGGGCGACCTCGGGGCGACTTGCATTGACTTCTATACAGAAGTCATTTGCAAGTCACCGCTGAGGTCGCGGCAGGTCGCGGCGAGGCAAGTCGGTGTCGCTTCGCATCGCCCCCTGTGTGAACCGGCCCTAAGGGCCGGTTCACACAGCGAGGCGATGCGAGGCGACACGACTCGCCTCGCCTCGCTCCCGCAAGTCGCCCCCGTTCTGTACAATGGAACCGTTCTGAGAGGAGCGACTCGAGTCGCTCCGACTCAGAAAAAAGGTTCCTGTACTACTTCTGGGTGACTTCGGGGGCGACTTGCATTGACTTCTATACAGAAGTCCTCTGCAAGTCGCCGCTGAGGTCCCCGCAGGTCGCGGCGAGGCAAGTCGGAGACGCCTCGCCGCGCCTCGCTGTGTGAACCGGCCCTAACAGCTTTTAACTTCAGCTTGTTCAATTAGGCTTTGACAATAAAACCTGGAAGCTGATTGGTTACTATGCACAGCTGCACCAGATTCTGTGTTCCAGTTTTAGTAAATCTCACCCAAAAGGTCTGATATGTATTATGGGGGGACTCTATGCAATTAGGTTTTCAATTCTTGCTGTAGGATGTGCTACATTAAAAGTGACATTTAAAAAGAGAAAAAAAACAGCACACAGACCCCTACAAAGGTACCCCACAATCACAATACATGGGGCGGGGGTGGGGGGGGGGTGTCAAACCTTCTGCATATTTTAGGCATTAGGGCACCCCAGGCATGCAATGTAAAGGAATCAGGCATTTTTAATGTTACACTTTAAAGTGGCACTACCGTCGGCCTCCCAGGTTGGTTGTACCACAGATGTGCCCACAATCTCTGCCCGGTCTTAGGGTCCTGGAAGAGCCCACTAGCACATCTGCATAGATGCACGCATGTACAGGCAGAGAAGGCTTCAGATTTCCCTGGTAGCAGTCTTTTCACATGTACAGAAAAACATGTGTGCGCGCAGATGGCTGGGAAAACCGGCACATGCAGCCCAAATAAATAATTTTGTTACAAAAAAGAATTCCATTTATAGAAAAGGGAAGGGAATGGAGGCAGGACAATACAACATGACCTTTAGGATGAAGGTCCAATGATAAAGGGGATGTAAACCCTTGTGTTTTTTCATCTTAATGCATCCTATGCAGCCCCCCCAGACCCCCCTGTTTTACTTACCTGAACCCGTTCTTTCTCACCCCGGGGATGAGCACACCAGCTCTAGCCTGTGTCTCATGTCCTGATTGGATAGATTGATAGCAGCACAGCCAATCAAATCCAATGACGTGGGTCCTGGGGACCGAGACCTGCTGACGGTGTCCCAAAGGAGAGCGATGGGGCACTCGAGAAGAGGAGGAGCCACGAGCACCACTGAGGAACCCCAGAAGAGGAGGATCGGAGGCCACTCTCTGCAAAACCAACTGCACAGAAGAGGTAAGTATGACATGTTTGCTATTAAAAAAAAAAAACAAGGGTTTAATAACCCTTTATGCCTGGGGTGTCCAAACTCTTTTGAAAGAGGGCCAGATTTGATGAAGTGAACATGTCTGACATTCTTTGAACCATTAAAGTTTGGTCTAAGTGTGTTCGTCCGAGAAGAATTCTCTTGCCTTTGTGGCTGTGTGTAGTGAAGAAATGAGCTCAGGCATGTTATTTGTATTATTTCTATTACCGTATTTATCTACGTATAACATGCACCTTCACTTCTAGGCCCCATACACACTATTAGACTTTATGCAGACTTTTGTCTTCAGATTTACCAAAATCATGTAGTGCAAGGGCCCGCATGATTGCATACAAATTAAAACTCTTAAGGTTTTACCTCATATTATATGGTTTTGGTAAATCTGAAGACAAAAGTCTGCAGAAAATCTAATAGTGTGTATGGGGCATAAGAGGGAAGTTTCAGGGAAAAAAAAACACATTTTAAATAAAGAACTGTGAAATAAAATAAGGGTCAGTGCCCATCAATGCAGCCTAATTAGTGCCCATCTGCAGACCCACCGTTGCCATGAATGCAGACCCACCGTTGCCATGAATGTAGAGCCACCATTGCCATGAATGCAGACACACCGTTGCCATGAATGTAGGCCCACTGTTGCCATGAATCCAGACTCACGTTTGCTATGAATCCAGACCCACCTTTGCCATGAATGCAGGCCCATCGTTGCTATGAATGCAGGCCCACCGTTGCCATGAATGTAGCCTTACCATTGCAATGCCTTACCATTGCCAGGAATTCAACACCCCCATTACCATGAATGCAGCCTCCCCATTGCAATCAGTGCAGCCCCTGATTGATGCCCATCTGCAGCCTCGGATGGGACAGGGAGGGGGCGGAACGAGTGCCAACCGATTACATAGAGGAATCTGTTTTCTCAGTGGCCTCTTTAATACAAAGCCCCGCCTCCTATAATGGACAGAACAGTCATCCAATGGCAGCGCAGGAGAGGGGACTTCCTCATACAGAGGCCGCCGTGCAAACAGGAAATTCACCTTGTCCTGCCTCCTCCCTGTCCCTTCCAAGACAGCCAGCATGTATATCTTTTGTGGCCCCCAGTGCTCAGAGATTCATTGGGGGGCACAAAAAAGATATACATGTCCAAATTACCAGGCAGGCCATTCAAAACCAGAACATGAGCTGCTGACTTTGGACATGCCTGCTTTAAGCATTTAAAAACAAATCACTTCCTTGCCTATGAAAATGGGTAATTTTAATTTGACAGATTCGGCTCCCATTGATTTCAGTGAGGTTTGGGTTTGACATCCAAATTTCTTTAAGGTCTCATGCACACGGGAGTAAAACATCACATTTTTTACTGATTTAATATGAGATGTATTGTCTATGGAACCATACACACAGTTGAGTAAAGATCAGTAGTACAGAGATGAGTAGAGAGCAGTAAAACAAAAATAGAAATTTTTACATTTGAGTGCACTAATTTATTCGCATACGTGTGTTTACTCATCTATAAGCATGTTTACACAAGTATAAATGAGTATATTACAACACTGGCAATGAAGATGAATAGTACTCCTTTAGACCCCATTCACACCTGAACGTTTTGTAGCTTGAAGCCTGAAGCTACAAAACGCTAGAGGGGAAAAAAATCTATTATTCTCAATGGAGATGGTTCACATCTCCACTCCACGTCGCCTGAAGCCGAACGCCTGAAGCTCAAACAAGTTCTGGACCCTTTTTTGTCGCTCGAATTGAGCAAATTTGGGTGTTTTTCTTCTTTTAACATTGGTGACCTTTTGCCGTGCACAAAATTGCGGTAAAAAACGCAGCGAAACGCGGTTAAACGCTGCAAAAAACACCGCAAAGTGCGGTAAATTCACGCGATTTTCTGCTTGAAAACGCTACGCTCAGGTGTGAATGCTACCTTATACGCTTACGCACCTTTACTCGCCTATACGCAGCATTTTTTACTCATGTCAACAAGTTCCTGAGTAAACATCAATAAATGATTAGGCTTGTGTTCAACTGGCCTCTCGACTCATCCCTACTCAATAGTTTGCTCACATAAAACATTTGAGAGATTTGAGATTTGTCCATTGTGAATGTAAGGCGTTAGCCATTGTACACATGGTCGGACATTCCAACGGAAAATGCCCGATCAGACCGTGTTGTCGGAAAATCCGACCGTGTGGGCTTCATCGGACTTTTTCCGCCGGAATGTCCAACCAACAAAGTTTGAGAGCTGGATATAAAAATTTTCCAACAACATGATCCGATCGGACTTTGTCCAATCGTTTGTAGAGAATTCCGATCGGACAAAGTGCCACGCATGCTCAGATCAAATTCCTAGACCAAAGCTATTGGCTACTAACCTAAACGTAGTCCCATCGTAATTAAATAACGTCATCACGTTCCAAACGATCAGATTTTCCGACAACTTTGTCTGACCGTGTGTATGCAACACCAGTTTCGGACAAAATCCGACGGATTTTGTTGTCGGAATGTCCGACCGTGTGTGCAAGGGCTTACAGTCAGTGAGATATACAGACAGAGAGCAATGTACAAAGAGGATATTTCATTTTGTTTTTTCTTCTGTTTATAAGTACAGTAAAACCTTGGATTGCGAGCATAATTCATTCCAGAAACATGCTTGTAATCCAAAGCACTTGAATATTAAAGCGAATTTCCCCATAAGAAATAATGGAAACTCAAATGATTTGTTCCACAACCAGTTATTCATAAGGCCTTCAGTTTATAGGGAAAACAAGGAAGATACCGAATAGATCAAAAGGTCGGACTTTTAAGGCATGGAAGCAAATAAGATAGTAGCAAAAATTGTTTATTAAAGAATATACAATGCCATAACAGTGTTCAAAACAATATAAAAATCATGTAAAATGATACAATTTGTACATTGAGCCCTTGTGCGTCGCGTCTACGCATTTTGCCGTAAAGGCTTCCTCAGGAGGTTCAAAGACGTAGCAAGAGAGAGCAAAAATAAATCTCACTATCTGAAATGAGATATATCAGAGTTAAAATTCAAAACAACGCATATATACATAGACTTTGCATTGTATGTCACATTAAAAAAGCATGTGCTCAACTATCCAGAAAACAGAGAGACAAACATAATCAAAAATGATCGAAGAACAAAATTTGAAAATACCTTCAACTAAGGCTACACCTCAGGTACAAATTTCATAGCAACACGGACACATCCAAATGTATGGAGACAGTCAACCGCACTGTGATAGAGTAGACAGCAAGTGGCACGTTCTGATGAGTACTAACATAGGAGAAAAATAAATAAAATAAAAAAACGATAATAAATGCCATCTAACTTGAGTGTATTATATATATATATATAAATATATATATATATATATATATATGCACAATATTGCAGGTTGGTTGTACAAAGAAGATACCTACCAGACAAAAATTAGTAGTTGCTTATAGCAGGGGCAGGAAAGAAGTCTTATTCACTTTTTTACCATCAATAAAATTACCCTTTTTTCCACGTTCTGATGTACAAATTGTATCATTTTATATGATTTTTATATTGTTTTGAACACTGTTATGACATTGTATATTCTCTAATAAACAATTTTTGCTGCTATCTTATTTGCTTCCATGCCTTAAAAGTCTGACCTTTTGATATCTATTCGGTATCTTACTTGTTTTCCCTTGATATATGCGGATGTGGCACTGTGGGTGCTCCCTCCTTTTTCCCCATATCTCCTTCAGTTTATAGTCCATATAAAAAGATTATAGCAATGTGATAGGTTGTGTAAACATAAAATATCCATCCACAAATGGAAGCCTCCACAAAGGGGATTAGAAGCAAACTCCAGCAGGCACTACAGATAAAGGAGAAGAGAGGCGCCTCTAAGTGTAGCGATATGGTTACATTTAATGATAGTACAACATTTAGCAACTCCCCAGATGCCTCCATACTTGGATGTGCCTCTTTTAATCAAGAACCATATGAGTTGCTAAATGTTGTACCTTCATTAAACGAAACCATATTGCTACGCTTAGAGGCGCCTCTCTTTTCTTTTATACTCAGTTGTGACATGATGCTACTTGTATATCAAGACATCACTTGTATATCAAGTCACAATTTATTTAAAAATGTTGCTTGTCTTGCAAAATGCTCTCAAACCAAGTTACTCTCAAACCAAGTTTTTACTGTAGAGTATATACATTCCTTTCCTCTATGTTTTTCCTCAAGAGGGGCATTTCTAGCTGAGTGCTGTAAATCAATACTGCATATCAAGATTATATTTGGGCCACATGTGTTTTTTTTTTACCCTTATATACGAGGTGTGTGTAAAAAGTTTGGTGAATGGTCCAATATCTCAACAGCAACATGGGCGTGGAGTGCACATGACTGTTGGGATAAACCCGCTGCGGGCAGTCAGACGTAGTCAGTGTGAGAGGTAGGGTCACAGGAGCAATGAGTGAACATCAAGTTCTGCTACAAATTGGGAAAAATGGCGATGGAGACCCATGAAATGTTGGTGCAAATGTACGGGACGGAAGCTGCAAGCAAATGTGTTTACGCGTTTCAAATGCTTTCACGACAGGAAGGAAAGGACTGAAGATGAGCCACGTTTGTGTTAGCCATCGACCAGCAGAACCCCAGACATAATGAAGCGAGTGCGAGAAATGCCGTTGCGAGAGTGCCGACTGACTCTACGATTGATGGAATTGGGCATTAGCACCACTGTCCATGAAGACTTGGGTAAGCGGAAGATCTGTGTTCGGTGTGTGCCGCACAAGCTAACAGTCGAAACAGAAAGAAAAATGGATGGAAACCTCTGGAGATTTCATTAGCATGTGTGACCAGGATACATCCTTTCTGTGAACCATCGTCACAGGGGATGAGACCTGGTGCTACCAGTTTGATCCGGAATCCAAGTAGCAATCGATGGAATGGCATTCGCCGTCTTTCCCATGACCCAAAAAAAGTCACCTGCAAAAGATCAAGAAATCATGAAAGGCGCACATTTTGCAGACATGGCAGCAATCCAAGAATGTGTGACAGCGGTTCAGCGAACGATTACTAAAAAAAACCTTTGCTGACAGTTTCTAGAAGCTTTACAAATGTTGACAATAGTGTGTTGGATGGCGATTATTTTGAAGGCCAAAAAAGATCATTTCTATCTACTGTTTTGTTTGTTTTCTGATACCATTCACCAAACTTTTTAGACACACCTCATATGACCCTCAATTCAGGCCAAGAATTGAAACTGAACAATGCTACAAAGTGCTAATCATTAATATATATATATTTTTTTAAATAATGTTGTTGTACAATAGCTTGTAAATTGTTTTTCTACCCCTATGGGATATTATGTTGCAATTTTCAAATGCACAATAAAGGTATTTTCTGAAAATGTACCTAAACCTAGTTTCAAAATTTTTATATATTGCAGTTTACTATACTTTAGATGTTGTGGCTGCATTTGTTTTCTTTTTTTCAGGTTTTTTTTTTTTTACTTTTAACTGGTAAGGTAAGTATTTATATCCTAATCCTAATCTAAACAATTAACCCTTGCATTCTACGGGGGTTATATTGTTTTATTCAATTCTATTTTACATTTTTCCTGAAGTTGACACATTTTTGGTAAACGAATATTGAAAAAAACAACGTAATTGTTTAACCACTTAAGGACCGCCGCATGGCAATGTACGTCGGTGCAATGGCACCGACAGGCACAAGCACGTACATGTACGTGCTCGCCTTCCAGCAGGTGGGGGGTCCGATCAGACTCCCTCCCGCTGGATGCGGCGGTCCGTTTCACCGTAGGAGTGATCCGAGATGAGGGGATGGCTGTTGGTTTCTGACCATCCCCTCTCGATCGCTCCTGGCGAATGAGAAGCTTCCCCCGCTGTGTATAGTAAACACAGGCAGAGAGGAAGTGATGTCATTCTCCTCAGGGCGGTCTTTTTGACCGGACTGCGAGGAGAACAGTAAAAGTAAGTGTGCACCAGCACTACACTGACATGTAGGTACACATAGGCACACAAATCCCCCCCGATCACGCCCCCCTCCTCCTCCCAGTCACAGTGTCACTGATTGCAGTGATCATTTATTTACTGATCACTGCATTCAGTGTCAGTTGTGACAGTAAAAAGTGTCAGGGCAGTTAGTGTTAGGTCCAGGGTAGCCCCCTACCCCCCAATAAAAGTTTAACCCCCTGATTGCTCCTAGAGTTAACCCTTTCACCCCCTTTTGCCAGTGTCACTAAGCGATCGTTTTTCTAATCGCTGCATTAGTGTCACTGGTGCCGCTAAGTAGCTAGTTATTTTTTTAGGTTCACCGCCAGGTTTTTATAGCGCTAGGTACCCCGATATACTACCCAATAATGATTTTAACCCCCTGATTGCCCCTAGTTAACCCTTTCACCCCCTTTTGCCAGTGTCACTAAGCGATCGTTTTTCTGATCGCTGCATTAGTGTCACTGATGCCGCTAGGTAGCTAGTTATTTTTTTAGGTTCACCGCCAGGTTTTTATAGCGCTAGGTACCCCAATATACTACCCAATAATGGTTTTAACCCCCTGATTTCCCCTAGTTAACCCTTTCACCCCCTTTTGCCAGTATCACTAAGCAATCATTTTTCTGATCGCTGCATTAGTATCACTGATGCCGCTAGGTAGCTAGTTATTTTTTTAGGTTCACCGCCAGGTTTTTATAGCACTAGGTACCCCCATATACTACCCAATAATGGTTTTAACCCCCTGATTGCCCCTAGTTAACCCTTTCACCAGCGATCACCGTATAAGTGCCACTGGTGACGCTGGTTAGCCAGTTAGTTATTTAGGTTCCCCGTCAGGTTTTTATATAGCGCCAGGGACCCCCATATAATACCTAATAAAGATTTTAACCCCCTGATTGCCCCTAGTTAACCCTTTCACCAGTGATCACCGTATAAGTGTTACGGGTGACTCTGGTTAGTTAGTTTGCTTTTTATAGCATCAGGGCACCCACCATTTATTACCCAATAAAGGTTTAACCCCATGATCACCCGGCGGGTGATATCAATTAGTTTTTAGGGTCAGGGTCTGCGTCGCCCCAGGCAGCACTAGGTTAGTGCCAGTACCGCTAACACCCACGTGCAAAGCATAAACCTCCCGTAGTGGTATAGAATCTGAACAGATCAATATCTGATCTGATCAGATCTATACTAGCGTCCCCAGCAGTTTAGGGTTCCAAAAAAACGCATTGTTAGCGGGATCAGCCCAGATACCTGCTGGCACCTGCGTTTTGCGCCTCCGCCCAGCCCACCCAAGTGCAGTATCGATCGATCACTGTCACTTACAAAACACTAAACACATAACTGCAGCATTCGCAGAGTCAGGCCTAATCCCTGCGATCGCTAACAGTTTTTTTTGGTAGCGTTTTATATTTAAATCCTGAAGGCAGTGCTTGGTTTTCGGGGTCCCGTACGTGGCTAGGCTCCCAAAAAGTCCCCAACATGTGGTATCCCCGTACTCGGGAGAAGCAGCAGAATTTATTTTGGGGTGTAATTTCACTTATGCCCATAGCATGTGTGAGCAATATATCATTTAGTGACAACTTTGTGCAAAAAAAAAAATTGTAATATTCCTGCAACTTGTGGCAAAATATAAAATATTTAATGGACTCAACATGCCTCTCAGTAAATAGCTTGGGGTGTCTACTTTCCAAAATGGGGTCATTTGGGGGGGTTTTGTGCTATTTTGGCATTTTATGGCCTTCGAAACTGTGATAGGTAGTGAGGAGTGAAATCAAAAATTTGCACCCTTAGAAATCCTGAAGGCAGTGATTGGTTTTTGGGGTCCCGTACGCGGCTAGACTCCCAAAAAGTCCCACATATGTGGTATCCCCATACTCAGGAGAAGCAGCAGAATATATTTTGGGGTGCAATTCCACATATAACTATGGCATGTGTGAGCAATATATAATTTAGTGACAACTTTTTGTAAACTTATTTTTTTTTTTTGTGTCATTATTCAATCACTTGGGACAAAAAAAAAATATTCAATGGGCTCAACATGCCCCTCAGCAATTTCCTTGGGGTGTCTACTTTCCAAAATTGGGTCATTTGGGGGGGGGGGTTGTACTGCCCTGCCATTATAGCACCTCAAGAAATGAGATAGGCAGTCATAAATTAAAAGCTGTGTAAATTCCAGAAAATGTACTCTAGTTTGTAGACGCTATAACTTTTGCGCAAACCAATAAATATACGCTTATTGACATTTTTTTTACTAAAGACATGTGGCTGAATACATTTTGGCATAAATGTATGACTAAAATTGAGTTTATTCGATTTTTCTTATAACAAAAGTAGAAAATATATTTTTTTCTCGAAATTTTCTGTCTTTTTCCATTTATATTGCAAAAAATAAAAATTGCAGAGGCAATCAAATACCATCAAAAGAAAGCTCTATTTGTGGGAAGAAAAGGACGCAAATTTCGTTTGGGTACAACATTGCATGACCGCGCAATTACCAGTTAAAGCAGTGCAGTGCGAAATTGTAAAAATACCTCTGGTCCTTAGGCTGACAATTGGTCCGGGGCTGAAGTGGTTAATAGGTTTTGTTTCTATGATCGTTAGCTCCATTTAGTGATCATAATACGCAATGGCGGCTGGTGTTTTTTTTTGGGAGTGGCCCCATCTAGGCGGGTAGCAGGTGGCAGGCAGTGGCTTCCAGCATGCGGCTCCTCCTCTCCTCCTAGGCGTCCAATATGATCACCTGTCCTTTCAGCCAATCACGTGATGGGTCTCAAAACCCACTTCCCAATTGGCCAGGAGGAGGATCAGGGTTACAAAAGTGAATATTCATTCGCTGTTGTAACACACCTGGGTGAGCTCCGTTCGCATTCTCTGCACCCCGAACCCACCCTATTTTGAAACCTATTACAGGCATACCCCACTTTTACGTACGCAATGGGGTTTATTTACTAAAGCTGGAAAGTGAAAAATCAGGCTCACTTCTGGATAGAAACCAATGTGCTTCCAGCTACCAAAAGCTTAAGCTTAAGCTACCATTAAGCTACCAAAGCTTAATTGAACAAGCCGAGGTTAGAAGCTCATTGGTTTCTATGCAGAAGTGAGCCTGATTTTCCACTATCCAGCTTTAGTTAATAAACCCCATTGTGTACTTAAAAGTGGGGTATGCCCGTAGAGCCTCTGGTTCTAATAAGGTGCTTCAAAAAAACACCCCCGCCTTTGGAATTCATGCATCCCGCGTCCTGCAAGGGTCTGGACGCATGGATAGAGGGAGGCAGTGATGGATGGGGGGGTGGCGCCCATGCGCCTTTAACCTCCCTGGCGGTATGATTCATTTTGTTTTTATGTGCTGAAAGCGGTATACCGTATTTTTCGCACTATAAGGCGCTCCGGATTATAAGGCGCAGTCTCAATTACGGGTACTATTTCTGTACTTGACCCATAAATAAGGCGCACTGCATTATAAGGCGCATGCTAAACAATACACTCTATAAAAAAAAGGTAACGGAAGCAAAACAGTGAGTTCACTTGTACTTTATTCCACTATTTAACAATACCACTCACATTATTTGTTAATCAATCTTCTCCCACAAATCCATCAAAGTCCTCATCTTCTGTGTCTGAATTGAACATCTGGGCAATTTCGCCATCAAGCATGCCAGGTTCCCTATCCTCATTGTCATCATTGTTGGTATCAGTCTCGTTGCCAGGTGGCTGTTCAGCAATGATGCCGCATTTCAGCACTGTTCTCTGATTGGTTTATGCCTGCCAGCGTACGTCCCTGTGTCAGAGAGGGAAATTATTTGATTTGATTTTTTTTTATTTTGGAACTCCGTGCACACATAAGGCGCACCGGATTATAAGGCGCGCGGCTGATCTGGAGGAAAATATAAGGCTTTTAGGTGCACCTTATAGTGCGAAAAATACGGTAATTATTTTGCATGGAAATTTGGCATTTTATATTGTAGTCCTGTAATTCTTAGGAATAACTCTCTTAAATCTGTTCAAACCAGAGTCTAGCAGACATCCCAGGTATGATAAAGTTTATAATAAATTAAATAATAATAAAAGGGACACTTTTTTGTTGCTATGGACAATCTCCAAATTCCAGGCAGAAAAAACAGTATTTATAATATAAAAGTGCATGCAGGGCATTGCACAGACCACTAGGGACAAAGGGGGTGTGTAATTTTTTTATACAGTACTGTAATCTGTAAGATTACAGTACTGTGTGTGTTTTGTGTACTTTTACTTTTTTGAATTTGGCGCAGATCTCCGCTCCCGTGCGCCGTAACGTTGCAGGGAACGGAGCTCGGCGGCATTCGGCACTGTCGGAGGACAGCTCGATCACACAGCGCGGAGGACATCGCTGGATCCAGGGGACAAGGTAAGTAACTTCTCCGTGTCCTCCCTGTATCCAACGATGCAATCCCGAGTCTGGCTCGGGGTTACCGCTTATGATAGTAAAATCCCAACCCGAGCCAGACTCGGGATTACCGCCAGGGAGGTTAATGGACAGCCGCCCCTGATAAGTTGGTAAGTTTGTAATTTTGAGTTTTTTTATGAAAATACCAGATTATGGTCACTAGATGGAGCTGATGATCATAGGAAGTGAACATAATCCACATTTTAGGGCAATTATTTGTGATGATTGTGAGAATACCAGAAGTATTTGCACAGGGAATGTTTTATATATATATATATATATATATATATATATATATATATATATATATATATATATATAGAACCCTAGAGTCTATTTGAAGCTTTGTTAATAATTTACTCTCTATGCTCAGTGCTCAAAACAGCAATGCTTACGCCTAATGGGCAGGGCTGTTTCTTGGAGAACTGGGCAGGGGGCATATCAAAGAGCTAGAGACCCTGACCTCTGCACATTGTGTTGAGCAGTGTTCTGACCCAGGAAATATGGAATAAAATGAAAGATTTATAGCATTTTTTTGGTCAGTAGCCAACTCAAATAAAGTTAAGCCTGGTGCTCACATGTTTATGAAAAAACAAAAACACGCAGCAAACACCTGTCAGTCACCATCCCCCCCAACTCCCATGTTTTACTTACCTGAGCCCCTTCTGCTCTTTGGCGGAAACGTGCTGTCTCTCTCTCCATGGGGTCCAGGCTCTTGATTGGATAGATTTATAGCAGCGCAGCCACTGGCTCCCGCTGCTGTCAATCAAATCCAATGACGTGGTTGCCAGGGGGAGGGGCCGAGTCCGTCATTCGTGTCTATGGACGCAAATGCTGGACTTGGGAGCACGCCCGCAAGGTAACCCCTCGGGAGAGCGCTTCTCCTAGGGGGTTATCTGATGAAGGGAGGAGCCAAGAGAGCGCTGGGGGACCCCAGAAGAAGAGGATCAGAGCCACTCTGTGCAAAGCGAGCTGCACAGTGGAGGTAAGTATGACATGTTTGTTATTTAAAAAAAAACAAAAAAAACGATCCTTTACAATCACTTTAAGCTCATTTAGCTGTACTTTTCCTGTGGATCACAGGAGTGTTCTGCACTCCTGTGACCCGTTTTCAGCAGCCTGCTGTCGGCTGACATCACAAAGCCAGCTCAGTGAGTGGGGGGCAGGGCAGACAGCAGTGACTGCCAGTCACCAGCTCTCTGCTCAAGGAGCCCTAAGAACTGAGTGATCGGCGGTGTTTAAAATGAAATTTATTAAGGAAAATTTCAAGTTCCATTGTGCCTAACACCTTTGCGCATGTGCGAACACACATTACACCACTTCTGGAGGTGAACACAGAGGCAGGCAGGAAGTGGGCACAGAGGCAGGCTGGAAGTGGGCACAGAGTCAGGCTGGAAGTGGGCGCAGAGGCAGGTCTTTATATGCATACAGATTGTGTATGTATACATTTACATACACAAAATTAAGCTTTAATATCGCTTCAAATAAATTTCAAGCAAGGCATCTAATTTCCACAAAGTGTACACTAGGTGGCAGTGTTCTGCTTAAAGTGGACAGTATCTCAAGGCATTTTTTAAACTATTGTTATTTTTTCTAGTTAGAGTGATTAAGGATTAGACTCTCTGTCAGGTTTTTATTGCTGTCCGTATCCCCACTGAGGATATTCACTCTTCAGTGTGTAAAGATGACCAGCGTCCCTGAGAAAGATATTAAGAGCAAATCTAAAATTTAACGCTATCCTGGCAACAAAAGGTAGGGGAAATCTTCCAAAGTGGACAAAGATCTAAAAAGAAAATTCCCTTCACTTTGACAAATTCCCTGTACCTTCCTGTTGCATTTTTGAGACAGGAAGTGAAAATGAAACTTTCAGGGATTTAACCCTTCGCTACGCTCTCCAAAACTAACAAAAATATGTTTTTGCTATACAAAGACTCTAAAAGAGAAGTATAGCCAAAGCTATTTTTGCTATGATTCTCTTATGGATCACAGGAATGCAGTTAATTCTGCACTCCTGTGAACCGCATTCAGCTGACAGCAGGCTAAATCCTGCTGTGGTTTGATGTCACTCAGTTGGTCCAGGCTCAGGAAAGTTTCACCCAGATACTTGGACCAGCAGCTCAACCTCTCAGTGAGCAGCTAAGAGCCGGAGCCATCTGCACCCCCCCCCCCCCAAATATTTGTCTCAGTCTCCAGGACACTATCAACACCCTCCAACCATGGGTGTAGCATAAGGGGTTGCAGGGGTCGTAATCGCAACCCCGCCCCTATCTCCAGGGGGCCCCTGCAGCCTCCCTGTCATATTATCATATCCTCCACAAAGTCCAGCTCCGATCTGCCCTAGGGCCCCACAGCCACTCTCTCTCTCCCTGTCCTCTTATGTAAGGAGGAACTCTGTAAACTCAAAATCTTTTTTTGTTTACAAACTATTTTTTATTGGGCACAAAAAAAATTGGTACAAAAAAGTGATATCATATGTCAAGAGAAATGCATTAGATGAGATTTATAAGTAAGAAAGACTATGTAAAAGTATACAGTAGTTGATAGATGTACTTTTTTATAGTTGACTAACAAATTGACAGTAATATCCTTAAATACCATAAACAACTTATATTTTTCAATGATCTCTGATGCAAAGTATTATTATTCAGGGTTTAAGAAGTGTTTAGAATGATTGAACCAGGGGTCCCATTTTTATCATATAAATGATTTGTATTATGTAAGGTGTAAAATATTTTTTCCATGAGATTAATATTGTTAATTCTAATTTTCAAATGGACTAGAGGTACCGATGGGGATTTCCAATGGTATGCTATCAGCTAGTGTATTGCAACACATATTGTGTGGAAACTCAAACTCTTAAGTCACTTTGAGTATCTTGGCATGCAGTGGATGTATCTGAGCGCACGGTAGAAGTGATGGGTGGTAGTGGGGAGGGGCCCAGGTCAACTTTTTCATCGGGGGCCCACAAGCTTCAAGCTACGCCTCTGCCCCCACCAGGGCCGCACTGGCCTACCGGGAGACCGGGAGATTTCCCGGTAGGCCGCCTGCCCTGTAGAGTAGAGAGAATCAACGCTCACATGAGCCGGTCTGGGTGGGCGGGGCCGTGTTGCAGAGCGGCCGCCGAACACAGAGCCAGCCAGCGCTGTGATCAAGAGGGTGACATGCAGCCCATACAGCCCGCCCTGTGTGCCTGGATAGGAGGATCAGCAGGGGAGCTGCATATAGAGGAAATTAGCTTTCTAGGGAGAGGAGGAGAATCAAGCATTCAGTGGCTGCATGGAGGAATATAGAAAGCTTATTTCCTCTATATGCAGCCCCCCTGCTGATCCTCCTATCCAACTTCTTTTACTGCCCTCCCCCCCAGTGCTCTCCAGCTCTCCCCATCACTCTCCAGCCTCCACCCCAGTGCTCTCCAGCCCTCCATTCTCCCCACCTCTGTTCTTTCTGGCCCCCTGGTGCTCTCAAGCTCCACCCATCACTCTCCAGCCCCCCGTGCTCTCTACCCCCCCCCCCCTGCTCTCCACTCCTGTTCTTTTTGGCTCCCCCCAGCACTCTCCACTCCCCACCCCTGTACTCTCCACTCCCCCCTGCATTTTGCCCCCACCCATGTGCTCTCCAACCCTGCCAATGCTCTCCACCTCCCATAATGCTCTCCAGTCCCCCGTGCTTTTCCCCCTGTTCTTTCTGGCCCCCACTGGTGCTCTTAAGCTATCCCCCCTACTCTTTGTACCCCCCCAGTACTCTCCAGCCCCCGTGCTCTCCACCCTTGTTTTTCTGACCCCCCCCCCCCAGTGTTCTTCGCCACCCCACACTCTTAGCCCCCTCAGTGCTCTCAGCCTACCATGCTCTCCACCACTGTTCTTTTTGGCCCCCCCCAGCGCTCTCTGCTCCCCACTCCTGTAATCTCCACTACCCCCTGCTCTTTGCCCCCACCCATGTGTTCTCCAACCCTGCCAGTACTCTCTGCTCACCCTTCTCTCCAGCTCCCACCCAGTGCTCTCCACTTCCCCAGGACCAGAGGACAGGCTGACTGGGGCCGGAAAATGGGGATGGCTGAAGGTGCAGGTGACCAGGGACCACTTCATCTCACAGCAAACAGATCCTCTGGAAGGAGCATCGTCCCCATCCAAAATGAGAACAGACCCTGCCTGCTGCTGCCTGTCATGGATATCCTGCTGGTATGCAAGGTACCAACAACACACCTTCCCACAGACAGGGACTGCAGACTGGGACATGGGACACAGGAGGGGCTGCATTCATGGGCACAGTGGGCTGCATTCACGGCACAGTAAAGCTGCATTTGATGGGCACAGTGAAGCCACAATGATGGGCACAGTGAGGCCGCAATGGTGGGCACAATAAGACTGCATTCACGGGCAGAGTAAAGCTGCATTTGGTGGGCACCCACCCCCTTACCTTAGTGTATTCTTTCTGTGGAAGGTGGTCCCCCACGTTCTGAGTTCCTGGGGTCCCCCTTGATGATTGTCCACTTACCACTTTTAACTGGAATTTGCATATATATATATATATATATATATATATATATATATATATATATCCCTATGTGATTTCATATCTATAATACGCTCTTCATCAAATGTGCTTTAAAATGTATGATTTTCCCTTTCATGAACAAAAAAATAATGACGTTATGCTGTTGGGCTGGTATAATAATGCTATGGGGCTGGTATGAATTTTTTTTCCAGGGCTGGTTTTTATTCCCAGTCCAACCCTGGCCCCCACCCATGGCCCACATTTAATACACCCATCTTCTGGTTGGTCCAACCAGATCTTTCTGGACAGTACCACAGCCACCCCTAATAAGGCCCCTTTCACACTGCTGAGACTTGAAAGGCGCACAATTTTACCATGATTTTGACGTGATTTTGCCATCATTTCAGGGAATGCTTGTGTAAACTTGAGGGCTTTGGACCTAAATTTGCATCAAAGTCGGACCAAAGTTGTACAGGGACTACTTTGAAGTCGCACAGATATGAATGGTACTCATTGGAAATCATGGGATATGACTTGTCATGCAACTTTGCAGTCCCAAGCCGCAGGACAAGTCGCATAAGTGTGAAAGGGGCCTTATACAGGAACCACCTACTCACAGGCACAATTCCTTCAACTAATACCCTTTTTTGGATTAAAGGGTTAGTTCACCTTTAGGAACATTTTCCATAAAACCCCCACACACTACAGCATCTCAAGCACATTACAATCCGCTCCATTCAATCCACTGATTTTTTTAAAAGTCCTGTATTCCTCCATCCCATACCCGTAAGCAGTACACTGCCTGTCTGCAAAAACTTAGTACAGAATTCCCAACCCTCCCATTTAGGCAGGATGGACCAGAGGATACAAGTATGCTCCTAAAATCCAACAATTAATGACTGAGTCTGTCGACATACTCAAAAGACCGTGCATGCGCAGTGTGCAATTGCTCCCTCTGCAGCTGTTGCACTTTTTTTGTTACGTTTTTTTGCTAGACAGACCATGTACAGCCTAAAGGTATGTAATAACAAAGCACTTTTTTGACAACTGAAGGGTGGATTGTAAAATATGCTTGAGATGCTGCAGTAGGAGATGCCTGTAGGAGGTTTGTGGAAAAATGTCTCAAAAGAAAATTCACACTTCACACAAATGAGGCCCTTTTGCAATTACCCATGAAAGACTCAGGAAGGGTCCATGCAGACTGTTTGCATCCAAGGGCAATCATCCGGAGCCATAGGTGTGCGCAGCCTATTGCATTATGGTGTGCACCCCACAGCTCAAACACACATGCCTATGTGTGTGTGTATATGTATATGTATATATATATGTATATATATATATATATATATATTTATATACACACACACACACACTCTTATAAATAAGGTCAGAGGTTGGTGTCAGTAGGGTAGTGGACGGTGTCAGTAGGGCAGTGGGCGGTGTCAATAGGGCAGTGGACGGTGTCAGTAGGGCAGTGGACGGTGTCAGTAGGGCAGTGGGCGGTGTTAGTAGGGCAGTGGACGGTGTTAGTAGGGCAGTGGACGGTGTCAGAAGGGCAGTAGACGGTGTTAGTAGGGCAGTGGACGGTGTCAGTATGGCAGTGGGTGGTGTTAGTAGGGCAGTGAACGGTGTCAGTAGGGCAGTGGACGCTGTCAGTAGTTTTTCATGTTTATTATTATTGTTTTTTTATTATTATTATTTTTACAATTGTATTTTTTATTATTTTTTACAATTTGTTTTTAGAATCCCTGTTGGGGGGCTTTGGTGAAATGTCAGCAGGGGGAATCTGTGCTGCATGGGGTGATTAGGGTGTGCCCAGGCACACCTGGCACACCCCATGCGCACACCTATGTCTGCATGTAATCACTGCACGAGCAATTACCTGCAAATGGCTATGAAAAGAGGCGACCATTGTTGGGCTCCTATTACTTTTAATGGAGCTTTCCATTCGCACCTATTCACATCAATCTCCCCTGGGTAACCACAAACAATCCTATTCTCTTAATGTTCATGCTTAGTAACTCCAAATAAGGGTGATGAAATGATCCTGGACACAGCATCATCAGGGCAAAGGACCGAGATGTAGGACTGTCCTGGTAAATCCAGGACATTTGGCATCTATGAAAGCCATGAATAAAAAAGAGGATGGACTGTTTAATGTGTGGATGGAGCTGTTGGTCTGGACATAGTACTGCTGAGTGGAGGAGCGGAATAGACGTGCACAGCCTGCACTGTACTATCTGAACAGAACATAATGTCATCTGCAGACGTGCAGACCAGAGGATATACAGGGAAGGAAGGAGCTGTAGAAATAGAAGGTGCTGTTACAGGCAGAGTTCAAAAGGCCACATTCTGGGAGAACCTTTAATGCTATAATAACCACTTACAATGCACAAAATTAACCACAAATAGTCATACAATTCCCACAACTGGGTCACACTAGTGTGACTTCTGATACGACTTGAGTCACACAGAATCACATGATAAGGAAAATCCCATTATATTTAATGGTGCCCATTCTGGCCAACACTGCTCAGCACAGTCTGATCGTGGAAAAGGTTCCTGCACTACTTTCAGTGGCGGCTGGTGAAGTTTTTGGATGGGGGGGCGCCAGACCCCGCCCATCATGACCCGCCCATCATTTTTGGTCCCTCCCACTTCTAATAAACCACGCCCCTTATGTAATCCACCTAATCCGTCCCCTGTATTCCACTTCCTTCCACCCATAGTGTCATAGTGATTTATCTGTACACAACAATAGGGCTGGGCAGCTTTAGTAACAGAACTTCACACTGAGATATTGGGACATATCACAGGACTAAAACCTCAAGGGACAAGGGAATTTAAACTGGGATAGTTTGCAAGTATGAGGCAGCTGCTTGGGGACACACAACAATGCCAGGGCCCAGGGCAGCTGCCCCTTTTGCCCGGCCTTAAAGATGTCCCTGCCCTGGGTTTATGTATCTGACCGAGCAGTGATATTATCAGTCTTAAACGTTATATACAGCAAATGCCTTCTGAACCACTTAAGGACCAGCCTCGTTTTATAATTTAGGTGTTTACATCTTTAAAACAGTTTTTTTTGCTATAAAATTACTTAGAAACCCCCAAACATTATATATTGTTTTTTTTTTCTAACACCCTGGAGAATAAAATTGCGGTCATTGCAATACTTATTTTCATACTGTATTTGCACAATGGTCTTACAAGCGCACTTTATTTGGAAAAAAATTCATTTTTTTAAATAAAAAAATAAGATAAGAATTCTACAGGTTGAATCTTTTAAGTTATAGAGGAGGTCTAGGGCTAGAATTATTGAGCTCAGTCTAACGATCGCGGCGATACCTCACATGTGTGGTTTGACCACCATTTTCATATGCGGGCGGCCGGGCGCAGTACTCACGTATGCGTACGCTTATGCACGTAAGATCGTCGGGACTAGGTGCTTTAAAAAACATTTTTTTACACAGTTTTAAAAAAAAAATGGTGTCACTTTTATTCCTATTACAAGGAATGTAAACATTCCTTGTAATAGAAAAAAGCATGACAGGTCCTCTTAAATATGAGATCTGGGTCAAAAAGTCCTCAGATCTAATTTTTACACTAAAATACAAAAAAGGTTTATAAAATGTCTTTGCCAGCAAATTAACTGTGAGTAACAAGCAACAGAGCATCAGCAGACCATTACTTTTTGCACTTTGCTGAATAAGAATACCGCATGGCATGATGTGATCCTCCTGCAAGAAGCATGAAATTATTTGTTTCTTTTACAAATTGCTTATTGCTCCTCTAATATAATAATTCCTGACCTGCACAAGTGCACAGCACACAGAGAGTGGTCTAGTAAAGGCTTAGGCCGGCCGGAGTGCATTTGGTAATTAATTATTATTTTTATTTACTTCATTATTAAAAAAATTTCCACAGAGATTCAATTATGCCACTCACCGTTCTTGCAGCTCCGCTCGGGCTGAGGAACGGAGCTGCCGTCGTCACTCCCAGGTTTCGTGAAGCAGCCGAAAGCCGGAAGTGACCTGCCTGTCTAAGAATGACAATGCTCCCGCCTGTAGAATCACAGTGATTTTACGAGCGGAAGCTAGTCGGCGCTCTACAGTGCGCCGCAAGGTGGGTTTTTAACCCGCAAATGAAGCGCCATGGATGCAATCTTGTGATTGCATCGACGTGGCGCTTCTCATAGTGCACTGCGACCGGCGCCACAGTACACTATGTTAAATTGTTAAATGACATTTTTATTTTTTTAAATGTCTTAAAGGGCCCGTTTTTTTTTTTTTTTTTTTTTACTTTTTTACACTGGGGGGGGGGGGGGGGCGGCGCCCGGGGTGCCCCCTATGGACGGGCCGCCACTGACTACTTTGGTGTGATTTCTGTGCAACTCAGCCCCATAGAATAGGCAAAGTTGCATCAAAGTCGCACTACATAATTGCATTGAATATGCATCAAAGTTGCATCACAGTAGTTTGAATCGAGTCTAAAAATTTTACAGTGAAGCCAGCGGCTAAAGAAACTACATGGTAGAGCATTGCAGCAATTGTTTGAGCACAGCAATGACTCAGTGGTTTCAGATATTATCACATCAATGTGTGGTTTTCTATGCTACATGGGTGCAAATGCTCTTTGGTCTGAGGTCAAAGATCCAGGCCATGACCTCTCCTTCTTATTGATCAACTGTGTGTGCATTGCATTCTTTACCAATCAATTCAGCGTTCTCTTCTGTATGGATACCTTTTTCTCTTTTCATGTGTGCAGATTGAGCCTCCAGTAGGCTAGTAAGGCTTAACCAAAGGTTAGCCTTGTAATTGAAAAAACATAGGTTATATTTACTAAAAATGGAGAGTGCAAAAATTGGTGCAGCTTTGCACAGAAACCAATCAGCTTCCAGGTTTTATTCTCAAAGCTTAATTGAACAAGCTGAAGTTAGAAGCTGATTGGCTACCATGCACAGCTGCACCAGATGTTTCACTCTCCAGTTTTAGTAAATCTCCCCCATAGTCTTAGCCCTTGTATACACGGTCGGATATTCTGACAACCAAATCCGTTGGATTTTGTCCGACGGATTTTGTCCGAAACTGTTGCATACACACGGTCGGACAAAGTTGTCGGAAAATCCGATTGTACATAACGTAATGACGTTATTTCGTTACGACGGGACTACGTTCAGGCTAGTAGCCAATAGCTTTGGTCTAGGAATTTGATCTGAGCATGCGTGGCACTTTGTCCGTCGGAGTAGGCTACACATGATCGGAGTATGTCCGATCGGAGCATTTTGTCGGAAAATTTTACCGGCAAGTTGGAAAAGTTGGTCCGCCGGATATTCCGATGGAAACAGTCCGATGGAGACCACACACAGTCGGAATATCTGACAAAACGGTCCGATAGGACACATTCCATTGGAATCTCCGACCGTGTGTACAAGGGCTTATGAATACAGGAAGATACAGTCTAGGAAAGTTTTTTATTGTTGGCAGTTCTGGATGAAACTGCATTGTGTGTAAAGGCTGGTATGCTGCTCAGAGAACATAAAAACAGAAAGTTGACTGAAGCAGGATCATTTGCTGTTACAGATCCAAATACACCACCGTGTATGGCCTGCTTAAAGCTAGAAGCAAACAATGCACCCACAGCCCCACCTTCTCCGGACAGTTGGGTCACCTGCATTCCCCCCCAGTGGGTCAGTCGGGTCAATCGATTCCCCCCATGGTCAGTCAGCCCTGCACTTACCCCATCTATGGCGCTTCCCTCCAGGGCAGCGACTTCTCCTACGTCTTCTCCTCAACATTAGGGTGGCCCTGCATCTCCTTCCTCCTCCTCTTAGGCCAATAGGATCACTTCTCCTTTTGGCCAATCAGGAATCAGGAAACGGGTCTCAATTAGTCATATAGTCACACAACTGGGACCGCTTTTTATAAGCTATTAGAGCCTCCGGCTCTAATCCCGTGCTTAAAAAAAACAAAACCCATTGGAATCCTTTCCTCCGGTACCCTGCATGTAGATTAGGGGGCTGGATGTATGAATGGGGGGGCTGCCATCACTGCTGGTCTGTAAATATAAAGGGGAAAGGCTGGACTCAAAAGATCATCAACGGAATTGCATGGGAAGCAAAAAAGTCCATTGTGAAGAGAAGATGTAGCCCAGAGCACCACTCAACTACCATCCTAAGGGGGCTCACCTGCAAGGACTTTACCAAGTATGGATCTCTACCTGCAAAGGTATGCCTGGGCAGCCCAAGATAGTTAGTAGGAGGAATCTGTGAATGTTACTTATGTGACTGTAATGTTTACACTATGAGAGCTTCAGTAAAGCATTTTAAAGAAAACTCTGTAAGGTGAACTTACACAGGTTCCCCTGCTTGCAACCCCCCCCCCCCCCCCCCGGCCTCCACTGACCTGGACCGCAGTAATCTCCGGTTCTAAGCCCCGGTAAATCTGCGTGATCTAATAAACATAAACAAATTCAACAAATAGGTGACTGTCATAAATAATACAGTATAGTAGGTGAACCAACAAATGTAACAAAAAATTTAAAACGTGTAAAAATAAAATAAAATAGTCTATAAAAGACTCTTCCAGAGTGCTTCTCAGTGGGGAATGAATGTTGAAACACCCTGTGAGGGATCTTCAATATTCAAAGGACACTGTGAATCCACCACCACATAAATCGCAAAACATGGCCTGGTCACGTAGTGGGTAAATCCTTCCGGGGCTGAAGTGGTTAAGAGTTTCAATTTGTAATCAGGCAGATTTTGGTAAATCTAAATAGACGTCTCGAGAGAGCTCGGTGTGTGCGGAGGAAGGAGCAAAAAAAAAAAACTGCAGAGTTGATCAAATACCACTAAATGAAAAGCTCTATTTGTGAGAAAAAAAGGACGTCAGTTTTGTTTGGTTACAACGTTGCACGACCGCGCAATTGTCAGTTAAAGCGACGCTGTACCCAAACAAAATTGACGTCCTTTTTTTTTCACAAATAGAGCTTTTCTTTTAGTGGTATTTGATCACCTCTGCAGTTTTTATTTTTTGCGCCTTCCTCCGCACACACCGAGTTCTCTCAAGACATCAATTCAGATTTACCAAAACCATGTAGTGCAAGGGCCTGCCTGATTACAAGCAAATTTAAACTCTTAACCGCTTCAGCCCTGGAAGATTTTACCCCCTTCCTGACCAGAGCACTTTTTACGATTCGACACAGTGTCGCTTTAACTGACAATTGCGCGGCCGTGCGACATGGCACCCAAACAAAATTGACGTCCTTTTTTCCCACAAATAGAGCTTTCTTTTAGTGGTATTTGATCACCCCTGCGGTTTTTATTTTTTGCGTTATAAACAAAAAAATAGTGACAATTTTGAAAAAAAACACAGTATTTTTACATTTTTGCTATAATGAATATCCCCCAAAAATATTTTAAAAAACGATTTTTTTCCTCAGTTTAGGCCGATATGTATTCTTCTACATATTTTTGGTAAAAAAAATTGCAATAAGCATATATTGATTGGTTTGCGCAAAAGTTATAGCATCTACAAAATAGGGGATGCTTTTATGGCATTTTTATTATTTATTTATTTTATTAGTAATGGTGGCGACATTATGGCGGGACACATCGGACACTTTTGACACATTTTTGGGACCATTGGCATTTATACAGCGATCAGTGCTATAAAAATGCACCGATTACTGTAAAATGTTACTGGCAGGGAAGGGGTTAACACTAGGGGGCGATCAAGGGGTTAATTGTGTTCTCTATTGTGTGTGTTCTAACTGAAGGGGGGAGGGAGGCTGTGTAGGGGAGACGACAGATCGCTGTTCATACTCTGTATGAACAGACAATCTGTTTCTTACACACACAGATCCCGGTTCTCGGTGTGTCAGCAGCGATCGTAGGAGCCCGGAGGTGATCATGACCGCCAGGCACTGGCATTGGCTCTGGGGGAGAGCAGCGGCATGCGAGCGCGCCCCTAGTGGCCACTGGGCGAAGCGGCGTAACATAATGTTGTTTTGCCCAGCCGTGCCATTCTGCGGCAGTAAAACTGCGGAGGCTGGTCAGCAAGTGGTTAAGGTTTGACCTTATTATCTGGTTTTGGTAAATCTAAAGATAAAAATCTGCAGAAAATCTAAAAGTGTTAAGCAGGCCATACATGGTCGAATTTCGAACAAATTTTCTTTTCAAAATCAGAAAGTTTGTATTTTTTATGATCCGATGACATTGATTTTTGAAATTTGACTTACCAAGCCTTCAATTTCACCTCATGTTGCTACAGAAAAGAATTTTCGTGGCCGGGAATAGTCTTTTTTCTCTCCGTAAATTTTCTGTTCTTGCACATGCGCATTTTTTTTTCTTATTACATTTCTCGCATGATTCACCCATCATTGATTAGAAAATCGTTTGTTTTTAAAAAAAAATTCCAACATGTCCAATTCCTCAAATTTGATTGCTGCACAAAAATTGTCCGTTGCTGCAGCCGCTAATGGTGCGAAATTCGTATGAAAATTCTTAGATACAATTTTCGAAAGATAATTCTTTCGAAATTCGAACTGTGTATGGCCAGTATTATACAATTTATTTATTTTTTGTTCAATTTCCTATAGATTTGCCTTTAACTTTGTAGTGTAGTATAAGGCCTGATTCACACTTTTGCATTTTTAGTGATAAATGGACTGTAGTGCAAATCTGCAGAATGCAAAAAGCACTAAAAATGCATAGCTGTGAATCAGGCCTAAGGGCCTGCCTGATTGCATATAAACTGAAAGTGTTTAGGTTTGACCTCATATTAATTAGTTTTAGTAAATCTGCAGCTCCCATCCCAGACTTTTCCAGCCACTTACATTCTAGTAAGTCATATAGTCTTTTTATTTATTTTGTTTATTTAAGATTGATATGAAACAAATCAGCTTGATAAAAATATTTTATTTTATTAATACTTGGGCAAATTTATTTTAAAAACTTTTTTTTTTATTGAGCATATCAATTGTAATGATCTAAGTATATGAGGTCAGCCATATTTGATCATTATATGATGGTTATGCTTTTACTGCTTCTTCTGACAATGCAAGCCTAAGAGTTGGCCAACTCAGGAAAAATACACCCTTTACAGCTAATATCTTATCTCAACAGCTGTTAACAGGGGGAGTAATTGCCTGGTCTCCAAACTGCCCCTTGCCTGCCTTTGCCCTGCCCTTGGAATTATTCCTTCCACAGACACAAAATGATGCAGCACCATTTCTCCCACTGACACCAATGATGGGGCATTATTCCCCCACTGATACCAACAAAGGGACCCTATTCCTCCCACTAAAACCAATGATGGGGCATGGTTTCCTCTCTCTGACGTTGGGGCATTTTCTACTCCCCACGGTCGGCCCCCCTAAAGCCTGAATGACAGTAAATTTGAAAGCCGCAGTCTTCTTCCCCTTCTTTACTTAAGGACACCGGGATGGATCACAGTGATTCTGATTGGTTGAAGTGGTCACGTGCGAAGACTGGACAAGTCAGAAGCACTCTGATTTGTCCTGAAAGAAGACCATAGTTTTCAAATCCCTGGACCCCTGTACTGTCTTCAAGGGTAGTGAAGGCTAATCATACACGGGGACTGGGGGGGTGGAGGGTTAGTATGGGGGTATAGTTTATCTTTTCGGGGTTTTTTTGTAAAAAGATGAACTTAGACTTTAAAGCTCATTTTTTAAAACATTTCCTACCATATAGAGCAGGGGTGTCAAATTCAATTTCATCATGGACAACATCAACATTATGGTTGCCTTGAAAGGGCCAGTTGTATCTGTAATACTATACAAATGTATCACTTTATCATAATACATACTGTACTTGCCCCATGCACTCAATGATTACTGGTTTTAGTAATAAGGTGGAAGTAAATCCATCAATTTTACATTTAAAAAAAAAAAGTTTTTTATACCACTGATATCATGCACTAGAATCTTCATTGGCGACTGCTCAGACAGAACATGGTTCCATGGTCCAATACAGTTTCTTGTGGTTGATTCACATGCTGTGTAACCCACCTTTCCGACTGGAACAGAATTGTATTATTCCCATAATAATTATAAGCAGATGTCCAGAGCACCTCACCCCTCCTTACATAAGATGTCAAGTGCATCCCCCACCATCAAAAGTCAAGAGCCCTCCACCCTCCCTTACATCACAGTGTACCCCCCTTGTGCTGCTGCCAGGAAGAAGCTTGCAGCAGAGTTGGAAAGCAGAAAGTGCAGGGTCTGGAGGAGGACCAGAGGAAGGCTGGAGTCAGCTGCCAGAGTCTACCGAATGCTGAGACCAGGGGAGGCGGAGATGAGGGGGTGCTGCGGCTGTACAAAGAGGTACAGAATCTGTAGGAGGAATTATGTCCTCCTCTCTGCTGCCGACTGCTGAGGCAGGGGGCAGAGACGAGTCTCTCCAAGGCTTCACAGAGAAGCACAGAATGCAGTGGAGGAGATCTGTTCTCCTTTCTGCTGCCAAGTGCTGAGACAAGGTGGAGGCAGAGACAAAGGGGTACCTCAGTTGCAGGACTGGTGCGAGGACCACATTAAATGGCCTAGAGGGCCGGAGTTGGCCTGCAGGCCTTGTGTTTGACACATGTTATTTAGAACAATAGTTTTATCTACATTACTTTAAAGCAATTTGCGACACACAAAGTTTGAGATCTGGATCTAAAATTTTCCGACAACAAAATCCGATCGTTTAAATTCCGATCATGTGTAGACAATTCCGACGCACAAAGTGCCATGCATGCTCAGAATAAATTACAAGATGAAAGCTATTGGCTACTGGCCACTTTATAGTCCCGTCGTATGTATTTTACATCACCTCGTTCTGAGCGATCAAATTTTCTGACAACTTTGTGCAACCGTATGTATGCAAGACAAGTTTGGGCCAAAATCCATCGGAAAAAAATCTGACGGATTTTGTTGTCGGAATGTCCAACCGTGTGTACAGGGCATAAGGGTCATAAGACAGTGTAGTTATTTATACGTCGTGCTCAGTAGCATCAGGAGGGGGGGGAAGCCACAGTTGGGTCCCTGAAAAGGCCTGGGTCTCAGGCATGCACCATTCCATTGTCAGCTCCGAGCGCCTCCGGCGCCACCGAGTGTGGAACAATCTTATCTCGAGCGCCACTGAGTGCGGCCGAGTGACATAGCAGGTCCTGCCTTCTTGAGCCTGCAGAGCCTATGATGGACGTCCCACTGGTCCAATTCTGGGACCGCAGGATGTGTGACGTCCACCTTAGCGCTGCAGGCTCCAGAAGGCAGGAATTACAATGCGGCCGCCGCGCCACATCACTGTAAGATCCCCGCTCGGCGCTCGGGTAGGCGGCTCTCTTCTCCTCCTCTGGCTGCCTGCTGTGATGTTGGGTGCACCGAACACCACGGCTGAGCTGAGCTGCTGCAGGACACATGAAGTCTGTCTCCTGGTCAGGTAGGTCAGTGTATGTATGTCAGGTAGGTAGGTCAGTGTATGCATGTCACTACCATCAGTGTATGTATGTCACGTGGTTAGGTCAGTGTAATGGTCAGTGTGTCAGGCAGGTGAGTTTAGTGGTCAGCATTGATGGGCACTGGTAAGCCAGGCAGCAACCAGCAAGTGAGCTTAGCCGCTGTCACACAACCCCACCACCCAGCCAAAAAACCCCTCTCCCTGCGCCTATTACATGCGATATCTGAGCAATGCGAGTTCAGCCATACGATTATATGGCTGAACTTGCATCGGATTCGCACAGAAAATGGTGCAGAGACTTGTTTTCATTGCAATCAGATCACATGGGTGTTCACACCTATGCGATCCTATTCCTGTACGAATCCACGGTTCTCACTGCGATCTGTGAACCATTCTGGGGGTGTCATTAACAATGTATTGACTCCCACAGTGGTTCGCAGAGGGCAGTATGAACTGCCTGCAGAAGAGAAGCGATGGGGGAAACAGCGCTGTAATCACACTGGTTCCTGCATTGCACTAGTCTGAACCGAGGCTCAATATATCAACTTGCTTATCATTTAATGAGTGTGTGTGCATTTACTATAGTAACATACAGCCAGGTGTGGGGTATTTTCCAAATTGTGTCTATATGTGTGGTTGCAAAGGTCTCTCCATTTAACCAGGTGTGTCAGAGGGGCTGAGTTTGTTCTTGGAGTTGAGGCGGAAGACAGAGGACCCAAAATGTAACCAGTGGCTCCTTTGGGGGTGGCGCTATATAAGGAAAAAATGAAAGGACTTGGGTGAGAAATTACTGGCTGAACAGCGGCTGCAACCAATTAAATGCAGATGCTGTTAGGGTGAATCTCCTTAATGAGTGCACAGATTGCAATAAAAACTGACGGATTTTCTAATCCATTTTCACTCTATCCAAAGCTAAAAAAAATTGAAAAAATAAAAAGTTTTGCCTTTAGTTATACTTTAAGGATTCCTCTGGTTGCTATGAACAGTTGAACATCAGTCATCATACATCATCAGTCCATAATACATTCATAGTACACAGAGCATAGAAAATCAGTCTGCTTGCAGTTTTGCAATAAAGTGTATATAAGTTGCTCCATCATGTCTGTAATAAAGCCAAGAAGAAGCTGCAGTGACAGCAGTGTGATCAGCCAGTCACATGACAGAACAGTGATCGTTGGACAGTTCAGTTGGCAGGGTGAAGGTGCAATAAATTGGAGCAGTGACTTCAGGGTGATATGATGTGTTCTTTCTATGATCATCATATCAGTGTTCTGACACACCAGAGGAATGATGGGGGTTATACTGGGGATTACCATGCAATATTTACTTTGTAATAAAGTCTAATCCATTGAGGTCAGCCAGTCACCTCCCTGCCATTGTAACACTCAGCCATTTTGCAATTCCTATAACAAATATACGGCCAAAGGGCAATCTATCACTGGGGCAAAGGGGAAGGTCAAAGAAAAAAACTAGAAAAACAAAGTAGGCAAATTATATGACAAATTTGCTCTATCTATCTATGAAGCAATAAAGACCATAGGCGATGACCTCGGAGTTGGAATTTTTTTTTTTTTTTTGTGAAAAAGCTGCATCAGGATTTATATTACTTCACATAGAAATAGTAGGTGGTAGAAAAGTCCCTCTATCAACTTTGAGACGATCCCTCTGCTTACATGATTGAAATTTTAGCTGGTGTGCAGAGAATGATGATAATTTAATATAAGGAAAGATTATGCGTGATTACAACTCAGTTTGAAGTAAACCGAGGATTTGTCAATGTAGGGCAAAGCAACAGGTTCACTTTAAAGCGATTGTAAACCCTTTACAACCACTTTTTACAACAGGTAAGCCTATAATAAGACTTAGCTATAGCTACTCTGGATATCTCCTAAACCTGCACAAGATATGTGTCCACGTCATCCGCACATGTGCACTGAAGCAATGGCTCGTTCGTGCTGTTGCTTCAGCTGGCTTGACATTACCGGCAGCTCCTGCGCGCATGCGTGAGCTTGACGTCATCGTGGTTCCGGCCAATCAGCGCTAGAGCTTGCGATACCCAGAAGTAACTCCAAGAGACATGCTGCTGGCCAAAGCAGTGTGGTGAGACTGCTGCGGGGGCTTCGATCTAAGGTAAGTATATCATAATGAGCTAGTATGCTATGCATACTAGCTAATTTTGCCTTTGTCTTGCAGATTTATTTATTTTTTCTCCCCATGGTTTACAACCACTTTAATTCTGTCTACTACATTATAATATACTCACCTTCCCTTTGCTTAGCCACTGCTCCATTCCAGAAGGAAAATACCTAATACTACCAGGTATGGGGAACATCCCCCTTCCTCCCATATGACAGTGATGGTACTTGGTGATTGGCTGCTCAGACACCCAATGCAGTAATGTGGAGTCAAAATGAGATAGCAACTTAGAGCTTACACAAGGTGTAACGTTTACATTATTATTAATCTTCATATATAGCTGGCTTTTCTATAATTTGTGTATAGTGAGGTCACTTTAGATGCAGAGGGCAACCGATACTAACTAAATACACAGTAGGCTACCTGCCTACATGCAGTGCATACATGTGCCACACAATTTTACTCCACTTTCCTCATCACCAATGTACGATACACTTTTACTCCATTTTCCTTATCCCCAATATGGCAGTATTTCCTTATGAATTTGTTACAATATCCACAGATGGGAAAATTAGAATAGGAAAGCACCGCTCAAACACCACTGTTCAACAAGCCAGCCGGCTCCACCGCTGACAGGTGAAGGTCTGCTGCTAGAGACAATCCAACTAAATGAGGACTCCAGGGTGGGTCGCTAAACGCATGAAACCCTTACAATGTTTTAACTTTTATTACTGATGTGTGAAACGATTTTTACATTTTTACTGCCCCAAGGTGAGTTGTAAGTACTGCACACTGTCAATGTGAACCATAATAATGAAAATCCACAAAAGGCTTCGGCTCTGTCTCCCACCCATCAGACACAAAAATCTAACACTGGAACATGAAAAGAAATAGAAGGCGCGTGGACCTAGTGCAGTATCCTCAATAAATGGGATTACCTCCATGGAGGCATAGACTGGAATTTCTGTAAATGCGTTAGCCAGTCTACTCCTCCACTGAGGTGATCCCATGCCATGTGGACAGTTCTTATTGACCCATGTGGAGGAATTTTATGATATGCTTTCACCAAGTCAATGTTTGGGAGTATGATACTTACCCTTGTATTAAATAAATACCCATTTATTGAGGATAATGCTCTAAGTCTATTTCTTTTCATGTTCCAGAGTTTTGAATTCCCCTGTTTGTGGAGGACAGCGAGAAGTGCATTAACTGACAATTAACATCAAAGCAGAGAGTGTATGGTCATGTAGAGGTACACCACACAGCGCAGGAGATTGATTGGTGCTTGTTTGGACACAAATCTAACACATTTCACCCACTCAGGGCTTAATCATAGCGGAAGCTCAAGGATTGAGCAGGTGAAACTTGTTACAGAAGTGTAAAGTAAAGTAAAGCCTTTTATGGATTTTCATTATTGTGGTTCACATGGACAGTGTGCAGTACTGGGGACAGTAAAAACATCACAAAGAAGAACAGCATGAATTTGTTGTACACATTGATACTAAAAATGAAAACATTGCATAGATTTAATGAGTTTGGCAAAGGGCCTCTGATTACATCCACACCATCAGAAATGTGTTGTAAATTTGCACCCACTGTGGCCTCTCTCAATGTCTTTGTAAATCACATAAGTCCCCTGTCTGTAATTGTTTGTGGTACTTGTTTGTGTGAAACGGTCGTCTTTCACTGTGCACAAAACACTGGAGTTTGTTATGAAATTATTATTTGTACTTTTTTTTGGCACAAAGAGAACCTAGCATGTTGAAAGCTGGGACCTGTCTTTTTATTCATCTGCATCACTACAGAACCTCTGCCATTAAATTCTACTGGTTACCATACCCATATTTTCAGAGTGAAGCAGGTGCTACATATGAATTTTATGAAAAAAAAAAAATATGTACAGAAGAAAATTAAACTAAAACTAAAGGTGACATCCAGTATTTATTGTGCAGTACAAAATGTAATTTTTAAACACCTTGAATAAAACTGTTTAAAAAGGTTTAAAAAAAGAAAAAACAGGAAAAAAGGGCTTATTTTGTTATGGAGAGCAAAGAAACATTTCAAATATAGGTGTGTAGGAAACTTCAATACCAGCTATTTTCACCCCCTTCCTGCCCAGGCCAATGTTCAGTTTTTAGCGCTGTCACACTTTGAGTGACAATTGCGCAGTCATGCAACACTGTACCCATATAACGTTTTCATCATTTTTTTTCACACAAATAGAGCTTTTTTTGTTGGTTTTTAATCACCACTGGGTTTTTAATTTTTTTTCTAAATAAACAAAAAAAGAGACTGAAAAAAAAAAAAAACATTACATTGGTCCAGCTTGGCCGATACCTGACCAATGGCCCTGGAAGCTGGAAAGCACTTAAGTAGACACTGCTTTCAGGTCGAAGGGGCTTGACCGAAAAAGGTCTGCCGATCGTTTCCCAATCAGCTCTCTCAGCAAATGTCTGAGAGCACTGACCAGGGTGATCTGGCGGGGGGCCGCCCCCCTTGTCAGAACACAATAGCACAGCAGGAGAGATCACTGTACTAACATCGGATAGTTAGTACAGTGGCTCCTGCTAGGTTGAACGGAAAAACGACTGATGTGTACTAGCCTTAAGGGTTGGGGATCAGTTTAGCAATTAGCACACACTTCTAGGATTTTCCAAGCTATCCTACAAACTGGAACCCTTTCGGGGTTATTTACTAAAGGAAAATCCACTTTGCACTGCAAGTGCACTCGAAAGTAAAGTCGCTGTAGATCCAAGGGGGACATGCAAGGAAAATAAAAAACAGCATTTTAGCTTGCACATGATTGGATGATAAAATCAGCAGAGCTTCCACTCATTTCAGATCTACTCCTAAGATTTAGAGCGACTGCACTTCCAAATGCACTTTCGGTGCAAAGTTGATTTGCCTTTTGTAAATAACCCCTATGTGTTATTCACTCTTCTCACTGCCCACACAAACCCACACATCAGACACACAACTTACGGTAGCTTGCCCCACCTGCCAGTTTGTTCGTTGACTGGTCTGCTAGACAACCATACACAGACACACAGATCTCCATCTGGCAGATCTGCTAGTTTACAATCTGCATGCAATCTACCAACATACAGTAAAATTGCATACACATTAGCATTAAATTTACACCAAGCACACACATACTACAGTGCAACAGTCTGTCTAGGGATATGAATCTTATCTTTGTACACAGAAGCCACTTATTAATGTTATGCAAATATGTACAAAGAAAAGAATTACAAAAAAGGATGGTTCTACATTCTGGCGGGATCAGAATTAAACAAAACATAAATTGCTCTGATGGCTAGGTATGGGATACGATTTGCTAGACCATTACGTCAGTCCAATCTCAACAGGACCAATCACTATATTGCTGTTGCAAGCACGCCCCAAACAACCATTTTTGGGGATTTCTCCTGGCTCCTATCCATGCTATGCATACAATTGTATGTGTACCAATACCCCAAAATGTGTAGGATCAGAAGGAATATTTACATCTCCTCCCTGCAACTAATATTTAAATTTTTATTAGAGATACATCATATTCCTCTGATCTTTGACATAAATCAATTGCAGGTAATCCTTCTCAGTGTACAGGCTGTGTCCCCTGCTGGGCTTGAGAATCAGTAAAGCCCCATACACACTATCAGATTTTCTGCTGATTTTTACCTTCAGATTTACCAAAACCATATAATATGATGTCAAACCTTAGGAGTTTAAATTTGAATGGAATCAGGCAGGCCCTTGAACTACATGGTTTTGGTAAATCTGAAGGAAAAAATCAGCAGAAAATCTGATAGTGTGTATGGGGCTTTAGTTGATAGTTTACCGAATCTATACCTAGAAGGGTGGGGAATTTAATTAAAACCTAGGTGTTAATTCCAGTCTACAGACCTTAGACCCCGCACCTCGGATGACGCAAGCTCATCCGAGGTGCGGGGTCTAAGGGGTAACCAGTATTCACCAGAGCTCCTGTTGGTGTAGATGGGTTTTGCTGCATGCTAGTACCAGGTTGCGTTCCTTAGAATTGCCCCACCAGGAGGTGAGCAGGCTGGCATCCCATAGCAGATATAGCAGGTAGGGATTAAGTAGTTGTGTAGTCAGTAAACAAGCTAAATGTCAGTAATAAGTGGTTGCAGGTAGGGATCAAGCAGAAGTGTAGTAGAACAAGCCAAAGGTCGATGGTTGCAGGTTGGGATCAAGCAGAAGTATTGTTGAGGAGCAAGCCAAAGTTTGGTAAAGTGTGGTAGTGAAGAAACAGACAGGAGCATTAGTGAGAGGTGCACGATTATAACTGGAGAAGAGCACAATTATCTGGCGAACAGCAAGCACAGAAACATGACTTAAATCAGGAAGGTCATGGGAGGAGCAATGAGTTTAAAGTTCATCAGAAACAAGGTGCAAGACAAGATTGTGCAAGGGATCAGACAGGGAGCTGACCAGCATCTCAGGTGGCACAGCGAGAAGCACTGCAGCTAGACATTACAGAGGTTGCAGGTTCAGATTCAGACTCTGACACTGCGTGAAACCAATGATCGTATTAGCTGTTTGTAAGGGGGGCATTTTGGGTACCTCAGAGGAAATAAGATTGAGAAAAGCTTTAAAAAGACTTGCTAATTATTCCAGCGTGCATCCACAACCAGAAGCCTCACCTTTTATACAAGTGAAGAGTTGCAAAGGTCATCGTAAATTGCAGTTACGCATTCACTGATTGTGTATTAGGCTGGGTTCACACTGCTGCGATGCGGGAACACTGCGAATCCGCTGCGGGCTCCCGCATCGCATGCCTCCAGGCGGCAGTTCACACTGCCCTATGCGAACTGCTGGGAGTGTCAGTGAAAAGTTAATGACACCCTCAGATCAGTTCGCATATCGCAGTGCGATCTGAAAACTCGGACAGGAATCGGATCGCATGGTGTGAACACCCATGCGATTCGATTCGGCTGCGGACCAAAAAAAGGGTCCTGTGCGTGTTTGGGCCGGATGCGACGCATCACACAGAGATCGGATGTGATTTGCACTGCGGTGCGGTGCGAATCACATCCGATCTCGTCACCGCAGCAGTGTGAACCCAGCCTTATACCTTGATAAAGTGAGAAGCTCATTGGCAGTACAGGTACAGGTTTTTATAACAATGGACATAGTTGGGAACATTTTCAGTCTAGGTCTTCAGGGATAATTGGTCACCCTCTGGTACCCATGTGCTGAACATATGAAGCAGTGAATCTGTCATTCACCGGTTAAATATTCCAGGTGCTTTCAAAATCACAGTGATTGATTTGCCACGTGTACATGCTGGTGAACATCACATTCGCAGCTTTATATATATAGTCCTATGTCATACAAATTAACACATATACAGGTGTGTAGTTCAAATATGTGCCCACCAGAGAAATTGTATTGTGTTAGTGGCCACGGATCATTTTTGCTGTACAGTTCTGTACATTCTGTATAATTTTTTAAGTATTTTAAAGAGATTTTTTAATGGTGCCATTCACACTGGGCGTTTGCCTGTATCTAGGTAGGTAGATAGTTGGTCAGTTTAGCTGGCTTTAGAGAAAACAGCAATTCGCGTGTCCAGGATCTGATTAAAAACTGTAAAAGCATTTAATAATTTGTAAACACACAAAAACAGTCCTAAACTTGCTTTAAAGAAGGAACATCTAGGCAGAGAAAAAAGTGATCTAATAAACAATCATGTCTCCTACATTTAGAAAGGCTAGAATAATAAATAATCAGTGAGATATTGATTATTTATCATTTTAGTTCTTCGTATCAACTACCTTTTTCAAGCATGCATTTAAGGGTGAGGGGGGTTATATCAGTTTGCCAAATATAAACAATGTTCTTTAAATGACTGGTGAGGTGCAAAGAACAAAGTCAAACAGCGCCGCCGTGGTACAAATCTAAAAAGAGCAAGAACAGAAAACATTTGCTGCCCCCTGGTGATATTTACATACATTGCACTCTCTAAAGTGTAATGCAGAATTTATAATGTATAGTGATAATAGTTTGTGCAGTTTTTTAAATTATAAAGGAGAAGACATTACCATTATAGTGCAATTGAATACAAGAGGGTTAGAAGGGTCCGCCTAATGATAGCTTACAATCTAATAGGGCCAAGTGGAACAAAAGTTATTAACGTGTGCGAGATGAGTAGATGGAGGAAGTAAAAGTTTGGTTTAGGTGGAGGTGGGTAAACTTCCCTGAAGAAAATAAATAAATACAAAGTTGGAAATAGTAGGAGATAGCCAGGCAGATTTGCATAGGGAGATCCAGAGGATGAGAGAGGCTCTGGAGAAGTCTCGGATGTGAGTATAGAAATGGCATACAAATGGTATTGGAAGCCATGAGAGGTTATCAAGTGACCAAGGGAGGAGTTGTATATAGAGAATTGAAGGAGTCTTAGTACAGAGCCTTGCGGGACCCCTACGGAAAGGGCATGTGGAGAGGACTAGATATCACTTAAGGGACACTTCAGCAGGAAACCAGTTTGAGTTGAAGACAGCGCTGGACTAGTGCCGCTCGAGGCTGCCTAGCCACAAGTTACTGTGTGGCAGATGTAGAGGGAATTGCTTCCAATTGGTTGTACCCCAATTGTAGGTGGTAAGTGATAGACTCCATTGGGCTGCTACCTTTCTGATAATGACAATGCAAGCATTACCGCAGTGAACACTTTGGGTGATTGGATGAGGACCGCCCGATGTCCAAAACGATAAAGGTCTCACTTGATGATTTTTATAGTTATTTACTGTCAGGGCTGGGCTCATCCCTTCCTTCTCTGAGCTGGCCGCTCAGCTGATGGCTAATTGCCAGCTCCTATCTCTCCACAGTGACTCACCTGTTGATGATATCCTGCTAGTCGGTCCTGGCTACTTAAGCCATCCAGTCCAGATGATCGCTGCCTTCACCTTGGTCACACCTCTAGAGACTCTCTCCTGTGTTCCTGGTAAAGACTTGCTTGGCTGACATTCCTTCTGGCTCCCTGACGTTTTGGCTTGTCTGACTATCCGTTATGGTTCCTGAACTCTGGCTGTGTTTTGACTACATTTACTCTGTTCACACTTGTTTAATAATAATAAAAATAATTTAAAAAGGTGATTTAACTGTACTTCTGTTTCAGTTGGATTCATGGTTTCTGACATTTTTACAGTAATATACGAGTAATATCCAACATGTTTTGGGGGAATTGCCTCCCCCTTCTTCAGGGTTGTATTTCTTGAAGAGTGATTACATTTTGAGAGGGTTAAATTCGCTCAGTAGCTCTGTAGTAGCCAGCCTTGTGGAGCGGAGACACCCTGTTCAAATCAACATTGTACTGTAAAGCTAATTTACAAAAACATGGGGGTGGGGGGGGGGTCTTGCGCAACGACGGAGTATTAGGTTCATTGTTCCCCGAGAATCTCCCTGTTGTATTCAGGGGTGCCCCTCCTTTAGGATTGCAGGTAGCTCTGAACGTTATTGAACCCCCTAATAGACCTTCCTTTTTTCAAAATATGAATGGATTTTTTCCTTGCAGGAAGTGTTCTATATGTTCGATTACCGTTCAAAAATCTAAAAAATTTTGCTATTTTGAGTCTAATGCTACACACAAATACTTTAATAACAAACCATTTATTACCTGTACCCCGAAACATGTGGTATATCATTTGCTGTCCACGTGGCCTGCAATATATTGGTCACACTAAACTTATACTTCAAACTAGGCTTAACAAACGTGTGGCCAATATTAAGAAAGGCTACCTAAACCAAGCTTTTCTAAACATTATGCTTCACATCATAATAGGAACCCCAAAGGTACATTGTTTTTGGGTATAGACAGATTTACTAGTAGTTAGAAAGGGAACAACGCAGTCAGGGTAATTTTGAAGTTAGAGACCTGGTGGATCTATTTAAGACATATGTCCCATTCGGAATGAACGTCGAATAGGACAAAAATGCGTTCACTTGTAACAGTTGAATCATTATTTTTTATGTATATTCTCATTTATATACATATATTTTTTCTGTATTATCTTTAATTTTATTATTTTTATTTGTATTTATTTTTAAATTTGTATTTTCATTTACATTTTTCTATTGTTTTTCTTATTTTTATTTTTGGGATGAAAATTTATTTTATTTATATTTTTGGGATTTTTTTTTATATTTTGCTTATTTTTTTTTTCTCTTTTCCCTTTTTCATTTTTGTTTTTCATTTTTTTTTTTTTTTTTTTACTTTATACTTATTTTTGTTTCATTTTTATTCTATTTATAATTGTTGTGTTTTGTTCTTCTGTATGATGATATTGTAATGTGTTTCTTGTAATTGAAGTTTAATATGTTTTTTGACCACAAGATAGAGCTGTGCCTTGGTATGTTAGTTTTAGATCTATGAATTATTACTAAGATCAGAGTTTTTTCTCTTAATTGGTTACAACTTTTTATGTCACATGGTATTTGCACAGCAATTTTTCAAATGTGGCTTTTTTTTGAGGGGTGGGGGGGGGGGGAAGTTTCATGAATTAACCACTTCTGCTGCAGGAGGGTTTTACCCTCTTCCTGACCAGGACATTTTTTTTTGCGATACCGCACTGCCTTTTTTTAACTGACAATTGTGTGGTCCTGTGACACTATACCCAAATAAAATTGATTAAAAATAAAATCCTTTTTTTCCCACAAATAGAGTTTACTTTTGGTGGTATTTGATCACCTCTGCTATAAAACATTTCCAATTAAAAAAAATAAATCTAAATTTCTTCATCAATTTAGGCCAATATGTATTCTGCCACATATTTTTGGTAAAAAAATTCCCAATAAGTATATTGATTGGTTTACATAAATGTTATAGCGTCTACAAACTATGGTATAGATTTAGGGACTTTTTAAAATATATTTTTCACTAGTAATGGCGGCGATCAGCGATCTTTAGTGGGACTGTGACATTGAGGTGGACAAATCTGACACTTTTTGGGGATCAGAGATAAAAATATACACTGTTACTGTATAAATGACAATGACAGGGAAGGGGTTAACATCAGGGGCAATCAAAGGGTTAAATGTGTTCCTTATGTGTGCTTTCTAACTGTAGGGAGAGTGCTTTGAAAAAAGGAAAACGGAGATGCGCGTTTCTGCTTAGCAGAAACATGAGATGTTCATTTTCTTTTCTGGCTGTGTCTAATGACAGCGAGAGCGGGGCTCCAGCAGCGTGAGAGGTCCAGACCCGAAGAAGAGAATCACGCTAAAGGGCCGCCCTGCTGCAGTAAATGTATGCTGGATGGTCCTTAAAGAGGAACTGCAGTCTGCTCACATAATTTGTAATAAAACATCTTTGCCGTGCTGAAGCTTCCCCCCAACACTTTGCATATTTTATATACATAATGTGATTCTGTACTTGCCAAATATGCTGCAGAAATCTCCCTCCACTGAGTCTGGCTGCATCCATTTTAACTGTGGGCAGCTGAAGCTGCTACCTGTTCACTTCCTGGATTTACACAAACAGGCACACCTCCAGCTCTGCAGCCCTGCAGCTCTCATTGGCCCTCTTATGACTCACCCATCCTCCCTTCCTGGCAATCTCTCGTGAGAGTGAGAGAAAGAGCTGTGCATGATGTCATAAGCCTAGGCTTATTACCAGACAAGAAACAGGAAGTGGGCTATATAAAGATATTTACAAAAAAAATGTTATACTATCCAAAGTTAAAACAAGGGCAGAAGATTTAATAGATGGAAAGAAACACTAAAGTTAGCCCGATTTTAAAAAAATTTTTATTCTAGAATATAAAAGATAATGTTAAGCCAAGTAAATAGATACCCAACATGTCATGCTTTAAAATTGCGCACACTCGTAGAATGCTACCAAAATTTGGTACTTAAAAATCCCCATAGGCGACAGATTGAACGCCGTTTACATATGTGGGAGTGACGTACGTAAGCGTTCGCTTCTGCGTGCGAGCACGTGGGGACGGGGCGCTTTAAAAATGTTTCCTTTTATTGTTTATTTTTTTTATTGTTTATTTTTTTCATTTTTTTTATTTTATTCCTGTTACAAGGGATGTAAACATCTGTTATAATAGGAATAGGGCATGACAGATCCTCTTTACAGCGAGATCTGGGGACTATAAGTCCCCAGATCTCGCCTCTAGGCTGGAAAGCCTGAAATAAAAAATAAATAAAAACCAATTTTGGCTTCTCAGCCGAGGAAATGGCAGTGTTTACATCTACCGAGGCTGGATGTGATGTCATAATGTCGTGCCCGGCCTCCGAAGGTCATAGAGACTGCCGGGGACCACCTGGTCCGCAGATTTCTCTATGATAAATGGCCACCGCCGGCTGATTCATTCTCCAGCTCGCAGATCGCATGGGCTAGCCTGTAGAAACACCAGAGGAGAGGCGGGAGAGGGGGGGATGTCCCCTCCCGCCACCTGTAAAAACAATCAAGTGGCTGAGCAGCTGATACTACCTCTGTATCCCCTTAGCCACTTTGTCACCTGAGTGTGGTTATGGCCCATGCAATTACCTGAAATGGATATTATTATGTTTATATTGTATGTTTTCACTTAATACATATTTTGGACTAGTTTTTTACTCTGTATTTTTGTTTGTCTAGAGCAGTGGTCATCAACCCCGTCCTCAGGGCCCACTAACGGGCCAGGTTTGCGAGATAACTGAAATACATCACATATTATTTTCATTTGCTGCTCAGTAATTACAGTAGTCTAGTCTGCATCTCCCCAAGGTAATACATAAAACCTGGCCTGTTAATGGGTCCTGAAGACAGGGTTGATGACCACTGGTCTAGAGTACATAGTCTAGCTCCTGAGGAAGCGATTTGGCGTAAAACATGTTGAGCTCCAACAAGCTAGGTCAATACTAGTGATGGACGAACTTCCGACGGGACGTTTCGCGAACGCGAAACGCGAACGGACACAAACGTTCGCGAAAACGACCGTTCGCCGCGGGCTCCATTGACTTCAATGGGAGGCGAATTTCGCAAACCTTTAGGTCGAATTTGCGGCCACGGGGTAATTATTAGGGGGTAGCACGTAGTCCCACCACCTGGACAATAGCATAATACATGTATGAGGTGAATTTGGGATCGATAACTACAAGCATTTTTTTTTTATTTGGGAAATTGTTCTGACAATTCAGGACTATGGAGCTAATGAAGGCAATGGAGGAGAGGGAAGGTCAGGGACCAGGGTAGGCAAACAAGAGGGTGCAGGAGATACAGAGCACTGACAGCAGCACCGTAATACAGAGCACTGACATCAGCACCGTGACATACAGCGCTGACAGCAGCTCCGTGACATACAGCGCTGACAGCAGCTCCGTGACATACAGCGCTGACAGCAGCTCCGTGACATACAGCGCTGACAGCAGCTCCGTGACATACAGCGCTGACAGCAGCTCCGTGACATACAGCGCTGACAGCAGCACCGTGACATACAGCGCTGACAGCAGCTCCGTGACATACAGCGCTGACAGCAGCTCCGTGACATACAGCGCTGACAGCAGCTCCGTGACATACAGCACTGACAGCAGCTCCGTGACATACAGCGCTGACAGCAGCTCCGTGACATACAGCGCTGACAGCAGCACCGTGACATACAGCGCTGACAGCAGCTCCGTGACATACAGCGCTGACAGCAGCTCCGTGACATACAGCGCTGACAGCAGCTCCGTGACATACAGCGCTGACAGCAGCTCCGTGACATACAGCGCTGACAGCAGCTCCGTGACATACAGCGCTGACAGCAGCTCCGTGACATACAGCGCTGACAGCAGCTCCGTGACATACAGCGCTGACAGCAGCTCCGTGACATACAGCGCTGACAGCAGCTCCGTGACATACAGCGCTGACAGCAGCTCCGTGACATACAGCGCTGACAGCAGCACCGTAAGCAGCCCCAGGAGGAAGTCAGCACAGCACAGGGATGGTGTGATCCCCTCATAATAAGAACCCCCAGGAGGAAGTCAGCACAGCACAGGGATGGTGGGAGCCCCTCATAATAAGAACACCCAGGAGGAAGTCAGCACAGCACAGGGATGGTGGGAACCCCTCATAATAAGCAGCCCCAGTAGAAATATGACACCGCTCAACCTCTTCAAAGAGGAGGGTAGGGGCATATAGTACGGTGTGCTTTTTTGGGTCAGGGAAGTGAGCCAAATGAATTAAGAAGGTCTGTGTGCTTGATTCCAAAAATTGTTTATAGACATATACATGGTCTACTGATCACATGTGTTGAATTCCTCCGAGATCCATGCCTCATTCATTTTTAGAAATGTGAGGTAGTTAACACTGTGGTGAGCTAGGCGAGTACGCTTATCGGTCACAATCCCCCCTGCTGCGCTGAACGTCCTTTCGGACAGGACACTGGATGAGGGGCAAGCCAACAGTTCGATTGCAAATTGGGCAAGCTCTGGCCAGAGGTCAAGCCTGCCCACCCAGTAGTCTAGGGGTTCATCACTCCTCAGAGCGTCCACATCGGCCGTTAACCCAATGTAGTCGGACACCTGACGGTCTAGGCGTTCCCTGATGCTGGATCCGGATGACACCTGTCGATGGGTCGGCTGAAAGAATGACCTCATATCCGAAGTCACCAACACATCTTCAAACCGGCCTCTTCTTGCAGGCGCTGTTGGATTGGTACCCGCAAATCCTTCTCTGGGAGTGGGAATTGCTCCTCTGCCAGCGCACGCAAAAGCAGAATGCAGCATTTCTCGAAGCAAGGCCTGGAAGTGCTGCATTCTGACAGCCCTCTGCGACGGCGGTAACATTTCCGCCATTTTGTGTTTGTACCGGGGGTCTAAGTACGTTGCCACCCAGTACTGGTCCTTGACCCTCATGCTTTTTATACGGGGGTCCCTATTAAAACACTGGAGCATGAAGGCCCCCATTTGCACTAAAGTGGAAGCGGTGTGGTGGCCTGGCTCCTGCTCATCATCCAGGATAATGTCGTCCTCTTCATTCTCCTCTCCCCATCCTCGCACAACAGGGATCCCAGAAAGGTTTAAAGCATGCTCTTCTTGCTCCTGCTCATCCGCCCCGGCACCATCCTCCTCTGACTCCTCATCAGACTCCTGTTGTTGACTTGTCTCAGATAGAGTAGCCCCCCCTGGGAATTCATCCAGCATTGCGACTTCCTCATCTTCCCGCTCCTGCTCCTCCACAGCCTGATCAATGACACGACGCAATGCACGCTCCAGAAAGAAGGCATAAGGTACCATGTCACTGATGGCGCCATGGCTGCGACTGACCAGTTTGGTGATCTCCTCAAATGGCCGCAGAAGTCTGCATGTGTCGCGCATGAGCAGCCACTGGCGCGGTGAAAAAAAACCCAGCTCCCCAGAACCGTTTCTTTCGCAGAGTTCATACAGGTAGACGTTAACTGCACGTTTCTGCTGGAGCAGCCTATCAAGCATATAGAAGGTTGAGTTCCATCGCGTCGGGCAATCGCAAATAAGACGTCTGACCGGCAGATGGTGTCGCCGCTGAATGTCAGCAAGGCGAGCCATGGCCGTGTAAGATCTTCTGAAATGGGCCGAGATTTTCCTTGCCTGCCGCAAGATGTCCTGGACCCCAGGGTATTTGACAAGGAATCGCTGCACGACCAAGTTTAAGACGTGTGCCATGCACGGCACGTGCGTGATTTTGCCCTGTTTCAATGCGCTAAGCAGATTGGCACCGTTGTCACACACCACTTTACCAACTGTCAAATTGAGCGGTGTTAGCCACTCATCTGCCTGTGAACGCAAAGCTGAAAGGAGTGCCGGGCCAGTGTGGCTCTTTGCTTCCAGGCACAACAGACGCAGCACGGCATGGCAACGTCTCACCTGGCATGTGGAATAGGTTCTGGGGAGCTTGGGCGGTGCAGTGGAAGAGACGCTAGCAGCGGAAAAGGAGGAGGCAGCTGAGGAGGAGAGGGAGGAGGATGGAGTAGGAGGAGGAGAAGAAGAGTCAGGCCTGCATGCAATCCGTGGCGGTAAAACCAAATCTACACGGGTGCCACGGGTTACATGCTTGACGGCCGTCAGAAGGTTCACCCAGTGGGCAGTAAAACTGATATACCTTCCCTGCCCGTGTTTGCTAGACCACGTGTCTGTGGTCAGATGTATCTTGGCACCGACACTGTGTGCCAGAGATACATTCACTTGCCGCTGAACATGGCCATATAGCTCTGGGATGCCCTTCTCTGAGAAATACTTCCTTCCTGGGACCTTCCATTGTGGTGTTCCAATGGCCACAAATTTGCGAAAGGCCTCCGAGTCCACCAGTTTATATGGCAGTAGTTGGCGGGCTATGAGTTCTGACAAGCCAGCCGCCAACCGTTGGGCAAGAGGGTTATCCGGCGTCATCATTTTTTTACGCTCAAACATTAGGCCCACGGAAGCCTGCCTTTTTGCAGAAAAATGTGAGCTTGGCGTGATGGAAGGTGGAGTGGAGGACAATTGTGAGGAGAGAGGAGAAGGAGAAGTAGAAGACGAGGCTGGACGGTGAGAGCCTGCAGTGTGGCTTTGTGTGTTCCGTTGCTCCCACTGGGCTCGGTGATGGCTGCTCATGTGCCTTCTTAAGGCGGTCGTCCCTAGGTGAGTATTGGGCTTACCGCGACTAACGCGTTGACTGCAAAGATTGCAGATGGCAACGCTATTGTCAGCAGCGGACACGTTAAAAAAAGCCCACACTGCGGAGCCATGTGCCGGTGTCCTGGGAGCGCCAGATGTGACCGTACATGGTCGATGACTCGCTCCTGATACATTTGCAGTCTGCTTTGTCCCTGCTGTGCAATGTAAGTCATTGCTGCTTCTCCTCCCTATCTGCTGGTCCATATCTCCCTCTGAACTCCCCTCCTCTTCCTCTCTTGTGGGCACCCACGTGACATCACTAGACACGTCATCATCAACGTCACCTTCCCCACCGCTATAAGTAGAGTAGGCAGCAACACCGGGGACCAACCTCCTCCTTGGGCTGATCTGGGTACTGGCGTCAGACTGCTGAGTAGCGCTTGTTGCTACCTCCTCTTCCTGATCCAATACCAAGAGTGGCTGCGCATCAGAAATGTCCTCTTGATATGGATCGGAAAATAATTCCAGTGACTCAAGCGGAAGGTATGTGGTGGTGGTGGTGGTGGTCGTGTTGTTGGTGGTAGTGTCTTTGGGGGTGCACATAGCAGAGAGTGAAGAAGAGGGTGCAGATCGAGAGGATGAGGAGGGTGCAGAAGAGTAAGGCTGAGCGAGCCACTCAACCAAGTCTGGTGCATCCTTTAAAGTAATTGAACGCACCTTCTGCAACTTCCCACTTTGGCTCAAGCCTGTTGCTCCTGCCCTACCCCTACCACCCCTGCGGAAGGGCCTGCCTCTTCCTCTGCATGTCATTTTTTAAATGACCCTGTGACAAAACTCTTAGTCCCTATACCGCTGAAGGACTGCTGCAGTATAGGTGAGCGGTCAGCAGTGGTGCACGTCAACCCTATCTATTGTGGACCTATAGCGGTCCTTACAGAACAGCAGACTGTACCGCACTCAAGCCTATGTACCGTAGCACCCTATACCAAGTTACCAGTCCTTATAAGAACTTTTGTGGACCAAGCAGGTTGTGTATTAGTGTTTAGCAGACTGTACGTCAGTCCCTATACCGCTGAAGGACTGCTGCAGTATAGGGCAGCGGTCAGCAGTGGTGCACGTCAACCCTATCTATTGTGGACCGATAGCGGTCCTTACAGAACAGCAGACTGTACCGCACTCAAGCCTATGTACCGTAGCACCCTATACCAAGTTACCAGTCCTTATAAGAACTTTTGTGGACCAAGCAGGTTGTGTGTTAGTGTTTAGCAGACTGTGCGTCAGTCCCTATACCGCTGAAGGACTGCTGCAGTATAGGGCAGCGGTCAGCAGTAGTGCACGGCAACCCTATGTATTGTGGACCGATAGCGGTCCTTACAGAACAGCAGACTGTAACGCACTCAGGCCTATGTACCGTAGCACCCTATACCAAGTTACCAGTCCTTATAAGAACTTTTGTGGACCAAGCAGGTTGTGTGTTAGTGATTAGCAGACTGTACGTCAGTCCCTATACCAATGAAGGACTGCTGCAGTATAGGGCAGCGGTCAGCAGTAGTGCACGGCAACCCTATGTATTGTGGACCGATAGCGGTCCTTACAGAACAGCAGACTGTAACGCACTCAGGCCTATGTACCGTAGCACCCTATACCAAGTTACCAGTCCTTATAAAAACTTTTGTGGACCAAGCAGGTTGTGTGTTAGTGTTTAGCAGACTGTGCGTCAGTCCCTATACCGCTGAAGGACTGCTGCAGTATAGGGCAGCGGTCAGCAGTGGTGCACGTCAACCCTATCTATTGTGGACCGATAGCGGTCCTTACAGAACAGCAGACTGTACCGCACTCAAGCCTATGTACCGTAGCACCCTATACCAAGTTACCAGTCCTTATAAGAACTTTTGTGGACCAAGCAGGTTGTGTATTAGTGTTTAGCAGACTGTACGTCAGTCCCTATACCGCTGAAGGACTGCTGCAGTATAGGGCAGCGGTCAGCAGTGGTGCACGTCAACCCTATCTATTGTGGACCGATAGCGGTCCTTACAGAACAGCAGACTGTACCGCACTCAAGCCTATGTACCGTAGCACCCTATACCAAGTTACCAGTCCTTATAAGAACTTTTGTGGAACAAGCAGGTTGTGTGTTAGTGATTAGCAGACTGTACGTCAGTCCCTATACCAATGAAGGACTGCTGCAGTATAGGGCAGCGGTCAGCAGTAGTGCACGGCAACCCTATGTATTGTGGACCGATAGCGGTCCTTACAGAACAGCAGACTGTACTGCACTCAGGCCTATGTACCGTAGCACCCTATACCAAGTTACCAGTCCTTATAAAAACTTTTGTGGACCAAGCAGGTTGTGTGTTAGTGTTTAGCAGACTGTGCGTCAGTCCCTATACCGCTGAAGGACTGCTGCAGTATAGGGCAGCGGTCAGCAGTAGTGCACGGCAACCCTATGTATTGTGGACCGATAGCGGTCCTTACAGAACAGCAGACTGTAACGCACTCAGGCCTATGTACCGTAGCACCCTATACCAAGTTACCAGTCCTTATAAGAACTTTTGTGGACCAAGCAGGTTGTGTGTTAGTGATTAGCAGACTGTACGTCAGTCCCTATACCAATGAAGGACTGCTGCAGTATAGGGCAGCGGTCAGCAGTAGTGCACGGCAACCCTATGTATTGTGGACCGATAGCGGTCCTTACAGAACAGCAGACTGTAACGCACTCAGGCCTATGTACCGTAGCACCCTATACCAAGTTACCAGTCCTTATAAAAACTTTTGTGGACCAAGCAGGTTGTGTGTTAGTGTTTAGCAGACTGTGCGTCAGTCCCTATACCGCTGAAGGACTGCTGCAGTATAGGGCAGCGGTCAGCAGTGGTGCACGTCAACCCTATCTATTGTGGACCGATAGCGGTCCTTACAGAACAGCAGACTGTACCGCACTCAAGCCTATGTACCGTAGCACCCTATACCAAGTTACCAGTCCTTATAAGAACTTTTGTGGACCAAGCAGGTTGTGTATTAGTGTTTAGCAGACTGTACGTCAGTCCCTATACCGCTGAAGGACTGCTGCAGTATAGGGCAGCGGTCAGCAGTGGTGCACGTCAACCCTATCTATTGTGGACCGATAGCGGTCCTTACAGAACAGCAGACTGTACCGCACTCAAGCCTATGTACCGTAGCACCCTATACCAAGTTACCAGTCCTTATAAGAACTTTTGTGGAACAAGCAGGTTGTGTGTTAGTGATTAGCAGACTGTACGTCAGTCCCTATACCAATGAAGGACTGCTGCAGTATAGGGCAGCGGTCAGCAGTAGTGCACGGCAACCCTATGTATTGTGGACCGATAGCGGTCCTTACAGAACAGCAGACTGTAACGCACTCAGGCCTATGTACCGTAGCACCCTATACCAAGTTACCAGTCCTTATAAGAACTTTTGTGGAACAAGCAGGTTGTGTGTTAGTGATTAGCAGACTGTACGTCAGTCCCTATACCAATGAAGGACTGCTGCAGTATAGGGCAGCGGTCAGCAGTAGTGCACGGCAACCCTATGTATTGTGGACCGATAGCGGTCCTTACAGAACAGCAGACTGTAACGCACTCAGGCCTATGTACCGTAGCACCCTATACCAAGTTACCAGTCCTTATAAGAACTTTTGTGGACCAAGCAGGTTGTGTGTTAGTGATTAGCAGACTGTACGTCAGTCCCTATACCAATGAAGGACTGCTGCAGTATAGGGCAGCGGTCAGCAGTAGTGCACGGCAACCCTATGTATTGTGGACCGATAGCGGTCCTTACAGAACAGCAGACTGTAACGCACTCAGGCCTATGTACCGTAGCACCCTATACCAAGTTACCAGTCCTTATAAGAACTTTTGTGGACCAAGCAGGTTGTGTGTTAGTGTTTAGCAGACTGTGCGTCAGTCCCTATACCGCTGAAGGACTGCTGCAGTATAGGGCAGCGGTCAGCAGTAGTGCACGGCAACCCTATGTATTGTGGACCGATAGCGGTCCTTACAGAACAGCAGACTGTAACGCACTCAGGCCTATGTACCGTAGCACCCTATACCAAGTTACCAGTCCTTATAAGAACTTTTGTGGACCAAGCAGGTTGTGTGTTAGTGATTAGCAGACTGTACGTCAGTCCCTATACCAATGAAGGACTGCTGCAGTATAGGGCAGCGGTCAGCAGTAGTGCACGGCAACCCTATGTATTGTGGACCGATAGCGGTCCTTACAGAACAGCAGACTGTAACGCACTCAGGCCTATGTACCGTAGCACCCTATACCAAGTTACCAGTCCTTATAAAAACTTTTGTGGACCAAGCAGGTTGTGTGTTAGTGTTTAGCAGACTGTGCGTCAGTCCCTATACCGCTGAAGGACTGCTGCAGTATAGGGCAGCGGTCAGCAGTAGTGCACGGCAACCCTATGTATTGTGGACCGATAGCGGTCCTTACAGAACAGCAGACTGTAACGCACTCAGGCCTATGTACCGTAGCACCCTATACCAAGTTACCAGTCCTTATAAGAACTTTTGTGGACCAAGCAGGTTGTGTGTTAGTGATTAGCAGACTGTACGTCAGTCCCTATACCAATGAAGGACTGCTGCAGTATAGGGCAGCGGTCAGCAGTAGTGCACGGCAACCCTATGTATTGTGGACCGATAGCGGTCCTTACAGAACAGCAGACTGTAACGCACTCAGGCCTATGTACCGTAGCACCCTATACCAAGTTACCAGTCCTTATAAGAACTTTTGTGGAACAAGCAGGTTGTGTGTTAGTGATTAGCAGACTGTACGTCAGTCCCTATACCAATGAAGGACTGCTGCAGTATAGGGCAGCGGTCAGCAGTAGTGCACGGCAACCCTATGTATTGTGGACCGATAGCGGTCCTTACAGAACAGCAGACTGTAACGCACTCAGGCCTATGTACCGTAGCACCCTATACCAAGTTACCAGTCCTTATAAGAACTTTTGTGGACCAAGCAGGTTGTGTGTTAGTGATTAGCAGACTGTACGTCAGTCCCTATACCAATGAAGGACTGCTGCAGTATAGGGCAGCGGTCAGCAGTAGTGCACGGCAACCCTATGTATTGTGGACCGATAGCGGTCCTTACAGAACAGCAGACTGTACTGCACTCAGGCCTATGTACCGTAGCACCCTATACCAAGTTACCAGTCCTTATAAAAACTTTTGTGGACCAAGCAGGTTGTGTGTTAGTGTTTAGCAGACTGTGCGTCAGTCCCTATACCGCTGAAGGACTGCTGCAGTATAGGGCAGCGGTCAGCAGTAGTGCACGGCAACCCTATGTATTGTGGACCGATAGCGGTCCTTACAGAACAGCAGACTGTAACGCACTCAGGCCTATGTACCGTAGCACCCTATACCAAGTTACCAGTCCTTATAAGAACTTTTGTGGACCAAGCAGGTTGTGTGTTAGTGATTAGCAGACTGTACGTCAGTCCCTATACCAATGAAGGACTGCTGCAGTATAGGGCAGCGGTCAGCAGTAGTGCACGGCAACCCTATGTATTGTGGACCGATAGCGGTCCTTACAGAACAGCAGACTGTACCGCACCCAAGCCTATGTACCGTAGCACCCTAGACAGACCAAGTTACCAGTCCTGATAAAGAGCTTTGTGGAACAAGTGAGTTGTGAATGATTAGCAGACTGCAGCAGAAGGGCAGCAGTCAAGTATAATATTCTTTCTATATTTGGAAGAAAGAATATTATACGTGTACAAGCCTATTACCGTACCACTGATACCAGTCCTGAAAAGAACCTTTGTGGAACTAATAGTAACAGCAAGTCTTTAAAATTATCCTCACTGCCTGACACACTGCTTCCTGCCTGTCCCTATACAAATTGGCAAAAAAGAGTAGGCTGGAACGATTAGCTGGAACAGCTCTTTTGTGGACCTGATAGTAACAGCTAATGATGATGATGATGATGATGATGAAGAAAGACTAATCTGGCTGAGCTGTCCCTAAAATAGCAGCATACAGCGCTCTGTCCCTTTATCTAAACTGACAAAAGAAACTCAGGCTGCTGACCTAACACCTATACCAGTCCTGAAAAGAACTTTTGTGTACCAAATAGCTAGCGTTTTCTCTGTCCCTACTCCACACAGGATCCTTTCCCTACAGTGACAGAAGAAAGAATGTAAAATGGCCACCGGATCGGGTGTATTTATAGGTTAGGGGGAATGTCCAAGTGTCCATGAGCTGTCATGTCTCAATTGGTTGTCCTGTAACACATGATAAACGTGTCACGAAAGGTTAAAGTTCTTGTATACATTAAACACGTAAGTCCGCCGGGGCGAACGACGGAAAAAGGCGTTCGAACCCGCGGACGGCGAAAGTCGGAAATTCGCCGCGAAACGACCGCCGGGCGAACCGTTCGGCCATCACTAGTCAATACACACTAATCCCCTCTGGACAGTGACAGACTTATACCCGCTGGCTGAAATAACAACATCTGTTTAGTATCTTCATATAAACAAGTGGAGAGATTATCTGCTCACTCAGCTGTCAAAAGAAAGCATCTGGGCAATCTGCCAAGTTTAGAACTTGAAACATTGTAACTTACTTCTTAGATCAAAGGGATAGAACTTCTTGTGTAAACAAATAATCTGGGCAGTCTGCAAAGCTTTCAACCACTGTAAATGCAGGAAGTTTAACCACTTAAAGTCTAAATCTTTTTCTGACACTTCTTTCTCAAGTTAAAATCAATATTTTTCGCTAGAAAATGACTTGGAACCCCTAAACATTATATATATATATCTATATATATATATATATATATATATATATATATATATATATATATATATATTTAGCAGAGACCCTAGGGAATAAAATGGCAATTGCTGCAATATTTATATGTCACACTGTATGTGATGTTACGCCGTGAGAATGGTGAGAGAATCGTGATCTATCTTCTAAGCAAAAAAATTGTGATTCTCATTTAAGCCAGAATCGTGCAACTCTACATACTAGTAGCTTATTTTGAATATATATATATATAAATATATATATATATATATATATATATATATATATATATATATAAATAAACTTTTTTTTTTCCATGAAATTTTAGACCCGATAGGTTTTTTTAAAGACATGAAATAAAAGGTTTTCCTTTCGTTGCGTTGGTGCCTAAAAAGCACGTAGTCTGTTTACTCCATTTTGTTCAAATGATTAGGACGTGGCACTTTGTTACTGCTCCAAATATCCACAGAACCATCCTGTCATGATGTAATCTGTCCCATCTAAATTCAAGATTAGAAAAAAGAAAACATACATTAAATATAAGCAAACCACTTTTAAAATTCTTAAACAAGCTCCACAGCATATGTATTTTATTATTTTTACAGGTTGAGGAAATGAGTTGAGGATAAGGCAACATCATTTTAAAGTGTACATTTAGGCAAAACTTCTCCTTTTTGTTTTGTATAGGGTAGGGAAGGGGAGGATTGAACCCCTCTCTTAGTCAAAACTTTTTTTTTTTTTTTTGGATAGGGTAGGTAAGGGTTGAACCCCTGTCATATTTGTTTTAGTTTTAGTTTTTTTGCTATCATGACCCATTGATGAGCTTTTCCTTCACTATCTGTCCCTGAGAACCAACGGGAAGTAAGAAGAAGCAAGGGGAAATTCTATCTCAGACAGAACAGGTGTTCCATTTGGAAGATTTCCACTTACAGCATCTCACAAAAGTGCGTACACCCCTTACATTTTTGTAACTATTTTATTATACCTTCTCCTGTGACAACACTGACCAGTGACCAGTATGAGTGAGAGAGAATGATAACACCATATGTAATACACCTGCTCCCCATTCACACCTGAGACCTTGTAAAACGAATGAGTCACATGACACCAGTGAGGGAAAATGGCTAATTGGGCAAAATTTGGACATTTTCACTTAGGGGTGTACTCACGTTTGTTGCCAGCAGTTTAGACATTAATGGCTGTGTTGAGTTATTTTGAGTGGGCAGCAAATTTACACTGCTTTACAAGCTGTACACTCGCTGCTTTACATTGTAGCAAAGTGTCATTTCTTTAGTGTTGTCACATGAAAAGATATAATAAAATATTTACAAAAATGTGAGGGGTGTACCTACTTTTGTGAGATACTGTACCTATTTTTCTGGTTACAACTTTAAAATATTTTCCATTCCAAGCTGTCTTGATGACAATAGCTTAGTGCCAAAGATCTGGAACCCAAACTGCTTGTTCTGTATTCTTCGTCTTGTAATACCCTTTGGTTCCAGAAGGTGGTATACTGGATCCCTTTATTCTCTTACACTCTCTTGAAATGATATCTGAGGCATTCTATCATAAAGACTAGGGTAGAGGGGCAAAGAAATCTAGACCAATTGCTCATTCTGTGGTTAGTAACTGAGATGCTGCTACCAATTAAAGTTTTTTTTCCCTCAAGCTGTTTTAGAAAAGTAAACTTGTAATAGCATTTACCTCCACCTAAAGATGAATAGGGAAATTAATAAAATATAGTTTATATAAATACACACGCACACAATACTGTCTTATGCAGCAATGTAACAAATGTAAAATAAACAAAAGATGTCTTATGACACACGCAACATTTTCTATGTAACTCTTGCTGCCACTTCTGACAGTTTGTAATATGGATGACAGTGATGGTGGCTGGTTGTTCTATATTTGGTTCATATACTGGAAATGGTGTCTGGGTCTATTTTGGAAATAAGCATGCTAGGGTGGAAACTATAGTGCTAAAATATTTAGGATAACATATTTACAGTTTATTAAGCACATTATGTGTATATTGATGCTAGATTGGAGAATAGATAAGTAAAAATAATGTCTGCGCTACAGGTGTGATAGTCTCCTTGCTAGTCCAATTCTCATGGAGCCCAAATAGACAGTCTTCCACCTTAGGGAAACAGTAGGGACAACTATAGGGCTCCACCAACCTGAACTATCAATTAATGCACTGTGTCCTTCCTGCATCCTTAATTCAAACCAAAACTTGGAACACAAAGGGTGAATGTGCAAAAAGGTAGACTTGGGCCTCATCCAAAGGAATACATACAAAACCTTTTAGGAAATCACCGGGGTAAAGACCCCAATATCCTATAATGACAAACTGACTATACCAGCCACAGAAAGGAGACATGTTGAATAAAGTCATTGTTTTTTTTATTAAACTAATCAAAATATTTCAAAGAAGATTTTATAACCCAACAGGGGAGAAATAATACATGAAATATACACACAATCAGTGGCGTCGCTAAGGGGTGGCTTTTGGGGCTATAACCCTGAATCTGGGGCCCATAGCCCCGAGTCTCTGCAGAGGTCCCCAAGGGGAGGGGAGGGGAGGGGAGGCTCTCTGGGGACCCTGATGCAGGGATGGATGGAGGCTCTCTGGGGACCCTGATGCAGGGGGGAGGCTCTCTGGGGACCCTGATTTAAGGGGGAGACTCTCTGGGGAGCCTGATTTAAGGGGCAGCACTAACCACTTAGCCACTGTGCTGTTTATTTGCATAAAATCTGCAGATCTCTGCGTGTAAACTCTGCAACTTTTTTTTTTACGTGCAACCAGTGGCATCGCTAGGGGGTGGCTTTTGGGGCTATAGAGCCGAGTCTCTGCAGGGAACCCAAGGGGAGGGGAGGCTCTCTGGGGAACCCGATGCAGGAGGGAGGCTCTCTGGGGAACCCGATGCAGGAGGGAGGCTCAATGGGGACCCTGATTTAAGGGAGGGGCTCTCTGGGGACCCTGATTTAAGGGAGGGGCTCTCTGAGGACCCTGATTTAAGGGAGGGGCTCTCTGGGGATATATATACACACACACACATATATATATTATATATATATGCCCTCCCAAGCGTATGACTTTCTTTACTATGCTGCTATGGGCTCTAGCCCAAGATCTTTTGTAGACCTAGCAATGCCCCTGCACACAATAAAATCAATATATACAAATTAGAATGATACAATCCATACAGTAGTATCATATGGTCTGTGCAGTCAAATTTTCGCCGCTAACTTGGCTTCTCCAGGACCCAAACATATGACAGATTTTAGTTACCTAGAATAACATAGTGTTAGTAATACATATATGTTGTGCAGCTAATGTATAAAGTTTAACCAAACAGTGCATCAGGTACTCCTACCAATAGAGCCCAGCAAAAGGTTGCTATGGTCTGTTGTGTTTCTCTGCCCACCCCAGGCGTTCAGGCTGGCTGACCTTTTTCTGGGCTCTATTGGTAGGAGTGCCTGATGCACTGTTTGGTTAAAGTTTATACATTATCTGTACAATATATATGTATTACTAACACTAATGTTATTCTAGATAACTCTAAAATCTGTCACATGTCTGGGTCCTAAAGAAACGAAGTTTCTGGCGAAATGATCGTACAGACAACACCATATGATACCACTGTATAGATTGTATCATTCTAATCTGAATATATTGATTTTATTGTGTGTATATTTCTTGTATTATTTATCCCCTGTTGGGGTATCAAATCTTTGAAATATTTAAAATTTGGTTTAATAAAAATTCAATGATTTTATTTAACGTCTCCTTTCTGTGGCCAGTATAGTCGGTCATTGTAGAATACTGGGGTCTTTACCCCCGTTATAAAAGAAGAAGGCACACCAGCCTAACTGTTTATTAAATAGTAAAAAGAAAAACCATTGTACTCACAAAAAGGGAATAAGCACAGGCGTTATGAATTGCACCAAGAGAGCGTGCCCCTGCAATCAGTGTGCAGTGGGGCAGCTGTTCGCATTGGCCCCCATGCAAGATCACAGCTATCACTGTAGTAGCATCGACTGCTACAGTGATTTCCAGTTTCCTAAATGGTCCATCTGGTATGAGCAATGAATATTTGCATTGTGCAAAGTTGGCATTCTGCGCACACAGAAGTAGTAAAAAGAGCACGGTTTTAAAACAGTGCTTCAGAAATGTATGTCTACTTACAGTATATGTTGCTTTTTTCCAAACTGAAAAATTGGCAGGTGGTTTAAAGCATAACTAAAGACAAAAACAAAATCTCCAAATAAAAATCTTCTGGTCACAAATTGCCAAATTTATTGCAGATCATTTTTGTTTTCCCAAATATTTGAAATCCTATCTAATCCCAAAAAAATGTTTTGCGCTATCTAGTATACTAACACGCATAGACAATTCACACTATAATTAATATGTAAATGAATAATACAAAAATTGATATTCATATAGAATACACTGAAATTAAATAAAGTAAATTAATACATAAATAATAAATGAATAAATGTCCCAAAATTCATAAATGTCATAAAAGGTGAAGACCAATCATGGCCTCCATGGCCCTCCTGGCCTGGGGTGCGGTTACATGCATTTCCAAGCCTCGGGGCTGGATAGGCGAAGCAACTGCGGGGACAGGCCTGAATGGATATCGAGGACTGGTGGTTCGAGAGTGGTCCAGTGCCATCTCATCTAAGGAGAGGCCCAGCAACTGGAGAAGCATCCAGGGGAGGATTCTTCAAGAGAAGGCTATGCACAAGGCTGGCTTCTCTGAAGGAGCCTGGAGGCTCAGTTGAAGGACACTTCATGGATCCACACTCATACGGTATCGCCGGACTGGCTGAGAGATACTGGTAACGTATGATAGCTCTATAAATTTGTCCCTCAGTTACACTCAAGTCTGTGGCAGAGACTTTTTCTCAAGTATTCTACGCTCAAGTCTGTGGCAGAGACTTTACTTTACTTAACACCCTACCGGCTGATAGGCCTAGTGAGAGGAGGTCTATCCGGGGGTTGTGAAAATCCAGCTGTGAAACGGTTATTCTCTGGATTTCTCCTATAAAGACTTTCCATTTTTGACAGTCCAAAGTACCTGAACTTCCTCCTAACCCTCTACCCTAAATTGAGAGATTCTGTTTATATTTTTAAATAAATAACCCAAAAGAAGATCCAGTGTCAGTTTCTACATTTCTTTGGGCCATCTACTACGGGAAACCCTAGACAGAGACGAGGTCAAGAAGGTAACGGTAAGCCCAATAAAACCAGCACCTCCTTCGGGGATCAGTGCTACACATGGACTACCAAAATGTGCTCCACCAAGAGGGATATCAAAGCCTCCTACCAGACTCTAAAGCCTAGTACACATGGGACAAATGTTGGGCATCATTGGGCGGTTGTATAAAAAAACAGCCAACATTCAGCCCATGTGTGCTGCAGTCACCCCCTCTTTCGAAGAGGCATGACCAAAAAAGGTCTAATGATCAGCTGAACAGAGTGTTCTGGCACAGGGGCCGTCCCCCTGTCATAACACAATAGCACAGCAGGGGAGATTATGGTACTAACATTGGATTGTTAGTACAGCGGGTATCAGGTGTTAGGTTTTTTTTTCATTCAGCTCTCTGCTCTGGTGAATGAAAAAAAAGACGACCAGTGTGTGATACGGGGCTTAAAGTGGAAGTAAACACCCCTATCGTTTTCAGCCAAGGAAGCTGCCATCTTTCCTCTGTTTAATCTTCAACTGCTATGGTGCTGCACATGTGATTCGTTATGACACCAGCCATTGGATGGTTTGATAGTTTGGCTGAGAGCACAGCCAATGTGCAGTTAGCATTCCCGGCATGCCTTTTTTTTTAAACTGTTTAAATCGATGGGTTTACTTCCACTTTAAGACCTCTATAAAGAAGGTCTGACAGTGCCTTAGGAAGAGATACCTCAAATGAGTGGATGAATGAGATACAGCTCAGCTCCAGTCTAAGATCAGCCAGTGCACCATGTAGCCATACCTATCTCCACTAAGTGCTTGTCAAGCCATAATTATACACCAGAAGAGAGACAGCATACTTGCAAAATTAATGAATTCAGGCTACCAAATGCAGAAAGAAAAGGGGATCACTCCTTGTGAAGTATTTAAAACACACAGTTTAATAAAGTAAAGTATACAGCATCAAGCTCCCTGGAGGGTGTGATGAGGTCACTACTAAAGCTCCGCCCTTCGATTACGCCGAAATGGACGCTGTCAATGGGGCAACAGAGGTTCCCATCTAATCTATTATGTTAATCTTGGGTGACATTAAACTAGAGAACTATTATAAACACTTGTGCACGCTCTTTTCCACTATGCTGCAAAGTAAATTGTTCTGTATTAATAAAAAAATAAAAAAAACACCACAATAATAGATAATCAAAACTCTCATTATATAAGTAAGCTATGAGGCTAGAGGTTTCCCATTGAATTCTGATGCCATTTGGTCTAGGTGACGTAAAACCAATCCACTACTGAGATATCACTGCCACCTTCATGTTATAAATGAGACGCCACTTAATCTAGAAGATATTAATGGTGACTTTTATTGCTGTATCCAGTGTAATATAAATTAGTCACAGTCAGTGCAGTAGTATCTGAAGCTCATTATTTGCTTCTCTTTTTCTTTTCTCTGGCTGTGGATGCCTTTTTTCTTTTTTTATTCATGCCCGTTAATGTAGGATATACTGTTATTCGAATTGTAAGGCATAAACCCCAATAAAACATATCTTGAAAAAATTTGAAAAAGCAAAAACAAACATTTAATATATTGCAACTTACCAGTCCTTATATGTGGTGGCTGTGTCCGTTTTATTTTTATTTTTTCCATCATTTTTACTAACATACTTCCTGTCTTTGTATGACAATGCTTTCCTACCCTATTGTATTAGGCTAACAGAAATAGGATAGAACTAACACAATACCCCCGTCCTCTTGTACCTAACATAGATGGGTGGGGTCCTATAGTCCTCAGAAGAATATAACTGGTAATAGGGCAACACAGGCAGCGAGCGCAGGAAGTTATCGGCTGACTTCTGGCAACAGTAGCAGGTATTTTTCATTGTTAGGCCTGTTTCACACGGGCTTATGCTTATATAAGAGCAGTGTGAACAGCAAGCTTTGACAAAGCATTTGCAGAGCTTTCAGCGAGGTTGTTGAAGCTTTTAAAGTACCATTCGGCTCCAGTTTGTAACTGCTGAACATAGATTCCAATGGAAATGTTGATTGCCACTATAAACAAGCTGCTAGCAGGCTTCAGCACTTTTTGAAGCTCATTAAAAGGCTGCTAGTAGCTTTCTTAAAGTTGCAGCCAACACTCCTAATAGGTTCTGTGTTCAACATTTACAAACTGGAGTTGAATGGTACATTAAAAGCTTCACTAAAGTTCACTGAAAGCTATATAAATGTTTTGTCAAAGCTTGCTATTCACGCTGCTCTTATACAAGTTGAAGCAAGTGTGAAAAGGCATTAGAGTTTACATACATTTTAGCTGTTTAGCAAATACCAAAAACTGAAATAGCAATTTTGGGTGTACTCAGTTTCTGCAAATAAACTCTAGATGCACAGAATATTAACATAAGCTATATTTAATGAAGTGTTAATTGGATTCTGATAATTACACACTCATTTTTATGTTATGTTATGTGTGTATGAAGAATGGGACACACCTAGAACATATGCATTAGTATATGTACTATATTTAGCAGAGAAGCAACAGTGCCCTAGAAATGAAGCAGGATGGTATATTACATGTACTGCTAAAGTTGACTTATGAAATAATAATCCCTCATTAATTAAGAAATCAGTCAAGTTCCAATCTGGAATGGAATCTCTGTATCATTCTTCTACTCAAGGTCAGATCTAACTAGCAATTATACCACTGATGAATCACTGAGGTGTAACTGGCACTTTCTCTAATGGTTGTCAGCCTCCTCACCAGCCAAAATATTGCAGAATCTTGATCACAAGAAAGAGCAAAGCAATGAGCTGACAACAATCTGGGATGACCAAAGAGGGAAGAATGTCATAGGAGACACTGAGGAACGTTTAGTAGTTTTGTCATTGACAAGTTGTGGCTAGCGGAAGAGACTTGAACCCCCATTCTAGGTAAATCATAACCCCTCGTTACTGCCTACAGTGTACACCAACACACACTGATTGCCTCCCCCCCAATAAAGAGGACCTGTCACCACCCATCAAAGTACCTGTCACAGTTCATCTGAGTACCTGTCACAGTCCATCAGAGTAACCGAGTACCTGTCACAATCCATCAGAGTACCCGAGTACCTGTCACAATCCATCAGAGAACCTGAGTACCTGTCACAATCCATCAAAGTACCTGTCACAGTTCATCTGAGTACCTGTCACAGTCCATCAGAGTACCCGAGTACCTCTCACAATCCATCAGAGTACCCGAGTACCTCTCACAATCCATCAGAGTACCCGTCACAATCCATCAGAGTACCCGAGTACCTGTCACAGCCCATCAGAGTACCCGAGTACCTGTCACAGTCCATATGAATACTGAGTACCTGTCACCGCCCTTCATAGTATCCGGATACCAGTCACCAGCCCATCAGAGTACCCAAATACTAGTCACCAGCCCACCAATACCCGAGTACCTGTCACCAGGCCATCAGAGTACCCGAGTACCTGTCGCCAGGCCATCAGAGTACCCGAGTACCTGTCGCCAGCCCATCAGAGTAACCGAGTACCTGTCACCAGCCCATCAGAGTAACTGAGTACCTGTGTCCAGCTCATCAGAGTACCCATCTGCAGCACATGCCTCATAGAATATATGTTGGGGTGTTTGGGTAATTTTGTAGGCAATTCCACTGGGCTGGTGCTCAAGGACCTTCAAAAGTGTGATAGGTAGGAATGAAATGAGATGTGTAATTTATGCTCCTAGAACGCCTGAAGGTACAACTTCAATGTTGGTCCTCTGTATGTGGGCAGGCTGTGTAAAAAGTCTCAGTCTGTAGTATCGCCATACTCGGAAGAGTTACAGAATGTGTTTTAGGGTGTAATTTTTGCTATATACCTGCTATGTGTTGGAGATATAAATTGACAACTTTGTGTAAAAAATATAAAAAAAAGCGTTTATTTTTTTCCACGTTTTCCAAAAAATTAACCTTTCAAAAGACTCATTCTGCCTCATAGATTATACGTTGGGGTTTTTCCTTTCCAAAATGGGGTCATTTTGTGGACAATTCCATTGTCCCGGGGGCTCCAGGGCCTTCAAAAGTGTAATAGGTGGTTGAGAAATGAGATGTGTCATTTATGCTCCTAGAACGCCTGAAAGTGCCACGTCAATGTTGGGCCTTTGTGTGAGAAATAACCGGTTAATATGACAATTTTGTTAAAAAAAAACAACTCACCAGCTTCTAAAGTTTTTGATCCATTGAAAAAATAAAGAAACGCTAACAAACGCTATTGCATGAACATTAAAAAATGTTGAAAGACTTCCTGCAAAGCTACTGGTGTTTCTATAACATTATTTTAATGTCCAGTGTGCATGGAGCCTTATGCAGCTGAGAACAGAAGGAATGCGATCGCTTAGAAAAAAGGGGAAAAAAACGGAAAATTGTGTCACCTTTCTGTAATTTTCCTTTTCTGGTGCATTCTCATGGCAGCAGACATATAGGTTGTGACTCCACCCCCACAACCTGATAGGACTGGTTGACTATAAATCGAAGACAGACTCTGCAGCATTCTCTGTAACTCTTACCATTTGGGTGGGCATCTGTATGCTGCCATGAAGATGCACCAGGAAAGGAAAATTACGGAAAGTTGAGTATACAATTTTCCGTTTTCCTGGTGCATCATGGCAGTATACATATGGGGACTAACTCACCATATGGGAGGGTGAAAAAAAACAAATTTGTAAGCATCAGTAGCGCAAGTATGCACCATGAATTTTCCAAATTTTACTGTTGCAAACCGGATTCACCTATTAAAGTGGTTGTAAACCCTTACAAACCACTTTGATCTACAGGTAAGCCTAGATTAAGGCTTACCTGTAGGTCCAAGCAATATCTCCTAAACCTATATGGTTTAGGAGATATTTGCCCAAAAACGGGCACCGCTGTCTACGGCGCATGCGCCGTAGACAGCGGCGCGCAGGCGCACTGAGCGCGCCATTTCCAAGAATGGAGCTGCCGCGCGTGTCGACTCCCCTGCGCATGTGCGGGAGTGACGTCATCGCGGCTTCGCGGAATGACAGCGGCGGAGCTGTGAGACGCCACCAGCAAGATGGATGCGGCGGACTACAGGGGACAGCGGCGACTTCGCTGGCTCCTGTGTCAGGTAAGTGACACATAATGGGCTACTATGCGATGCATAGTAGTCCATTATGCTTTGCCTTTGCAGGGAATGAAAGAGGAAGTAAACCCATCAGGGTTTACTTCCTCTTTAAAGTATAATGAAGGTGTCCTGGGAGGACCATATTGCTGACTTGCAAATAACCTCAGTAGACACTCAGCGCTGAGCTGTCCACAGAGCTGGCACTGCCCTAGTTAAATGTGCTCTTAAGACCTGCAAAACAGGAAGGCCTTGAAGAGTAGGCTCTTTTAATTGTCTTAATCCAGGAGATGACTGAACGTGTTGATGCTGACTGACCCTGCCTTAAGCCACACTGGAACCAAGAACATATTTCAGCTTTCCTGAATGAAAAGGTAGCTGCCAAGCAAGTCACCAGCGTTAGCTTAACATCCAGGGGATGTGGTTCTCTCAACCAAGAAAGATGGCAAAATTAACTTCCTGGTTAAATTGGAAGGAGAAAGACACCCCATGGATAAAAGCACTGCAGTCTGGAGTTTTAGGACTATTCTGTCTGGGTAGAACGTTAAGTGAGGCTCCTTGAGTACAAAGCCTGTAGTTCTGACATTCTTTTTCACAAAGGTTGTAGCAACCAGAAATACGGTCTTTAGAGTTTTCAGAGTGTAGTCAATTCTGTGGGATAGAAATGAGGCCTTGATAGAAATGAAAACCATAAGCAAGTTCCACATAGGGAACAATGGTTTCCTGGGAGGTCTATATCTTCATGCAAGCCTTTTAAGAATTGCATCACTGAAGGGTGAAGGACTCCTTAAACCCTTGCAAGTGCAGACAAGGCTGAACTTTGAGCTTTAAACATATTTGAACCTAGGCCCCTGTTCAGCCCCAGTTGTAAGAACTATAGAACCTTGGCTGGTTTAGGTGATAAAGGACTCCAGGCTTTTCTGCGTGAGATCTGCATCATTTTCCCATACCCTTTGTTAAATCTTATTCATGAAGATCTCTCTGGTTTGACACAAGTTAGGCACTACCTGCAGTGAGCATGCTTGACTTGGTAGCAACTGCCTCAACTTCCATGCCATCAAAAGTAGTCTCTTGGAGCTGGATGGCAAAACTGTCCATGAGAGAATGAATCCATCATCACTGGAAGCAGCAGTGGTGAGAGAGAGAGACAGAGGGAGACAGAGAGAGAGAGACACACACACACACACACACACACACACACACACACACACACACACACACACACACTAGAGCCTCCTAAGCCAAAATTGCATATTTGCAATTATTGATACAGGAAGCTCCACTGCTGTCTAGGCACAGTACAAATCTTGCTCCTTAGTAGTAGTGAATGACAGATCTAGATCTAATTTTCGGACTAGAGCCACCTTGAATGTGACATGTCTTGCCATCTACATTCATGATGCATTCATCATTGGAGGAGACTGCAGCAGGTTGACCTTTATCTTTTTCAGGGTATATAGTTTTGACAGCCTGTTTATAAGGGCATTTTTCTCTGACACCTTCAATTCTTCCTGGATTAACTCTTCCAGTTGAGTTTCCTCCACTTCAACCCAGACAATTGTGTCCTTAGCTGCCCTTGCAAAAAAAAAAAGTCTCTATTGGGCAATCTTCAAAGCTTGTAGCCCCTTTAATGCTTTAGTCTCGTGGCAAGCTTTCCTATTTGGACACCACCTACTGGCTCTGGTTGGAAGTGCTAGGCAATTCATGCACCGAAGCTTGTCACCTTTCCACCAAGAATGCAGCAACCATTAGGGCTGGTAATCTGTGATGTTTGTAAATGGGGAACAAACAAAATGAGAGGTGAGATGATGACATTGATCAATGTTGCCTGTATGTCTGCGCTAAGGATGAGCTCAGGCGTGTTTGCATGGGCCACGTGCCTGTGATTAGCGCAGCACCGACCTCCTGGCAGGCTCAACACGTGGACCATGAGAACATGCCCGAGCTCATCCCTAGTCTGCTCTTGAACAGTGACTGTTCTGGCTTTTAGCAGGCTCTCTTCACCTTGAGGTCCTTGCAGGGCTGTATAGTGCTTGTTCTAGGCAGATTTGACATACTAGCTTGGCAGGCAATGACACATCACAACAAATGTAGCGACTATTAGGGCTGGTAACTTGTGATGTTTGTAAACGGGGAGCAATGATAATGAGGGGTGAGATGATGAGTTTAATCATCATTGCCTGGACGTCTGTTCTTAGATGGTGACCGTCAGAAGGCTCCCTTCATCTTGTAGTGATGGTGACTTGTCTTGACTGTCAGAAGGCTCCCTCCATCTTGTAGTCCTTACAGGACTATAGATATTGACTCTTTTTCTCAATCTTCACTACTTACCTAATCCCTATACCTTAAAAGCAATGGGTGCCAAAAATGCCATAAAACCATTTAGAACTCACATTTGCCATTAGTGATGATATCAGTGCCTGATAGGGATGAGCTCAGGCGTGTTCGCATGGAACACATTCAGAGCCTGCTAGGAAGTCGGTGCAGCGCTAATCACAGGCAGTGAGACATTGCCCCTATGTGCGGCTGCAGTGATCGGGCATTGTCTCACTGCCAGTGATTAGCACAGCGCTGTGCCAACTTCCGGGCGGGCTCTGAACGTGTTCCATGCGAACACACCTGAGCTCATCCCTAGTGCCTTAGCATGTTCATCCTGGAAAATCTCAGGCCAGGAAACACTTCTTGCCTCTCATGCTCAGAATGTACTTGCACTGCTGCAGCCACCTTGGGAACACCCATAACACAGAGAAAATAAGTAAAAAGCATATGGAAAGCAAAAGGAAACGATGTCACTTACATCAAAGCTTGTTTAAAGCTTTCTTTGAGAAGCCTGTACCACCAGAATGGGGCTCCAACCATATAGCTCATTTAGAGACTGTAGAGGAAGGACTTCCACCCAGGAGAGGCTGAAATATGCCCCCCCCCCCCAGACCACCAGAATGGGGCTCCTACCATATAGGCTCATTTAGAGACTGTACAGGAAGGACTTCCACCCTGGAGAGGCTGAGGCAACAAACAGTAAAGGATACCTTGCGATTTCAGTCCTGATCAGATGAGGGGGGAAAAAAAAGGAGAATGCACAACCCATATGTATGCTTCCATGATGCACCAGGAAAGGTATTTATATTTTTATATTATATCTATACACAAATGTTTTACAAGGTGATCATTTACAATCTGGCTCTGGCCAGATTGAACGCCTGGGTCGCCTACGTAGCATTGAGTAACTGCCGGAGGCAGAGCCTAATGCCCCACCTACCCTCCTCTGCGCAGCGGCTTCAGCTTCTCTTCTGTGGGGTCTGTGTGATGTGTTGAGCCTGACGCTGGTGCTGTGATGAGTGACGTGAAGGAAGGAGAACATGGAGGCTGGAGACCACTCAGACCAGGCATCAGTAGAGATAAGAGAAACCACTGGAACCCCCCCAAGCAGCAGCAGGTACTAGTAGTACAGCAGCACAATCTTGATCATCATCATGTGTACAGTCAGTGTACCAGTAACCAGCACCAACTGCGAAGCAAATATAGTGCTCAATTTGGATTAAATAAATATGCTTATCTATAGATATCATCAAGTGTAATAAAGTGATGTGTACAAGTAGTATTACACTTTATTTATGATATCTATGGCTATGTATATTTATTTAATCCATATTGAGCAGTATATTTGATTGGCTACTTGCTTCTGCTTGGGCCTGGCACAAACACACAATCGCACATGATGATGACTTAGACCTCTTTACCACTGAGCCGTCCTGGGCATCAGCGGTAAATCGGTGCTATTTTTAGCACCGCTTTACTGTCATTTTAGCAGCGCTATTCAGCCAAAAAGGGGTTAAATCCACCCACAAAATGCCGCTGCAGTGGCGCTTTGCCAGTGGTATGGCGGCGCTGCCCCATTGTTTTTAATGGGCAGGAGCAGTGGAGGAGCGGTGTATTCACCGCTTCTCCATCGCTGCAAAGAAGCTGCTGGCAGGACTTTTTTGACGCCCTGCCAGCGCAGCGCCCCAGTGTGAAAGCACTCAGGCTTTCACACTGGGTTTGCAGCTGAGGCTTTTTTCAGGCGCTATTTTTAGCGCTGTAGTGCCTGAAAAACGCCTCCAGTGTGAAAGGGGTCTTAAAGTCATTATGTGAGACTTTGCGTGTGTGCCAAGCAGACAGGGCCGACACTACCACTAGGCAGCCTAGTGCACCCGGTCACTGGTGATCCTACTCCCTCTCTGCCTCTGTACAGTGTCAGAGGCGCTGGCGCAGCATTTTTGGGTGCTATTGTTACCACATGTATGGGTGCTATTGTTACTGCCTTTATGGGGGCTGATTTTACTGTATTTATGGGGGCTGTTACTGTATTTATGGGTTCTGATGTTACCGCATGTATGGGGGCTGATGTTACTGTGTTTATGGGTGCTGGCAAGGCCACATTTATGGGGGCTGATGTTCCCGCATTTATGGGTGCTGGTAAGGCAGCATTTATGGATGCTGATGTTACCACATTTATAGGTGCTGGTGTTACTGCATTTATGGGGGCTAATGTTACCGCAATTATGGGTGCTGATGTTACTGCATTTATGGGTGCTGATGTTACTGTATTTATGGGTGCTGGTAAGGCCGCATTTATGGGTGCTGATGTTACTGCATTTATGGGTGCTGATGTTACCGCATTTATGGGTGATGATGTTACTGTATTTATGGGTGCTGGTAAGGCCGCATTTATGGGGGCTGATGTTGCCGCATTTATGGGTGCTGATGTTACCGCATTTATGAGTGCTGATGTTACCGCATTTATGGGTGCTGATGTTACCGCATTTATGGGTGCTGATGTTACTGTATTTATGGGTGCTGGTAAGGCCGCATTTATGGGTGCTGGTAAGGCCGCATTTATGGGTGCTGATGTTACAGCATTTATGGGTGATGATGTTACTGCATTTATGGGTGCTGATGTTACCGCATTTATGGGTGCTGATGTTACTGTATTTATGGGTGCTGGTAAGGCCGCATTTATGGGGGCTGATGTTGCCGCATTTATGTGGGTTGATGTTACTGTATTTATGGGTGCTGGTAAGGCCGCATTTATGGGGGCTGATGTTGCCGCATTTATGGGTGCTGATGTTGCCGCATTTATGGGGGCTGATGTTACAGCATTTATGGGTGCTGATGTTACTGCATTTATGGGTGCTGATGTTACCGCATTTATGGGTGCTGATGTTACTGTATTTATGGGTGCTGGTAAGGCTGCATTTATGGGTGCTGATGTTACCGCATTTATGGGTGCTGATGTTACAGCATTTATGGGTGCTGATGTTACCGCATTTATGGGTGCTGATGTTACTGTATTTATGGGTGCTGGTAAGGCCGCATTTATGGGGGCTGATGTTGCCGCATTTATGGGGGCTGATGTTACTGTATTTATGGGTGCTGGTAAGGCCACAGTTATGGGGGCTGATGTTGCCGCATTTATGGGTGCTGATGTTACCGCATTTATGGGTGCTGATGTTACCATATTTATGGGTGCTGATGTTACTGCATTTATGGGTGCTGATGTTACTGCATTTATGGGTGCTGATGTTACCGCATTTATGGGTGCTGATGTTACTGTATTTATGGGTGCTGGTAAGGCCGCATTTATGGGGGCTGATGTTGCCGCATTTATGGGGGCTGATATTACCGCATTTATGGGTGCTGATGTTACTGTATTTATGGGTGCTGGTAAGGCCGCATTTATGGGGGCTGATGTTACCGCATTTATGGGTGCTGATGTTACCGCATTTATGGGGGCTGATGTTACCGCATATATGGGTGCTGATGTTACCGCATTTATGGGTGCTGATGTTACTGTATTTATGGGTGCTGGTAAGGCCACATTTTTTGAGGCTGATGTTGCCGCATTTATGGGGGTTGATGTTGCCGCATTTATGGGGGCTGATGTTGCCGCATTTATGGGGACTGATATTACCGCATTTATGGGTGCTGATGTTACCGCATTTATGGGGTCTGATGTTACTGCATTTATGGGGGCTGATGTTACCGCATTTATGGGTGCTGATGTTACCGCATTTATGGGTGCTGATGTTACTGTATTTATGGGTGCTGGTAAGGCCGCATTTTTTGGGGCTGATGTTGCCGCATTTATGGGGGCTGATGTTGCCGCATTTATGGGGGCTGATATTGCCGCATTTATGGGTGCTGGTAAGGCCACATTTTTTGAGGCTGATGTTGCCGCATTTATGGGGGTTGATGTTGCCGCATTTATGGGGGCTGATGTTGCCGCATTTATGGGGACTGATATTACCGCATTTATGGGTGCTGATGTTACCGCATTTATCGGGTCTGATGTTACTGCATTTATGGGTGCTGAAGTTACCGTATTTATGGGTGCTGATGTTACTGTATTTATGGGTGCTGATGTTACTGTAGTTATGGGTGCTGGTAAGGCCGCATTTTTGGGGGCTGATGTTGCTGCATTTATGGGGGCTGATGTTGCCGCATTTATGGGTGCTGATGTTGCCGCATTTATGGGGGCTGATGTTACTGCATTTATGGGTGCTGATGTTACTGTATTTATGGGTGCTGGTAAGGCAGCATTTTTTGGGGCTGATGTTGCCGCATTTATGGGGGCTGATGTTGCCGCATTTATGGGGGCTGATGTTACCGCATTTATGGGGGCTGATGTTACCGCATTTATGGGTGCTGATGTTACTGCATTTATGGGTGCTGATGTTACTGCATTTATGGGTGCTGATGTTACCGCATTTATGGGTGCTGATGTTACTGTATTTATGGGTGCTGGTAAGGCCGCATTTATGGGGGCTGATGTTGCCGCATTTATGGGGGCTGATATTACCGCATTTATGGGTGCTGATGTTACTGTATTTATGGGTGCTGGTAAGGCCGCATTTATGGGGGCTGATGTTACCGCATTTATGGGTGCTGATGTTACCGCATTTATGGGGGCTGATGTTACCGCATATATGGGTGCTGATGTTACCGCATTTATGGGTGCTGATGTTACTGTATTTATGGGTGCTGGTAAGGCCACATTTTTTGAGGCTGATGTTGCCGCATTTATGGGGGTTGATGTTGCCGCATTTATGGGGGCTGATGTTGCCGCATTTATGGGGACTGATATTACCGCATTTATGGGTGCTGATGTTACCGCATTTATGGGGTCTGATGTTACTGCATTTATGGGGGCTGATGTTACCGCATTTATGGGTGCTGATGTTACCGCATTTATGGGTGCTGATGTTACTGTATTTATGGGTGCTGGTAAGGCCGCATTTTTTGGGGCTGATGTTGCCGCATTTATGGGGGCTGATGTTGCCGCATTTATGGGGGCTGATATTGCCGCATTTATGGGTGCTGATGTTACCGCATTTATCGGGTCTGATGTTACTGCATTTATGGGTGCTGAAGTTACCGTATTTATGGGTGCTGATGTTACTGTATTTATGGGTGCTGATGTTACTGTAGTTATGGGTGCTGGTAAGGCCGCATTTTTGGGGGCTGATGTTGCTGCATTTATGGGGGCTGATGTTGCCGCATTTATGGGTGCTGATGTTGCCGCATTTATGGGGGCTGATGTTACTGCATTTATGGGTGCTGATGTTACTGTATTTATGGGTGCTGGTAAGGCAGCATTTTTTGGGGCTGATGTTGCCGCATTTATGGGGGCTGATGTTGCCGCATTTATGGGGGCTGATGTTACCGCATTTATGGGGGCTGATGTTACCGCATTTATGGGTGCTGATGTTACTGCATTTATGGGTGCTGATGTTACTGCATTTATGGGTGCTGATGTTACCGCATTTATGGGTGCTGATGTTACTGTATTTATGGGTGCTGGTAAGGCCGCATTTATGGGGGCTGATGTTGCCGCATTTATGGGGGCTGATATTACCGCATTTATGGGTGCTGATGTTACTGTATTTATGGGTGCTGGTAAGGCCGCATTTATGGGGGCTGATGTTACCGCATTTATGGGTGCTGATGTTACCGCATTTATGGGGGCTGATGTTACCGCATATATGGGTGCTGATGTTACCGCATTTATGGGTGCTGATGTTACTGTATTTATGGGTGCTGGTAAGGCCACATTTTTTGAGGCTGATGTTGCCGCATTTATGGGGGTTGATGTTGCCGCATTTATGGGGGCTGATGTTGCCGCATTTATGGGGACTGATATTACCGCATTTATGGGTGCTGATGTTACCGCATTTATGGGGTCTGATGTTACTGCATTTATGGGGGCTGATGTTACCGCATTTATGGGTGCTGATGTTACCGCATTTATGGGTGCTGATGTTACTGTATTTATGGGTGCTGGTAAGGTAGCATTTTTTGGGGCTGATGTTGCCGCATTTATGGGGGCTGATGTTTGCCGCATTTATGGGGGCTGATGTTACCGCATTTATGGGGGCTGATGTTACCGCATTTATGGGTGCTGATGTTACCGCATTTATGGGTGCTGATGTTACCACATTTATGTGTGCTGATGTTACCATATTTATGGGTGCTGGTAAGGCCGCATTTTTTGGGGCTGATGTTGCCGCATTTATGGGGTCTGATGTTGCCGCATTTATGGGGGCTGATGTTACCGAATTTCTGAGTGCTGATGTTACCGCATTTATGGGTGCTGATGTTACTGTATTTATGGGTGCTGGTAAGGCCGCATTTTTTGGGGCTGATGTTGCCGCATTTATGGGGGCTGATGTTGCCGCATTCATGGGGGCTGATGTTACCGCATTTATGGGTGCTGATGTTACCGCATTTATGGGTGCTGATGTTACCGCATTTATGGGTGCTGATGTTACCGTATTTATGGGTGCTGATGTTACCGTATTTATGGGTGCTGATGTTACTGTAGTTATGGGTGCTGGTAAGGCCGCATTTATGGGGGCTGATGTTACTGCATTTATGGGTGCTGATGTTACTGTATTTATGGGTGCTGGTAAGGCAGCATTTTTTGGGGCTGATGTTGCCGCATTTATGGGGGCTGATGTTGCCGCATTTATGGGGGCTGATGTTACCGCATTTATGGGGGCTGATGTTACCGCATTTATGGGTGCTGATGTTGCCGCATTTATGGGGGCTTATGTTGCCGCATTTATGGGGGCTGATGTTACCGAATTTCTGAGTGCTGATGTTACCGCATTTATGGGTGCTGATGTTACTGTATTTATGGGTGCTGGTAAGGCCGCATTTTTTGGGGCTGATGTTGCCGCATTTATGGGGGCTGATGTTGCCGCATTCATGGGGGCTGATGTTACCGCATTTATGGGTGCTGATGTTACCGCATTTATGGGTGCTGATGTTACCGTATTTATGGGTGCTGATGTTACTGTAGTTATGGGTGCTGGTAAGGCCGCATTTTTTGGGGCTGATGTTATCGCATTTATGGGGGCTGATGTTGCCGCATTTATGGGGGCTGATGTTGCCGCATTTATGGGGGCTGATGTTACCGCATATATGGGTGCTGATGTTACTGTATTTATGGGTGCTGGTAAGGCCGCATTTTTTGGGGCTGATGCCGCATTTATGGGGGCTGATGTTGCTGCATTTATGGGGGCTGATGTTGCTGCATTTATGGGTGCTGATGTTACTGTATTTATGGGTGCTGGTAAGGCTGCATTTATGGGTGCTGATGTTACCGCATTTATGGGTGCTGATGTTACCACATTTATGTGTGCTGATGTTACCATATTTATGGGTGCTGATGTTACTGTATTTATGGGTGCTGGTAAGGCCGCATTTATGGGGGCTGATGTTGCCGCATTTATGGGGGCTGATGTTACTGTATTTATGGGTGCTGGTAAGGCCTCAGTTATGGGGGCTGATGTTGCCGCATTTATGGGTGCTGTTGTTACCGCATTTATGGGTGCTGATGTTACCGCATTTATGGGTGCTGATGTTACCATATTTATGGGTGCTGATGTTACTGCATTTATGGGTGCTGATGTTACTGCATTTATGGGTGCTGATGTTACCGCATTTATGGGTGCTGATGTTACTGTATTTATGGGTGCTGGTAAGGCCGCATTTATGGGGGCTGATGTTGCCGCATTTATGGGGGCTGATGTTACCGCATTTATGGGTGCTGATGTTACTGTATTTATGGGTGCTGGTAAGGCCGCATTTATGGGGGCTGATGTTGCCGCATTTATGGGGGCTGATGTTACCGCATTTATGGGTGCTGATGTTACCGCATTTATGGGGGCTGATGTTACCGCATTTATGGGTGCTGATGTTACCGCATTTATGGGTGCTGATGTTACTGTATTTATGGGTGCTGGTAAGGCCACATTTTTTGGGGCTGATGTTGCCGCATTTATGGGGGTTGATGTTGCCGCATTTATGGGGGCTGATGTTGCCGCATTCATGGGGACTGATATTACCGCATTTATGGGTGCTGATGTTACCGCATTTATGGGGTCTGATGTTACTGCATTTATGGGGGCTGATGTTACCGCATTTATGGGTGCTGATGTTACCGCATTTATGGGTGCTGATGTTACTGTATTTATGGGTGCTGGTAAGGCCGCATTTTTTGGGGCTGATGTTGCCGCATTTATGGGGGCTGATGTTGCCGCATTTATGGGGGCTAATATTGCCGCATTTATGGGTGCTGAGGTTACCGCATTTATGGGGTCTGATGTTACTGCATTTATGGGTGCTGATGTTACCGTATTTATGTGTGCTGATGTTACTGTATTTATGGGTGCTGATGTTACTGTAGTTATGGGTGCTGGTAAGGTCACATTTTTGGGGGCTGATGTTGCTGCATTTATGGGGGCTGATTTTGCCGCATTTATGGGTGCTGATGTTGCCGCATTTATGGGGGCTGATGTTACTGCATTTATGGGTGCTGATGTTACTGTATTTATGGGTGCTGGTAAGGCAGCATTTTTTGGGGCTGATGTTGCCGCATTTATGGGGGCTGATGTTGCCGCATTTATGGGGGCTGATGTTACCGCATTTATGGGGGCTGATGTTACCGCATTTATGGGTGCTGATGTTACCGCATTTATGGGTGCTGATGTTACCACATTTATGTGTGCTGATGTTACCATATTTATGGGTGCTGGTAAGGCCGCATTTTTTGGGGCTGATGTTGCCGCATTTATGGGGGCTGATGTTACCGAATTTCTGAGTGCTGATGTTACCGCATTTATGGGTGCTGATGTTACTGTATTTATGGGTGCTGGTAAGGCTGCATTTATGGGGGCTGATGTTGCCACATTTATGGGGGCTGATGTTGCCGAATTCATGGGGGCTGATGTTACCGCATTTATGGGTGCTGATGTTACCGCATTTATGGGTGCTGATGTTACCACATTTATGGGTGCTGATGTTACCGCATTTATGGGTGCTGATGTTACCGTATTTATGGGTGCTGATGTTACCGTATTTATGGGTGCTGATGTTACTGTAGTTATGGGTGCTGGTAAGGCCGCATTTTTTGGGGCTGATGTTATCGCATTTATGGGGGCTGATGTTGCCGCATTTATGGGGGCTGATGTTGCCGCATTTATGGGGGCTAATGTTACCGCATTTATGGGGGCTGATGTTACCGCATTTATGGGTACTGATGTTACCGCATTTATGGGTGCTGATGTTACCTTATTTATGGGTGCTGGTAAGGCCGCATTTTTTGGGGCTGATGTTGCCGCATTTATGGGGGCTGATGTTGCCGCATTTATGGGGGCTGATGTTACCGCATTTATGAGTGCTGATGTTACCGCATTTATGGGTGCTGATGTTACTGTATTTATGGGTGCTGGTAAGGCCGCATTTTTTGGGGCTGATGTTGCCGCATTTATGGGGGCTGATGTTGCCGCATTCATGGGGGCTGATGTTACCGCATTTATGGGTGCTGATTAGTGATGGCCGAACGGTTCGCCCGGCGGTCGTTTCGCGGCGAATTTCCGACTTTCGCCGTCCGCGGGTTCGAACGCCTTTTTCCGTCGTTCGCCCCGGCGGACTTACGTGTTTAATGTATACAAGAACTTTAACCTTTCGTGACACGTTTATCATGTGTTACAGGACAACCAATTGAGACATGACAGCTCATGGACACTTGGACATTCCCCCTAACCTATAAATACACCCGATCCGGTGGCCATTTTACATTCTTTCTTCTGTCACTGTAGGGAAAGGATCCTGTGTGGAGTAGGGACAGAGAAAACGCTAGCTATTTGGTACACAAAAGTTCTTTTCAGGACTGGTATAGGTGTTAGGTCAGCAGCCTGAGTTTCTTTTGTCAGTTTAGATAAAGGGACAGAGCGCTGTATGCTGCTATTTTAGGGACAGCTCAGCCAGATTAGTCTTTCTTCATCATCATCATCATCATCATCATTAGCTGTTACTATCAGGTCCACAAAAGAGCTGTTCCAGCTAATCGTTCCAGCCTACTCTTTTTTGCCAATTTGTATAGGGACAGGCAGGAAGCAGTGTGTCAGGCAGTGAGGATAATTTTAAAGACTTGCTGTTACTATTAGTTCCACAAAGGTTCTTTTCAGGACTGGTATCAGTGGTACGGTAATAGGCTTGTACACGTATAATATTCTTTCTTCCAAATATAGAAAGAATATTATACTTGACTGCTGCCCTTCTGCTGCAGTCTGCTAATCATTCACAACTCACTTGTTCCACAAAGCTCTTTATCAGGACTGGTAACTTGGTCTGTCTAGGGTGCTACGGTACATAGGCTTGGGTGCGGTACAGTCTGCTGTTCTGTAAGGACCGCTATCGGTCCACAATACATAGGGTTGCCGTGCACTACTGCTGACCGCTGCCCTATACTGCAGCAGTCCTTCATTGGTATAGGGACTGACGTACAGTCTGCTAATCACTAACACACAACCTGCTTGGTCCACAAAAGTTCTTATAAGGACTGGTAACTTGGTATAGGGTGCTACGGTACATAGGCCTGAGTGCGTTACAGTCTGCTGTTCTGTAAGGACCGCTATCGGTCCACAATACATAGGGTTGCCGTGCACTACTGCTGACCGCTGCCCTATACTGCAGCAGTCCTTCAGCGGTATAGGGACTGACGCACAGTCTGCTAAACACTAACACACAACCTGCTTGGTCCACAAAAGTTTTTATAAGGACTGGTAACTTGGTATAGGGTGCTACGGTACATAGGCCTGAGTGCAGTACAGTCTGCTGTTCTGTAAGGACCGCTATCGGTCCACAATACATAGGGTTGCCGTGCACTACTGCTGACCGCTGCCCTATACTGCAGCAGTCCTTCATTGGTATAGGGACTGACGTACAGTCTGCTAATCACTAACACACAACCTGCTTGGTCCACAAAAGTTCTTATAAGGACTGGTAACTTGGTATAGGGTGCTACGGTACATAGGCCTGAGTGCGTTACAGTCTGCTGTTCTGTAAGGACCGCTATCGGTCCACAATACATAGGGTTGCCGTGCACTACTGCTGACCGCTGCCCTATACTGCAGCAGTCCTTCATTGGTATAGGGACTGACGTACAGTCTGCTAATCACTAACACACAACCTGCTTGTTCCACAAAAGTTCTTATAAGGACTGGTAACTTGGTATAGGGTGCTACGGTACATAGGCCTGAGTGCGTTACAGTCTGCTGTTCTGTAAGGACCGCTATCGGTCCACAATACATAGGGTTGCCGTGCACTACTGCTGACCGCTGCCCTATACTGCAGCAGTCCTTCATTGGTATAGGGACTGACGTACAGTCTGCTAATCACTAACACACAACCTGCTTGGTCCACAAAAGTTCTTATAAGGACTGGTAACTTGGTATAGGGTGCTACGGTACATAGGCCTGAGTGCGTTACAGTCTGCTGTTCTGTAAGGACCGCTATCGGTCCACAATACATAGGGTTGCCGTGCACTACTGCTGACCGCTGCCCTATACTGCAGCAGTCCTTCAGCGGTATAGGGACTGACGCACAGTCTGCTAAACACTAACACACAACCTGCTTGGTCCACAAAAGTTTTTATAAGGACTGGTAACTTGGTATAGGGTGCTACGGTACATAGGCCTGAGTGCGTTACAGTCTGCTGTTCTGTAAGGACCGCTATCGGTCCACAATACATAGGGTTGCCGTGCACTACTGCTGACCGCTGCCCTATACTGCAGCAGTCCTTCATTGGTATAGGGACTGACGTACAGTCTGCTAATCACTAACACACAACCTGCTTGGTCCACAAAAGTTCTTATAAGGACTGGTAACTTGGTATAGGGTGCTACGGTACATAGGCCTGAGTGCGTTACAGTCTGCTGTTCTGTAAGGACCGCTATCGGTCCACAATACATAGGGTTGCCGTGCACTACTGCTGACCGCTGCCCTATACTGCAGCAGTCCTTCAGCGGTATAGGGACTGACGCACAGTCTGCTAAACACTAACACACAACCTGCTTGGTCCACAAAAGTTCTTATAAGGACTGGTAACTTGGTATAGGGTGCTACGGTACATAGGCCTGAGTGCGTTACAGTCTGCTGTTCTGTAAGGACCGCTATCGGTCCACAATACATAGGGTTGCCGTGCACTACTGCTGACCGCTGCCCTATACTGCAGCAGTCCTTCATTGGTATAGGGACTGACGTACAGTCTGCTAATCACTAACACACAACCTGCTTGGTCCACAAAAGTTCTTATAAGGACTGGTAACTTGGTATAGGGTGCTACGGTACATAGGCCTGAGTGCGTTACAGTCTGCTGTTCTGTAAGGACCGCTATCGGTCCACAATACATAGGGTTGCCGTGCACTACTGCTGACCGCTGCCCTATACTGCAGCAGTCCTTCATTGGTATAGGGACTGACGTACAGTCTGCTAATCACTAACACACAACCTGCTTGTTCCACAAAAGTTCTTATAAGGACTGGTAACTTGGTATAGGGTGCTACGGTACATAGGCCTGAGTGCGTTACAGTCTGCTGTTCTGTAAGGACCGCTATCGGTCCACAATACATAGGGTTGCCGTGCACTACTGCTGACCGCTGCCCTATACTGCAGCAGTCCTTCATTGGTATAGGGACTGACGTACAGTCTGCTAATCACTAACACACAACCTGCTTGTTCCACAAAAGTTCTTATAAGGACTGGTAACTTGGTATAGGGTGCTACGGTACATAGGCTTGAGTGCGGTACAGTCTGCTGTTCTGTAAGGACCGCTATCGGTCCACAATAGATAGGGTTGACGTGCACCACTGCTGACCGCTGCCCTATACTGCAGCAGTCCTTCAGCGGTATAGGGACTGACGTACAGTCTGCTAAACACTAATACACAACCTGCTTGGTCCACAAAAGTTCTTATAAGGACTGGTAACTTGGTATAGGGTGCTACGGTACATAGGCTTGAGTGCGGTACAGTCTGCTGTTCTGTAAGGACCGCTATCGGTCCACAATAGATAGGGTTGACGTGCACCACTGCTGACCGCTGCCCTATACTGCAGCAGTCCTTCAGCGGTATAGGGACTGACGCACAGTCTGCTAAACACTAACACACAACCTGCTTGGTCCACAAAAGTTTTTATAAGGACTGGTAACTTGGTATAGGGTGCTACGGTACATAGGCCTGAGTGCGTTACAGTCTGCTGTTCTGTAAGGACCGCTATCGGTCCACAATACATAGGGTTGCCGTGCACTACTGCTGACCGCTGCCCTATACTGCAGCAGTCCTTCATTGGTATAGGGACTGACGTACAGTCTGCTAATCACTAACACACAACCTGCTTGGTCCACAAAAGTTCTTATAAGGACTGGTAACTTGGTATAGGGTGCTACGGTACATAGGCCTGAGTGCGTTACAGTCTGCTGTTCTGTAAGGACCGCTATCGGTCCACAATACATAGGGTTGCCGTGCACTACTGCTGACCGCTGCCCTATACTGCAGCAGTCCTTCAGCGGTATAGGGACTGACGCACAGTCTGCTAAACACTAACACACAACCTGCTTGGTCCACAAAAGTTTTTATAAGGACTGGTAACTTGGTATAGGGTGCTACGGTACATAGGCCTGAGTGCAGTACAGTCTGCTGTTCTGTAAGGACCGCTATCGGTCCACAATACATAGGGTTGCCGTGCACTACTGCTGACCGCTGCCCTATACTGCAGCAGTCCTTCATTGGTATAGGGACTGACGTACAGTCTGCTAATCACTAACACACAACCTGCTTGTTCCACAAAAGTTCTTATAAGGACTGGTAACTTGGTATAGGGTGCTACGGTACATAGGCTTGAGTGCGGTACAGTCTGCTGTTCTGTAAGGACCGCTATCGGTCCACAATAGATAGGGTTGACGTGCACCACTGCTGACCGCTGCCCTATACTGCAGCAGTCCTTCAGCGGTATAGGGACTGACGTACAGTCTGCTAAACACTAATACACAACCTGCTTGGTCCACAAAAGTTCTTATAAGGACTGGTAACTTGGTATAGGGTGCTACGGTACATAGGCTTGAGTGCGGTACAGTCTGCTGTTCTGTAAGGACCGCTATCGGTCCACAATAGATAGGGTTGACGTGCACCACTGCTGACCGCTGCCCTATACTGCAGCAGTCCTTCAGCGGTATAGGGACTGACGCACAGTCTGCTAAACACTAACACACAACCTGCTTGGTCCACAAAAGTTTTTATAAGGACTGGTAACTTGGTATAGGGTGCTACGGTACATAGGCCTGAGTGCGTTACAGTCTGCTGTTCTGTAAGGACCGCTATCGGTCCACAATACATAGGGTTGCCGTGCACTACTGCTGACCGCTGCCCTATACTGCAGCAGTCCTTCATTGGTATAGGGACTGACGTACAGTCTGCTAATCACTAACACACAACCTGCTTGGTCCACAAAAGTTCTTATAAGGACTGGTAACTTGGTATAGGGTGCTACGGTACATAGGCCTGAGTGCGTTACAGTCTGCTGTTCTGTAAGGACCGCTATCGGTCCACAATACATAGGGTTGCCGTGCACTACTGCTGACCGCTGCCCTATACTGCAGCAGTCCTTCAGCGGTATAGGGACTGACGCACAGTCTGCTAAACACTAACACACAACCTGCTTGGTCCACAAAAGTTCTTATAAGGACTGGTAACTTGGTATAGGGTGCTACGGTACATAGGCTTGAGTGCGGTACAGTCTGCTGTTCTGTAAGGACCGCTATCGGTCCACAATAGATAGGGTTGACGTGCACCACTGCTGACCGCTGCCCTATACTGCAGCAGTCCTTCAGCGGTATAGGGACTGACGTACAGTCTGCTAAACACTAATACACAACCTGCTTGGTCCACAAAAGTTCTTATAAGGACTGGTAACTTGGTATAGGGTGCTACGGTACATAGGCTTGAGTGCGGTACAGTCTGCTGTTCTGTAAGGACCGCTATAGGTCCACAATAGATAGGGTTGACGTGCACCACTGCTGACCGCTCACCTATACTGCAGCAGTCCTTCAGCGGTATAGGGACTAAGAGTTTTGTCACAGGGTCATTTAAAAAATGACATGCAGAGGAAGAGGCAGGCCCTTCCGCAGGGGTGGTAGGGGTAGGGCAGGAGCAACAGGCTTGAGCCAAAGTGGGAAGTTGCAGAAGGTGCGTTCAATTACTTTAAAGGATGCACCAGACTTGGTTGAGTGGCTCGCTCAGCCTTACTCTTCTGCACCCTCCTCATCCTCTCGATCTGCACCCTCTTCTTCACTCTCTGCTATGTGCACCCCCAAAGACACTACCACCAACAACACGACCACCACCACCACCACCACATACCTTCCGCTTGAGTCACTGGAATTATTTTCCGATCCATATCAAGAGGACATTTCTGATGCGCAGCCACTCTTGGTATTGGATCAGGAAGAGGAGGTAGCAACAAGCGCTACTCAGCAGTCTGACGCCAGTACCCAGATCAGCCCAAGGAGGAGGTTGGTCCCCGGTGTTGCTGCCTACTCTACTTATAGCGGTGGGGAAGGTGACGTTGATGATGACGTGTCTAGTGATGTCACGTGGGTGCCCACAAGAGAGGAAGAGGAGGGGAGTTCAGAGGGAGATATGGACCAGCAGATAGGGAGGAGAAGCAGCAATGACTTACATTGCACAGCAGGGACAAAGCAGACTGCAAATGTATCAGGAGCGAGTCATCGACCATGTACGGTCACATCTGGCGCTCCCAGGACACCGGCACATGGCTCCGCAGTGTGGGCTTTTTTTAACGTGTCCGCTGCTGACAATAGCGTTGCCATCTGCAATCTTTGCAGTCAACGCGTTAGTCGCGGTAAGCCCAATACTCACCTAGGGACGACCGCCTTAAGAAGGCACATGAGCAGCCATCACCGAGCCCAGTGGGAGCAACGGAACACACAAAGCCACACTGCAGGCTCTCACCGTCCAGCCTCGTCTTCTACTTCTCCTTCTCCTCTCTCCTCACAATTGTCCTCCACTCCACCTTCCATCACGCCAAGCTCACATTTTTCTGCAAAAAGGCAGGCTTCCGTGGGCCTAATGTTTGAGCGTAAAAAAATGATGACGCCGGATAACCCTCTTGCCCAACGGTTGGCGGCTGGCTTGTCAGAACTCATAGCCCGCCAACTACTGCCATATAAACTGGTGGACTCGGAGGCCTTTCGCAAATTTGTGGCCATTGGAACACCACAATGGAAGGTCCCAGGAAGGAAGTATTTCTCAGAGAAGGGCATCCCAGAGCTATATGGCCATGTTCAGCGGCAAGTGAATGTATCTCTGGCACACAGTGTCGGTGCCAAGATACATCTGACCACAGACACGTGGTCTAGCAAACACGGGCAGGGAAGGTATATCAGTTTTACTGCCCACTGGGTGAACCTTCTGACGGCCGTCAAGCATGTAACCCGTGGCACCCGTGTAGATTTGGTTTTACCGCCACGGATTGCATGCAGGCCTGACTCTTCTTCTCCTCCTCCTACTCCATCCTCCTCCCTCTCCTCCTCAGCTGCCTCCTCCTTTTCCGCTGCTAGCGTCTCTTCCACTGCACCGCCCAAGCTCCCCAGAACCTATTCCACATGCCAGGTGAGACGTTGCCATGCCGTGCTGCGTCTGTTGTGCCTGGAAGCAAAGAGCCACACTGGCCCGGCACTCCTTTCAGCTTTGCGTTCACAGGCAGATGAGTGGCTAACACCGCTCAATTTGACAGTTGGTAAAGTGGTGTGTGACAACGGTGCCAATCTGCTTAGCGCATTGAAACAGGGCAAAATCACGCACGTGCCGTGCATGGCACACGTCTTAAACTTGGTCGTGCAGCGATTCCTTGTCAAATACCCTGGGGTCCAGGACATCTTGCGGCAGGCAAGGAAAATCTCGGCCCATTTCAGAAGATCTTACACGGCCATGGCTCGCCTTGCTGACATTCAGCGGCGACACCATCTGCCGGTCAGACGTCTTATTTGCGATTGCCCGACGCGATGGAACTCAACCTTCTATATGCTTGATAGGCTGCTCCAGCAGAAACGTGCAGTTAACGTCTACCTGTATGAACTCTGCGAAAGAAACGGTTCTGGGGAGCTGGGTTTTTTTTCACCGCGCCAGTGGCTGCTCATGCGCGACACATGCAGACTTCTGCGGCCATTTGAGGAGATCACCAAACTGGTCAGTCGCAGCCATGGCGCCATCAGTGACATGGTACCTTATGCCTTCTTTCTGGAGCGTGCATTGCGTCGTGTCATTGATCAGGCTGTGGAGGAGCAGGAGCGGGAAGATGAGGAAGTCGCAATGCTGGATGAATTCCCAGGGGGGGCTACTCTATCTGAGACAAGTCAACAACAGGAGTCTGATGAGGAGTCAGAGGAGGATGGTGCCGGGGCGGATGAGCAGGAGCAAGAAGAGCATGCTTTAAACCTTTCTGGGATCCCTGTTGTGCGAGGATGGGGAGAGGAGAATGAAGAGGACGACATTATCCTGGATGATGAGCAGGAGCCAGGCCACCACACCGCTTCCACTTTAGTGCAAATGGGGGCCTTCATGCTCCAGTGTTTTAATAGGGACCCCCGTATAAAAAGCATGAGGGTCAAGGACCAGTACTGGGTGGCAACGTACTTAGACCCCCGGTACAAACACAAAATGGCGGAAATGTTACCGCCGTCGCAGAGGGCTGTCAGAATGCAGCACTTCCAGGCCTTGCTTCGAGAAATGCTGCATTCTGCTTTTGCGTGCGCTGGCAGAGGAGCAATTCCCACTCCCAGAGAAGGATTTGCGGGTACCAATCCAACAGCGCCTGCAAGAAGAGGCCGGTTTGAAGATGTGTTGGTGACTTCGGATATGAGGTCATTCTTTCAGCCGACCCATCGACAGGTGTCATCCGGATCCAGCATCAGGGAACGCCTAGACCGTCAGGTGTCCGACTACATTGGGTTAACGGCCGATGTGGACGCTCTGAGGAGTGATGAACCCCTAGACTACTGGGTGGGCAGGCTTGACCTCTGGCCAGAGCTTGCCCAATTTGCAATCGAACTGTTGGCTTGCCCCTCATCCAGTGTCCTGTCCGAAAGGACGTTCAGCGCAGCAGGGGGGATTGTGACCGATAAGCGTACTCGCCTAGCTCACCACAGTGTTAACTACCTCACATTTCTAAAAATGAATGAGGCATGGATCTCGGAGGAATTCAACACATGTGATCAGTAGACCATGTATATGTCTATAAACAATTTTTGGAATCAAGCACACAGACCTTCTTAATTCATTTGGCTCACTTCCCTGACCCAAAAAAGCACACCGTACTATATGCCCCTACCCTCCTCTTTGAAGAGGTTGAGCGGTGTCATATTTCTACTGGGGCTGCTTATTATGAGGGGTTCCCACCATCCCTGTGCTGTGCTGACTTCCTCCTGGGTGTTCTTATTATGAGGGGCTCCCACCATCCCTGTGCTGTGCTGACTTCCTCCTGGGGGTTCTTATTATGAGGGGATCACACCATCCCTGTGCTGTGCTGACTTCCTCCTGGGGCTGCTTACGGTGCTGCTGTCAGCGCTGTATGTCACGGAGCTGCTGTCAGCGCTGTATGTCACGGAGCTGCTGTCAGCGCTGTATGTCACGGAGCTGCTGTCAGCGCTGTATGTCACGGAGCTGCTGTCAGCGCTGTATGTCACGGAGCTGCTGTCAGCGCTGTATGTCACGGAGCTGCTGTCAGCGCTGTATGTCACGGAGCTGCTGTCAGCGCTGTATGTCACGGAGCTGCTGTCAGCGCTGTATGTCACGGAGCTGCTGTCAGCGCTGTATGTCACGGAGCTGCTGTCAGCGCTGTATGTCACGGTGCTGCTGTCAGCGCTGTATGTCACGGAGCTGCTGTCAGCGCTGTATGTCACGGAGCTGCTGTCAGTGCTGTATGTCACGGAGCTGCTGTCAGCGCTGTATGTCACGGAGCTGCTGTCAGCGCTGTATGTCACGGAGCTGCTGTCAGCGCTGTATGTCACGGTGCTGCTGTCAGCGCTGTATGTCACGGAGCTGCTGTCAGCGCTGTATGTCACGGAGCTGCTGTCAGCGCTGTATGTCACGGAGCTGCTGTCAGCGCTGTATGTCACGGAGCTGCTGTCAGCGCTGTATGTCACGGAGCTGCTGTCAGCGCTGTATGTCACGGTGCTGATGTCAGTGCTCTGTATTACGGTGCTGCTGTCAGTGCTCTGTATCTCCTGCACCCTCTTGTTTGCCTACCCTGGTCCCTGACCTTCCCTCTCCTCCATTGCCTTCATTAGCTCCATAGTCCTGAATTGTCAGAACAATTTCCCAAATAAAAAAAAAATGCTTGTAGTTATCGATCCCAAATTCACCTCATACATGTATTATGCTATTGTCCAGGTGGTGGGACTACGTGCTACCCCCTAATAATTACCCCGTGGCCGCAAATTCGACCTAAAGGTTTGCGAAATTCGCCTCCCATTGAAGTCAATGGAGCCCGCGGCGAACGGTCGTTTTCGCGAACGTTTGTGTCCGTTCGCGTTTCGCGTTCGCGAAACGTCCCGTCGGAAGTTCGTCCATCACTAGTGCTGATGTTACCACATTTATGGGTGCTGATGTTACCGCATTTATGGGTGCTGATGTTACCGTATTTATGGGTGCTGATGTTACCATATTTATGGGTGCTGATGTTACTGTAGTTATGGATGCTGGTAAGGCCGCATTTTTTGGGGCTGATGTTATCGCATTTATGGATGCTGATGTTACCGCATTTATGGGGTAACATGACTTGTAATTTTGTTAGCTGCTTTTTTTTTGTTAAGGTTATCTGAAAGATGGGTTTCAAATGTTTTGACAGGGGCGCAGTTCTAGTTCTATCCAAATTTAAAATTAATTAATTAAAAATTTAGAATTCATACTATTCGAAATTCAAATTTATTCTATTTGAAATATGAATTTCAGAAGATGGTTGTATATTCTTTCTATTTTATTCTATTAAATTATATTTTTTTCTAATCTTTTCTATTTGAATTAGAAATTTTGGAAGATGGTTAGTTACTTATATACATCTGTCACATCAACTTCTCATACTTGCAGTGTACCAGTGCAAAACAACACACACATCTTATTTTATTTATATTACTTTTCTGCAGAAGAGAATGACATTTTGCGGCCCGAATTTGGGGCCACATATCTTGGGGCCACTTATAGCTAGGAACCCCAAATTTGGTATGCAAACACAGTAGAAATAGCAATACAACATATCCATTTGGGGTTTCTAGCTCCAAGTGACCCCGAGTTATGGGGCCCCAAATTCGGGCCGCAAAATATCAAGCACTTTTCTGCAGCATAGAATTACATTTTGCGACCTGACTTTGGTGCTAGAACCCCCAAATTTGGATATGTTGTAGTGCTAGTTCTACTGTGTTTGCATACAAAATTTGGGGTTCCTAGCTATAAGTGGCCCCGAGATACACGGCCCCAAAGTCGGGTCACAAAATGTAATTTTTCGAATTTGATTCGAATTTCGTTTGAATTCGTTAGCATTGTAATTCGGTAATTCAGATGCATCCGAATGTCCGAATAATGAAAATTCGTCCGAATTTCGATTCGGAATGAAACAAAATGAACATGCCTACTGGAGACACAGTGAGTAGAGGCCTCGAAGTGGGATCCTAGTGACTCTTTTGCCAATTAACCACTTGTGTGACAGCACTCAGGCTTTCACACTGGGTTTGCAGCTGAGGCTTTTTTCAGGCGCTATTTTTAGCGCTGTAGTGCCTGAAAAACGCCTCCAGTGTGAAAGGGGTCTTAAAGTCATTATGTGAGACTTTGCGTGTGTGCCAAGCAGACAGGGCCGACACTACCACTAGGCAGCCTAGTGCACCCGGTCACTGGTGATCCTACTCCCTCTCTGCCTCTGTACAGTGTCAGAGGCGCTGGCGCAGCATTTTTGGGTGCTATTGTTACCACATGTATGGGTGCTATTGTTACTGCCTTTATGGGGGCTGATTTTACTGTATTTATGGGGGCTGTTACTGTATTTATGGGTTCTGATGTTACCGCATGTATGGAGGCTGATGTTACTGTGTTTATGGGTGCTGGTAAGGCCACATTTATGGGGGCTGATGTTCCCGCATTTATGGGTGCTGGTAAGGCAGCATTTATGGATGCTGATGTTACCACATTTATAGGTGCTGGTGTTACTGCATTTATGGGGGCTAATGTTACCGCAATTATGGGTGCTGATGTTACTGCATTTATGGGTGCTGATGTTACTGTATTTATGGGTGCTGGTAAGGCCGCATTTATGGGTGCTGATGTTACTGCATTTATGGGTGCTGATGTTACCGCATTTATGGGTGATGATGTTACCGCATTTATGGGTGCTGATGTTACTATATTTATTGGTGCTGGTAAGGTCACATTTATGGGTGTTGATGTTACAGCATTTATGGGTGCTGATGTTACAGCATTTATGGGTGCTGATGTTACTGCATTTATGGGTGCTGATGTTACCGCATTTATGGGTGCTGATGTTACTGTATTTATGGGTGCTGGTAAGGCCGCATTTATGGGTGCTGATGTTGCCGCATTTATGGGTGCTGATGTTACCGCATTTATGGGTGCTGATGTTACTATATTTATGGGTGCTGGTAAGGCCGCATTTATGGGGGCTGATGTTGCCGCATTTATGGGTGCTGATGTTACCGTATTTATGGGTGCTGATGTTACCGCATTTATGTGGGCTGATGTTACTGTATTTATGGGTGCTGGTAAGGCTGCATTTATGGGGGCTGATGTTGTCGCACTTATGGGTGCTGATGTTACCGCAATTGGGGCCACGTATATCGGGGCCACTTATAGCTAGGAACCCCAAATTTGGTATGCAAACATAGTAGAAATAGCGCTACAACATATCCATTTGGGGTTTCTAGTTCCAAGTGACCCCGAGTTATGGGGCCCCAAAGTCGGGTCGCAAAATATCAAGCACTTTTCTGCAGCAGAGAATGACATTTTGTGACTCGACTTTGGTGCTAGAACCCCCAAATTTGGATATGTTGTAGTGCTAGTTCTACTGTGTTTGCATACAAAATTTGGGGTTCCTAGCTATAAGTGGCCCCTGAGATACATGGCCCCAAAGTCGGGTCACAAAATGTAATTTTTCTAATTTGATTCGAATTTCGTTTAAATTCGTTAGCATTGTAATTCGGTAATTCAGATGCATCCGAATGTCCGAATAATGAAAATTCGTCCGAATTTCGATTCAGAATGAAACAAAATGAACATGCCTACTGGAGACACAGTGAGTAGAGGCCTCGAAGTGGGATCCTAGTGACTCTTTTGCCAATTAACCACTTGTGTGATAGTGCTGCCAAAGTGCTTTTGTCTCTAGTCTCTGCAAAAAGGAGAGCTGCCCCCTGAAGAGAGTAAACAGAATAGAAAGAGTCTTTCAAATGTTTGTGTATTCAATTTTGGAGTATCCCAAAGCTTTCCCTGCTCCCCATCCAAGTTCAACCAGCAATAAAACAAAGTACAGACATCCGCTGCCTGATTATTGTGAGAGAGACTGTACAAGTGTTGTGTACCTGGCTACCTGGGGATTTTTTTTAAATTGGGGGATACTTATTATAGCGAAAAGTAAAAAATATTGTTGTTGTTTTTTTCAAAATGATCACTTTTTTTTTTGAACCAGCTCTTATAGTTTCTCCTTACAATGTTTCAATGAAGAATATCGCAGTTCACTGGTAATACTCTGTAACTGTTTCATTGATGTTAAACTGGTTTAGATTGATTTTGCTACAGTTTTTCAGGGAATGAAACAGTCAGCTGTCTCTGGGCTATAGGAGACTAAAGCTGCTGAGCTATCACAGGCTCTACCTCAGCATTCCTGTCTATAATCCCTGCATGATGGAAATATAAAGCATATGCTTAGCTCTTGCTCTTAAAAGTAATAGGTACAGTGTGCCTTGCAAATTTACTAGTAATACTGGACACATTCAGCCAAATTAAAGCTTGCATTGTGTAAAAAACATAATCATGAAATGATTACCATATGCAGAGTTCATGAAAAATAATGTACTATATTTTGGTTCACAAAGGCACAACATTTTTTATTTCTATATAAAGTGGTCTCCTACTATCGTTTTCATGTAATGGTAAATTATATTGTTTTTTTTTTCAAAATGTTTTAAAACATTTAATACATGACAAAGGGCTCCCAGAGAAAAACGTGTTAACTAAAGAGAGGGCACATCTGACCCAGCTTGTCTCCACACAGGGCCATCTTTAATATTGATTGGACCCTGGGCAAAAATTTTTTGCCAACCCCCTCCCAGCCCCCACTCTGAGACATACAATAAATATAGGCAATAGAGAAAATACCACGCTAAAGTGCATAGGTGAATAAATAAACTGCTGCTGAAACTATGAAAACACATAGATCAAATACCATAAACTAAAACGGCAGCACTACCAAAAAGAATAAAATAATAAAAAAAAACTTTGCCTTGGACACTTCTTATTGTTTTGGACCTTAAATTTGCATATCTTCACTAATTAATTTGTATTTAATTATTTTTATTATTTTTGCTAGCGCTGCTGTTTTAATTTATACAATAAATAGCAGCTAGACTCAAAATCTGTTTACTACAGCAGATCAGGCAGCGATTGGTTGCCAGAGCTTACAGCGTATCATTACTGCTCACTGACTACTTGATAGAGGTTACAGCACACATTACAGCTCACTGATTAGTTGCTAGAGCTTACAGCACATAATTTATGCTTGCTGATTGGTTGTTAGAGGTTACTGCACATCATTACTGCTCACTAAATGGTTGCTAGAGGTTACTGCACATCCTTGCCACTCACTGATTGGTTGCTAGAGGTTACTGAACATTCTTACCACTCGCTAATTGGTTGCTAGAAGTTACAGCACATCATTACAATTCACTGATTGGTTGATAGAGGTACAGCACATCATCTCCCCACTGCCTGCACACCACAGAATGCAGAGGTGACAGGACCCACCAATAGACAGAAAATTCTAGAACTTATTGACAGAGTCTAGGTAGGAACAGAGCCCAATGTGAGCAGCATCCCAAAGGATGGGCTGCCAGGGTACATAAAGAGTGCATGGTTGAAGGGTGTGCTATTTACAGACTGCAGGGTTGAGCTATGTACAGACAGCAGGGTCCACCTCCCAGGCAAAAGAAAAATATAAAATATTAGAATACAATTTTAAATATTTAACTAACCAATAAAATATTTCTATAATTTTTAAATGCCTAGGCTTAATAAACAAAATATGTACAAAACCACAATACAATGTATGCGGTACTGGTTGACAGCATTGTGGACGGTATATATGTGTAATCTAGGTTTCTTTCCTACACATTGTGAGGGGCTAAACGGTTTGTGACTTTTTTATGATTTCAGGAGTCCAGAAGCTATGTATAGCTTTGGATGGGAATAAGTCTCCATTCCTTAGTTCACATCTTATCTGGTGGCTAAACCTCTCAGCTGTGCATAGGCCTTTATATACGTATGTGATGCAACTGATGCTTAGCAATCTCTCTTTCATTGTGTCTTCTGTGGGGAGCCTACTGCTGGGAGAAAAGGCTGACTGCTGACTGAACACTAAAAAGTAAAAAGAGCTGGCAGTTTTTTGGAGGGAGGCCAATAGAGGACAACCAGTTAGGCAGGGACTGACTTAAGTTTAGTTAGCTGCTTTGAGGTGCAGATGTTTTATTTTTTTATGTTGCAGCCTTGCTGTACAAAGACCTTCGACACTATGGCTTGGGTCTTACTAGTGCGATTTCAGATGCAACTTGAGTAGCACAGAACCACATAAGGGAAATCACATTGTTTTCAATGGTGTCCATTCACATCAATGCAACTCAGCATGGAGCAATTTGGAAAAGGTTTCTGTACTATTTTGGTGAGATTCCAGTGCGATTTTGATCCCATAGAATATACAAACCTTATCAAAGCTGCATCCAACTTGCATACAAGCAGTACTACATATTCACTGAAAGTTGGATAAAAATCGTGTCACAGCAGTGCGAACTTACTGGAAACTGTGTTTGTTTGTTGCATTACTGAAGAAAGTGCAGGACAAACCAACTTTTACTGTACTTGGGTCTACCAGACTTGTGCATGGTTTACTGCTACAGATATAAATTGAGCATGTCCTTACAGATGTTAATTAATGCTCAACGGAAACCTGTTCATAAATTGTAGCACTGAGTGAGTATGTTTTCCAACTACATTGCATTTACCCACTCCTGAACAGTTAAAAAGCAATAGTAATACCCCTGTGGCTATGCTTCCAATTATAGACGCATGTCCATCGAATAATTGCTCACTGAAAAAAAAGGACCTGCATTTCTGAAGGTCTCTAAAACATTTGTGTTACAACTTCCCGGTTACTGATATTCCAGGTGATCTCCAGTGCTAATAGCCACCACCCCATACCACTCTTTCCCCTCCTAACTGTCGATTGCTCCCAAGCCCCACACCATCACAGACAGATAAAATTACAGTATCAAACAAAAAAAAAAAAAAGAAATGGAAGCTGATTGGAACTGCACCAAATTTTGCACTCTCCAGTTTTACTAAATCAACCTCTAGTATCGTATTTATTTGAATTCATTGACTGTGAATCAGATTCCAACTTTCCTGCAAGAGAAGGAGGAAGAGGAAAGTTCCAGGTGGAACTAATCTAACAGGCATATGTCTATTGTTGGAAGCATGACTGCTCGGGTATCATTTTTTTCTAATTGCTCATTGGCTGTAGTATTTTGTGGAAATTCATTTTCTGTTGCTTTTGTCCCTATTTTATTGACAGTGTAAACAATCTTGACAAAGATTTTCTTTTGGAGTTTTTATACATAAAAACCAAAGTGGAGTTTGGAATTTTGAAATCTGCAGATTTTACAAAAGAGGCTTAGTAGCCCCACCTACAAACTGATCATGCTTAGAAAATTTATGGAAAATGGTGATATTCAGTTGATTTGTGTTTTGAATGTTCTTATCAGTTGCTGTAATATTTACTAAGAGGAGAGTCAGGCTACTTACTAAGGAGACACACCTGCCTATAACAAAAGGCCATTTCTATGTGACTCTTGTGCCAAATACATTTCACAGGCAGCTCAACTGATATGGAGGATATGAAGGTTGCTCCGCCCAGCAATCTACTGCACATTATCTAAATTGGAATGTACATGGAAAACAGAAAGATAATAAAAGGAATTTACTATAAACAGAACTGGAACTTGTGATAAACATAATATATCTATCACGGCCCCATGTATTTAGGCTAACTGTCAAGTAATGTACTGCTTTCTGAAGTTTATTTCCACTTTTGCAGCTAAATTGGGATAATACCTACGTTATATTTGTTACATGTTCTCAATCACAAACCATTATTTAAAATGTGTTACATGTTCTAAATCACATATATCATTATTTAAAAAACAACAACAAAAAAGATCAAGAAGCTAGGCTTCTACATTTTATATTAACCACTTGGCACCCACGCTATAGCCAAAAGACAGCTACAGAGCGGGCCTAAAATGCCGGGAAGGCGTACATGAACGTCCGCCTGTGCATGTACTGCCTGCGTGCCCCCGGGACTGGGGCTGATCGCATATTTATGTGGTGTCTATCTGATCAATATTTTCCACATTTATCTGTTGCTGTACTATTTTTGTTTTTGTTTTTAAAAGTTTCTCTAAGTTTGTTTTAGGATTTTGGAATGTAAATTGATAATTGGTACTATGTTATATGCTCTGCCTTTTACATGTTTTTTCTACCTTTTGTATATACACTTTTGTATCACCTGAGTCAATTTAGTAAGGATTTGCTAGACTTTGAACATCTATAGTGAGATGGGTAACAGAAAGTGCAGTTAAGAAATTGGACACATTTGGATACAAATTGCATTTCCATGTGGTTTTGATAAAGCACGGTCTCCGTGTGAAACGCATTAGTCTTTGTTGTCTCCTTTTCCTGTTTGTATGGTTTTACCACTTTAATAAAAGCCAACATCGCATCGTGTGGGAGTGCAGCCGATCGGTTGTTTTGTTCCATGAGTTAACTGCTGGCAGTGGCAGGGCATGCACTCCACCAAGGCACCATCCTATGAAGATTATGGTCTATTTTACTCACTTGTGAGCAGCGATTCTCAAGCTGGTACGTTAATAGGATAGAGGTTGTCGACTTGCGATGGGTGGTGTCCTCCTACTCCACCCGTGGTGAGGTGTTGTGACAGGTGGGGGGGTTGGCATGGTGTCACTCACCACCCAGTTACACCTGAGCCGTTTAGAGCTGGTGTGATAAGAGGGAGGTGTGTTTGTGTCTGGCGCCCTGTTCTGGTCTGTTAACGTGGGGGGCTTAATGATGAGGTTGTTTTTTTTTCTGCTGGACACAGCTATATTATATGAAGGGGGTGGTTTGTCCTGAGGGGTGTCTGTACTGATGAAGGAGGGGGGTGATTTGTCCTGGGGGGTCTGTATTGGTGAAGGGGGGTGGTTTGTCCTGGGGGTTCTGTATTGATGAAGCGGGGTGGTTTGTCCTGGGGGGTCTGTACTGATGGAGGGATGTGGTTTGTCCTGGGTGGGGTCTGTACTGATGGAGGGGGGTGGTTTGCCCTGAGGGGGTTCTGCACTGATGGAAGGGGGTGGTTTGTCCTGAGGAGGGGTCTGTACTGATGGGGGGGGTGGTTTGTCCTGGGGGGTCTGTACTGGCGGATGGGGGTGGATTGTCCTGAGGTGCGTCTGTACTGATGAAGGGGGTGGTTTATACTGAGGGGATCTATACTGAGGGAGGGTCTATACTGAGGGAGGGGGTCTATACGGATGGAGGGATTTATACTTAGTGAGGGGTCTATACTGAGGGAGGGGGGTCTGTGCTTAGTAGGGGGGTCTATACTGAGGGGGGACTATACTTAGTGGAGTGAGAGTCTGTACTGAGAGAGGGGGTCTATACTGAGGGAGGGGGTCTATACGGATGGAAAGGATTTATATTTAGTGGGGGTCTATACTGAGGGAGGGGGGTCTGTGCTTAGTAGGGGGGTCTATACTGACTGGGGACTATACTTAGTGGAGGGGGGTCTGTAATGGGGGAAGACTATAATTGGTGGAGGGGGGTCTATACTTAGTGGAGAGGGGGGGTCTGTACTGAGGGGCGACTATAGTTGGTGGAGGGGGGGGGGGCTTACAGTAAGTTTTACTACACTGGATGACAACCACCCTAGTGACGCCACTGTGATCACCAGTGCTGCTAATTAGCGCACACCAGTGCTGCTAACCAGTGCCCATCAGTACTGCCAAACAGTACCCACCAGTGCCACCTATCAGTGCTGCCTCATCTGTGCCAATCAGTGCCGCCTTTTCAGCGCCTATTACTGCCCATCAGTGCAGTCTATCAGTACCCATCAGATCAGCCTCATCTGCACACACATCAATGAAGGAGAACCTGTTACCTGTTTGGAAAATGTTATAACAAACTATGAAAACTGTTATTTTTTGCTGTTTTGTTGTTATTTTTTGCTCATTTTTGAAAAAATAAAAAAAACCCAGTGGTGATTAAATACCACCAAAAGAAAGCTCTATTTGTGTGGAAAACATTATAACACTGTCATATAGGTACAGTGTAGCATGACCGTGCAATTGTCATTCAAAGTGTGACAGTGCTGAAAGCTGAAAATTAGCATGGGTAGGAAGGGGGTATATGTACCCAGTAAGCAAGTGGTTAATGAGGGAAATGCTACACATCTATAAAACAGCAGAGGTATCCAGATATCTTGATGGAATTTTGTTTTTTTCAACCAGATAGGACACGGATTAATTTAGGCTTTCTTAACCAGCATTGTGTGGAACTCTAGGGTTCCATCAGAGACTGCTAGGGGTTCCTTGAGCAATGAGCAATTTCTGGGTCTCAGTTAAGCTACCACTGACACCAATGATCTTTTCAGCTGTGTAAGGTACATTGTTCAAAGTGTCCACTAATATAAGGAGCGTGTTTCCTTCTGACCAGTGTACTAGCACCCTTCTATCACTGACCAGTATTGTGGGGGTCAACTGTCTACCATTGTTGAGGGGCATTACAATTTACATTGCTGTAGATATTTTTTGGTCATTCATATTATTTGTTTAATTTCAATATAATTACTAAAAATAATATTACCATACAGAGCAGCCCTGTGTGTCAAATATGCTAGAAATACTGTATATTAGACCTTTAGATTGACAACTTAGGCCCCTTTCACCCGGAACGGATCAGTAATGATCCGCCCTGTGATGATCTGCTTGCTCAGCAGGGATCGCTCCGTTGTCCCCGCCGAGCCAGCGGCAGACAGTGCGTTCCCGGCACACTGTGCAGGGACCGCCCTGTCAGCTCACCGTTCTCCTCTATGGGGGATCAGATGAGCACGGACCATCTGTCCGCGTTCATCCGATCCGCTCTGCAGACGGATAGAAAAATAGTATTTTCCTCCGTCTGCTGAATCGGACAATTGCGGAGGCGGACAATAGCGGGTGTCTGCGGATGTTCATCCGCAGACACCCGCTATCCCATAGGGATGCATGTATGTGCGTATTTCATCCGCAAATGGATGGATGAAATACGGACATATTGTCCGCATGTGTGAAAGGGGCCTTACTGTTTACCCGACTGTAGACCTGAATCTTATTTCAAGAGTTTCTCAATGTTAAAAGTGTTGAGAAAGCCTGGATTGGTCGGAAGCAATGGGACTTTTACACTTTACAAGTACAAATCAAATGCCATAGTGAAATGTCACCCAACATTTGATAATTTTAACATTGTGTTTAGCAGTGAAAATTTAGTATGGTGTCACCCTACAGTATTAGATTCAAAGGAGACTATTATAAGTATGAAACAAGAAAAATATTTTATATGAGGCATCATAAGGTTCTGCTACCTTGCCAGGGCTGCTTGCTTCCCCAATCTCAATCTATTCCCCTAATCACAAACACCATGAAAATACTCCCCCATCTCAACAGGGAAATTAATATCAGAACTAAGGTGTTATATCTGAAAAGTATATCTGTATTCCTAGGTATAATACAAGAGCTAATGTGTTTGAAAACTACCATAAGCCCCCTTTCACACTGAGGCGTTTTTCAGGAGCTACAGCGCTAAAAATAGCACCTGAAAATATCCGACCCCTTTCACTCCAGTGTGAAAGCCGGAGGGCCTTCACACTGGAGCGGTGCACTAGCAGGATGGTGAAAAAAAGTCCTGCTAGCAGCATCTTTTGAGCCACTAGCAGGGGTTAAAACTGCCCGCTAGCGGCCGAATACCGCCGCTAAAAATAGCGCCGCTTTACCGCCGACACCACTCCCGCCCCAGTGTGAAAGGGGTCTAATGCTTTACAATGTTGTCCAGGGATATGAGCTGTACAAAGGCTGAGGCGTTATCTAGGTCTATGTTATTACCATAATCTAAAAATAATAATTCCAATCTGTTACATCCCAAGTAACATTTAGGACTTCCAATGAAATCCAATAGACCCATTAATGTCTCACATGTGGTGTCACCTGATTTCCATGCCTTATATAGCCATTAATGTATTTCAGATTTCCCCTGTAAAATTATATTCCAAATTTTATGTCCAAATTCACCCTTTTGTCCTGGTAGATTGGATATGTACAGTATATTTTGGTTAGATATTTTAATGCCCTCTTTTTCCTGCTTACTTCCTCGCTAGACTTTAATCTTGGTTGTGTTTATACTAAGATGATTTACTAGCTTAAACTTATATACACCAGCTTTTGCTGTATATAAGTTTAGACTAGTAAATCATCTGAGTCTTGGCCCAGTAATGGGGTGAAGTGTTTTCCATGACATAGTTTGAGCTATTCTTGCATTATAAAAGCCTTGTTAAAATAAAACAGATAACATTCTGCGCAGTATTACCATGCAGAGCTAGCTAATACAAGTAAAACTATTTTGAATTTAGGTATATTATGTTTGACACAAGTTTCATTTCTATTTTATTTATCAAAGTTATAAAAGCTGATAAAATCCTTCTTGGCCATTAGTCCTTGTACACACAGTCGGACATTCCAATGGACAATGTCCGATAGCACTGTGTTGTCGGATAATCCAACAGTGTGTGTGGTCTCCATCAGACTGTTTCTGTCGGAGTGTCCGACGGACCAAGTTTTCCAACTTGTCTATAAAATTTCCGACAACATGCTCGATCGGACATAGTCCGATCATGTGTAGCCTACTCTGACGGACAAGGTGCCACGCATGCTCACAATCAAATTCGGACACAGAAACGCTCGGTCAGGTAAAACTACTGCTCGTAATCGATATAGCACATTCCTCAGGCTGCAATGTTAAAAATTCTTTCATGCAGCATTGTAAAGAACAAGAGAATGCGCTGCAAGAATGAACTTGTTTTGATGCTCATATTCACACACACTTCTCCCGAACATATTTCTTTAGTCTTTTTACTCATTTCAGCAATACAATATTTTAAATCGCCACATCTACACAATCTTTTTTTGTTGTTTTTTATTTTTTTATTTTGTGGTTGGTTTTTTTAATCAACATCTCCTTTTTTGACAGTTTGCTCATCTTTGCATTTTTTTGAGTGTGTTTTGTGTGTCAACTTACCACAACACCATTATTATATTTTTTTAATTTTTTTTTTTGTTTTTTAATCTACAGGAGGTTGTTTGGTGTTGGTGCCCCTTGTTATTCATTTCACTTTGTTTTTTTGAAATTTACCTGCCTGCTCACAAATAAACTGTCCTTCTTGAGGTAAAACACATACGCAAGTATTTCTTCAAACCAAAAAAAACATTATTTAGGTGTCGAACAACTAAAGAGGGAGGCAGCGCTGGAGAAACTTGTCAATTTGGTGAAGCCTTTGGCCTCCAGGGCAGACATGAACTAATTCGAAAATTCCAAATTGGTGGCATGAGGAGTACATATCTCAGGGAGAGAAGTCTAGTCCAGAAGTCCTAGAGATCAGGAAGAGCAGATGCCATCTATGTCCCAAGGATGGGGTTCTACAAGAGTCTGCATCTTCTGTCAGACCAGACAGATTATTCTTGCTTGTATACTGCTCCATGTGCTTTGATTTAATGTTGTACAGTTTAAAATGGCCACTTTCAAGTTCATGGGTTCAATCGTTCGTCAGAAACATTGTTTGTTAGCTCACTCCAAAAACAATGTTTTCACAAATTACACTTCACTACATTTCTTCACACTGCAGGTAAGTATTCCAGCTTTACAAAGTGTCCAAAATAATGTTCTCACCTTTGAACCTTTTTACATTCTCATAGGGGAGAGAAGACTCTGGAAGTCTGAGGACACCAGGGACCCCACACCTCCCAAAGAAGGCGAAATTCCAACACCAGAAGCAGAGGAGGAGGAGGAGGAAGGAGAGATCATTGAAGTTGGACAAATTGTCACCACAACAGGTGAGTGTCGGAGACCACAGCTTCTGGTAAGCTAATCAATGTATGTCGTCATATTTATAATACATGGTGTTTTTTTTGCTTTGTTTTTTAGGTGATATGGAAGAAGAATCACATTTTACCAGTGCCCAGATCCTGATTGGGGAGATAATGGGGTGCAATCGCGATTTAGAAAATATACAGAAAAACATCAATGATGTTCAAAATAAAATGAAGAACATCACTGATGTTTTGGGGAGAGTCTGAAACACCCCAAACTAGCTAGGGTTTTAGTTTTGTGTTTTGGAAAAACAACTTTTGTATTTTACAAAAAGACAAAATTGGAAGATGCACACAGTGTGTCAACATGCCCTATCTCCCATCATGGGGGATCAATGTACGTGTTTTGTGGAAAGTGGCTGAGATGAAGGGGTTGCACCCCAAAAACATGTACATTAATCCCCCATGATGGGAGATAGCACATGTTGACACACTGTGTGCATCTTCCAATTTTGGCTTTTCCAGGGGTGACACCCCATCTGATGAAGGCAATATCAGCCCAGTTTGTACATACTCATGTCTGATATTGTCTTCACTTTTCAAAGTTGAACTTTGTAAGTTCCTGTGTTCTGTATGTTACGCTTTGATACATGCCTGTTTACACAAAAACGCCAAGTTACAAAAAAGTTACCTAAAATAATGTTTTTGATACACCCAATATGTTGGTTTGTTGTAAAACCCTTTTCTAAACGCACATGTGAATGTGCTTTGATTAAAAAGTTAAATTATCAACAATGTGTGGCTTCCTTTTTCAATGCGCAAAAGCAGTATTTGGAGTAAAATTGTTGTGTTCGGTGACATTTACTAAAGGCAACTCCACTTTGCACTCCAAGTGCAGTTTCAGGTGCATTTTTGCAGGGCACTTGTAGTGCATAGTGGATGTGTCTTTAGTAAATAACACCCACAGGGATGTGTACATTTTCCCAATCACGCCATGTTCCTGACCCCACATATTTCTGCCATGGTGCTGAAAATGAGCAAGATTTTTGTCAGTAATGCACTACATACATTAGTAACAAAAACAAGGTGTGTGTGTAGCAGACCCACAACATATCGCTCAGAACTTGGGTTTGCACTGTTGTAGAAAAAGGCCCAACAAAAAAAAGCAAAAATACCTAGGAGACAAAACCAAGCCAAGCAGTAAATGAAAACAAAGATTATTGTAGTTTCAAAGAAAAATGTATTACAAAAATGCCTCTCAGACATTGTCTGGCATATCAATGGCCCCCCTACCCACAAAGTACTCCATGTATTGGGTTCTGACCTCGCAGGCACTTTGGGGGGGCAAGCCATGACGAGCAGCTTCAAGGGCCGTGAGATTCTCATTTTCTGGCAAGTCTGCATCTGGGCCAACTGAGACCACATAGTTAGCAGAATGTCTTTTCAAGAAATTGTGCAGAACACAGCAGGCAAGCACTATGTGATTGAGTTTATATTCAGCCATGTGGATTGGCGTTAAAAAAAGGTGGAACCGGCTGGCCAGTATTCCAAAAGTGTTCTCCATGACTCTCTTCTGGCTCTGGCCAGCCGGAAATGAAAGATCCTCTGATCCGGGGTGAGGGTCCTCATCGGGAAAGGCCGCATCAGAGACGAATACAAACGGGAGTCATTCCTCATTCTCCTCTGGGGGTGGCAAGCCCAGACTGCCACTCTGGAGATGCCAGTAGAATTCCGTCCGTGAGAACACTCCACCATCCGACATCCGGCCATTTTGCCCCACATCCACTTACAGAAAGTCATAGGTCGCTAACACCACCGCCAACATCATGATACTATTAAACCCCTTGTAATTATAATAGTACGACCCGAGTTGGGGGGTGGGACGATGCGGACGTGTTTCCCATCAATTGCACCTCCACAATTGGGAAAGTCCCAATGGCTGGCAAAGTGGGAGGTCACAGTCTGCCATTCCTGTGGCGTTGAAGGAGACTGTGGAGTGAAACAAGACAAAAAATTAGTAATTTGGCACATCAACATTGCAAGCAGATTAGAAACAAACATTTTTGGCCAAGATCAGTATAACATTTTGTGAAATGAGTATTTAAAGTCTAAAGTATAAGGTCCCCTTATCAGAGTCATCACCCCCCCCCCCCATCCCTCATCTGATGGGCCCTTGCAAAGGGGGGGGGGGGTGTTTTGGACAGGTAACCCTCTCCACTTGATTGAGAGCTGAATGCATAAATAATGTGTGACACTTTGGGCAGCCCCTCCTTACTTAAACTATTGGCAGCCCATCGGACAGGTAAGAAGTGCCATAATACCAAAAATTTGAAACAATGTAAGCACATTTTGATATTCTGCTATTACCTATCAAGATAATAATAGGAGAAAAAAAAATATATAGCATTTGAAAGTATTGAGGCAGGCCCTTGCACTACATGCTTTGGTGAATTCGTCCATAAATGTGAGCAGAAAAAAGGTAGGTAGAGTGTGTATTGGGTTTGGTAAAGTCAGCAGATAGAGGATTGCTATCAGCTGACCTAGCAGTTGGGGGGAGGGGGGTTCCTAATGAGTTTGGCCCAACCAAAAAAAAAATGGCACTCTGCATAAATTGAAGCACACACATAACATTTGTAGACATTTTAGGGGGTGTTTAGGGGAAAGCAATACTATGGAGCTGACAAAAGACATTGGTAAGTGACTAGACTATAGTTTTATGGGCCCGGAAGAGCATGGTGGGGAAGTTAGTGAAGGCAAATATGCATGAAGGACAAAAAAGGAACTTGAAAAGCTTCCAACATGCATGAGGACAAAGGGGCAGAGCATATCAATTAGAGCATATTGCAATCATGGTAATTAGGGAATGAGGAAAGAAATCCAAGACATTAGCAATCATTAAATACATAGAATGTGATGTTAAAGGAGAAAACTTACCTTCATATAGTCCTTCTGCAGGACCTGAATGATGGCAGAACAGGTCTCTGGAATAATGATCCCCAGAGCCTGGGGGGAGATGCCTGTGGAGAACTTTAGGTCCTGAAGGCTTCTCCCTCTCGTCAAGTAGCGCAACGTGGCGATGAGCCTCTGCTTCGGAGTGATGGCTTGCCGCATGCCGGTATCCTGCCTGGTGATATAAGGGGAAAGCAAAGCCAGCAGATAGTGAAAAACGGGGTCCGTCATCCGGAGATAATTCCTGAAATCATCAGGATTATTCTCCCGGATCTCACGGAGCAAAGGCTTGTGCGAGAACTGGTCACGCTGGCGCAACCAATTCTTGGTCCACAAACGCCTCCTTGCCCTGTTCATGGACCGGGCTTGTGTGAAAGCTAAAAGCCCAACACCAAGCCCCTGCACAGATCAAACTCTATGACGAGAATGTACACGAAATTTGGTTTAAAACAGTCAGCTGGTCAGAACGGACAACAGAAAGCACCGATAAACCGCAATGTCTGAAAGAACGACCTGAAAAGCAGAAGCAAGCAGACAATAAGCAATGCAAATCAAAGCGTACTATACCAAGATATAGTCCACAATGAGAAACAAATGCTTACTGACTACACGCACTGATAATCAGATACGCACAGACAAGCACAAACTGAAGAGCAGTACCGAACTGAAGCACAAATCTGAGCGTGAATCGTCTCTCACCAAACTTCTACTAACACGCGATAAACACGAGATCAGCAGAAGGAGCCCAAAGGGTGCCGGACGTGGTGCTGAACTTCCTTTTTCTAGTCCCGTCATACACGGCTTACGTCACCGCGTTCTTGGCAACCGGAAATTCCGACAACTTAGTCCGACCATGTGTATGCAACATCACTTCCGGACCTATTCCGGACTAAATCCATCGGAATTAATGCGACGGATTTGGTTGCCGGAATGTCCGACCATGTGTACGGGAGCTTAGACCTATCTCCCTGGACAGCAATTAAAAAGGGTGAGTGCTCGACATCAAGGCGGAGTGACAATCGTACAGTATTTGAAAATACCTTTAGTTAATCAGATCTTGTAGTTCTATTATCCCCCTGCAGTTCCATCTCACCTTCAGTTCTAAGAAAGCTTCTAATTATGGTGATCATTGAACCCAAAATATTAAATAGAAAACAACTATGGAAATATGCTTAGAAATAGCAGCATATAGTGCCAAGCATCAGTTGCGAAAGCAAACAAATCTTGTATGTATAAAAGCTTTGACAAAGAACGCATGATGCCCTGTATACATCACTTGTCAGACCACATTTTAAATATGAAAGACATTTTGGGGTACTGAACAAAGGAATGTTGGGGTTGGTTCAAAGATGCCGATTTAACTAATAAAGGCAACGGAATATCTCAGATATGATGAAAAAACTGGCATGGTACAAAAAGAGTAAAGTAGGACTTGGCCTAAGACCTGCATAGCTTATAATAGTTCTGAAGTGCAACTATGTTATTAAGCTTGCCAGAGTCCTGCTCTCCTGGACTACAGTGCATTTACCCTTTACCTCATGCACACGAGATGCTGTTAAACACGTGTTCAGAGGCAGTTGGACACTTTTTTCAACTGCCCCTGAACTCATTCAATGTTATCCTATGTGTCCATGTACACAGTCTCGTTTTTTGCCATTTTTATGCAGTTGTGTTTTATCTCGTTTTTCCAGAAGAAAAAATTTCCACGTTTCAGACGCTAAACGTGGCACCCGCGTTTAGCCGCGTTTGCGTTTATAAGCATTTTTAAAGGAACCCAATTTTTTGGACCTGAAAACTCAGAAATACGATGGAAAACCATAGAAAACAGTAAAAAGTGTGATACAATCCCATAAAATCTCTAGTGTTTCCAGTAGCTTGGACAATGAGGAATGCCTCCACTTCTTTGCCCCAAACCCTCATCCAATTTCTAATCTAATCAGTGACTCCACCTAGTCTGGCCAAACCATAGCATTGTCTTTTTTTCACATAGAAAAACCTGCATACCAATGTCTAGTCAGCCCAAACCCCCCACCATGTTTCCATGTTGAACACCCATCCTTCATGAAACTGAAACAAGCAAGTTGATCATCTTGGAAGACACATCTCTGAAAATGACTTCCAATGTAACCCAAAACCAATTAATTGAAGTAATTCAGAATCACATGCAATTATGGGACAAATCCCATATGGCAGAAATAGTTAAAAAAAACATGCTTTGAGAGCTTGGGGAACGTCTACATGATGTTATCTTTATAAACGCTTATAAACGCAAACGCGGCTAAATGCGGCATGCAAACGTGGAAAAACAGGCGTTTCTAAACGCGCATTTCAGCTTTTTTTTAGCAGAGTTTTCACCGACGTCTCGCGTGCATAAAGCCTTATGTTATGTAGACAAGGAGACAGGAAATATGTCCTATACTCCAGTAGGGAGAGCTTGGCAGGGCTGACAACAGCGCTTTTGATTTTAATGCAGTAGAGGTCGTGTTGTCAATTCACAATAGCAATTTAGGACCTCACTAGATTTCTGGCAGATCAACAAGTATTTTTCCATACTTGCAGTGTTTTTAAAGATCCAAAATATGGAAAATGTGCATGTTTTGCAGAGATGTACAAAAGCTTTTTTTGCCGATGCATACACTTTAGGTGATATGGTCTCTGCTGAATGAAAACTCAGAACTTACCTTGTATGATCCTCTCCATTATCAGAGATATTGTAAAACTAGGGTAATGTGGAAACAGTTTGAACCAGGGAATTGTCTGACTGCCATTGTGAGACCAGGAAGTATCTGTTTTGCTACCCTGTGAGAAGAAATTGCTATAGTCTCCAAAGATCTTTGTTTTGCCTTGCCCTGGACCAATATTGAAGGATGTATCTTTTTTCAACCTACTTAAATATATGATGTCCCATGCTGATGGATGTATGGATGGGGGCAAGTTGCCCAATTTAATTCTTGGCAGAACAGGCAGTTAGACATGCACCAAGCATATATAGTGTGCTATGGGTACAAATGCCATAACAGTCTCTCCTCAATTTGGCCACAGCCTGACAAATGTATACATAAGCTCATTCCAGCTCCATATTTTGGATAGTCCTTGGGTACCTGGGCTGGTACAGAACCTTACAGTAAATCAAGGAGAAGCAGAATCTGAACTGAGAGGTTAAACCAGCACAATATTATAGAGATGATCTAACCTAGGAAAACAACGGAAGGAGTTATCCACTGTTGGTAAAACGCCCAAGGTGTATGTAAGTGAGTAGTCACACTTGATGATATTTGCATTATAAAACTTCAGGAATTTACCTTGGATGATCGTCTTCTCAGCAGGGATTTTGTGATATAGGTTAACCTGGAAATAATTTGAACCAGGAAACTGATATGACGACCATTATGGGGCAAGGAAGTATTTTTTTTTTCCTACCCCATCCTAGCTGTAGTTTCCAAAGATCCTTGTTTTGCCTTGCTCTGGACCAAAATTGAAGGCTGTATCTTATTTCAGCTCAGTTAACTATATAAAAACCCAATGCATCAGACTCTAACTACTAACCCTAAATCTTAAAGCAACCCATATAAGTAAGCATTAACCTCAACTAATCCCATGAATGTTACTCTTAAGTGAACCCTAAACTTATTAACACCTCAAACTAAACCAAAATATACCCCTAAATCTAATCCTAACCACTATAGCTCTTGTAACTGTATACACTCTATGGACCTGTTTATGCAGTGATAATTTTATCATTACATATTATTATTATTATTATTATTCAGGCTTTATATAGCACCAACAGTTTGTGCAGAACTTTACAACATGAGGGCAGACAGTTACAGGTACAGTTACAATACAATTCAATACAGGAATAATCAGAGAGCCTGCTCATTAATACTTACAACCTAAGAGGAAGGGTCAAATGATACAAAAGGTAATAGCTGTTGGGGATGATCTGATGGGGAAAGTAAATGTACAGTTGTTAGGAGGGGGTCAAATAGGCTTCTGTGAAGAGAAGTGTTTTCAGGGATCTTCTAAAAGCGAGCAGGGTAGGAGATAGTCGGTGTCAGGGCTGGGCTCAGCCCTTCTATCTCTGAGCTGGCCGCTCAGCTGTCGGCTAATTTCCAGCTCCCATCTCTCTCCACAGTTACCTAGCTGAAGTTGATCCTGTTCATTAGTCCTGGCTACTTAAGCCTTACAGTCCAGAGGAGCTCTGCCTTCGCCTTGGTCACATCACAAGAAACTATCTCCTGCATTCCTGTTTTAAAGACTGGCTTTTCTGACATCCCTTCAGGTAACATCTGCTTGCTGTTCCACTACTTTGATCCCTGACTCCTGGCTTGGCTGACAATTCATTCCGGTTACTAAACTTTGGCTATGTTTTTTGACTACGTTTGTTCTTTTTACTTTTATAATTAAACAAGTGTGATTTAAGTTTCTGACAGTCGGACAGATTAGGGTAGGAAGTTCCATAGGATAGGAGAGGCTCAGGAAAAGTCCAGGAGGTGAGCATGGGAGGAGGTGACAAGGGAACTAGAGAGCAGGAGGTCTTGGGAAGAAAGAAGGGAATGAGTAGGTTGGTATTTTGAGACTAGGTTAGTGATGTAGTTGGGGGCCAAGTTGTGGATGACTTTGTAATTTGTTGAATTTAATTTGTTGGGTGAGTGGAAGCCAGTGGAGGGATTAACAAAGAGGAGTAGCAGACACTGAGTGGTTGGTAAGGTGGATGAGTCTGGCAGCAGCATTCATGATGAACTGAATGGGGGATAGCCTATGTAAAGGTAATCCCATGAGGAGGGAGTTGCAGTAGTCGAGGCGGGAGATGACCTGGGAGTGAACTAGGAGCTTTGTGGTGTCATTGGTTAGGAAGGGGCATATTTTGGGGATGTTGCGGAGGTTGAGATGACAAGATTTGGAAAGCGTTTGGATGTGAGACCAAAAGCATAGTTCACAGTCCAGGACTACACCTAAAACCTTGGCATGTGGAGATGGGCTGATAGTAGTGCTATTGAACTTGACAGAGGAATCAGGGGAAGAGGCATGTGGGGGAGGAAAAATCATGAGCTCAGTTTTGGATAGACTGAGTTTGAGGAAGTGGTGTGACATTCAGTTTGATATGTCTGTTAGTAAATGAGTGATACGGGAGGAGACTGAAGGAGTGATCTGAGGACTAGAGAGATTGATTTTGGTGTAGTCAGCATAGAGATAGTATTGGAAGCCATGGGAGGCTATTATGTGACCCAGGGAGGAGGTGTAGATGGAGAATAAGAGAGGTCCAAGAACAGAACCTTGGGGGACTGTGACAGAGAAAGGTAGAGGAGAGGAGGAAGAAGAGTTGTAAGTGAAACTGAAGGTGTGGTTGGATAAATAAGATGAGAACCAGCGAAGAGTACAGTCACGGAGACCAAAGGCGTGGAGTTTTTTGAGGAGGAGAGCGTGGTCCACTGTGTCAAAGGCAGCAGAGAGATCTAGGAGTAGGGGTACAGACTAGTGTCCATTGGATTTAGCTGTTAGCAGATCGTTTGGGAATTTTACGAGAGCAGATTCTGTGGAGATTTGAGGGCGGAATCTAGACTGAAGGGGATCAAGAAGGTTATTCTTGGCAAGGTGGTAGCTCAGTCAGTTGTAGACCAGATAGTCAATGAGTTTGGATAAAAAGGGGATTAAGGACATGAGACGTAGGTTGTTATGATTAGTGGGGTCTAGTGAGGGCTTTTTAAGAATAGGGGTGACTAATGCATGTTTTAGAGAGTTTGGGAAGAGGCCTGAAGATAGGGAGAGAATAAAATTGTGAGTTAGGGAGTGAAGAATAGAGCCAGAGGGTGATTGTAGCATTTACATAGCTACATACCCTGTTTCCCCTAAAATAAGACCTAGCGTGATTGTCGGTGTTGGCTGAAATATAAGCCCTGCCACCCAAATAAGCCCTACTCTGTTTCCTCAAAAATAAGCCCTACCCTGAAAAGAAGACCTACAAGGACTTTAACTAGGGCTTATTTGGGGGGTAGGGCTTTTATTGCAGCTATCACCGACAATCACACTAGGTCTTATTTTAGGGGAAACAGGGTAGTTAGTAAGGTTGAATAAAGACACCAGTTCATCCAGTTCAACCTAAGTGAGTGTCTACAATTGTCCCTATCCCTGTACATTGCACACTCACATTGCAATGGAAGGCTGCAAATGACTGACAAGGCTGCAATGGAAGGCTGCAAATGACTGACAAGGCTGCAATGCAAGGCTGCAAATGACACTGACAAGGCTGCATTGATGGGCATTTAAATGTAAGTTTTTTTTCCTTAAACTTCCCTCCTAAAAGTTTTTTTCTTTTAAATTGCCTCCTAAACTTGGGGTCCGTGTTATACGCCGATAAATACGGTAGTTATTGATAACATTCCTATAAGAAATACCATTCTAAACTGTAAACCTGTTGATTTTCCAATCATTTTCATTTCACCAAGTAAACAAGTTAAAAAATTTATGAACCCAGGGTCAGGGCAACCAGAGGGGTACTGATTTAACCAGCGACCCTCACTAGAGCAGCGCTACATTTACAAAAATGTGAGGGGTGCACATTAAATATACCATGGCCCTATTCATATTCTCTATGGCTTTATTCATGTTTATAATCATTCATTATATGAATTATGTTTATTTATTTCTCCCCTCCTCTCCCAAACTTTTTATATATTCAGTATTGTTTTTCACTTACCTATGTTTATAATACGTATCCTTTGTCTGTTCTACAATTGTCTCAATGTTTGCAGACTACTATGTAATTTATGTTGTAAATGATCAAATGCTTTTGAAGGTTATATACCCATTAAGTTGTATGTTAGACTATACAACATGAATAAACAGTATTTTCCAGTCACTTGACTTCCTTTTGTGCTGCTGTGTGCTTCATACAAAGTCCCACCATTTGCTCTCAATTTTAATCAATGAAAGGGATGGAGGCAGTTACCCCTTTGGTTCCTGCCTCATTTAAAGTCACAAAATGTATTTTCTTTTCTCATTATAAATACATTTTTAAAGTTATTTGTTATTAAAGTTATTTACAATTTAAAAAACAAAAACTTTGTTAAAATATTCCATGGGTGATAGTCTGTTCTCTATATAGACACAGACCAATAAATGTATGTATAAGCCCATTTCAGCTCCAAATATTGGATAGCCCTTGAGTATCTGGGCTGGTACAAAACCCTACTTAAAGTGGTGTTGCCACCAAAAAATAAAAAAATGTTTAACATTCTTAAAAAAATAAAATAATTGGAAAAAAAAATGTTTTACTCGCCTCTAAATACCTGTTTCTAGGGGGTCCCTCGTAGTCTGCCTTCTTCCTTGCCCGGGCTGGTGGCATCACTTCACCTCGCGTCACACAGTCATCTGGGACCTGTCACGTGTCCCAGGTGACTGTGTGGCGTATCACTGTAAAGCCACAGCCGGGTGCCCACAGTACGAATGACGGCACCGCGTGCGGAGCGGGGAACGAGGGGGGGCTTAGTTCCCCCGCATCACTGGACCCTGGGACAGGTAAGTGTCCGATTTATTAAAAGTCAGCAGCTGCAGTATTTGTAGCTGCTGACTTTTAATTTTTTTTTTTTTTTAGGGGCACCCCACTTTAAAGGTTAAACCAACACAATAGTATAAAGATAATCTAACCTAGGAAAACAGCAGAGGAAGTTATCCACTGTGAGTACAACCCTCTGGTCAGTGTTTGGAAGTGAGTAGTCACACTAGATGAGAGGTTCATTATAAAACATCTGGATAGTAACGTTTGCTGTTTACTACAGGAAGGCATGTACAAAGGCATCTCTATGCAACTGTGGCTTCCTATTTACTTGTTTGAGAACAATAGTAAGAGGAAGTTATACGTATTTATTTCCTATGATTCTAAAGATAACTTCCCTTCTCTCGCTCTCTCTGTCTCTGTGTATATATATATATATATATATATATATATATATATATCCATGTGTATAAGAGAGAGATGTCAATAACAGTATTATTTGCATAATTTATACAGAACTCTTACATGTACAGTAAGTCAACAAAAGTTTGAATTTATTAAAGCTGGCCATATTCTTAAAGATTTTGCAGGCTGAATGATAATAAAAAAAAACTGCCGGATTCCTCCACTCCTGTTCTACAGCACGGACGGACATATCTCCCTCTGTGGCTATTGTATTTTGACAGCTGGCCTCACTGTATGCAGTCAGTGTCGGCCAACAATTATCTGCCCAGCAAATAAACTTTTTTCAGTCGAGGGATATCAAGCAGAAAGCAGCTGACGGGGCCACCTATATTCAGACAGTGTTCGGTTAACGTAACAGGCAAAGCAGGCCATACACATTGAATATCTCTTTCCTGCAACCACGGGTTGCAAAAATATATTTGCACGATTCCTCCCTTAACACAGACGGTGCTGACAGGGGAATCCCTCCTGCTGACCAATTGTATGCTCCCGGTCGGTCACCAGAAGAAGACAATGATTATCACTAGCGGCTATAGCAGTCACTAGCGATAATCGTAAGAGAATCCGGCAGGTTAGTTATACACAAGTTGATAGATCAATCGACTTGGTACATTCAGCCTGCCCATTAACGATTTCTTCTAGCACTGCAGCCTTTGACAAAGTTGTTAAATGATAACTAAAGGTTCCGTTTTTTTATTTTATTTTTTTAAAATAACAAACATGTTATACTTTCCTCTTCTGTGGCCCCAATCCTCCTCTTCTCGAGTCCCTCAGCGGTGCTCCTGGCTCCTCTTCTTTTCGAGTGCCCCTCTTTCCCTTGGGGCACTAGTGTGGGTGCATTCCCATGTCCTGCTGCTGCATCTGTTGACATAGACAGGACTCAGCCCCTACCCCCCGGCTCCCGCATCATTGGATTTGATTGACAGCAGTGGGAGCCAATGGCTGTGCTGCTATCAATCTATCCAGTCAGGACCTGAGACACCAGCTGGAGCTGGTGTGTTAGTCTGCATTGCAGGAAAGACCAGGTTCAGGTAAGTAAAAGGGGGGCTTTGGGGGGCAGCTGCAGCACAGGAGGTTTTTCACCTTAATGCATAGAATACATTAAGGTGAAAAACCTTGAGGGTTTACAACCCCTTTAACATTAAACTCTTCCAGGAGTGTCTAACACTTGCTTCCCCTGCTGCATACTGTGTACTTACTGTTAGTTCCTATGTAACCATGAGTTCTATAGTGACACAGCAGTCATAGGAACGGACCACAGCTTGTGGAGATGTACTAGGTATCTGACACACAAGGATGTGTTGAATGCTGGAGACTTTGCTGGAGTCTGCAGAGCTGGAAGACAAAGAGGTCTTTCTTATCGTACATCAGGCGACACAGAGCCATAGTAGTTACTATGTGGGTTATAGGCCACCTTCAGGTCATGGACACTGGCACGCCCTCAATTAAAAAGTGCACTCCCTATATAACCCCTCCCACTGATGGGAGTACCTCAGTTTTTTTTGCCAGTGTCTAAGGTGTTGGTCATGAGTAAAGATGTGCTGGGCTGAGCTCCACTTTTTGGTATTAAGGCCATAAAGTTTTACTGGCAGAGGTGATATTACAGGTCCAGGATTGTGGGTTTCCTCAAGGATCCCTAGCTCCTGAAGGTTTAACGGAACCCACCGTGAAGGGTGAAGGTTGGGTCTGTTGGTTTACCACAGAAAACCCTGCGGCGGGAAAGTTAAGTGGAGTTTTTCTAAAAAAAAATCTAAATTTTCTTATGACTGTCTCCTTTAATTAGTATAAGAGAAAAAACTGTGCTATTAACTAACCCACCCAGTGAGCAGCAGCTTATATATATTGCGTGTAGAACTATAATCAAAAATTCATATTGTGAAAATAATGACCCTATCAAAAAGTGCAAGACAAATTACCTGAATAAATACATGTGAATTCATCAATAAGAATATATAAAAATAAATTAAGATTATTGAATAAATATAATTGGTTAAATGAATAAAACAACCATAAATAAATACAAATTGATACGTGACATATAAGAGGGCCAGTATGGTGGCCCGTAATTATGGGAGGAGCCCGGAGGGTATATAATCAGACCACCCACAACGGTCTGTGTCGGTTCCAGTGCAAGGTACTGCACATCAAGGGGCCGACTTGTCTCAGCTCCCTCACGGTCGGCTATCTGTGTGTCCAATCGTAGGTGCACTTCGGCTTCTTCATTCGTGGTCTTCGTCGGCGGTTCCCGCTCATGGTCGCAGATAAGTAGTATCCGAATCTTTTCATATCATGTGCAAACTTGCGGCTTATCATGCTTACTATCCTGCACCCCTTTCGCAAAACCTACCTCTGAGTTGTTGACACTCATGTCCCGACGTTGTTCGGCACAGCCGAGTCGCTGTCAGTTGTTCTCCAATATCACTCGCCATAGGCTTCACTGGTTATAAAATTCACTGTTCTCATCCTTTTTTGAGATAAACAGGTATTGTTTGTATGGGTTTCTGTGGCTGATTGAGGTGTAATTAAACCCACCTGATGTCTTTCCTGCACTTGACTAGCCTGGGGGGATGGGTGGTTGATAGGTGTTTGGTTTCACAGTAAGGAATGGCATACACTCTACAACCAATTCGTATCAGATACTCCTTACTGCCAATTTTTATCAGATTCATCTCATACATTTTTGAGCTGATCCGTGTCAAATGCATTGCAGAGGCTGACTCTGCCAACTCACTGCATGTCCACGTAGTTGTACCTTCGAGATCGGTCGTATATCTTCATCGATTGCCCCACGCTCGGACCGCTACACACTCGCTGTCGCAGGTAGGACTTTGTTGTTACCGCTCTTCTAAACTCCAATAGTTACCTTATCATGTTCGTTTATCATGTTCGTTTTGCAAAGTCGCACTTACGCCACTTATGTCTGTCATCTTTCATGTATTTCATCCTTTCTACCCAACGCGGGTTTACTCGAGCCGATCACTTCACGGTCGATGCGGTCAAATCCGACATTCAAGCCCCTTACTCACCTCGCATCTACGGCCGATTCGAAATCTAGTCGCAACTTCGCTTCTATGTTTCGGATCCTCGGCAATCACAAGCCCCTTCAACCGTCATCACCATTTAGTTGATTCGAACCCAGCCATATCATTGGCAATACGGTCAGATCTGTCATACGAGCCCCGTAGTCACCTCATATCTACGGCCGATTTGAAATCTAGTCGCAACATCGCTTCTATGTTTCGGATCCTTGGCAGTCACAAGCCCCTTCAACCGCCATCACCATTTAGTCGATTCAAACCCAGCCATATCATCTGCAACACGGGCAGATCTGTCATACGAGCCCTGTAGTCACCTCACATCTACGGCCGTTTCGAATCTAGTCGCAACTTCGCTTCTATGTTTCGGATCATTGACAATCACCAGCCCCTTCAACCACCATCACAATTCAATCAATCCGAACCCAGCCATATCCTCAGCGATACGGTCGGATCCCATATACGAGCCTCTCAGTCGCATCTACGGAGGATTCGAGTCTAGTCGCAGCGTCGGCGCAACGATTCCAGTCCTTGCCAAACGCAACTCTAACAACCAAGCCGAATCCTGTTGCATCACCGACTCAAATGAGTCAAATCTTTCGCAGACTATTCCATAGCTATAGCCCAGTTCAAACTAGTCACATCGACTGTACGAATTCAGCAGTACTTACATTTGACCTTCTCAGTCTATCCATACATGATCGTACACAATTCTCTCCACCAATTTGCTCAGTATTGCGCACGGTCATTCCTACATAATCACATTTCCTCTATAACCTTTCTTTCGCCTTTCAACAAAGCTGCGTTCTTGCAATCGCTGCAAGTCTTTTCTGCATTTGGCTCAAAACTGCCAATCGTAGCAACACTGCTGTTCACCTCATACCTACACACTTATAAATCCGCAAAACATTGCTTTCACCTTTCAAATAAAGCTGCTTCCTTGCAATCGCTGCGAGCATCGATGCAATGGCTCAATACGGCCACTCATCTCCAGTAGCAAAACGGCTGCTCTCCTCATTCCTACACACTTATAATTAAATTAATAGATTCAAATAAAGCTGCTTTCTTGCAAATCGCTGCAAGCATCTCTGCAATAGCTTAATACGGCCACTCATCGTCTCCAGTAGCAACACAGCTGTTCACCTCATTCATTCATTCTTTCATTCATTCTCACCTCATAATTCAATTTATAATTCAAATAAGGCCGCTTCCTTGCAATCGCTGCAAGCATTTCAGCAAAATGGCTCAAACTGCCACTCATCGTCTCCAGTAGCAACATGGCTGCTCATCGTTTTCTCTGTCGCTTTCCCCTTTTAGGCCAGTTAGAACACCAGTTAGTCCACCCTGCACCAGGTTTGGACAGTATCTCCCAAAAAAAAAAAAAAAAAAAAAAAAAAAAAAAACATTGTCGAGGGCTTGCATCTTCACCAGGGGGCCAGCTTTGCCCCAAACAGCTCTTTGCAATCCCCATCATCAAAACGAAATTCTCATGTCACCTTACTACAGGCTCCCGGTCAACTCAGTTCTCGACCACCAACCAGTCAACTTCACAACTAGGGCATAAAGTCAGGTGTGTAGTTCAATGGGATTCCCCCTTTCTCTTAAACACTCTTTCACTACATATTTTTACTTCACATACAGAATTTGACCTGCTCCTGAGGCGTTAGCAACTGTCACATACTTCTGTGCACTTCACTCTGTTTTCGAAGCACAAGCCTTCAATACGCAGACAAGGTCGCCTAATCTCCATACTTGCTGGCAGTGCAAGCATTAGTAGACCGAACCCACGTCAATTAACTACAGATCGCAACATTCCTACTTAGTATACCAGACTTCAGCTACTCACCCCAGTCCGCCCTGGGGCGCTCTGGTTCATTAGTCTGTGCCGAGCACAGACTGACACCCGAGCTATCGGTTACCTAGCCAGTCACCTCCTGGCTCACCTCGGTTGTTACGCATTCTTTTGAGTTTTCTAAAGTCACACTCAACAGCGCTCGAGCGCAAACCAACTGTCACTATGGCTGTCGTTCCTTGTCCTTTTCTTCTTGTTTCCTTCCGCCTTTCATCTTATCTACCCAACGCAACTATCCCCTCCTACCTTTGCAACTTACCTCAAACATACCCCCCCTTGCTTTTAGTTGACGCCATGTCGCAGGCAGACAGTGAGGACTTTGCCTCAGCCCTGCCATCACGGGCTCAGCAAGCGGCGGTTTACAGTCTCACAAGAGCTTGGACCAATAAAAAACAAAAAAAAACAAAAAACAAACAAAAAATAAATAAATAAATAAAATAAACTCATAACAGAACGGTGTCGCAGGAGTAAATCCTACCCTGCTGCAGCCAGGAAACCAAGCCTTTAGGCTACTGTTTCCACCGCCAGTGGCAGCCCTTCCAGGCACCACTTCAGTCTATCTTCTTTGCGACTACTCAGCTGCACTCCTGGGTAACCACACTGTCAGCCACAGTCGCCAAAGTCCAAGCAGAGTGACAGCCCTGGAGGTACGCCCAGCCATGCCCCTACCAGCTCCAGTCACCACCGTCATTCCCGTACCTTCACTTACAGATACACCCAACTTCTGCACCATCGTCTTCCCTGCACACCTTGTCCTAGCAGGGCATCTAGGAGGACATCTTGGATGACAACGACGTTAACTTAGCATCCCTCCTCATAGCAGTACACAACTTGGCCTAGAACAAATCATATTTGCAGGGAGATGTCTCCGTCATCCTGAAGGCCAGGGACCCTTTACTTAATCGCAAGCTCACTGTCACAGAGTTTGTGCGGGCCTTGGGGACAGTCCGAGACATGCTAGGCAGAGCAACCCCAACAGGAGGGTAGAATTGGACCCGTATCTGCACGCAGCAGGTCACAAGTACGTAGGGTGCCCATCCTTTGACTATCACTGCTCATTTTCAGCCAAGGCAGCAGCCAGACTCAAGGGGATCTTTTACCTCCCATCTTTTAGTGTTTCTCTTTCAGACAAAGACCCTGACTAAATCCTTAAATTAAGATGTGCCAGCTATAGCAGATCTGCCCATGAGAGTCGAATTTCTCACAAATTGGAATGGCATGCCAATGTGTATTCCCTCAGCATCTCTCTCTTCATCTCAGGTAGTCATGGTCACCGCAGCCTCCACAGGTCCTCGCCTCAATTTTGGTCAAATTGGGTTTATAGGGCCATGGCCGTCAGAAATCCTCTTGATTCCTGGGTTCAGTTAGTCCTCCTCTTTGTTCGACCTCTACCCCATTGTCGCAGCAGCTCAAGTCTGGTGCAACAACTGGGCAGGACAAACAGTGACGTTCGCCACAGACAACCAAGCTACAGCCAGTATTATAAATAAAGGAGGTCCTAGTAGCTGGCCATCGTGGCCTTCCTGTGCAGGCTGGTGCCACTATCCCCACAGCACCAATCTAACGTCCTATGCGTCCACATCCCAGACAAACGCAATAATCTGGCCGACGCACTACCCGTTAACTTTGCTTCGTTATTTTTTGCAGGAACCTGGAACCGACCCGACCATGTCTCTTATCCCACACTGGTCGTAGCTAACCTCGGATTCAAACAACACTTTCACGACGCTACCTGCCTTATTAATCTTTCACTATCTCACAACACCCTGAAGGCCTACCGGGCAGCCTAGAGGTTCTATGTCAGGTTACTAGCCTCAAACCCCAGAGCAATACCAAGAGTTCTCCATCACATCCTGGTCTTCATATTATGCCACCGCACACAGTTGGCATTGTCACACAATACCTTAGATCCCACTCAGCTGACATCCAGTATTTCATCCCCTTATGAGATCCTAACAAACCGTCTTGTTCGCCGCCCATACGGTCAAGACCATGTTGTGTGGTATTCACAGGCAATGACCCCAAATCAGTATCAAACGGCTACCCGTCACCAGCGCCATATTCCGAGACATGTCTTTCATCCTGTCACATTCCCCTTTTGGCTAAATTCAGCCTGGTCCTTCAAGCAGCCATCTACCTGGCTTTCTACAGCTTTTTACGCCCCAGTGAATACTGTCACCATCCCAGTTGTAAAGTGTTACGTAGACACCACCTCACACGCCATCAGACTTCATCTTGCTCCTCAGCGTGTCCAAAACACAATAGTCCGGTCCAGGGGTTGACCTAAAACCTTTCCAAACTCTCAAAGCCTGGTGCCCCGTGTCCATCCTAGATCAATTTTTGGCCCATATGTTTGATCCCTCGCAGGACAGCCCATTACTACCGTTCTCGATTAGTACCCCAGGCAGCAACCAGTTCATTAGTCACGTCAGGTTCCTTTTGAGCACATTAGGCTAGGACCTTGGTCATTTTCTTGGACATTCTTTTGCATTGGAGCAGCATCAGCAGCCTCACGAAACGGGGTCCCAGTCCACGCGATCAAAGATGGGCAGGCGGGAATCCACCTGCTTTACTCGATACATCTCCAATCCACAAGTGGAAATGTCCTGAGCCTTCAGAAACTTTGCCCCGTAGTGTCTTGCTGTACATAAATTAATAATTACCTCCCTACACCAAATCTTTTGCGGCCTTCTCTTGGCATATCGCCCAGCAGAGCAGGGCTCACCGCCCAGCTCACCAGGGCTTACCTTACAGCAGACCAAGGGCACAGTTCAGGTCTATTTTATGTTGTTAGTCTTGTGACGTGTTTATGTGTTCTTTCATATCTCTTACAGCGGAGGGCTCCAACCATAAATAAGAGGGCCAGTATGGTGGCCCGTAATTATGGGAGGAGCCCGGAGGGTATATAATCAGACCACCCACAACGGTCTGTGTCGGTTCCAGTGCAAGGTACCCACCCACCCATTTCCCTTCTCAAAGTACTTCACTTAAAACACGTTTCTCTACAGAAACATCCATTTACTTTCTTAAGGTATGCGGCCTTCTCTTGGCATATCGCCCAGCAGAGCAGGGCTCACCGCCCAGCTCACCAGGGCTTACCTTACAGCAGACCAAGGGCACAGTTCAGGTCTATTTTATGTTGTTAGTCTTGTGACGTGTTTATGTGTTCTTTCATATCTCTTACAGCGGAGGGCTCCAACCATAAATAATATTTGATAATGACACATAATGTAAAAGTAAAAAATAATAGTCCATATGAATGTCCCAGAAGATTCCTCATGCACAAAGGTCAAAGGAAATCCAGTGCAGGGTCAAACAAAACACCAATGGGAAAAGTGCAAAGGTTGCCATCACCAGTAACAACTCTGGCCGCTTACCAGAACCTAAAATCCCTATTGAATGGGATAAGAAAGCGCATGGATACATCACATAGATAAATTGTCAGGATGGACACTTTGGAATATCAAACAGGAAATCTCTCTCCCCCAACAATCGAGATCTTAAGCCGTGATGCGCAAATCCATATAAAAAGAAAGAGATGCTCGCATAGCATAAAAAACCTTTATAATTTATTTAGATGTTACATGAATGTAAACTCACATGTTTCGGATACAAAGAAAGCATAAAAACAATCGAGCCGGCCGGCTCTTGACTACCGCCCATAAGTTCCAGGACTGGCGTAAGAACGCGGTGACGTCAGCATGCCGTTACTCCCTATGCATTTCGTCACTCCAAGGACATTTACTCCTTTAATTTGTAAATGTTGTCATGCCTATGTGTCACCACTGGGGGCTGTATAGAGCACTTGCGTCTTGTGCTTCCCACGATGTGTCCAGGGTACAGCAGTTTTCTCTTCCTCCGGCTGGCAGCAGACCTCCGGTAAGTCTGGGGGGGTTTTGCCACCCCACCAGACGCCTCCCTGTGCTGTTTATTCTTCAGGGAAAGAGGGCTCAAAAAAAAAAGCGCGATTGGCACGCCGCTCTGAGGATTCCAGGTCCCCTCCTCCGCCATTTCTCTCTGTTGATCCCATAGGATCAGAGCCCGCTCTCACGGAAAGGAGAGAGGAAGGGCCGTAGTGAAGGGGGCGGGGCTTAGCACGGCATTGATGTCCTCCAACGCCTAGCGTGGGGAATGTGTGTTTTAAAGGCACCATTTTTGCTGTTTCAAGCGGCGGAGGGACACGAGTGAAGGTACATATGAGGTTTGGTGACACAAGCATTCCTTTGACACATTTTGCTACTGCATCAGTCTAAGCATTAATAGCAGCAGCAGAGCTGAATATTGCTCAAGCAGTGCATACGTTCCTTCTGGTAGTACCTCTGCTTTGTCCATTGGGCTATGGTCAGAAGGGAGGTTAAAATCGCCTAAAAAAAGGGCTCTAGAAAGACTATAGTCACTAGGGAGCCTAGACCCATCTCAAAAAAGTGGGCATCCTCCCCCTGAGAGTAATATGGCTGGTCAGAATTAGCCATCAGGAGGAGCAAGGGTTGCAGCTGCTTTTAGCATTACAGCCCCTGTATATATGACTAAGGAGATTTTTTCTCCAACCGTTCTCCAAGTTTGGAGCAAAAAAAATTGATGCTTTAGGCTGGGTTCACACCGCTGCGATGCGGGAACGCCGCGAATCCGCTGCGTTTTCCCGCATCGCATTACTCCCGCCGGCAGTTCACACTGCCCTATGCGGACGGCTGGGAGTGTCAATGATATGTTAATGACACCCCCAGATCCGTCCGCACATCGCAGTGCGATCTGCCGACTCGCACAGGAATCAGATCGCATGGTGTGAACCCCCATGCGATCCGATTCTGTTGCGGACCAAAAAAAGGGTCCCGTGCGAGTTTGCTGCGGGAGCGATGCGAATTCAGCCATACTATATGTATGGCTGTACTCGCATCGCTACGGAGATCGGATGTGATTTGCGGTGCGAATCACATCCGGATCTCCCCCCGCAGCAGTGTGAACCCAGCCTTAATCACATCCCAGAGTGGGACTAAGCATAACAGGTCCCTGTCCATTGCATATTCTGTGGAAGCACCCAGATAAACAATTTTTTCCTCCAAAAAGTTTTCAATACTTTATCCTATGGAGGAAAAATTTGATGAGAAATTTCCAGCAGTTCACGCTGCTATATCCTCTGTACCTGAGTTGTCCAGTAGACAATGCTCATATGCTAAAGGATCCAACAGATAAGAAGTTGGAATTCCTTTTTAAAAGCTATATTTTGCTCGCAGGTTCAGCCTGCACTGGCAGCGATCAGAGTATCTCCGTCCTTAAAGGACCAGTTTATGGAGGCTCTCAGGATTATTCCTGATCAGCAGGCCCAAGATTTGGCCAGGATATCAGAAGCATTGTGTTTTACAGTAGACGCTATGAAAGATTCTATTCTCCAGGCCTCACGGCTCATGCTAGGGCTGAGCATTTAATGGGAAAAGTTCCCTTTTACCAGTTAAAAAGAATTTTAAGCATTTTTTCTTTTAAAATGTGCTTCTTCTCTGGGGCCAGGGGCATCGGTCTCCAGGCAGTCATGATGGCCTCCACCATCAGGTTCAAGAGGTAAACCTCAGGGTTAGTCCCAGGGCCAAAAGAGGACCTGGGGGAGGAAACCCACAAAACAAAATACTAAAGCCTCTTTATGAAGGGGCACCCCCGCTCGCTTGAGTGGGGGGAAGGCTTCTACAGTTTTCAAGGGTCTGGCAGGAACAATGTCAAGAAAGATGGATGGCTTCCTCAACTTCTCTAGGTTACAAACTAGAGTTCCGAGGGTTCCTGTTTCCTCGTTTTCTTAGATCAAACGTTCTCAGAGATCCAGTGAAAAATAAATCTCTCTCTCTCTAGCTTTGGAACATCTCTTGTCTCAAAGAGTGATATTGGTGGTCCCCTTGGAAGAGCAAGGTTTAGGGGAATGTCAAACCCATTTTGGATCTCAAAGATCTAAACCGTTTATTGAATACTGTTCTTTTCGCATGGGGTCAATCCGATCAGTAGACTCCTCCATCCTACAAGGGGGAGAACTTCGGGCTGATCATAGATATAGCTCAGAAGAGGGTGTTGCCCCAGAAAAGGATCGTTTCCATAAGGGAACTGATTCAGTTGATCAAAACAAAGAAGAATCCTTCTATTCGACTTTGCATGAAATTGTTGGGAAAGATGGTGGCTTCTTTCGAGGCCCTTTCTTATACGCAGTTTCATTCAAGACTGCTGCAAAACAGTATCCTGTCAACTTGGAATAAGAAGGTCCAAGCTCTGGACTTCTTAATGTGTTTATCCCCCAAAGTGCCTCAGAGCCTCAATTGGTGGTTGATATCCAATAATCTTCAAAAAGGAAAATACTTTCTACTAGTTACCTGGAAGGTGGTAACAACAGATGCCAGCCTTCTGGGCTGGGGAGCAGTCCTGGAAGAAGTCTGTCTAAGGGAAATGGTCCAACTCAGAGATGACCTTGCCCATCAATATTCTAGAGATTCGGGCAGTACGGCTGGCCCTGGAAGCCCAGACACTTAGACTACAGAATTGTCCTGTCAGGATCCAATCTGACAATGCCACAACTGTGGCCTATATCAATCACAAAGGGGGCATGAGAAGTTGTGCAGCCCAGAGAGAGGTGAATCATATTCTGTCTTGGGAAAACAACATTCCTTGCCTACCAGCAATTTTCATTCCAGGGATAGGGAATTGGCAGGCGAACTACTTGAGTCGCCAACAATCTTTCCCGGGAGAATGGTCCCTTCACATTGACATCTTTCTGTCATTATGCCAAAAATGGGGAATTCTGGACGTGGATCTGTTTGCGTCCAGGTCCAACAACAAGATCGACAACTTTGTGTCAAGGACAAGGGATCCGATGACATATGGAAAAGATGCCTTGGTTTTTCCGTGGGATCAGTTTTTCATTGATCTTTGCGTTCCCTCCTGTTCTGCTGCTTCCGGGCCTTCTCGCAGGATCAAGCAAGAAGGGAAGGAGGTGATTCTTGTGGCTCCAGCGTGGCCCAGGAGATATTTGTTTGCCGAGATCGTAAAAATTGTGGTAGGGGACCCTTGAACCCTACTGCTACTGCTATGGCCAGCCCTTCTCTCGCAAGGTCTGGTATTCCATCATACAAAAGCTAAATTTGTGATTTGGCTATTGAGACCCACATTCTAAAAGATCGTGGCCTGTTAGCTTCAGTAGTTTCTACTTGGTTAATACCAGGAAGCCAGCCTCCGGAGTCATACTATAGAATCTGGAAGGCATATGTCTCCTGGTGTGAATCCAGGAGTTGGCATACCAGGAAATATGTCATAAGTAGAATCCTTGAATTCCCACAGATAGGATTAGAAATTAAGCTGGCCTTGAGTACTATCAAGGCCAGATGTCGGCTTTATCTGTGTTTTTTTTTTTTTTCAACGACCTCTTACTTCACACTCTGGGTTCATAACTTTATTCAGGGGTTAACGCAGATTAATCCTCCAGTCAGGTCACCCCTGAACCCATGGGGTTTAAATTAAGTCCTGTCAGCTTTACAGAAGCAGGTATTTGAGCCAATACAATATATTCCCTTGGTCCTCTGGACAAGGAAAAATAATTCTCTTGGTTGCCATATTTTCTGCAGGAAGAGAATCAGAGTTGCCTGCTCTTTCTTGTAAAGAGCCATATTGGTTTATTCATAAGGATGAGGTTGTATTGCGTCCTCATCCTGAATTCCTACCAAAGGTAGTATTGGTTTTTCATTTAAACCAGGATATTGTTCTGCCTTAATTTTTTCCAGAACCTCATTCTGTGAAAGAAAGATCACTACATTCTTTTGATGTGGTGAGAGCGGTCAAAGTCTATTAAAAGTGTCCGCTCAGATTCATAAAACAGATGTTTTGTTTATGTTGCCAGACAGTCCTAAAAGAGGACAGGCAGCATTGAAATCTACTATTTCTAAATGCATTTGTCAAGTGATTGTTCATATTAAAGCGCACTTCTCCAGGGCTGTTAGTGCTTCTTGGGCAGTGCATCACCAAGCCTCCATGGCTCAGATCTGCAAGGCCTCAACTTGGTCATCAGTCCATATATTTACCAGATTCTATCAAGTAGATGTAAAAGATCATGAGGCCTTTGGGCACAGTGTACTGCAGGCTGCAGTATGAGTCCTCTAGTCTCTTGGTGCCCTACTTTTATTGTCTCTCTCCCTTCAGTTGGCATTGCTATCCCACATATCCCACATAGTTACTACTATGGATCTGTGTCCTGTGATGTACGATAAGAAAATAGGATTTTTATAACAGCTTACCTGTAAAATCCTTTTCTTTGAAGAACATCACGGGACACAGAGGTCCCTCCCTTCTTTAGTATACACGTGTATTGCTTTGCTAAAAAATGGAGGTACTCCCACCAGTAGGAGGGGTTATATAGGGAGTGCACCTTTTAATTTAGAGCGTGTCAGTGTCCATCACCTAAAGGTGGCCTATAACCCACATAGTAACTACTATGGCTCTGTGTCCAGTGATGTACTTCAAAGAAAAGTTTTTTACAGGTAAGCTGTAAAAATCCTATTATTCAGTCTTTTATTGCAAAGAATTTATCTTTTATGTTTTTCAGAGGAAGCGAATGAGTCACTGTACATAAAATGTCAACCCAAGCGATTTTGTTTTTACATTTCAGAGTGTAGTATGAGAAGAGAAAGATCTGTCAGTTGTTTTTTTTTTTTTTGATTTGTTACTGTTCTAGTTGAAGTTTTCTGCTTTTCCTATCCTTTTGACTACAAGTGCATTATTAGGTGAACTTTTTCTTTTGCCTACCTGAAGAGACAATCGACAATTTTGTCTTAAACTGATTCATGCAACTTGTATTTTTTTTTAATGTTTTTCTAACAATAGTCACTGTATTGCTTGGGAAGCCATATTAACTTTCCAGTATTCATTTTTAAACCATTTACACTGATCATTAGGGGGGCACATGTTACTATTTGAATGATGAGTCTGCATCAGGATTTCAAACGATTTTTTTTTTTTTACTGATTTAAAATGAGATGTATTGTTATCTATGGAACCATACACACACAGCTGAGCGAAGATCAGTAATACAGCATTGAGTACAGAGCAGTAAAACATAAATAGAAAATTTGAGTGCAGTAATTTACTCGCATATACGTGTTTACTCATCTATAAGCATGTTTACGCGAGTATAAATTAGTATATTACAACACTGGCAATGAAGAAAAATCTTACTCGTCGATGCGCTTATGCACCTTTACTCGCCTCTACTCAACATTACTCAGGTCTTTACACAATGTTTTTTTAACTCACTGACTTTCTGTCAAAATGTAAACATCAATTATTATGCCTGTGTGCAACTGGCCTTAAAATGGTTCTAAAAGGTTAAGGTTTTTTTACCTTATAATTAGGGATGCACCGAAATTTCGGCCGCCGAAACATATCGGCCGAAAATGCCCTTTTCGGCAATATGCCGAAAGGAAAAAACGGCCGATAATTGAGCCGAAAATGGGGCGGGGCCTGGGGCGGAACTCCGCCCCCGCCCCGCCCCTGGTGCCGCCCATGATGGGGGTGAATAGCGCAGTACTGATTCAGCCAGCGATGCCCCTCTGCAGTGAAGAGAGCCGTCTGGTTGAATAGAGCGCCGGGAACATCACAGCTTTAATTTCAATAGCTGTGTGTTCCCCGTGGCGCGCCGTCACACACAGACCCTCCCCCTTGTCCGGGGAACTTTGATAGACAGATCACCTGTCCAGATTGGATGGGTGATCTGTCTATCAAAGTGCCTGGACAAGGGGGAGGGGCTGTGTGTGACGGCGCGCCACGGGGAACACACAGCTATTGAAATTAAAGCTGTGATGTTCCCAGCGCTCTATTCAACCAGACGGCTCTCTTCACTGCAGAGGGGCATCGCTGGCTGAATCACTGCAGAGGGGCATCGCTGGCTGAATCACTGCAGAGGGGCATCGCTGGCTGAATCACTGCAGAGGGGCATCGCTGGCTGAATCACTGGGGGGGCACCGCTGGCTGAATCACTGGGGGGGCATCGCTGGCTGAATCACTGGGGGGGCACCGCTGGCTGAATCACTGGGGGGGCATCGCTGGCTGAATCACTGGGGGGGCATCGCTGGCTGAATCACTGGGGGGGCATCGCTGGCTGAATCACTGGCTGCATCACTGGGGGCAACACTGGCTGCACTTATCTCTTTTATCATGTCGCCAGTCTGACCACCTCCTGTACCATGTCGCCAGTCTCTGACCACCTCCTGTACCATGTCGCCAGTCTCTGACCACCTCCTGTACCATGTCGCCAGTGTCTGACCACCTCCTGTACCATGTCGCCAGTGTCTGACCACCTCCTGTACCATGTCGCCAGTGTCTGACCACCTCCTGTACCATGTCGCCAGTCTGACCACCTCCTGTACCATGTCGCCAGTCTCTGACCACCTCCTGTACCATGTCGCCAGTCTCTGACCACCTCCTGTACCATGTCGCCAGTCTCTGACCACCTCCTGTACCATGTCGCCAGTCTCTGACCACCTCCTGTACCATGTCGCCAGTCTCTGACCACCTCCTGTACCATGTCCCCAGTCTCTGACCACCTCCTGTACCATGTCCCCAGTCTCTGACCACCTCCTGTACCATGTCCCCAGTCTCTGACCACCTCCTGTACCATGTCGCCAGTCTCTGACCACCTCCTGTACCATGTCGCCAGTCTCTGACCACCTCCTGTACCATGTCCCCAGTCTCTGACCACCTCCTGTACCATGTCGCCAGTCTCTGACCACCTCCTGTACCATGTTGCCAGTCTCTGACCACCTCCTGTACCATGTCCCCAGTCTCTGACCACCTCCTGTACCATGTCCACAGTCTCTGACCACCTCCTGTACCATGTCCCCAGTCTCTGACCACCTCCTGTACCATGTCCCCAGTCTCTGACCACCTCCTGTACCATGTCGCCAGTCTCTGACCACCTCCTGTACCATGTCGCCAGTCTCTGACCACCTCCTGTACCATGTCCCCAGTCTCTGACCACCTCCTGTACCATGTCCACAGTCTCTGACCACCTCCTGTACCATGTCCCCAGTCTCTGACCATCTCCTGTACCATGTCCCCAGTCTCTGACCACCTCCTGTATAAAAATATTTTTTAAAAACAGTCATTTTCGGTATCGGTGCTGTTTCGGTATCGGTTTCGGTTTTCGGCCTAGTGTATTTTTCATTTTCGGTATCGGTTTCGGCACCAAAAAACCCATTCGGTGCATCCCTAATGTTACTAAACCCACAAAAGTAAAATCAGTCTGTATATGTTTCACGGCATGCTTGTTATACTCCCTGTGGAACCTAAGGGGTTAATCCTCCGCGTTGTGTAAAAAGGCTGTTTCATCCTGCCTTCTCTGATTCTCCTCTTCTTCCACTGTCCCCAATCTATCTCCTGATAGTACAGAGCCTTTGAAGTGACCGGGGGAGGACTCTTTGGAGGAGGGCCGGCAAGTGGCATTCTGAGAAGTGCCTGGTTACTGAGTTGAGGACATTGACGAATTCACACTTTTCCAGTACCATTGAGGAGACAGGAAACGTTCCAGGTACAGACGGAAAAGGTTCCTGTTCACCATTGGTTGTTTATTCAAGTTTGATTCAATGTGCTGACTGCCATGATCTCTGGCTAGAGATCTGTTTAGCCTTGAAGTGCCCAGCGGCGAGTGGCTACTCTGGGTGGAAATAGAGACTTTGCTAGACCTGCAGTTCAAGGTGCCTGAGTTCTTCACCTGTGCCCTCTGTTCCCTAAGAGATTGTTTTAATTGAAAGTTCTACTGCAAAATAAAACCTTTCTTAAAGGACTTCATCTGTGTCAGTGTACAAGTTGTTGGGTATCAACCCTGGGAACACCTAGAAGTGGAAGAGCAGGCCAAGAGAAGGTAACCGGTAAGCCCATTAAGTCAAAGCCGCCCTGCAACGGGTTATGGCCGTTACATGCACATGTACAGTTTGGTGTGTATTGCTAGAGATTTTTTTTTTCTTTGGGAAGTTGCATGTGATCAGCACAGGGCCAATCAGCACTGTCCAGACAGAGGATAAGGAGTCATGTGGTCTCATAGGACAGTCAGAGAAGAATGAAAACTCCTCCTACAAGATTTAACCAGACACTGATAGAAGTCACAAACCTACTATATACAGCTGATGAGAAAAGGTATTTTGCCTTTTATTCCTTTAGATTTACTTTAAGCTGTGCATTAACAAGGAATTTAGAAAAGATGGTAACCCTCATACCAAAACATGTTTCATCTAACATTTCTAAATAGCACAGGGTTTTAGAACCAGTATCAGTAAAGGATGAGGCAGACTTTTGGACCCTAGTGTTTGTAGAAGCCATGCTGGCATAAAGTATATTACATCAGCTCAGCACACAGGATTCAGCAGAAATGGAGTAGGTGTCATTGGCAAACATGTGGTGGGGGCCTTTCTAGTGTCAAAGCGACGCCAGTAATTCCATTTTCTGAATGATTCACTAGAATTTCAACAAGAGGAAGGAGGAGTGTGAGTTAGTCAAATTTCATCAAGAGCAAAAAGGTAGAATGTCTTCTCTGTTAGCAATTGGCTGTGGCCACTAATCAGAAATGCTGCCCATGGTAATTTTCACCCTACCCTCCCACCTGGTGCAAGTGGGCTCCTGGACAAATGCAACATTCATGTCCTTAAAGTGGTATTAAACCCAAAAGCTAACATTTATTATATTGCAGATTACCAGTCCTTCGTTTTCCTTTTAAACTTTCTTTCCTTTATTTTCACCTGATGATCCCTGCCAGTAAGCATGTTGTTTTTCAATACAGCAAGTTGTTTTCAGATGTAGCAGTTAGAGGGTCGGAACAAATTATTTGCCACTGATGGGTGATCAGCTTTTATTCATTTATGTAAAACCTTTATACCAAAAGAAACAAAGCTGTTTTCTGTTACGTTTGGCTTAAATTTGTTGAATGTATTTAAATCTGCTAGTACATCAAACACTCCCCCTCCCCCCCAGATTAACAATGCTGCTGTCCAAAGGTATCTCTGTTGCTCCTTCATCCAGAGTGTAGGGATCATAAGTGTGCGCAGCCTACTGCATTAGGGCATGCACCCCAAAGCTCAAACACATATGCGTGTGTGTTTGTGTATACTGACAATGTCAGTAAAGCAGTGGACCATGTCAGTAGGGCACAGATTGGTGTTAGTAGGGCAGTGGAGGGTGTCATTAAGGCAGTGGGAGGTGTCAATAGTTTTATTAATTAATTATTTTTTACAGTTTTATTTATTTTACCATTTTGTTTAGGAGCCCCATTAGGGGGCCTTGGTGAAATATCAGGGGTCTAAACAGGGGAAATCTGCACCACATGGGTGATTAGGGGGTGCCCGAGCACACCCGGCAGACTCTGTGCACACTCCTATGGTAGGTACCCTAATAGTGTTACTGGCCATATCCCCAAGTGAAAACAGAGGGGGAAAAGCCTAAATAAATGAAATTATTGCAGCCATCACATCTAATGACTGGTAAGGTGCAATAAAAAACATTTTTGTTTGTGAGTTTAATACAACCTTTATGATTATACTTCTCAGTAGCTGGTGGGCATTTTGTTCTATGTGAGCTATAACTGTCTAGAATATAATACTGTAACAATCTTTCCAACAGACACAAAACATCATCAAAACAAAAAACTGCTAAAACATATATGAACACAAAAGCAGCAGACAGGTAGGTTTGAGGTACTAGCAAGGCCCTGCACTGAGCTGAAATTTCATAGTAGACTGTCAGTTGGAATATCTACATAAGCTGTAGAGTAAGGGAAAATGGAACAAGCCAATATAAGTGATACTTATTAAAATCTGTTCAAAAAAGAGTCTAGTAGATATCCTGGGTATGATAAAGTTTGAAACACAAAATCATAAATTATAATATAATAAATATAAATAATTATAAAAAATAATATAATAATAAAATGTATTTCCCCACGATTCACTATTGAAAAGATTTCATACAGTAATGTAATCTGTAAGATTACAGTGTACTGTATGTGTTATGAATTTTCTGTTTTTTTAATTTGCTGCTGGGCTCCGCCCCATGCGTTGCGACGCTCGAGGGGAACGGGAGCCTGGAACACAGAGGCATCGGGAGGAGGACAGAGCTGGCAGACACAACGGGAGGGGGGACATTGCAGAATCCTGGGGACAAGGTAAGTAACCTGCACCAGGATCCTGCAATGCAATCCTCGGCGTTACCGCTAATGGTATTGAAATTTAACCCCGAGCCACACTTGGGAAAACTGCCAGGGAGGTTAATATCACTTCAAGTGAAAAGTCCTGTATGCTCATTGGAGATTACTACTATGTGCACCGTGTACGTGAAAACAGTATTTCCACAAATCAATACTGAAGTACTTTAACCTTGGCACCTATGTATAGTTCTTGGAAATGATTCCTGAAGTAAGGAGCATAGCTTGCTTTTTACATGTGATTTGTAGTCAAAGGTAGTAGCTGACACTTAGCTGCCTGTATATTTTAAGAGGCCCTTTTACCAAATGGGATTAGTGAATTTATGCTGGCAGAAAATGCTTAGTAAAATGAAAGATGGTAATTGTCACAGGCTGATTAGGATCCAGAAGTTGTACTCATGCTCCCAGGGCTATATTTATTTACACGTCATGTTGCTCTAGGCACACCTGAATGATGTAACCCACTTGTACAGACTCCATCCCTATGGCAATATGGTAAAGGAGAAAAAAGAGAAACTGGGACTTTAAATATGCCCTTATTGTAACTTGCTAATATACTCACACAAAAATATATTACATATAAAAAGCCATCATTTTAATAAATACAATTAAAAGCATATAGCAATCATCAGTAACTTTAAATACATCACATAAACAAGCAATCTGTATCCTTCAGGAAGGTCTACGCGTTTCACGGATATACTGCTTCTTCAGGAACAATAATCATAACAGAATATTACATTAACATAATTCATAGATACAGGTCTTAAATCATTTTATATGATACAGAATTACATAGATATAGGTCTAAAATGCATACACTTTATATATTATTCATGTATACTGTGAACTATACAAGAAAAGGAAGGCGGGAGGAGTTTATATGAAAAAATCTGAAAAAAACCCTTAAAATAAAAGAGATGAGAAAGAAATGCAGAGAAATACAGGGATGAGTCATTCGTTTTCTATGCTCATAGAAGAATTACTCACTGGTACAAGATGTATACATGAACCAGATTGTTCAAAGGGCCAGACTGGATAAGCAAAAATAAGGATAAAGTAACTATAAAAAAAGGATATATAAATAATGAATGAAAAGAGACAAGCATGAACTCAGTATGCCTCACTTACACTTATAATAGATAGACAATGTGTAACTCCTAGAGTGATCGGTGTAAGGATCAACTCTGCTTAGATGTTTGGACGATCAGTGAAACTTTTTGGGGTCTCTGGGAAACACTCAAATCAACGCACATAGTAGGGTTGTTTCAATGAATGCCCCAAATTTAATGGCAGGTGAGCGGAGTTTTATACAGTTCATCACACAAGGCATAATTTCTATATAAATATGTAACATCTCAAACATAGTCTAAACTAGTATTATAGCTGGCGTTTTGACTTTATCTGAAGACATAATTCCAAAACTAGTTCTTTCCAGGACCCACTTAACCTGTGACCATCGAGACAAACAAGACACTAAAAAGAAAAGATATTTGTCTGTCTGCAATTTTAGGGTTTTAGTCATGTTTCTCACCCTTCAATCAGGAGCTAAAATCCATAGATTCTAAATGAATGAGTTAAAAATGGTGGAGAGATCAGTTATATGACTATTTAAAAACAAAATTATGTTAGACTGCACTATTGGAAATGGCATGGGGTCGCTGTATATGCAAAACTACTTCTAAACTGTATACCAAAAAAAAACATCCGCAATAGGTGTCCCCACACACAGGGAAGTGTCTGGTGACCACAACTCATTTAGGGGCTCATTAGAAATCTCCAAATTTGGAGACATTTGGATTCCACTGCTGTTTTTGAAAGGAACTTTTGAAGGGAAAGAAACATCTCACAATGAAATATGGTGAAAGGGGTACCATGCAGTAATCTGTGCTGGAAAATGTGGTCCGTGGCCCATCTAAGCAGCCCTTGGCATGTATACTGGCAGAGGATTAGTGAAGCCCAGAATCCCTCTTGGTTCAATAAAGGTGGAATTCTGGGATTCAGTAATACTCTGGGATTATGGGTTATTCATGCAATATGTTTTCTAAAGCCTCATACACACGATCAGAATATCGTACTAAAAATACAACTGTCGATGCGGTCATACAATATTCTGATCGTTAGTACACAGCTACTGTCCGAAATTTTCCGAAGGGACAAAGAAAATGTTTCTCGTGCAATACCAGATCGTATGATTTTCAGTACAAACAATACAGTTTTTGTCCGAAAATACAATACAAATATATAATATCACTTCCTAATTTTTATTTTGTTATACGAGTATTTACGTACTTTAGTAAAACATTCATTTTCAATATGGAGACTAGTATGCAACAAAAAAAAAATTTTGTTAGTTTTTTTGTTAGTTAATAAATTACGCTCGCGCCCATTCAACTCCTTCCCTGAGTTTCTCTCCCGTCCTGACGGTACCAAGACCCACTGTCCTCGTGAAATCTCCAACACCTTTGGCGAATTTTACCACAAACTATATAATTGTTTATCCCCAGAAAACCATTTTCATTTCACACAAGAGAAATTCAAGTCCTTCTTCTCTACCCTGAAACTTCCCAAGCTTTCAACAACTGATTTAGAAACCCTGAACAAATCTGTAACTGCAGACGAGCTCTCGGCCATCATACGGGAGCTCCCTTCACATAAAGCACCTGGCCCTGATGGCCTCCCCTATTTCTATTACAAAACCTATCTGGATATTTTGGGACCGCACATGCTCACTCTATTTGATTCCCTGCTGGGGGGCACCCCCCACCCCCAATTTTCACATTCCTACATCTCGGTGATCCCCAAACCGGGTAAGGATGCCTCTATCCCAGACAATTATAGGCCTATAGCCCTTCTAAATTCGGATTACAAGATTTTTACGAAAATTCACGCTTCTAGATTGCCAGTCCTGGCCCCCAAACTTATCCACAGAGACCAGGTGGGGTTTGTGCCTGGCAGGCATGCCAGAAACAACACCCGACGTACAATCAACCTAGTGGACCTTCTGGATAGGACCAACAAATCAGCATTGCTACTTAGTCTAGACGCACAGAAGGCCTTTGATAGGCTCTGTTGGCCTTATATGTTGGCAACACTTAAAGTCTACGGTTTTACTGGCCCTTTTTTAAACGCACTCAAAGCTTTATATTCCACTGTCACTGCCCAGGTTCAGATGTCGTCCTTCTTGTCGCCTTGCTTCCCCCTGATGAATGGAACTCGGCAGGGGTGCCCTTTATCACCGTTGTTATTTATTTTATGCCTAGAACCCCTATTCGAGTCCATACGTTCTCATCCAGATATTCGCGGGGTGGTGATGCGACAGGGGGAGTATAAATTATCACTCTTCGCGGACGACATCTTGTTAACCATTACCAACCCACTGGTCTCCCTCCCCTCACTACACAAATTACTCTTAACCTTTGGTGGGATCTCTGGTTACAAAGTGAACACCTCAAAGACTGAAGCTCTACCCATACACACACCCGCTACACAACTCTCCAGGCTTAAGGAAACGTACCCTTATAGATGGTGCACGGACTCACTCAAATATTTGGGTGTTTTTTTGACTCCTTCATATTCCCACCTGTTCCGTGCTAATTCCCCCCCCCCCCCTATTCCAAGATATCAATAACTCCCTACTGACCTGGTCCAAATACCCTCTATCCCTCTTGGGCAGGATTAACGTCCTTAAAATGTCAGTTTTGCCCAGGTTGCTCTATCATTTTGAGACACTGCCCGTCGCCCTTCCAACCCCCCAGCTTAAACTTCTCCAGAGACGGTTTTTAAAATTTATATGGGCTGACAGATCTCACCGCCTTGCCAGTTCAGTAGTATTTGCACCTCGAGCTCGGGGAGGTCTGGGAGCTCCGGATATCGTAAAATATTATCATGCTACCCATTTACGAATTATTACCTCTTGGTCCTCTCTTAACGCCACGAGTCAGTGGGCTGCCATTGAGAAGGGGGTTCTGTATCCGGTGCATCCATGCTCCTTGATCTGGGGTGCCTCTTCCCCTCTGCATCCTAACCTCAGGAGCCAATGTACAGCCCCAATGTCCTTTACCCTGGACATATGGCAAAGATGCAACAAAAAGTACTCCCTTTCCTCGCCCTGCCCCCCCCCCCTTACGAATGTGTTGTTCAACCCCAGTATCCCGGATGGACTGTCTTTGGGCAGGATCTTCACGTGGCTAGCCCCTCCCCTTTTCCAACTTAGAAACCTGGTGCACCCCATCTCGCGTAGACTTCACACCTTTGAAACCTTACGTGACAAATATGACATCCCCAAGCACTTGTATTACTTTTACCTACAGGTTAGGCACTTTTTCAGCTCCAAATCTCCGACCTTAACCCTTGCAAATCCCACAACCTTTGAACACCTTTGTGCGCAGGGTCCCCACCAATTACATCTAATCTCTTCTATCCACCAAATCCTCCATGAGTCGACCCCCTTAAATGAAATTACACATCTGCACATGAGTAAATGGTCTCAGTTGTTAGACAAACCCATCCCCCTACAGACTTGGGACAAGATCTGGGCCTCTACTTTTAAGTCCTCTAAGTGTGTCACGCAAAGGGAAACGGCAATTAAAATCCTCATGTTCTGGTATAGGACCCCCGATGTCATCCACAAATTTGATCCCTCAGTTTCGCCACGATGCTGGAGATGTGGGCTCGACGTCGGGTCATTGTTCCACATCTTCTGGAAGTGCTCCCTGATACGTCCTTTTTGGTTGGAGGTGGGGTTGTTGGTGATGGGGGTGACGGGGGTGTCCCTTCCGATCGACCCCCTACACTGTTTGTTGGGTCTCCCTCTCCCAGGCCTACCCAAAAATATCAACCGGCTGATCTCATATATTCTTTTAGCTGCTAAGAGGCTCATACCACTATGCTGGTTGTCTGGCGCAACCCCCCCCCCCCCCCCCCCAGCCTAGATTTCTCCAATTGGTGTCCGAAATACGGAGAATGGAGTACCTGACGGCCTCAGTACATGATTTGGTTTCCCAGTTTCATAAAGTCTGGAAATTTGGGTCCCCCCGGTCTGTACACCCTTAACGGCTCCAGTCGCCGATGGTAGTGCCTTCTTTTCGGCCTTCGCGCCCACCTTTCCCCCTCCCATTAACTTTCTATATGTATCAGTCCGGGTATCTTTCACTCCTTCCTCTGAGAATTGTCATGATGTTCTTATGGTTGTTTTGTTGCTTTGTCTACCTTTGGCCTCCGGCCTATTGTCGTACCGACTTTTGTTTTTCATAAACTGTATGTTATTTATTTTAACTGAAACAGGTATGCAGTTCACTTTTGTGCCTCCATCTATGGACATTAATATCTGACCTCTATGGTTAACGTTTACGTTATAAAAAAAAAAATTGACGATTATTCATCAGATGATCTCATTGTATGAACTAGGCTTTAGGCTTTACCGGTTTCTGTTTTTACTGAAGAGAAGGCAAATAGGCTGTGTACCTTGCAAGGAAATTTTCACTTTGCAAGGGAATGTTCCTTTAGCTTAGTGAATATGGTGAAAATTCCCTTTGCAAAGAAACATACAAGGAAAGAAAGAAAAATGTATTTTTGCTTGCACGTGATTGAAAGCTAGAAAACAGTGGTCATGTAGACAGGAAGTGGGGAGAAATCTCCCCAGTGTGGACCTAGACAGCAATAGAGGTCTTAAACCTAGCTCAGTGATGGCACCCCAGATGTTTTGGAACTACATTTCCCATGATGCTCAACTACACTTCAGAAAGCAAGAGCATCATGGAAAATGTAGTTTTAAAACATCTGGGGTGCCAATGTTCGTCATCACTGCCCTAGCTAATGCTCCCGAAAATAAAAAATAAAAACATTTATACTTTGTGAATCACTGAAGGTCCCTGGAATTTAAGGTATATGTGAACTCTTATCTTGCAAAATAGCAGGAGGCAGAGAAACAGCAGTACACTGATGTTTCCAGTGATTAGCAGTACACTGATGTTTCCAATGCAGAGGGGCATGTCAGCACAAGTATGACCTTTAGAGCACAAGCAGGCTGTTCTGCCAGCACAACCAGAAAACTGACCATGCTGGGATGGGTGAATTTAAAATAGAAGAAGGAGTACTGGCAGGTATTTTACACAAAGGAGGCACTGCAAGAGAGCAGGATACGTTTTAACACAAGCACGCAAAACAACATACACATATCAGAAATATGAAATGTTGGTGTTATGCCGCGTACACATGAGCGAATTGTCCGGTGTACTTAGTCCGGCAAACAATCCGGCGGATAGTCCATGGACTTGGCCACACACGGACACGCAGAAAGTCTGGCGTTTGCTAGCGCGATGACGTACAGCACGTACGACGGGACTAGAAAAGAAGTTCAATAGCCAGTAGCCAATAGCTTCCTTTTCGTACTTGCTTCTGAGCATGCGTCATTCTTAGTCCGCCGGACTAGCATACTGATGAATGTATTGTCCGCTGAAACCCAAGTCCGACAGAAAGATTGGACTTCAAAAATACTTTCTAAGTCCGCCGGACTTTACACTGGAAAAGTCTGCTGAAGCCCACACACGATCAAATTGTCCGGTGAAATGCGTATCGGTGGACTAAGTACGCCAGACAATTTGATTGTGTGTACGTGGTATAACAAACACTTTAATACACATCTGTAGCATTTGTTGGTACAAACAAAACAATACACATCTATCAGTACTGAACTGAGAACTAAAATTGCTTTGTAACCACAAAGACATTGGATACCTTTTTCTGTATGTGGTGTACATAGAATTTGGAGTGCTGAATATGAGTAGTAATCTAATCTAATTTATCAGTGACTGTTATTTTATCTATTCAGAGGAAGAGGAGCAGTGAAAGTGAATGTGTGATGATTGGCTGCAACATTACCGTGATCAATATTAGTAAATAAAGTCACATCTGTAAAACGCTGTGTGGTTTTATGACAATTTTATCTTAATGGAACATTCTAAGCTGCATTGCGTGTATAAATACCAAGCTAATAACCTCTTTTTTGTGATAATCTTCATTCATCCGTAATGGAGCTTGGAGTTTGCTCTCTGAATTGATTGTGTTATCATCCGAAAGTACTCTTGGGCTGTATCTCCAACAAGGACGTCACTAATACCAGACCAGACTACAAACCACCTCAAGGACAATAACAAGAATGTGTTTATTTTGTTTTCTGTAACAATTATGGGAAACCATAAGCTTTATAATATAGCAAACAGATAAGTTCTCTGAAGGAGGCTTGAAGATCAAGCTTGAATTGAGAAAAAGTAAGTTTTTGATCTGTATTTGTTGAATGAAGACATTAGGGGTTGTTGACCTTTAGGATAGCTGTGCTGGGAATGAGCATCACATTCTATGTGCAATGTCTGAATAAAGAGGATGCAAAAGAAACAAACACATACAAATATTCGGAGTAACGTAGACCATACACTGTATGAATTTTAGCTTGTTTTCTCAGGAGCCAGTTGAAATAAACTTAGTAGGTGGGCCCTATCATCCCCTCCCGCCAGACACCACCCAATTGAAAAATTGAAGGAGCCTCTTGGAACTGCCTGTCTGTTTTTCAGGCGGATCCGAGTGGGGCAACCATTGACTTCTATGGGCAGGTAGATATCAGTGAAGATGTATCCGCTGATACCCGCCTGCCACCCGATCCGACAAGATCCGCTCAAAACAGATAAATGGCGATACGTTCGCCATCCATCCAGCAGATCGGATGAAAATGGGCAACCTCACCATAGAGAACAGCGGGGCTCTGACAGGTCCGTACCTGCACAGTGAGTGGAGATGGACCTGTCATCCGCCGGCTCAGCGGGGATCCGCCGAGCGATCCCCCCACTGAGCTAGCGGAGCCTTTTCAGCAGGTCCGCCCCGTGTGAAAGAGGTCTTAGATGCCGTCGCTGTTCAAGTATTTTTGACAGCCAGTAGGGCCAGCTTTTAAAATACAATAGGCACAGCAAGAAGATTTGTCCATCTGCGCTTTATATAAAACTATCCATGTATGGCCAGCTATAGAGAGCAGCTTTAATGTTTTTTTAATCTTCAGCACTTGTATACTGCTTATAGGCCAGAGCAGTTTTTATGTTTCTGTTATGGGCCTATTGATTTGGCAATAATTTTGTCATTTAGTTATCATATCAAATGAACAGATGTGTCACCAGACATACAATGCTTTCTGCTATAACATAACACTCGACTGAATTATTTACAAAATAACTACTAGCCTTTTAACAACTTCAATACCATGCACTTTTGCCCCCTTCCTGCCCAGGCAAATTTTCAGCTTTCATGCTTTTTGCACTTTGAATGACAATTGCGCAGTCATGTGACACTGTACCCAAACTAAATTTTCATCATATTTTTCACACAAATAGAGCTTTAATTTGGTCATATTTAATCCCCACTGAGTTTTTATTATCTTGCTAAATAAATGAAAAAAACTGACTTTTTTTTTTTAAACACATTTTTCTTTGTTTCTGTTATAAAATTTTGCAAATATTCTTTCTTTTGGAATTTAGGCCAAAATGTATTCTGCTACATTTCTTTGGTGAAAATGACCTAAATCAGTGTATATTATTTGGTTTGTAGGAAAGTTAAAGAGTCCACAAAGTTAATTTAAATAATATTATCAATGTTTCTCATGTGTAGAGTTTGAAAGTATAATATTTATTTACATGAGGAACAGCCATTTTTGTTAATTGTATATGTAGGCTGTATTTCTCTTTAAAGCTAAATAAAGCTCTTAAACAAAAAAATGACTCATTCTTACTTTGCTCTTGCATTAACGTGTGTTTTATCATGCATTAATGTGGGTTGTTGCACTAAGGCTGGATTCATACCTATGCATTTTTAGTGCTTTTTGCATTTTGCAGATTTGCACTACAGAGCGTGTTCCATAGGAAACAATGTTAAATAGACTGTAGTGCAAATCTGTAAAATGCAAAAAGCACTAAAACTGCATAGGTGTGAATCCAGCCTTAAAGCAGCCCAGCGCACCATGACGGTCAAAAAAAAAGTACACGCAGCTTTTGTCCTATTCAGCATTATACAATGTATGGTGGTATATTACTATGCATTCTGGTTCACTGCAATGCATATGCTGGACCTCAGCTACTCATTTTCTGTTGTTTGCTGCAGGATGCATCCTGTGTTGCAACTCAAATGAGGACTATTCTGCTGTTGCTATTTTCTCTTAGATAATACAGTCTAATGTTTTTTGCAAGATAAAACCTGCTTTGTCTCTCCCTCTTATATTGCTGCCTAACCAGGCTGCTCACATACTGTCCAGCCATGGAACAATAGTTGTGGATACAATCTAATTCTTATTTCAAGATAAAATTTACCTTGTCTCTCCCTTTTATATTGCAGCCCAATTAAGCTCCTTACGTACTGTCCAGCCACTGAACAATATTTGTGGCTCTTGTCTTTCAAATAATGCAATCAAATATTTATTGTAAGGTAACATCTACCTCTTGTTTCCCTTTCATACTGTGGCCTAACCAGGCTGTTTATATATTGTCCAGCAATTGAGAATATTTGTTGGCTATTGGTTCTCAAATAATAGACTCTAATTTCTATTTCAAGGTAAAACCTGCCTCGTCACTTCCTCTTATATTGCATCCCAACCAAGTGACTTACATACGGTCCAGCCACTGAACAATATTTGTGGCTATTGTCTTTCAAGTAATTTTTCTCTATATTACATTTTAAGCTAAACCTTGCCTCCTCTCTCTCTCTCTCGCTCTTATATTTTGGCCTAACCAAGCTGTTTAAATACTATCCCGTCACTGAACAATAATTGTGGCTTTTGTCTCTCAGATAATACATTCTAATTTTTATTGCAAAATAAAACCTGCATTGTCTCTGCCTCTTATACTGCAACCTAACCAAGCTACTCACATACTGTCCAGCCATGAAACAATATTTGTGGCTATTGTCTCTCAAATATCACATTCTATTTTTTATTGCAAAACAAAACCTGCATCGTCTCCCCCGCCTATATTGTGGCCTCATCAATTTGCTTACATACTGTCCAGCCACTGAACAATATTTGTGGCTATTGTCTCTCCAAAACTACATTCTAATTTCTATTGCAAGATAAAACCTGCCTCATCTCCCTCTATTTTACATTGCAGTCTAACCAGGCTGCTTACATACTATCCAGTCATTGAACAATATATGGCTATTGTCTCTCAGATAGTATACACAATTTTTATTGCAGAATAAAACTTGCCAGGACTCTCTTTATTATAGAACAAAAAAATAGAAACTGTGCTGGTGTTAACACATGTAGACATAAACAGCTGCTGGTTACTAAATGGCAAGAGAAAACTATGTAACAGTATATAGTATGTTGCCATGCTAAATCAGTGATCATAAATAATAAATCAACAAAAAGACCCAATAGAAAGTGAAGAAAACATGAATTTGTGAAGACTTTAAAGTCCAAAGTGTGTGCCTTGGTTACAAACACCAGGGATGGAATTGAAATACAGTTTTACTAATCCATGACTGTAATCTCCATGTGAACCATCACTAATAGGCAAAACGCAATCTTACCAGATTGGAATGACTTCATACAGGGTCCAATTCGCCTGTTGTAAACACTTAGGGGACAATCTAGTTTGCATCACTTGGTTGCAGTATATTGAACTGACTCACTCTCCAGGGTGTATGAACTCAGTAAGGACCATATATTGCAGACATCCACATGGAATCAAAGCAAAGGAAACCACATATTGTAAATCTGCTAAAAGCTTTAATTTACATACACAGAACAGGTTCTACTCACATTATAAAAATCAATATACGCATAAAAACACAATTTTCAGGCTGTACAGAAAATGCCAGATGCCCCAGATGATGTCCTAGGGGACAAGGCGCTTTGGGCCGAGCCTACGCAAGCGACACTGTCATGCCACCCCAGACATGGAATCTTTGGACACACACACTTTGGACTGTAAAGTCTTCACAAATCCATCTTTTCTTCACTTTCTATTGGGCCTTTTTATTTATTTAGTATATATTATCACTGCTTTAGTGTGGCAACATACATGTTATATACTGTTGCATCTCTTTATTATATTTCGGCCCAACCAAGCTTCTTATGTACTGTCCAGTGATTTTTATTTTTATTTTATTTTGCTTGAAAGCTAAAGTCTCACCAGTATCCAGCAACCATTTTGAGAAGAGTTACCCATCCATGGATGACCCTCATTGAAAATAAATAAAAAAGTAGACTGCTCAAGTCAGAATGATATCGCTGGTTTTGGCTGCTTACATGCAGAGCTCCAAAGGAAAAATATACTAGTCAAAGTGCTACTCCAGTGAGTTCAGAATCAAATCATAGCTACAAAGTTAAAACAGAACTCCAGCCACAAATAAAATAAAATGAATAGTCCAGTAATACATATAAAATGAAACAAACATTTGCAAATATATGGCTGCTTTATTTACCTTCAATCCCTGCAGTACTTTTATCTGTCTGGCATTTAGGTTTAAACATAAAACTGAAACCAGCATTAGTGACTGAAGCCAAACAGCCCAGTGGCCAAGGCTATATCTATAAATATATGTATTCTTGATACTAAGTTAGATCCTAATCCATCTCATGGACTCTCCAACTTTAGGCCTTTTAGGTCTTCTGTCTTCTGCTCCATGTGTGGGGACATCCAGGGGGTGATTTTGTCTGCAATAGTGAAGAGGATTCCTGGTGGATTCACATGACTGGAATCCATGTATAAGGAAATATCTGCAGTGATGATCATTAATCTGTGGGCCAGGCTGGAAATATGTCGCTCCTTATTTCCTGTGGACATTTTTTGCTTCTGTGTTGGAAAAAGCCAGCAGGTGACAGGCTGAATCATATAATTCCCTCGTGCCCTGATGAGGTCAATGGTTAGCAATTAAATAACATTAGCTGATATTTATTTCAATGTACAATAAAAAATATTTACAATGGGACCTGTTCCAGGGAAGCTTACAGTCGGATTTACCTACTGCAGACACACATACTCTTCAGTAGGCAGTTATTAAACTTCATATGGCTACAGTCTAATTTTCCCATAACATTCAATTATATCTTCTCTTTAATTCTCCCAGTACAGAGAGGCTGGTGTAGACCGAGACTGTATAAAGGGGGTAACTAGGAATCTTTACAGAGAAGTACAGCCACAGCTCATTATACTTTTCCTGTGGATCACAGGAGTGAAGTTTGTTCTGCACTCCCGTGACCCGTTTTCAGCAGACAGCGAACTTGAACCCTGATGTCGGCTGACCTCACAGAGCCAGTCCAGGCTCAGGAAAGATTGGGACCATATGGCGCAGTCAGGGCCGGCCGCTCCTGTCTCCTCCACAGCCCAGCGATCCAGTGAGCATGGAAGGGGCAGAACAGACAGCGGTGACTGACAGCTGATGTCAGAGTCGGTCCAAGATCGCGACAATGAAGTCGGGATCTGCCCATATGCCTGGATCGGCACTAGGCTCAGCCTCTCAGCGAGCCGCTAAGAGCCTGAGCCGGCTGCTCTTGCTCCCTCCACAGCTCAGCGCTCCTGTGAGTGCTGGAGGGGCAGAGCAAAGAATCGGTGACTGACAGTCACCAGCTTTCTGCTCAGGGAGCTCTGAGAACTGAGCGATCAGCGGTCTTTGATCACTCGGTTCTCAGCCTTAGACCCAGTGAGGGACAGATGCAGCATGAGGTAAGTATGATTGTAAAATAAAAATGCCATATTTTTCTTTTAAGCCCTTTAACTAGATGCTGACCGCTGGCCATCAAATGACGGACAGGCGGCGCACCTATTGTGGCAGGAGGCCGTCATATGACGGCCTCCCGTTTAAACAGGGAATGCGCGCGATCGTGTGCGCGCATCCTTGTTTCTTCGGTGGCGGCGTGTCACGGAGACAACGCTCGCCACCGAAGGGGGTGAACAGCCATTGGTTATGGCTGTTTACCACGTGATCGGCTGTGATGAAGTCACGGCCGATCACAGATGGTCACACCCGACTGTGCACGGCGCATGTGCGCGATTGTGAGCACGCTGCGCGTGCACGTCAGTGGCGGCGTGTTCCCCGGGAACACTGCTCGTCACCGACGCTGGTAAACAGCCATTGGCCGGCTGTTTACCCACGTGATCGGCTGTGATCCTTTCACAGCCGATCACTAAAATGTAAACAAACCGCGGTAACAAGATGTTACCGGGTTGTTCTCCTCCTCACACCGATCGTGTGTGAGGAGGAGATTGCGGTAACATCTCGTTACCGCCTAGTGTACACCAATCACACTGATTGCCTGGCTGCCACCCCCCCCCCAATAAAGAGGACCTGTCACCACCCCTCATAGTACCTGTCAATCACAGTCCATCAGAGCACCTGTCACAGTCCATCAGAGTATTTGAGTACCTGTCACAGTCCATCAGAGTATTTGAGTACCTGTCACAGCCCATCAGAGTACCCGAGTACCTGTCCCAGCCCATCAGAGTACCCGAGTACCTGCCACAGCCCATCAGAGTACCCGAGTACCTGTCCCAGCCCATCAGAGTACCCGAGTACCTGTCACAGCCCATCAGAGTACCCGAGTACCTGTCACAGCCCATCAGAGTACCCGAGTACGTGTTCCAGCCCATATGAGTACCCGAGTACCTGTCACAGTTCATCTGAGTACCGGAGTACCTGTCACAGCCCATCAGAGTACCCGAGTACCTGTCCCAGCCCATCAGAGTACCCGAGTACCTGTTCCGGCACATCAGAGTACCCGAGTACCTGTCACGGCACATCAGAGTACCCGAGTACCTGTCACGGCACATCAGAGTACCCGAGTACCTGTCACGGCCCATCAGGGTACCCGAGTACCTGTCACGGCCCATCAGGGTACCCGAGTACCTGTCACGGCCCATCAGGGTACCCGAGTACCTGTCACAGTCCATCAGGGTACCCGAGTACCTGTCACAGTCCATTAGAGTACCGAGTACCTGTCACAGTCCATTAGAGTACCGAGTACCTGTCACAGTCCATCAGGGTACCCGAGTATCTGTCACAGCCCATCTGAGTACCCAAGTACCTGTCACAGTCCATCAGGGTACCCGAGTACCTGTCACAGTCCATTAGAGTACCGAGTACCTGTCACAGCCCATCTGGGTACCCGAGTACCTGTCACAGACCATCTGAGTACCCGAGTATCTGTCACATTCCATATGAGTACCTGTCACCGCCCTTCAGAGTACCCAAATACCAGTCACCAAACCATCAGAGTACCTGTCACCAGGCCATCAGAGTACCTGAGTACTTGTCACCAGGCCATCAGAGTACCCGAGTACCTGTCACCAGGCCATCAGAGTACCCGAGTACCTGTCACCAGGCCATCAGAGTACCCGAGTACCTGTCACCAGGCCATCAGAGTACCAGAGTACCTTTCTCCAGCCTATCAGAGTACCCGAGTACCTATTTGCAGCCCATGTCTCATAGAATATACGTTGGGTGTTTGCTTTCCAAAATGGGGTCATTTTGTGGGTAATTTCACTGTCCTGGTGGTCCAGGACCTTCAAAAGTGTGATGGGTAGGAATGAAATGAGATGTGTCATTTATGCTCCTAGAACGCCTGAACGTACTACTTCAATGTTCGGCCTCTCTATGTGGCCAGGCTGTGTAAAAGTCCTACACATGTAGTATCGCCATACTCGGGAGGAGTAGCAGAATGTATTTTGAGGTGTAATTTTTGCTATATACATGCTATGTGTTAGAAATATCTTATAAATTGACAATTTTGTGTAAAAAAAAAAATGTGTTTTAATTTTTTTCCACATATTCCAAAAACTTCTTAAAAAAAATTAACCATTCAAAAGACTCATTATGCCTCACAGATTATACGTTGGGGTGTTTGCTTTCCAAAATGGGGTCATTTTATGGGAAATTCCATTGTCCTGGTACTCCAGGGCCTTCAAAAGTGTAATAGGTGGTTGAGAAATGAGATGCGTCATTTTTGCTCGTAGAACGTCTGAAGGTACTACATCAATGTTAGTGCTCTGTATGTGGCCAGGCTGTGTAAAAGTCTCACACATGTGGTATCACCGTACTCGGGAGGAGTAGCAGAATGTATTTTGGGGTGTAATTTGTTGTATGCATATGCTGTGTGTGAGAAATAACCTGATAATATGACAGTTTAGTAAAAAAAAATAAAAAAAAATAAAAAAATCTTCATTTTGCAAAGAATTGTGGGAAAAAATGACAACTCACCATGCTACTTACTTAATACCTTGGAATGTCTACTTTGTAAAAAGGGGTCATTTGGGGGGTATTTGTACTTTCCTGACTTGTTAGTGTCTCAAGAAATGAGATACACCTGATGTACTGAAGGCCTGATCAGAAGTGATCAATTTTCAGTAATTGGCACCATAGTTTGTAGACTCTATAACTTTCACAAAGACCAAATAATATACACTAATGTGGGTTATTTTTACCAAAGATATGTAGCAGTATAAATTTTGGGCAAAATTTCTGAAGAAAAATTACTAATTAGCAAAAATTTATGACAGAAACAAAGAAAAAGGCATTTTTTTCACAAAATTTACGTTTTATTTTATTTATAGCACAAAAAATAAAAAACCCACTAGTGATTAAATACCACTAAAAGAAAGCTCTATTTGTGTGGAAAAAAGGACGCAAGTTTCATATGGATACAGTGTTGGATGACTGAGTAATTGACATTCAAACTGTGAGAGCTCTAAAAGCTGAAAATTGGTCTGGTCAGGAAGGGGGTGTAACTGCACTGTATTGAGGTGGTTCATTTGTAATAATTCCTTCTACCGCAAGAAAAAAAATGGCATGTTTTAACCCAATTTAGAAAGTCAGAAATCACGCCATGTTCCTTTTTGCATAATTACACAAGTGCAGGGCCATCTTTAATGCAGGGCAAAAGGGGCAGCTGCCCTGGGCCCTGTCATTGTTGAGAGGCCCAAAGCAGCTGCCGCTTAAGCCCACACTGACTGCAAATTGGAAGCCCCACTAGCACTGCAAAGCATTTGGATATAGGACAGGAGACAGTCAGCACTGCGCTGTATCGTTCCCCAGTTAGCAGGAAGTGGGCGGGGCCAGGAGCACCGCTGATGTTCTGACCCCGCCCCATGTAGACCGCATGTTTTTGGGACTCAGATGGCTGCAGGGTAGAAGCTGAGATCGGAGTGGGAGAGCGTGGCAGCCAGCAGTGGTGATGAGAGCCAGAGGCTTTGGAGCTGGGATCAGAGTCGGAGGGAGCAGATGCCCACAGAGCTGAGAGCCAGCGAATGTTGAGCCCATCTGGGCAGGACCAAATGGCACTTCTTATAGCTTTCTTTCAACAATGGCTTTCTTCTTGCCGCTCTTCCATAAAGGCCAGATTTGTGGAGTGCATGACTAATAGTTGTCCTGTGGACAGATTCTCCAACCTGAGCTGTGGATCTCTGCAGCTCCTCCAGAGTCACCATGGGCTTCTTGGCTGCTTCTCTGATGAATGCTCTCCTTGCCCGGCCTGTCAGTTTATGTGGACGGCCATGTTTTGGTAGGTCTGCAGTTGGGCCATACTCTTTCTATTTTTAGATGATGCATAGCTCCCAACTGTCGCTGATTTTGAGGGCCTGTCCCTGATTTGGAGCAATGTCCCTCTTCCCTCCTCATTTGTCCCTTATTTTGGTCTGATCTATATAGTTGTATATAAAATTCACTTTTTTATCTTTCAAATAGTGTTTCCCAGTGCTAAAACTTTCATCCCATTTTTAAATTGCTGCATTTGTAAATTTTAAAAGCCAATATAAAGAAATAGTAGTGGTAAAAAAAGCACTTTTTTTGTTAATTCTCCTTTAAGGGGGCATGTCCTATGCCTACATACATTTGCTAGTAGGTGTCCCTCATTCCCATCTCAAAATATTGGGAAGTATGGATCATGGATTGAACAGTGTGCTCCATAAAATGTTCAAAGCTTGGGATATTTTTTTTTCATGCTTTAAACTTCTCCCCAACCTTATCCCCGACTTGTCTGGTGTGTTCCTTGGCCTTCATGATGCCGTTTGTTCACTAAGGTTCTCCAACAAATCTCTGAGGGATTCACAGAACAGCTGTATTTATACTGAGATTAGATTTCACACAGGTGGACTCTATTTAGGTGACTTCTGAAGGCAAGCTAGATTTTAGTTAGGGGGTATCAGAGTAAAGGGGGGCTAAATACAAATGCATGCCACACTTTTCACATATTTATTTGTAAAAAAAAATTGGAAGCTATTTATCATTTTCCTTTCACTTCACAATTATGTGGCACTTTGTGTTGGTGTATCACATAAAATCTCAACAAAAATTGAATTACAATTTTGGTTGTAACATGACAAAATGTGGAAAATTTCGAGGGGTGTGAATACTTTTTCAAGGCACTGTAGAGTGAACCTGTGTTTATACCAAATATCGAGCAATTAAAATAAAACTGAGCTCAGTGTTTGAGTTGGAAGGTTCCCTTCCTTGCACTTCACCTTGCGTCATAATTTAGTAAATCAGGCCCAGTGTTTCTGAACTGTCTACAGATAATGTACACAGCTGAGAGGAAAATTATTGACCAGCACTGTCGAAATGTGACACATCCTGTCACCTGCTAACTTTTCCAAGACGGCCACAAACAAACACAATCTGCGGGAGGTGAGGTATGGCAAGTTTCCAGTATTTCACACAGGACTGCAATTACCGTTACAAACCTCCTACCCACAGATTCCAGCTCAGGGGCCCGACCACATGCTTCGCACCCCTGCCATCCCAGCACTGATCCCACTACAGGGGTCACGGCAGTAATGGAGTATGTGTGTCTGAGCCTATCATCAATCCTTGCCACTGCACACAGCACTGAACAGAATAGTCTCAAGATCTGTACTTTTCCATTCTTAATTACTAGACTATTTGTTGAGGCAAACCGGTTGCTGTACTTGAGACTCTGACCAAACTAAAAGTTACTTAACCACCTCAATACCGGACACTTTTACCCCCTTCCTGCCCAGGCTGATTTTTAGCTTTCAGCTCTGTCACACCTTGAATAAAAATTGCGTTGTCATTGTACCCAAACTATTTTTTTAATCATTTTTTTCACACAAATAGAGCTTTCTTTTTGTTGTATTTAATCACTGCTGGGTTTTTATTTTTTTGTTAAATAAATGAAAAAAATTGACAAAAAAAGCATTTTTCATTGTTTCTGTTGTAATAGATAAGAACTACAATCTAGTTCAAGGTTATCTGCTGCTCTTTCTAATTAAAAACTGTATACATGCATGCATTCTAGAAGCAAAACTCTCTGACACAGCGTTCAGATCAGTTACTTCTTGGCCCTTGTACACACGGTCGGACATTCCGACGGAAAATGTCAGATCGACCACGTTGTCGGATAATCCGACCGTGTGTGGGCTCCATCTGTGTTTTTCCGTTGGAATGTCGGACCAACAAAGTTTGAGAGCTGGATATAAAAAATTTCCGACAATTCTGATCGGACAAAGTGCCACGCATGCTCAGATCAAATTACGAGACCAAAGCTATTATAGCCTGAACGTAGTCCCTTCATAACGAAATAACATCACCACGTTCCAAACGATCGGATTTTCCGACAACTTTGTCCGACCGTGTGTATGCAACACCAGTTTCGGACAAAATCCGTTGGACAAAATCCGACTGATTTTTTTGTCGGAATGTCCGACCGTGTGTACAAGGGCTTACACTTCTGGTTTATTCCTGGGCAGTGTTAATATTTTATACACAAAGATACATCATTGCTATGTCAGACTTAGCCCTTGTACACACGCCTTACACACACCTTGTAATAACGTGATGACGTTATTTCGTTACGACGGGACTACTTTCAGGCTAGTAGCCAATAGCTCTGGTCTAGGAATTCGATCTGAGCATGCGCCGCACTTTGTCCGATCGGAATTCTGTACAAACGATCAGACAAAGTCCGATCGGATCATGTTGTCGGAAAATTTTATAGCCCAGCTCTAAAACTTTGTTGGTCGGATATTCAGACGGAAACAGTCCGATGGAGCCCACACACGGTCAAATTATCCGACAACACGGTCCGATCAGACATTTTCCGTTGGAATGTCCGACCGTGTGTACAAAGGCTAATAGGTACATCTCATTGGTTGAAATACAAGAGGAATGGAGAAACTTGATGCTTGAAGGTTGATTGAAGCTGGTTCTGTCATCACGTCCGTATTCTTCTAATACGTGGGAAGCAGGGTGTAGACGCCATCTTTAGTTCCAAACAGAGAGCCAATCTGTATACTACATAATAAGTAAGGAGCTGCATAGAAATATGTATACACTTAAGCAAATAGACATTTTCTGATTATCATTATGTACATTACATTCCTTCATACTGTTATAACATTTTTGAAATAAATAGTCTTACTTCATAAATTTAGGCCAAAACGTATATCGCATTTCTTTGATGACAATAACCTAAATCAGTGTTTATTATTTCGTCTGTAGGAAAGTTATAGAATCCACAAACTATGGCATATTTATATGAAAATCGATCAATCCTATGTCATTTTATGAGGCCCAAAAATGCTAGGACAGTACAAATATCCCCCAAATTACACCTTTTTGGAAAGTAGACAGTCCAAGGTATTTAGTAAGAGGCATGGCAAGTTTTTTGACGTAATTTTTTGTCACAATTTTTTGGAAAATTAAGAAATTAACATATATTGTTTTTTTTTCACAATTTTTTTTTTTTTAATTCTTTACATACTGTCACCAGTCTAGTAGAGCATCATCATATACCTGGTGTGGCAGTGATCAGGGACACTGACTGGTTACAGTATGTAAAAATATATATATTATTTTTTTTCTTTGTTATTACTTTTTTTTTTTTACAATTTTCTTTAAATTTATTTTACAATTGTTTACATACTGTGAACAGAGCAATGCAGTGTTACCATAAAACTGTACTACTCTAGGGAGATGATCAGGATTCTTTTTTTTTTTTACACACTAGGTTGCTTATAACAGTGCATATCACTGTTATAAACAAACATTTTTACTGAATGAAATAGATTCCGAGTGCTTTCACACTGAGGCGCTGCCCTGGCAGGGCGTCAAAAAAAGTCTTGCAAGCAGCTTCTTTGCAGCACTTCTGGAGCGCTCCTAAAGCGCCCCTTCCCATTGAAATCAATGGGAAGCACCTGCAAAACGCCTGAAAAGCGCTTTTGGCAGCAGCGCTTTGTGGGCGCTTTTAACCGTTTATTTGGCCACTAGCAGGGGTTAAAAGCGACACAATATCGCTCGAAAAACGCTGGTAAAACGCTGCTAGTTTAAGCATCACATTTTTCGGGCGCTGGCAGTGTGAAAGGGCTCTTAAAGCACTTGGGCTTTCACATTGGGATTGCAGATGAGGCTTCTTTCAAGCGCTTTACAGGCACTTTCTTTAACGCTAAAGCGCCTGAAAAACGCCCCAGTGTAAAAGGGGTCTAAAGGCCAACCAGAGCTCAAATGTTGGCTGATTCAGCAGTCATTTTCCAAAATGCAAACTGTTCAACCCAGCGGATTAAACAAAAAAAAAACTTGATTCCCCCATTCACATATTTATAGTGCACAGAGGAATGCTCTCCGCTGCTCTATTGTATTCTTTTTTTTTACCCCAAATATACATTTTTAATATTAATAAAGAGCACATTAAAGGCAAGGTACAGACACGGTAATGATACAGAACATCCATGGCTTAAAGCGGAGGTCCACCCTAAAATGGACCTTCCGCTCATCGGAATCCTCCCCCTCCGGCACCACAATTGGCACCTTTCAGGGGGGAGGGGGGTGCAGTTACCTGGATAATCCAGGTAACTGCACCCACTTCCGGGATAGCTCTCTGCGGAAAGGGGCGTAGATTACGCCCCTTTCCGCAAGTGCCCGCCCCCTTCCGCAAGTGCCCCGCTGCCTGCTGGGAAACACACAGATCCCAGAGGCAGCGGGGACCGTCCTTATTGCGCAGCGCGACTCGCGCATGCGCAGTAGGGCACCGGGAAATGAAGCCGAAAGGCTCCATTTCCTGATTCCCATACCCAAGATGGCGGCGGCAACACCCGAGTGACGATCTAGAGATCGGCTTCGGGTGCCGACATCGCGGGCGCGCTGGACAGGTAAGTGTCACTATTTTAAAAGTCAGCAGCTGCAGTATTTGTAGCTGCTGGCTTTTAAAAAAAAAAAAAAAACGCGGAGTCCCGGCGGACTCCCGCTTTAATGATTCAAATTATTATGCGCTCCACAGTATTCTTGTTTTTCCACATTGCAATCTACAGAGTATGGCTCAATAATATGGTGTTTGCTGCAATGCAGCTACAACCATCGTAGGATGATTTGTCAGTTAAATAAACTAAATCAAATAAAAAAAATCTATCATATCGCAATCTGAGTTATCTGGTCCCCAACCCATGTGCGCTCCTTGTTCATATGCTCTATTGTATTCTGACATCAGAATACACTGATCAGCGCCGCAAGCTATAGCTGGCAGTGCTGACTGATGGGCAAAAATCTAACAGAGCGGTTATACAGAGGTCAATTGGTAGATCGACTTCTGTTTAACCAGCCTCCCTATACATGGATCGAACATAGATGGGTCACCAGCTGAACTGGCCAAATTTTGGGTTCAGTATTGAGTTGGCTCACCCTTTGCAGCTATAACTCATTCAGATCATCTGGGAAGGCTCTGCACAAGGTTTAGGAGTGTGTCTATGGGAATGTTTGACCATTCTTCCAGAAGCACATTTGTGAGGTCAGGCACTGTTGTTGGATGAGAAGACCGGGCTCGCAGTCTCTGCTCTAATTCATCCCAAAGGTGTTCTATCAGGTTGAGGTCAGGCCAGTCAAGTTCCCCCACCACAAACTCACTCATCCATGTCTTTATGGACCTTGCTTTGTACACTGGTGCGCAGTCATGTTGGAACAGGGAGGGGCCATCCCCAAACTGTTCCCACAAAGTTGAGAGCATGAAATTTACCAAAATGTCTTGGTATGCTAACACCTTAGGAGTTCCCTTCACTGGAACTAAGGGGCCAATCTCAACCCCTGAAAAACAACCCCACACCATAATCCACCCTCCACAAAATGATTTGGACCAGTGCACAAAGAAGGGTCCATAAAGACATGAATGAGCGTGCCTTCCCAGAAGAGTTGAAGCTGTTATAGTTGCAAAGGGTAGGCCAACTCAACATTGAACCCTATGGACTAATGCCTTGTACACACGATCGGACATTCCGACAACAAAACCGTGGATTTTTTTTCCGACAGATGTTGGTTCAAACTTGTCTTGCATACACACGGTCACGCAAATGTTGTCGGAAATTCCGATCGGCAAGAACGCTGTGACGTACAACACATACGACAAGCCGAGATGAAGTTCAATAGCCAGTGCGGCTCTTCTGCTTGATTCCGAGCAATGCGTGGACTTTTGTGCGTCGGAATTGTGTACACACGCTCGGAGGTTTGCTGTCCGAAAATTTGAGAACTTGCTCTCAAACATTTGTTGTCGGAAATTCCGACAGCAAATGTCCGATGGAGCATACAGGCAGTCAGAATTTGCGACAACAAGCTCACATCAGACATTTCCCGATGAAAAATCCGACCGTGTGTATGCGGCATTAGACTGAGATGCCATTAAATTTCATGTGCATCCCAATACTGTTGGTAATATAGTGTATGGTAGTATTAAGGAGTAATATGATGCTCACTAGCATAAAGCAGTTCCTTCTTTATCAACTTTCTCTTGTATTGACTTTAGCTAGATTTGTAGGCTTGAAAAACAGTTTCCCATAAGTCCACTAAGTAGGTTACAGTGAAGGCAGAGTTGTGTGCACTCGGTCAGTGCAGACTCCAACAAGCAGTAAACTTGCTCCCTATCTACAGACAGATAAAGGTATAATCTCAGTGTGATTGTCAGTGCTCATCCTTATGTGGATGGAATTAGCACAGCCTTGTAGAAGCCTTGATTATCTCCTTTATTACCTATTACCTTGTTAGCGTCTATCAATTCTGCTACCTTTGAAGTCAGCTTTATTTTCCCACAATGGCTGTTTTGATTTTCTACATTATCGCGCTAGTCAATCTCTGATCCTTTCAGTAAAACTGCCCACAATTTTTCCATCCCACTCCAAAGTTATTTTTTCCGGATCTTCTATATTTTTGGACGATTGTGGAAGAAGAAAAACAAAAACAAAGCAGGTCGTTCAAGTTCAATAATGTTCAAACCCTGTCTGTTCTCAGGAACTGGGGAAATAGTTCTGGTTTTATCAGTCTCATATATATATAAATCATCTGGGGAAAATCCAACCAAACCTTAAAATAGTTTTGATATATTGCTGTAAAGGAACTGCAATTCATAATCTTGATGTTCGTGCTCATAAAATCATTCCTTGGCTGCACACGGAATTCTAATACTAAATGTGAGAGACATAATTCAGCTTTAGATGTATATCTATATCTAAGTTCTGTACAGTCCTCTTGTATGGCATGCTTCCTCCAAAAGCATGTGGATTTATATGACAAACAGAGTAAACTAATTTTAATCAGTGCTTTTTTGTCAGCGGGAACGCAATTCCGGCACCTCTAGTATTGAATATATGTAATGGCAAGGGGTGCTGGTATATGCTGGAGGATCTTTTGATACTAGCTGCTGGGGGATCTATTGTTGCTGCAAGGAGTCTATAGTTGGGAGGGTCTGTTGTTGCTGGAGGGGGAACCAGTGATGGTTCTTTGGCTGGCTGCCCCCCCCCCCCCCCCATTAAAATTGAGCACCAGCTACTACTGGGTCTATTGATGTTGGCTGCTAGGAGATATATTTTTGCTGGACAGGGTATATTGTTGCTGAAGTGGACCTATTGCTTTTGGTGGGGGCATCTATTGTTACAGGGAGATCTATTGTGGGTGGTGGGGTCTGTTTTACTGTTTTTCTTGTTATAATTAACACATTTCATACAAAAAAAAAGATATTTGATTTTTTATTCTCTAAAAGTGGAGGTACCGAGAGGTGGCTAGGGGGTGGTAGGGGGTGAAGACAAGGGGAGACAGACGGGGGGAGTACCTGCACCTATCCTCTGAGAAAAAAAGCTCTGGTTCTAATGCATATGAAAGGGCAGCCTAAGTTAACATTACCTTAAAAATTGGACCTGCAGACACTGTAGGCATCTGCATAGTCACATAATACTTTTTAGGATGCAAAGATGATTACGATTTTGGGAAATATTCCAAAATCATTTGATGAAGGGACAGCTGGGAGATATGAGATGGTGATGTGACAGCAACCTGTCTTTTTGTTTTTGTTTATTGTACTTGGTGTGTTCCTTTGTTCCCCTTTCCTGTTTTCTCTCCGTAGTACAGTTCCTAGCTACACACCTCATGCCTCTCACAGTTTAGTTTTACTTTCCAAGCAGAGACAGAGGGGGTTATTTACGAATTGCAAATCCACTATGCACAAGTGCAAACTAAAGTGCAAAGTGCACTTGGAAGTGCAGTCGCTGTAGATCCAAGGGGAACATGCAAGGAAAAAAAAAAACAGCATTTTAGCTTGCACATGATTGGATGATAAAATCAGCAGAGCATCCCCTCATTTCAGATGTACCCCTCGGATTTACAGCGACTGTACTTCCAAATGTACTTTCAGGGCAATTTTAAGTGCACTTTGCAATTGTAGTTTTCATTTGTAGTGCAAAGTAGATTTGCCATTCGTAAATAACCCCCAGAGTGTCGGAAAGTTATTGGGGATTATTTACCAAAACTGGAGAGTGCAAAATCGGGTGCAGCTTTGCATGGTAGCCAACCAGCTTCTAACTTCAACTTGTTCAATTAAAGGTTTACTAAAATCTCTGTTTTTTTTCTTTTTAAATAAGTGTCCCCGATCCTGATCTTCTGGGGTCCCTCCGCGCCGCTCAAGGCTCCTCCTTTTCTCACGTGCCCCATCAGAGAAGTGCTCTCCCTCGGGACACCCATGCGGGCGCACGCCCGTGTCCTGCTGCTGTCTATTGACAGAGACAGCAGGACCCGGCCATGACCCATTGGATTTGATTGACAGCAGTGGGAGCCAACAGCTGTGCTGCTATCAATCTATTCAATCAGGACACAAGACACCGGCTAGAGCTGGTATGCTCATCCCCGGGTGAGAAAGAATGGGTTCAGGTAGGTAACAGGGGGTATCTGGGGGGCTGCTGCATGACAGAAGGTCTTTCAGCTTAATGCATAGGTTGCATTAAGCTGATAAAACTCGAGGGTTTACAACCCCTTTAAGCTTTGACAAAAAAAAACTGGAATCTGATTGGTTTCAATGAGGAACTGCATCAGATTTTGCACTCTCCATTTTTAGTAAATCAGTCCCTTTGTCTTCCTACACTTCAAATGACTAGAAGAACATCCTTTGGACTGCACTTACCTGAAGTGGCCATACTGTCTGCACAGACTGGGTCTAAGGCAGTGGCAGCTGGTGTTATTTTTTTTTGGGGGGGGGCAGCAAACAACCACACATCCCACCGAGCAGTACCCAACCTCCTGCTGTTTGCCGGTTGGTCTGGCACTTAACCCATCGTGGCGGGTGGGGGGTGGCAGGCAGCACGGTGTAGCGGCTCGCCTCCGAGTGTCCTCTCCTCTATGGCGGCTTCCAGCTCCTCCTCCTAGGTGTGCAATAGAATTGCCTGTCCTTTCAGCCAACCCGGTGAGTGTCAGTGTTACAACAGTCAATATTGATTCGCTGTTGTAACACACCTGGGTGGGCTCGGAGCGCACTCTCTGTGACCCAAGCCCACTCTATATTGAAGCCTATTAGACCTCTGGCTCTAATCTGTGCTTCAAAAAAAACAGCCCCTCGTCATTGGAATCTATGCGCCAGTGTCCTGAAAGGGGCTGGACGCATGGATAGGGGAGGTGGCGGCGGACAGAGGGGCGGCGCCCGTGCGCCCTTAATGGACCTAAGGAGGTATGTCATTGTATTTATCTGCATTTGAAATTAGAACAGGGATGTAAAGGCATTTAAACATTTTAAAGCAACCCTAACAGGTTAACCACCTCCTACTGGGCCTAATAAAAAAATATGGCATGCCCTCTCTTTTATATGTTCTTACTATGGAACATTTGGCTATTGCCTTATGAAATAACCCTGCCATTAAGGGTATGGTAAGTATGACATGTTTATTATTTAAAAAAAAAGTCACTTTAAGTTGGTAACTAGGTGGTACAGATGCCGGACGACTATCAGACATTTTCATCCATCTCTACCAGATACATGCTGTAGATGTCTGTCTTCCAGAGGTTTTTTACTCCACATCTGGTGAGATTGCCCTCCTGTAAGGAAACTTGGCAATCAATATTTTTTTTAATATATTCTTTATTTACTTATTTTCATTTCGTTATACATACAATACACTTATACATTCACAGTTCATCATACAAATATTTCCACCTTAGCCGCCTCCCTTCCCCCCTCCCCCCTCCCCTAAGGGAAAAAAAAAGGAGGACCTACCCCGTCTCGCTCACTTCTGCCTTCTATTCCAATATCCTAAGATATCTCTCCATTTTCCTAAACTTCCACCATTGCTTCCATATCCTTTGGTGTTTCCCCTCTGTATCTTCCATCCTATGGATCGACTCTTCTATAGATCTTGTCCGTTCTACCCTCTCTACCCATTCTTTCATGGATGGGGCATTTGGACATTTCCACCAAACGGGGATCAGGGCCTTCGCTGAGTTCAACAGATAGGGGGTTAAAGTGGCCCGATATTGTCCCACTCCCATCTCTGTGTCATGAAACAGGCATGCCCATGGTTGTTTTTTAACCCTTTCTCCTGTTATGTACCAAATTAGTTCTATTACTTGGTCCCAATAGTATTGTATTTTGGGACACTCCCACCACAGATGTGAGAAGGTTCCAACTACTGGGCAGCCTCGCCAACATGTTGGGGAGTTCTCTCCACTGTAGGCGTTCGCTCTCTGTGGGGTAACATACCACCTCACTAGCAGCTTATACGACATTTCAACTGTTTGCATATCTTTAGCCACCGAATGAGTAAGTCTTATTATCTTATCCCTGTGTTCATTACTACTTAGCGGGCCTATCTCTCTTTCCCATTTTTCTAGGTAAGATGGGTATTCACGATCCGCCTCTCGCTGCAATCAATATTTGACCTGTACTGCAAACTGATGGCAACTTCCATTGAACCCTACAAGAGATAGCCCTTCTATCCATGATTCCGGGCTCTATTAAATCGTCAAAAAAGCCCTAGCCGCAGCTATGGCAGTGATCCCTCGACACTGGAGATCGACAGATATGCCTTCCCTGGGTGATTGGTCTATTGAAGTGGATCGTATAAGAGGCCTGGATTGTCTGTTGGTGCAGAAAAAAGAGACAGAAGAAAGATTTTCCGTTACATGGACTTCTTGGTCCATATTTCGGTACTCTGCAGAGTTTGTCTCGTGGGCCGAAGAGGTATCAGATACAACCATATCCTAGCCTAGAAGGAGTGTCCCTTTACTTTTCCCTGTACCTTTCCCCATACTCTCCTGTAAGCTACTTAACAAATCTAACTGCTCTTGGAACATTAGTTATGTAATTTATTTGAAGATAATATGTAACCCTGACAGCATATAACTCTCTGCATATGAAAGTTCCTCATACAATAAGAGATGCCTTTCAATTTCTACATGCGTTTTTGACACACTTTCTGTTACCCGAAAATTGTAGTTTAACCTTATAGTTGCCATTATCAGTTCTATGTTATACTAATTAGTATTATTCTCAAGCTAAAGACAGAGAGTGGAATATACTATACAATGCCTTAATTGCCCTCAGTGGCGTAACTAGAACCTTCAGGGCCCCGATGCAGGAAACCATGGCGCCCCCCGACCTCCGGACAGGGCTCTTTTCTCCGAGCCCGATGGTGGAACACCAGGGCCCAGTCCCAAGTGGGTGGCTGCATATAAAGGAACCGATTTAAAAAACATCAATTACAGCCACTGTGCCCATCAAACGCCACCACTGTACCATCTAATGCCACCACTGTACCATCAAATGTCACTACTGTGTCCATCAAACTCTGCCGCTGTGCCCATCAAATGCCACCGCTGTGCCCATCAAATGCCACCGCTGTGCCCATCAAATGCCGCCAGTGTACCCATCAAATGCTGCCACTGTGCCCATCAAATGCTGCTACTGTGCACATCAAATGCTGTTGGTGTGCTCATCAAATGCTGCCACTGTGAATCCCCACTGCCCGCTCACTGTCTGCCCGCCACTTACCCTGTCTTGGTGGGGCAGCGGGTAACGGCCATGAGCGGGGTCCTCCATGCAGCTACTGCCATCCTCATCTCCCGTCCTCTCCTCCTGATGGGCGTCCAATAGCTGTGTCTATCGTTTCAGCCAATCGGGTGATGGGTAAAAGACCCGCACACCTGATTGGTGGAGAGGCCGTTCAGGCCCCCCCCTGCAGCAAGGGGCCCGATCGCCATGGCGATCTTGGCGACCCCTATAATTCCGCCACTGATTGCACTGTTTATTACCTTTATGACAATGTCAATTGAATATGTTAGCTTCATACTCCTGATCTTTATTATTTTAAAAAAATATAAGATTGAACGAAAAAAATATGACCACTTGTCACATACCTTTGTTGGAGGCTGAGTTGATGAGAGGTCTTCCCTTGCGGCTCTGGTTCAAACAATCCTAAATGTGATGACAGAGGTACAAGGCTCAAAGAAGCATGGGTGCATGGGTGCTGGTAGTTAGATAGGTGATTGACAAGAACAGAGACATAGTCAAGGTGAGCCAGGGTCATACACGGTGGGGCAAACAATTGACAGGGAGCAGGCAGAGCAAGGTCCAGTAGCAAGCTGAGGTCAGTAGCAAGGAATCAAGCAGAGCAAAGTCCAGGTGCAGGCCAAGGTCAGTACCAGGGAATTAGGCAGAGAATAGTCAGAGGCAAGTCGAGGTCGGTATCCAGGATCCATAGAGCAAGGCCAGGACAAGGCCGCTTGGAGCAGCTTTCTCTTCAGCAAACCAGGACAGCAATGAAAGATCAGTCAGCAAGGAGAAACACAGGAACATGGGTCACAGGAAAGCTACAGAACATCCAGCGATTAGCACACACCAGGGTCTCATTTAAATAGGTGCGTGGACATGCCGGCATGCAGAAACGCACCCCTTGTGGCAGTGCATGCTGGGTATTAGCCCAAGTTCCTCTTTGTGTGCCTCATGTGCTCCCTAGGGGGTTGCAGGGGCCCAATCTGTCACCCCCTACAGTGTCCAGAAATGAGATTGTTGTACTGAGCTGGTCTTGGTACTTTGTAGTCACTGTCACCAATCACAGCGATCACACAATAGCTTTCATTCATAGCCATTCATTGTGTACTATTGTGATCTCTGTGTTTGGTCACAGTGATCACATGGTACAAGGGTCAGTCACAGCGGACCTGTACCCCGTGATAGCTTTGGCCAATTGCAGTTATCGCAAAGGTACACAATGGCACATGAATGGATGCCATTTATAAAAATGATTGCTTACAACAGTGATCATCCCGCCAGCAAAAATTTGATAGCATGTTCTCAATTTTCCTGATGATTTATATTTGATGCTATGCCACAGCAATCATGCGGATACCATGGGTTTGACTAGTTTGAATCATTAATGAAATACTTACTTATCGTGTTTTTATACAATTTTGAGTATACTGCTGACAGGGGTGGACTGACAACTCATGGGGCCCCCGGGCAATAGGAGATTATGGGGCCCCCAGGCAATCAGATTATGGGGCCACACAGTATACACATACATGTACACACAGTATACACAGACATGTTTTTATTGGCTGAGAAGGTACTGGAGAGGTGGGGCAGCTATAATCTCAGGATTTTTAGACCAAAAGGATGTCGGTAAGGGACATTTCAGAGACAGATGTAAAAAAAAAAACACAGATTTTTACATACTGTCCCTGGTTTTACTGAGGCTGGCAGCCCTGACAGGGCCCCCTGGTGGCCCGGGGCCCTCGGGCAGTGCCCGAGTGGCCAAATGGTCAGTTCGCCCTTGACTGCTGATATACCATGTACCATGTGCAATAATGTCTACTATTTTACTATATGATGCATTAGTCATGTTTATCTGTATTCTGTATTATCTATGTTTTTACCTAATCTTGTTATCTATTGTCCTATGCTCAATTGTGTTATTAATAAATATGTTTATTATAATATTTGAGTGATTCAACCTACCCAAGTGTTGTGTTTCATATAAAGTCCAATTTTCCCTTATTCCCCCTTCTCCCCTCCTTTACAAACACTTTCTGTCAACAAATGTTGGATGGCAGGCTAGTAAATTTTCGGCGGACAACAGTCTGTTTTCAGATTTTCCTATCTTCTGTACACAAGTCCATCACACAAAAGTTGAAAGTACAAACACGTATGCCTGGAATCAATGCTCACCAAACACAACATTAGCAGAAGGTGCCCAAAGAGTGTCTCTCAAGAGCTGAAATTCCACATAGTACGTAACGTCACTACGCTTGTGTTTGTTGGCCGACAATTGTGTAAAGTTTGCATGCAAGACAAGTTCCTGGCACACGTCCTTTGGACAAAAGTCTAAAGCTTTGTTGGCCAACAATCCAATCGTGTGTACGAGGCTTAAGACTGGGATGCTATTAACGTTCATGTGCGTGTCAAGGTAATGCATTTAACAATATAGTGTATATTGCCACCTTAATCAGGCAGGCTGAAAAACGATTCATCATCTGTTTTTTTGTTGAAGGTGAAGAGATCAACCAATCAACTAACAAACTAGTTGGAACTTCATCAAGAAAGTTTAAAAATCTAATGAGATTATCCTGAAGAAGAAATCTATTTAAAATGTGTGTATACAGTATTTACTAAATATATTCTTATATCTTATGGTACTTCCTTGTCGCATGACAATGTTCTGCATTTTACTATCAAATTTGCTTTAGCTACTAATTAGCTTTGGTAAGTTGTTCTAAATACACAAACTTGTTCCCAGACGTACAATTCACACACACTAGAACTTAGTGACAAAGCTTTGTGGACAAAGGATCTGTGACAGTGAAGCTAATGAAAGCCTTGCACCATTGTGTTGTCCGGACATCAAGGCTGCTGATTTCTTTCTTTGAAATTAGTCACCAAGCGTAAAAGCTTAGGCCTTTTCAACCTTTCCGATTATTTCTGCCAGTAAGAAAGGATTAATCTGGGAACACATGACAAGAGTGCAAATCATTTAAAGGCACTTATTTAAATTTCAAGGGAAAAAATATCAATTGTTTAGGGCCACCAAAGAACTTGGAGCTGCTCAGACTTCTTCATCTCAGAAAAAAAGCCATTGGGTCATTTGTCCCAGAAACAGACGCATTGGACTTCATGTATGGATGTTTGTGAGAGAAGGGGGTACTGAGTTGTCCATAACAACTAGATATTTATGCTTTAAGTACACATTAACTGCTTTAATACCGGACACTTTTACCCCCTTCCTGCCCAGGCCAATTTTCATCTTTCAGTATTTTCACACTTTGAATGACAAATGTGCGGTCATGCAACACTGTACCCATAAGAAATTTTTATCATTTTTTTTTTCACACAAATTGAGCTTTCTTTTGGTGTTATTTAATCACCACTGGGTTTGTATACTGCTACATTTCTTTGGTGAAAATAACCCAAATCAGTGTATATTATTTAACCTGTAGGAAGGTTATAGAGTCCACAAATTATGGTATATACTGTACTGTATATGTGAAAACTGATCCTGATGGACCTAATTTCTTGAGGCCTGAAAATGTCCGGACAGTATAAATATCCCCCAAATTACCAATTTTTTGGAAAGTAGACAGTCCAAGGTATTTAGTAAGAGGCATGGCAAGTTTTTTGAAGTTGTAATTTTTGGTCACAATTTTTTAGAATATGAAAAAATGAAAAAAAAAATGTACATATTGTCACCAGTGCATCATCATATAATTGTGGTGGTGATCAGAAGCACTGACTGGTGACAGTATGTAAAAAAATTTTTTTTTTTTTTTCCAGTTTTCCTTCTTTTTGTTTTTTCTTTTTTTCTTTAACATACAGTGATCAGAGAAATACAGTACTACCACAATAATACAGTAGTACTGGGGAGGTGATCAGGATTTTTTTTTTTACACACTATGATTCCTTATTACTGTAAATTTTACAGTAATAAGCAACCATTTTTTCTGAATCAAAACCATTCAGCGTTTACATTATGATTAGCTGTGAATGGCCACAGCTTATCACAGGGTACTGATTGGCTCTGTCTGTACCATGTGATCACTGTGGCCAATCATATGACATCCTCTCAGGGTAATGGTGCTCCCACCCAGCCGTAATATTACAATAGGCCAGGCGGAAAGGGGTTAAAGCGACACTAAACACTAAATTTAAATATACATTTTTTTACAGCAATCGTTCTAAAATATCGAGTATACTACGGCTTCATTTTTTTTTTCGTTTTAAGAGTCTCTTTCAATTGTTTTAAGGCTTCTTTGTTGCTCTATGCATGCTCCCTTTCTTCCACTGATGCACCTTACTTCTACTATTGTAGCGCAAACAGTGCCGTCATTCCTGGTCACATGCTCCTCTCTATTTATACTACAATTTCCATAGAGCTGAATGTGTCTGTAGGTAGATTAGTAGTCCATCTTCGAGGCAAGCAGGAAAGGGTAGCTACGTTCTTATACACAAGGGAGAATCCAGCTATATTTTTTCATGACTGGACTGGGATATTTGTGTGTATATCCAGCAAAAATACTTTGTATCTTCTTATTTGGTCCTTTTTGGTCTGTTAAAAACTGATCTCGGAGCAGTCGCATCTCGACCTGGATCACGTGGAGTTGGTGGCCATGACACATGGCGCGGCTATCCAGCAAATCCAATAAACCACAAGTGTGCATGCCCAGCACCTCCTAGACATGCATCGACACATGGAAGACCTTGATAACAGTGGCCACAGGAAAAATTTGCACATAAGAGGGATTCCAGACGCAGTGGAAGCACTGCAACTAGACTTGTGCACAACGGAAAATTTAGTTTTGTTTCGATTCGTTGTCATTCGTAAAATACATCATTTCGTTCTGTTATATTTGTTATATTACGTTAATACGTTTTCGAATAATTCGTTATTAGTCGTAGAGTTTGAATTCATTCGTTTGTATTCGTTAAAATTCGCTATTTATTTATGTATAGACATTCGTGATAATGATTCGTAGTTTGGAAAGTCGTTTGTTTATTGAATCTTTTAACACACACAATGACAACGTCTCTTCTCCTCGGCTCAAATACAATACAACACCCTTCTCACTCAGTTCTCAGGAATGCACTTTGCCAGTAATCCATCCTCTGGCACAAAATTAATTAGCTGATTGGACTATAAGATTTACTTTGAGCTGACCTTTTGTTTCATTAGATCTTTAAAGAATTACAGAATCATGTTGAATTCATTAAAATTCATTCGTTATATCTCTTTTGTATTAGTTGTTATTCGTTATTTTTTATTCGGACATTCGGATGCATCCGAATGTCCGAAAAATGCAAAATTCGGCCGAATTTCAATTTGTTACGAAACGAATTGCACAAGCCTAACTGCAACTATAGTCAGTGGTATGGGCCATTTTCAACACACTCCTGGGTAGGTCACTAGGCACATCTGTATCTGTTGACATGGAAAGGTGTCACAGAGCACTTAGGCCTAGGGGACGAGACACTGACCCACTGAGATGCTGCGTGCTGCCTGGTTAACTTTCCACAGAAAGAGGACATTTACGTTTGGCACAGAACCCTGGGCACCTGGAACATGAGGGAGCTCATATACAGCTATTCCATGACCTGCCATTACAGTGCAGCACAGGAGAGACTTACTGCCTCTTCTGAACATACTGAGGAACAGGCATATTGCATACCAGTGGAAATATCCCTTCTGCCTACAAGCGACTCATGGTAATCGCACTGCCTCACTAAAGGTACCTGCTAATCTCCAACCATTCTGCGACACCCTCGGCATCCCAGTAGTTAATGTTCTGGACTGGTACAGTGCAGTTCTGCAACCCGAACCCTGGATCCCAACCCAGGAAGAAGATACTCCTCAATTGCAAAGGAAGAGACAGAGGCGTCGGAGGCCCTTGTTTAATTCTCCATTGAGGATCCAAGGAGACATGGACACAGAAGAAAGCCCACGAGTATCTCCATCGCCCGTTCGGCGCAGAACAGATCATCGAATATAAAAACTACTAAGTGGTTAGCTGCTTTCCATACCGCTCCCCTCTATAGCCTGGGGCCCTGTGAACATGCGTCTCTTGTCCTTGACCTTAAGGCTACTCCTGAGCTCTAGTCTATGGCTGATTAAGGTAAATGCTCTCGCGTAAAAGATACCTCTGCCACGTAATTATGTTCTGAAACGTTAGATCACCCTCCGGGCTTGGGGGGGACTCTTTCTCTCATTTCAACTTGAAGCAGTGTTAGAGCCTAATCCTCTACACAGTGTAGTCTTTAATATCATGATGCAAGGCAAAGCTATGCCTTCGACCTCAGCCTTCAACCATATGACTGCCAGACACGTTAACATTATGCCCTGTTTCTGTTACTTGAAAGGGGGGGTTGTTTTCTACAAGGCCACAGTTGAGCCTGCTGGAGGTGCTCTTCCTCCGTACCCGCCTTACATAGCGGAACTGGGACACTTGGCAGAAACTTGCCAGTTGCTATGAAAAAAACAGATTTTCTGCTTTTTAATTTTTTCTATTTTTTTTTTTTGCTTTGTTTGTTTTTTGTTTTATATATCTATTATTACCTTCTACAATGACTGAGTCACTGGGCATTCACACACAAACTTAGTCTGTGATATGACACTGAGCTCTATGATCTATTATTTTTCTGGTGGAGATTTTCTTGATTAGCAAGCTTTTAGAGGCCCATAGAGAGCTTACTAAAGTCATGTATGCTGTCAGAATGGTGAAGGATGGAAATTAGGCATATCAATGTCACTGTTATAGTTCACTGTTTTAGTTTCCTGATAAGGTACAAATTTTTCTTATTCTTTTTGTTATGTGTTACAGTATCATGTTCTTCCACTCGAGACCCCTATATCACTTGCTTTAGGCTCACCTTTGGTTCTATAGCCTCTAACTCTGGATGGTAAAGTCTCAGGGGGAGAGTACATTAGTTCTTAAACCAAACCAGCTGATTAATAGGCTCCTGGGAGGACCTCAGGGGTGCGGTTCTTTGATCTCTTGTTTATTAAGTAATTGCTATGGTGAACAGTCCGAGTAATCCTGGGTGGAATGTTGATCCTTAGGACCATGTATATACATCAGGTACTGCAAATTTATAGGTCAATTAAAATGACACATTGGCACCTGTCTCAGCCTGGGACGTAAGGTATGGGGTGGGACTGTGGATATGATCAGTTGTTTTCTGGTTCTACACCCTGTTAGGGTCCTCTGTCTCCATGCACACACTATCAAGCAGCAAAGCTGACAGGGAAGTCTGGTTGCCTTCTTTCTCAGCTGACTTTTTGATTATCAGTTGTGACAATTGTTGGTTTTCTCAGACTTCTAGGATGGAGGGAGTCAGGCGGAGGCTCACGTATCAGGGGCAGGCCTAGTCTGTATCCCTCTATCTTTAGTAGCTGAGGCTTTTTCCCACACTAGTGGAGTCTAATTTATGAAGTCTCTAGATGGTAGAGTCTATGGAAATACTTTGGTGTTAGACTCCCCCCCCCCCCCCTCAGAGAGGCAGGATCCCCTTTGAAACTTGCCGGATTACTTTTTCCTATCCCCCAAATTTTTTTTCTCTTAAGTGATTTAGCAGGTCTGAAAACACCTCCAGTATATTTGTGTGACACCCTTAATTTGGGGTCCAGTCTGCAACGGATATTGTATCCCGACTAACTTGTCAGGATTTCACTACTGATTGCTTAGGTTAGGTCTATACCCTACACCCCCCACCCCCTTTCTTAGTTTTCCCACATTTTCAACTGTCTTCCCCCTCCTCTAACTTTTTTCTTCCCTTTCTCTACCCAGCCCTCTCTGGCTACAACCTGCTGGTAATATACTATGGCTAGCTCGGCTCCTCTTTCTCTCAAGGTGTACTCTTTAAACGTTAAAGGCCTTAATATCCCATAAAAACATTGCAGTGTTCTTGCTGAAACATACCGTCACAAAGCTCAAATTCTCTTTTTAAAGAAAACCCACTTTAAATTGGGATCGATCCCCCATTTATCTAATGGTCTCTTTCCTACGGTTTATCATGCGATCTGTGCTGACTCCAAAACCAAGGGTGTTTTTGATTTTAATCTCTAAATCGTGTCCGTTTCACCTTACAGACCAATTGCTGGACCCAGAGGATAGATTCCTTTTCTTAAAATGTATTTGGAAAGATAGACCAGCGACCTTGGTCAATGTGTATTGTCCCAACACCAAGCAGGTAGTCTTTCTGAGAGACCCCTTCCTGAAGTTGACGACCTTTCAGACAGGTCTCTTGATATTGGGGGGAGATTTTAATATGGCTCTGAATCCACTTCTTGATACTTCTACAGGTACCTCCTCGCTCCTCTTCTCTGCTCTACATCAAGTGAAGCTTCAATTGGCCTCGCTCACGATCCATGAAACTTGGTGAACTCTCAATCTGCGAGAGAATGACTACACCTTTTTTTCATCTCTGTATAATCGCTACTGGAAGTTAGATTACTTTTTCATACACCAATCTGATGTGTCTTACCTTCATGATGCTACCATAGAGAACATGGTTCTTTCTGATCATCATCCGATTACATTAACTTTACAATTCCCCCAGAGTAACGTATACTAAGATCTGGAGAATGGATGCCTTCCTTCTTACAGACCCTTCCATTAGACGGGAGAGAGGTGACTACTTCCGCAACAATGATACTCCTGATGTGTCTTCCATGACTCAATGGAAAGTTCACAAGTGTGTTGTGAGTGGCCACTTACTAGCTATAGTGGCTAAAATAAAAAGGAACACCAGAAGGTCATAAGGGACATTTCTAATAAGATAACTAAGTTGGAAGCACAACATAAAGGTTCACTAGGTGTTAAGATAGCAAATAACTAGCAGATACAAGAGCACTTTTGTTGGAAGGACTATTTGCAAGAACAAGACAGAGCCAGGTCTTAACTCAAAAACTGTTCTATGAACAGGGCAATAAGACTGGTAGGCTCTTGGCCAGATTTACACAAAACTGTACATCACATGACTAACGCATCAGGTGTGACCCATTCCAAGAACAAAGATATTGTGCAGCAGTTCCAATGCTTTTATAGTAAACTTTATAACCTTAAATATAGTGAACTTGGTCCCTTAGCAGACAAAGCACAAAACTGATCCAAGACTTTTTAGGCCAATATAGTCCTTGTGCCTTGACTACAAAAGACTGGAAAACGTTAGATGCACCACTGTCATTAGAGGAATATTAGGCGGCACTGAAGACCACAAAGCCAGGCAAAAACCTGGGTTCGGATGGTATCCCGGCGCAATACTACAAATGCTTTGCTGATCTTCTTACCCCAGGTTTCCTCAAAGCCTTCAACACCTTAGCTACTATTTCTTGCCCCTCAGAAACCTTGTTAGAGGCATACATTTCAGAAAGAAAATAAGGCTCCCGCTATTGTTGCTAACTATAGGCCGATATCATTCCTAAATGTGGATGTAAAACTATTCTGTAAGATCCTGGCAACCCGACTATCTTAACATGTGCCGGCTTGGGTTGGTCTGGATCAGATAGGATTTGTCCCAGGCAGAGAAGCTAGGGATAATACTACTAATGCCCTGAATCTGCATCACTGGCTCACCTCCACCCATAGGGAAGGTTTCTAATTTGGCAATGGATGTGGAGAAGGCGTTCAATCGAGTTGCCTGGGATTATACAGATGCTGTTTTAGGAGCTTTAGGGAGTGGGGCTTATATGCGTGCCTTCACCCGCTCACTATATGCCAATCCCAGAGCCACTTATCGGACTCCTTCTCTATCCATAATGGGACCAGACAGGGCAGTCCTCTTCCCCCCGCTTTATATTCTTACGTTGGAACCCTTGCTTCGTTGTATTTGGGCCAACTCAAATATAAAGGGAATTGAGGTTCACAATAAGGAATTCAAGATTTCTGCTTTCGCAGATGATGTTCTACTCTTTCTTTCAACACCCCTGACATCCCTGCCTAATCTAGTCCTGGCTCAGTTCAAGCTTATCTCAAATTTGAAAAATTGAAAATGAATTATTCAAAATCTTTTGCACTGAATGTTTCCTTACCAACAGAATTTGTTAAAGCAATGCCAGGCCAGTTTTCCCTTTCAATGAAAAACAGAGGCCATCGCTTACTTAGGCATACAACTTCCTGGTAAATTAGCAGACCTCTATGACATAAACTTTTTGGAGGATTTAAAAAATATAAAACAAGATCTTCAATGATGGGATGGGCTCACCATTCCATAGTTTGGGAGAGCCTCAATCCTGAAGATGATGGAGCTTCCGTGTTTACTGTACAAAATGCAGACTCAAATTCGCTTACCAACTATAAGAAAATATGTAGGACTTACCAAAGTCGAGTGGTGGAATTGTTCCTGACCTGCAACGCTTTTACTGAGTGGTCCATCTATCTTGGATAATTGATTGGAAGATACATGCTTGGTACAAAGGGTGGGTAACACTTAATCTTAGAATCTGATCTGGGCTCCTTGCCTTGGTTCTCTAAAGCACATATACCACATAACCTTGACTCGCATCCTATTATTGGGGCTACTCTGTACGCCTTTGACAGAGCATGCAAGGCTCAGGCACTGTCTACTAAGGTGTGAACGATAACCCTTGTTAAAGGTAACCCCAACTTCCCTCTAGGAATGGCTAAGGCTTACCTAGCAGCAGAATGGCCTTATGTAGAGATGCAAGCAAGACACTTTTTTTCACAGAGGAAGTTTCATGAGACGGAGGGAGCTGGTAGAATTATCCAGCACTAACTAATTTCCTTTCTGGTCCTATATCCACTTGAAGCACTACTTAGGCAACCCAGAGAACAGAGGAAGTTATTCTAAGGCCCCCATGGTATTTGAATCTCTGTTTTTTGGACCCCCCCCCCCTCCCCCAGAGCCATGTGATTTCAGTGCTGTACACCTCAATGTTTGGTAAACCGTATGCTTCCTTGAGCTCTGAGCATGTGAATACCCAAGAAAACAGATATAAACTTAAAACACGGTGGTATAAAACACCTGACCTGCTTCATAAATTTGTTCTGTCAGTTTAGACCATTGCTGGAGATGGGAAAAAGAGAAGGGAACTTTTCTCCACATATGGTGGACATGCTCACTGATCCAGCCATATTGGCCAAGGTACACGACACGATAATACAGATTGCCTCAGTCCCAGTTTTTTCTAGCAACATATCTCCTTCATCTCACTAAAATATCCAAAGAAATATTATAAGTCGGTAGCCATGCAAATGATCAATGCTGCTAGGCTTTGTATATCGGCGCACTGGAGATCTATGTTCCCCCCTCAATGAAAGAATGGGCCTTGAGTATAAATCATATAGCAGCGATGGAGGAGCTGATCTACACTTCTCAGGCTAGAATATCCAGCTTCTCAGATATATAGGAACCTTGGATCAATTTTTGAAAATCTCAGTCTTATGAAGAGCTCATACAAAACACTTATTATTCTTTTGATGCAATGATCTTTCACATGTCACCTATAGAGGGCGCTATAGGTCCACTTTGAAACACGTAATTGCCAGCATTTGAAAGAGAGGGTTATTGGTGGAGTCCCCACCCTCTCTTTTGATCTTGTCTTTTCTGTGCTCCCCCCCCCCCCCTTTTCCCTTTTTTTTCTTCTTTCTTATATTTTATTCTATCCCCTATTAATTGAACTATAATTAATGGAGGTCTGGGAGATGGATTGGTTAGCCGGCTCCTAAGCTCACCCCTTTCATGACCTACTGTTCAACCTGACTATGTATACCTTTGAAGTGCTTACCCACCAAGCTAGGTACTACTCAGTTATTCCGAAAATGATCTCAGAGATGGAAGTTACTGTAACGAAAATGGTTAAGGTGTTATGGCCTCATTGGGAAGCCACTGTTAGATTTACATCATAAATGTTTGAGGAGAATGTTACCTTTTGACGTACATCTTCTTTACATTTTCCTTGCTTCTGTCCACAGGACGTGATGTATTTGGATACATTTTTGTTACCTTTATTTGTAACTCTTGTAAAAATCTCTCAATAAAATGTTTATGATCAAAAAAAAAAAAATTGAGACCCTGCTTAAAGCCTTTGGCTTGTTCCGGTGAATGTATATATAAACCAAAATCTATTCTCTAGATTTGCACTGGATGCACCGGTATTCAGTGTATCCGCATGCTGGAAGTCCCATACATGTCAATTGGGTTGCTCCCAAATTGACATCCACACTGATGTCAAATTGGGAGCAGCAGCTGTTTTCGTGCAGCCACTGCGTCCCAATTGACATAAATGGGACTGACTGCATGCTGATGTAGGGAACATCTGTGCATTCTATGCAGACTAAACATGGCCCTCACTCAAGTATACTTAAAAACCACTTCCCGCCTGGCCTATAGCAAAATGACGGCCGGGCGGTGGTTGCGTTATCCTGACTGGGCGTCATATGATGTCCTTCAGGATAACAGCTGCCGCGCTCTCGTGGGGGCACGCATCGCGACGATCGGTGGTGCACGATCTGACACACCGCTACACTGATCTTGGTAAAGAGCCTCCTGCGGAGGCACTTTACCATGTGATCAGCCGTGTCCAATCACAGTTGAACACGATGTCAACAGGAAAAGCCATTCATCGGATTTTCCTCACTCGCATCTGACAGACGCGAATAAAGGAGAGCCGATCGGCGGCTCTCCTGACAGGGGTTTTGCGCTGATTGTTTATCAGCACAGCCCCCCCCCCTCGGATGCCCACACTGGACCACCAGGGAAGCTGCCAGGACCACCAGGGAAGAGGGCAACATGTGGATGGCCAGGTATGTACCCCATGGCCATCCACATGTGCAAATTATGCTCAATCTGTGCCAATCAGTGCCCACAAATGGGCACTGACTGGCACCATTATATAACATAACATCTGTGATGTCCAGCAATGCCACCCATCAGTGCCACCAATCAGTGTCATCAGTGCCACCCATCAGTGTCCATCAGCGCCACCTATCAGTGCCCATCCGTGCCACCCATAAGTGCCCATCAGTGCCGCCTATGAGTGCCCATCAGTGCCACCTATGAGTGTCCATCAGTGCCACAAACCAGTGCCACCTATCAGTGCCCATTAATGCCGCCTATCAGTGCCCATCATCAGTGCCTGCCAGTGCCACCTCATCAGTGCCACCTCATTGGCGTCCATCAGTGTCACCTCATCAGTGCCCATCTGTGCAGCCATATCAGTGCCCATCTGTGCAGCCATATCAGTGCCCGTGATTGAAGAAGAAAACATACTTATTTACAAAAAAATTTAATCGAAACAAAGAAAAACATGTTTTTTTTCAAAATTTTCTGTCTTTTTTTATTTGCGCAAAAAATACAAACCGCAGAGGTGATAAAATACCACCAAAAGAAATCTCTATTTGTGGGAACAAAATGATAAAAAATTTGTTTGGGTACAGTGTTGCATGACCGCACAATTGTCATTCAAATTGCGACAGCGCTGAAAGCTGAAAATTGGCTTGGGCAGGAAGGGGTCTAATTGCCTGGTATTGAAGTGATTAAAGAGGTTCTTCTCTCTGGAAAAAAAAAATTAAAAGGCAGCAGCTACAAATCCTATGGCTACTGACTTTTAATAAAAGGACACTTACCTGTGCAGGAATTCAGCGCCGTCCTCAAGCAAGCTAATTCTTTACTAGTGTCCAGGTTCCTGGCACCAGCATTTTTAGTGTGGGATTCCGACTGTGACAGCTTGTGGCTTCACAGCTGGCTTCCTACTGTGCATGCACAAGGAGATTTCTGGGACAAATCACAAAGTGAATGGTCCCGCGGTCTTCTGGGACCTGTGATGTGTCCCAGAAATCTGTGGGTGAAGAGAGCGGGGCCAAACGTCTGCTTGGATCCCTTAAGCAATCCAAGAGGAAGAGGGAGCTGTTATCTGTCAAAACTAGGTACCCGCTTCCAAATGTGGTAGATTAGAGGTGGGAGAAGACTTAAAGCAGAACTTCCCCTTTTGGGTGACATTCCAAGTTTAACTACACCTGTGTGAAGGAGATGTTAATTGCGAGTCAGTGGCTTGCAGTTGTAAGACTGTAACAAGAAGCATTGTTACTGGCAGGATCTTTAGGCAAAAAGATTTTGTAACAGATTTACAAAAAATGATTTGTTTAAAGTGGAGCTTCACCCAAAAGTGGAACCTCTGCTTCCTCCCCCTCTCCGGTGCCACATTTGGCACCTTTCAGGTGGAAGAGGGGAATGGATACCTGTTTTTGACAGTTACCCATCCCCACTTTCTAGAGATTGCACCAATGGCGACGTTCCTCGGAAGTTTAGCCCCCCTCCTCCTTCATCACCGCCGGGCCAGTTGGAAAGCACAGCACACTTCGCACATGCACAGTAGGGAACCTGCTGTAAAGCCAAAGGGCTTCACTACCAGTTTCCCTTACCATGAACGGTGGTGGCAGCACCCGATAGCCAATCGTGGGATCCCTGGACAGGTAAGTATCTTAATAATAAAAGTCATCAGCTACAGTATTTGTAGCTGCTGACTTAATTTTTTTTTTGTAGGGGGGCAGAACTCCGCTTTATGAAGATTGCATACAGAGAGACACAATACCATTCATACTTTGTAGATTAGGGTTTACATACATTTTATAGTATAACTAAAGGCAAAACTTTTTTTTTTAGTTTTGGATAGAGTGGAGAGGGATTAGAACCCCTGTTAGTTTTTATTGCTATCTGTGTCCCCATTAGGGAGATTCACTCTTTCTATGTGTCCTGTTTACTGTTATGATCGAAAGTGAAGGTAAAGAAGATCTCAAATTTTGGATTGTTCCCAGAAAAAGTAATAGAGGGGAAATCTTCCAACGGGGACACTGGTTCTGGTGATCTGGGGGTTCCCAAGGAATTCCTTTAACTGCTTCAGTCCCGGACCATTTGGCTGGTCAAAGACCAGAGCACTTTTTGAGATTCGGCAATGCGTCGCTTTAACTGACAATTGCGTGGTCGTGCAACGTGGCTCCCAAACAAATTTGACTTATTTTTTTCCCACAAATAGAGCTTTCTTTTGGTGGTATTTGATCACCTCTGCTTTTTTTTTTTTTTGTGATATAAAGCGACAATTTTGAAAAAAAAAAAACATTCATTTTTACTTTTTGCTATAATAAATATCCCCAAAAATATATAAAAAAATGTTTTCCCTCAGTTTAGGCCGATACGTATTCTTCTACATTCCTACATACATTCCTACATACAAAAAAAATAGCAATAAGTGTATATTGATTGTTTTGTGCAAAAGTTAAAGCGTCTACCAAATAGGGGATAGTTTTATGGCATTTTTATTCATAATTTTTTTTTTTTTTTTACTAGTAATGATGACGATCAGCGTTTTTTTTTATCGTGTCTGCGACATTATGGCGGACACGTTGGACAATTTTGACACATATTTGGGACCATTGGCATTAATACAGCGATCAGTGCGATTAAAAATGCATTGATTACTGTAAAAATGTCACTGGCAGTGAAGGGGTTAACGCTAGGGGGCAGTAAAGGGGTTAATGTGTATCCTAGTTAGGGTTCTAACTGAATGGGGATGGGGAGTGTGCAGGGAAACTAACAGCTCGCTGTTCATACTCTGTATGAACAGACAATCTGTCAGTTCTCCCCTCAGAGAACCGGAAACTGTGTGTTTACACACACAGTTCCGGTTTTTCTGTGTGCCCAAGCGATCGCGGGAGCCCGGCGGGGATCGAGACCGCTGGGCACTCGCATCAGCTCGGGGAGCAAGCGCGCGTGCCAGGGGGCGCACGCGCCCTCTAGTGGCCACAGGGCGAAGCGAGGTTACATAACGTTGTTTCGCCCAGCCGTGCCATTCTGTGGCGGCTGGTTGGCATGTGGTTAATTTGCAGGGATTTCCTCTCACTTCCTGTTTAGCTATGGGACAGGAAGTGAAGGGAAATCTCCACAGATGGCAGAGAAAAAAACTGACAGGGGTTATAACCTTCCCTTGCTCTATCCAAAATGAAAAAAAAAGTTTTGCCTATAGTTCTACTTTAGGTGCACAAACCAGCATATGGTAGTACTGTTTCCCATGTAGATTCGGTTACTAGAAATATAAACCCAGATATACTGTCAATAAATATGCAGCTAAAAAACAAACTAATTAAAGACAAATCATTCTGACAGCCAGAGACAGCTTATAAGATAATGAGACATAAGTAATAAATCTGTACTCATGAATTACACCTCTGTGTAATATTTAGCACCTAAAAATTCCATTACATTCTATGCGGAAACATGACTAGCAGACCTTGAGATAAAATATCTTGTACAAGGCAATTCTAGTCAACTCCAGAAAAAAGTGACATAAACATCCCCACAAGGATAATGCAATCAGACACAAATGATTAGATTAGTAAAAGATGTTTTCTTATTATGGTAACAAAACAAATACTTTTCATACCCTAGGGTAAAAAAAAAAACACGAGAAACAATAAGGTTTACTATTAGTTTATCTCTGTTGCTGGAATAGCCAAACCGATGAGACGTTTTAGTTGTATAATTATACACAAAAGTGAAATTGACATGTTTAACATATAGCTAATGTCTTTAAGAGCACCAATACAAAGAACTCATTAGCTACTAATACAGTAGTAAATTACTTCTTATCAGCACCTTGTTTACACCATGCATAATTACATATGTTTGCTATCTGGCCAAGGGGGACAGACAATGAATCAGAGACAAGGATTTTCTTGTAGACAATGACCTTCTTTGCCAATGCTATCTCTTATGCCGCATACACACGATCAGACCATCCGGCAGACTTAGTCTGGCAGACCTGAGTCCGTTGGACAATTCGATGGTGTGTGGGCTCCAGCGGACTTTTTCTTCCCAAAAGTCCAGCGGACCTAGAAATAAGACTGGCTTCAAATTTTTCCGCCGGACTCGGCTTTTAGAGGACAATCCGTTCGTCTGTGTGCTAGTCCGACGGACTAAAACCGACGCTAGGGCAGCTTTTGGCTACTGGCTTTGAACTTTCTTATTCTACGTCATCACATTTGAATCCATTGAACTTTTGGAGTGATTGTGTGTGGCCAAGTCCGTTCATTTGAAAGTCCGGCGGACCTCAGCTGCAAAGCCCGTCGGATTGTCCGCCGGACAAAGTCCGTTGAAAAGTCCGGTCGTGTGTACGCGGCATTAAGCTGGCCATACATGGATCGAAATGCAGCCGGTTCAGCAGGGACTGCCCATAATATGATTCATGTGTGGAAACTGTGGTTGAATAAAAGTCAATCTACTGATTGCCTTTCGTTTAACCGCTCTGTCAGTATATGTTCTCTTGATCAGCGGCGCAGGTAATAGGCTGATGGTGGGGGAGTCTCCCCACTGTCACAATGTAAAGACAGAGCGGAGAGAGTTACCCCCCCCCCCTCCCCAAAATGTGTGATGGGGGATTTTTTAATTGTTCAACCTGCTGGCCGAATGGAAAAACTGACTGATGCGTTTGGCCAGCTTTGCAATGGGGTTGATTTATTAAATAAATATAGCATTTTTACTTTGCAGAGTGATTTTACCAAACAGAATGAAAATAGTTTTTTAAGTGAACATGATCTCTTTCTTAAATCAGACCTTCAACCTTCCCATCTATTTTCTTTCATTCCACTCCTCTCCCCCTTCTCTCCTACAATTGGAACTTTTTTGAACACTTATTTATTGTTCAAATTCGAAAAGACCTCTATTTGGTGGGATTGTAAAGGCAACAATACAAAATAAAAAATTATAAAACATATAAATTTATTAACATAATCAAAATATACATAACAGAAGAGAAAAATAGAACAAGCACTGCATATTTTAAATGGCATCTAAAAACAATTGATTGGTTAGAGAATGATACTGTCCTCTTATGAGTTCCAAGACCTCCAGAAGCTGGTGGAAACGTAATAAGCGGATCTTCCAACGTGTTTTCAACTGTGTAGTACAAGGGCCAGTCTGATTGCACAAAAACGGAAAGTATTTAGATTTGACCTCATATTATATGGTTGTGGTAAATCTAAAGAAAATCTATAGAAGAAAATTGTATAATGTATGGCCAGCCTAACACAGTGAATGACATTTGCCCCAATAGCATTGCCCATGCTTGTGATACTAGTCTATACAAAGTTTAATGTCGAGCCAGATGTTATCCACTCTGAATACCATAGTAAATATGTGATGCACAATTTCCTTTTGTTCAAGGATGACATAGGAGCATACTGTATTTTATGTTTGAATGCTATTGTTTTTTATCTGTATTTTTTTTTTAAAAAAGGAGGTCATGGGTTATCCCGCTGAACCACATCACCAGGAGGACCAGCTGCCTCTTCTTGGTTTCTGCAGCCACCTCCCCGATGAAGTACTGTGTTGCATGAAGGCCATCAAAAACCTAGAAAAGACAGCTGGCCTCCTGATTACATTATTTAAGAAGATGGTGGTGATGTACCCAATGGGCTGCATTGCCACAGCATATCCCTACAAACACTTCTGGATCGATGGGTGTATTAGTACTTTTTAGTGAATTATCCAGCTATTTAATGAATGGGGAGGGGGGTAATATATAGGGTGGGTTGAAGTTCCTTTTTAAGCAAATCATCCTCATTTACTCTGAAGAGCCTAGGTAAAGTTCCTGCCACTGTTGCACTACAGAGGTACCTAAAAGTCAACCTTTTGTTTGCCCATGCTAGTCAAAGTAACCGGTTCTTTAGGGACTTTTCCTTGGCTGTGCATTTAGGGCTGTACCATTAAAGTGGTAGTAAACTGCAGACTTTCCATTAAAAAAAAAATAATTCCCTGCAAGCAATGGCATAGCGTACTAGTATGCGTCGCATACTAGCACATTATGAAATATTTACCTGAGAACGAAGCCCTCCAGCGGTGCGCTGTCACCGCTGACAGGGCTTCCATCTTCCCCCGGTCTTGCTTCCGGGTTTGCTGGCTCCGATCCTGTTAATGGCTGAGCCACAATGACATAACTCCCACTCATGAGCACAGAAGTTACGCATTACGGCACAGAGCTCTGAAGGGGTGTCACCTGGTGACGTCACCAGCTGCATCCAATGTATCTACTAAACACTGCAAGTTTGGGAAATATTCACTGTACCTACTGGTAATTATAGGCTTATCTATAGGTAAAAGTTCAAAAGCGAAGTTTACTACAGCTTCAACAAGCCATTTTATGGATGGATGAAGAACAACATATAGCACCGGAGTCGATGAGGGATTGCTTTGAACAGTTAATTGATTTTCCACCACGTCCTCCAAATAATAAGAATCTACAGCTTGAATGTTGTGTCTTATTGGGGCAACGTTTGTACAATGTCGCACACACTTACATATATTAAACACTGGGCAGACTGCACACGTTAAGTGATTGTAAAGCCAGAAGGCTTTTATCTTAATGCATTACTGCCGAACCCCTGACTTGAGTCATACCATTGCCTATGGAATATATAATTAGATTTTATTGGATAAGAGCCTATATACGCTGTTGTGTTGCATTAATGATAACAAGTGTTGCTCATTCATGCATGCACTATTTTTGTAGCACAGTGTAGTGTGTTACCGTGCAATGTGATGTGCTGCAATGCATGTTTGTTGGCAAAGTGTGTTAGGTTACCATTTAAAATGAATGGCAGTGCATCGCACCAGCACGCTTTACCTATGGCCCCATTCACACTTAAGCTTTGGTTATTTTTCTGACTTTTCTGTTAGTGTTTGTAAAGAAATATTTTCTCTGTATTTAAAGCGGTGTTCCACCCAAAAATAGAACTTCCGCTTTAAGGGAAGGTGACCCCCTGACATGCCACATTTGGCATGTCATTTTTTTTTTTGGGGGGGGGGGAGAAAAAACCCTGTTTTTAGAGGGTTCCAGCTCCTACTTCCTCCCAGGGCACTGCAGCACCGGAAGCAAGATCACCTCTCCCCCTCCCTCTCTACACGTTACAGGTCCCAGATGGTTGCCCGGCCAGTCGCAGTGTGCCATGCAGCTCATGCATGCGCATTACGTGCCCAACTGTGAAGTCACGGTCGGGCACCCACAGTGACAATGCCGGCGCCGCAGAGAAGAGGGGGAGACAAGAGGGGCTTTGTTCCCCCGCATAGCATTTGCTCATTTCCCCCGTGCCCTTGCCTGGTCTATGATCTCCAGTGTGTTCCTGTGCATGACTTGGCTGACTTCTCTTCTGATAACAGTTCCTGTGTTTAATCCTTACTACGTTGACTTCTGGCTTCCTGTCCCTGACTTGTCTGATTACCCGTTCTGGCATCCAAACCCTGGCTTCAGTTTTTAACTACGTTCTTGAACTGTGTAATTTTTTGCTAAATTATTAAAGGTGTGATTTTAAAGTGGTGGGCCACCCTAAAAAATAAAATTACATTAAAATGTTCCACAAAATATGAAAAGAAAAAAAAAACTTACCAGAAATGCCTGTTGCTAGGCAGATCGTCCTAATCTGCCTCTTTCTACTCCACGGTGATCTTTGGTCTTCTCTCCTCCTCGCGTTATATTATGGGGAATGGGGCGCGGTGTGTTCTAGGAACTGTGTGTGTCCCAGAACACAGCGCACCCCATTCACAAAGCGCTGCGCAACTCGCGTATGCGCAGTAGGAAACGGGGAGTGAAGCCGCAAGTATCCACTGCCTGTTTTCGTTAGATAGAATGGCAGCGCCAGGACCCGAGAGTTGAGGGACGGGTCGGCCTCGGGCAGCCGTCATCACGAGCACCCTGGACAGGTAATTGTGCTTATTAAAAGTCAGCAACTACAGTGTTTGTAGCTGCTGACTTTTAAAAAAATAAAAATTTCAGCTGGCCCTCCCCTTTAAGTGCATTTTCTTACTCCACCTGGTTCATGGTTCCTGACACCTGTGTGTTTCATAAAGTGCTAAAAAAGCTGTGCTCCTCACAGTTCTTAGCCTTGTAATGATGGGTGCTCCAAATGACTGCCATGGATGGTGCTGTGCCAGAAACAAATGAAAAGATGCAGCTGGGTTGCCTAGAGAAAGGGACCCGCAAGTCTCCCTAACAGATTTTCTTCTGGGGTCCCCCGCCAGGGCTCCTCCTCTTCGGCAAGAAACCCCCAAGGAAAGCCACTTTCCATGGGTAACCTGTGTGTGTTCGCTCCCAAGCCACCCTGTCTGTGTCTATTTTCACAGGGTGGGAGGCTTGGCTCTGCCCGACACAGCAGTTGATTGATAGCAGGGAGAGCCACTGGCCCAGGGAGGAGGGGGACAGCAGTGAAGACCGCCGCTCTCATGCTCATCGCTGGATCGGGCTCAGGTAACAGTAAGGTTGGGGGACTGAAACCTGGACACATGATTCAAAACCCGGACTGTCCAGGTGAATCCCGGATAGGTGGCAACCCTAGCAGGGGCTTCTGCAGTATGGAAGTTTTTTTTTCATCTTAATGCATAGAATGTGTTAAGGTAAAAAAACCTTGAACCTCTGTAAAGCGGAGTCCCACCCAAAAGTGGAACTTCGGCTTATTTGCTTCCTCCCCCCTCTGGTGTCACATTTGGCACCTTTTGGGGGGGGGGGGGGGGGCGTTTATGACAAGTCCACTTCTGGGAGACAGGCCACAGCCTGATCTCCTGGAAGTTTGACCCCCCTCCTTCACCCGGGAATCGATCCGAAGATCAGCTGCGGCGCCGACATTGCAGGCTCCCTGGACAGGTAAGTGTCCAGATATTAAAAGTCAGCAGCTACAGTATTTGTAGCTGCTGACGTTTACATTTTTTTTAGGCCGAACCTCTTCTTTAAGCTTCAACCTAAAAACCTGGAACCTGATTGGTTTCTGTGCAGCACTGCACTAGAATCTGCACTCTCCAGTTTTAGTAAATCTCCCCCAATGTATTATAAGCTACAAGACACCCCTCTCAGCCATCACTTCTTCCTTTCCGCTCAGTGCTCTCTCCCCATCCATCAACGTCATCTGTGACGTACACCCCCTCCCCTGTCCTCATCCAATCACATTCCTCTGTCTCTATACACGCGGGATACAGCTGTCATTTCCAGAACTATCCGCCCCTCCCCCGCCACGCTCATTCCCTTGTTTTCTAGGCTCCCCACCGACTAAAAACGTTTATTTCACTGACAGCCCCCCCGGGGGGCACCGGCGGGACGGGTGGAGGCCGGGGTGGTTACAGGGAGGGTGTGGGAATGAATGAATGGCCGCGGTGTGCTGGGCGGGGCGACCCCGCCCCCATGGGCTCTCTTATATTACACACACGAGGCCGGTGCTGTGAATATGGCGCTGAGGACGTTGTGAGATCGGCATCTCCAGGACTGACTGACCGGCCACCGAGAGATCCTACCGGGAGACACACGGTGGTGAGTCCGCCCTACACCAGCATTTTATTTATATATATATATATATATCTATCTATGTCTCCATCTCACCGATCAGGGACTACAACACCCAGCATGGCCCATCTGTCTAATCTTTGGGTCCCGCTGCCCTGATCTATCATTGTAGATCTCCCATGTGACATTGTGTATAGATGGCATCCAGCAGGACAAGAACAATTTGTATTCTTATCCTACATTGCCAGCTATAGTGTGATATCCCATAATATGGAGCTCCGATCGCTCCCTTGCTGTGATTGGTGCAATCACATTCCATTCTGATTTATTTCAGCTCCTAGAAGCAATCAAGAAAGATCACACTCCAGGGGGAGGATCCTTAGTGGGGTGTTTTTTTTTTTTTTTTTTTTTTTTTTTTTTAAAGTCCAGTTATTTTATTTTGGCTGTAGATAAGATTTCTAAAGGAGTCACATGGCTGAAATCAATCTCTCTCTCTGATTGTATTCTGGCTTTGTATGGTGATCTGAGAGTCTTGTGATGTATTCTTTCCCCACTGGCCAGTTTACAATCCAGGTGTGTTCAATATCCCACCCATCGCCTGATCTGTGATCTGCATGGGGGGGGGATCTCTTTTATAGATTCACCGGGGTGGGGGGGATCTCTCTTTTTTTTATAGATTCACCGGGGGGACGTCGGATCTGTTTTAAAGACCCCCCCTCTAGGGGTGGGGGACATCTGTGTGGTGGCTTTTTATTTTGTTTTATAGATTTATCTAAGGGGGGCATCAGTTTTTATAGATTTTATCTAAGGGGGGATCCATTTTGTAGATTCATCTAACTACTAATTTTTTTATCATTTTTAAAAGTGTGTGTGTGATGGATAATAAAAAAAAAAAATTTAAACTGCTTTCAGGTTTTTATAAAAGGAACACACAAAACGTACAGATTGAGTTCTGCTTAATCAGTGTGTGTGTGTGTGTGTGTGTGTGTGTGTATGTGTGTGTGTGTGTGTGGTTTTTTTTTTTTTTTTTTTTTTTTTTTTTATCCTGATTTCAGTTAAACTGCCATCCTGAGAATTCTAGAACGTCCTCTAAGATTCTTTTCCCTGCAGTGTTTTATCTGCATGCTTGTACAGTGTTCTCCGAGTCCGGGTCAGTTTGAGACGCTGTTACGAAGTAGATGGTGGGGTTGTGAGCTTTGTGATCTACAAGGTTGCTAGTGTATACCTGTCTGTCAAAGTTTCAGCCTGTCTAATGGCAATGTACTTTCCAGAAGCTGTCCTAGTGACAGATACTTCCCTTCATGCACAGGCCACAGCTGGCAATCTATGCATCAGGAACACGTGCTGGCCTCCTGAGCAGGGATTAAATGCAGGCCTGCGTTTTGCTCCAGCCTGGAATAGATTTCCCTAGCAGGGTCATATATTCTTTGGTGTACACCTTTTTTCTTGGGTACAGCCTTTCTTAAGCTTTTTAATGCAGAGGAACCCTTAAAAAAAACTTTCAGGTCTTGGGGGATAATCTACAGCGAAGGCTACAGTAGATCTAAATAAGACTAAGGCGTATGGCAGCATATTCGCTACCGAGGGCTGCTCTGCAACAAATTTTCAGTAATAGTGATTGAAATAATCAGCTGATCGGGTCCGCCTCTTGGGTGGCCCCGATCAGACCCTCTATTATCCTTTATGGAGTGGCACATTATACCCACTGACATCTGATCCGCCAAAAACAGATGGATGGGGATCTGCTTGCCCCATCTTCCTACCACAGGGTCTCAACTTTCTAAACAAATGGCCACTTTTCTGTCCTTCAGATTTTATTTATTTTTTTTTGGGTGGGGGGGGCGCCTGGATTGTGTCTATAGGGAGTAAAAAATGAGCCAGCGTTAGTAAACCATCCCCCATTATTGGTGTCATTGTGAGGCATTGGGCCCCATCGTTGGCGTTGTCGTTGGGTGTAATAGTACCCATTATTGGTGTCATTGGGAGGAATTGTGCTCCATCATTGGCATCTTTTGGGCACCATTGTTGGTGTCTTTGGGAGGAATTGTGTTCTTCATTGGTGTCTGTGGATAAAATGGCACCCAGGGGCTGTATAAAAGCAGGCAAAGGTCCACATCTGGCCCCTGGACCGCAGTTTGGTGACCTCTGGGGGGGGGGCCGTCTTTCTCTGGTAATTTGAAAGAAAGGCCCATCAAATAGTTTTTGGGAAGAATGCCATTTATATTGGTTGGTAGTTGTGGAAAAATATCCCATTATACATATGGCTAAAAAAGAGCGTTGGTGTTGATTGTCAGAGTCACAAATTACTGAGTAGTTTATGAACCCCTACCAACCTCCTGGAGGAACCTTGGTCCTTAAAGGCTGCTCTGTTTCTTCAGAAAGATCTGTAGAAAAGACACGGTGGACCTTCATTACATCATCAGCTGGAAATTACAGCAGCAGAAAGTTTTCCGTTCAAGTATAAATGGCTTTGGGAAGACCAAACTGAGTCACAAACCAGCATGTCTGTGAATCATAGTTCTGCGTGTCCTGGTTGTTTGTGGTCTGATCGGTTGCTATGTAGTGAGAGTTTTTTTATTTTTTATTCTTGTACTAGAGAATAGATAAAAATACTTGTCTTTTTTCCTCATATGCAGTTTGATGGTCTCGCAGCAATAGCATGGTTTACACCCACGGCTGAGTGTATTGAGCATATATATACGATCAGTAGAGAATTATCAGCTGTCAGTGAATGGTGTGTTGGAGGGTTTATATTTCTAGGACAGTTGGCAGTGAGGGTATATATTTGGTAGTCGTGTACATGTTATCACCTACCTCTTGGCAGTACATGGGGTAGAAATTGAGAAATTGGTGTCCAGGACCTAGAGCACATCCTTTATCTTTCCTGTGCTCAGGGTGACACAGATAACGTTTATTGCAGGAATATAAAAGAAATAAATGGAATTGATCAATGACTGTTTTTGAAAACTGTCACTGCTTGATGATCAGTCGCTTATCTGCTAATTACAACAAACTGTCCTCCCTCTTATTGTTTGCAGTATGATTTCCCCAGTTATACTTTAACCATAGTGTGTCAAGTAGCTGCTGAAACGGAAACGAGTATACAGTAAACAGTTTTCACTGCGAGGTTATACATTTGCTGTAGGTGCGCTTAGTAGTTCACCTGAACCGATAGCTGTGTAGAGAGATTAGCATTCATGGCTGAGGATCACGGTCCAGGGTTGTGAGTGGGTAGATTGTTATTAATGGAGTACCCCAGATATGACGTAGGTGGGAATCTCAATCCTGTAGCATCCGTCAAGGGTTAAAATAGGATTGGCGGATTTGGCTCCTTTAGCGTTTAGATGGCAGTTGTCCATGTGTTCATTATCTGACTGGCAAGTGTCATAGTGGCAGCACAGATCTTCTTGTTGGCAGCTTCATCCTGGGGGAGCAGCCATTCCTGGCAGGGGGGATGACCTTCAGAATTGAAGGTGCCCATAATCGGAGAGCAATCTGGGTCACAGTGATCTAAAGCAGGCAGAGACCAATTATGGCATTTAGACGCCAGGGTGTTTTTTTTTTTTTTTTTTTTTTTTTTTTTGCCAACTTCTAAGGAGCATTGGCTACCTGGGATAGGGATTTCCCAGTCCTGATCTAATCTTCACAAATAATTCGTAGGCATCGTTTGCTTCTGAGATTTAAAGAATTTATACCACGTGTACAGATTCTATTGTATGAGTTAATTGTTCATTTTCAAACTCTTGAGTAACCTTTACCCAAAGTGAACTTCTAGTACACGAGGTACATTTACTGAATTGTGTATTATGCATGTCAAGTTTGGTGTGTGTGGGGTGTTTTTTTTTTTTTTTTTTTTTTTTTTAATACCTTTTACCATCTTCGGACATGTGACAGCACGCAGATAAAGCTAACGATGGACATTAGCCTTTTACCATCCACAGATGCCCTAGTGGTGGCATCATGGTGGGTTGTTGAGGTGTCCTGATGCTCATCGGCATTGGAATCGTGAACTGATTAGGCCAGATTGAGCAACCATCATCTGGTGTTCGTGATAGTAACTTTCTCCCTAGTCTGAAGGACACGCTTACCTGACTACTCCATGTTGTGCACACAGGAGATGATTAATTAGGAATGTCATTTCCCTGACTCCTCTTTTGTCTGGCAGTCACGTGACCTTGGCCTTGGGAGAAGCATTCACTTATCAGCCAGCAGCTCAGCAGCAAAGGAAAGGGTGGGGGTTTGGTGGATTCTGAGTAATGGGGCAACCAGTAAGAGCCGGTTTCTCCTTTTGTGTAATGAAGCAAGGGAGGAGGAATTGGTGATCGAGGAAATGTCGTCACTTTCAGTCAATGAGTAAGCATAGACTTGCCCACCCAGCAGCGTGCGTTCTAAGTCAGCCATACCCCCTGCTTACATGCTGAGGAAATGGCTGCATTGTTTGTGAAGACAATAAGTTGCCATCCTTCTGTGCCATGGTTACTGTTTATACATGTTTATTGGTGTGTGACACTGCAGACAATGGCCGCAAATGGTAGGGTGGTGATGGTTGTGGTGTCCCGGGTTGAAAGTGTTGCCTTGCCATGTGGCACCTTGTTGGGCAAGAAGGTGCTGCGTTTCGTAGTTCCACAAGGATCATTTAAACTACAGGTCTCTGCAGGCGTTCAGCAAGTGCCGGCATGCCACATCTAGTAAAGGCTGGGACTTGTAGTTCCGTGACAGTCTGCCTGTGATCCTCCTACACTGCAGATAGGAGGGCTGAAGAAAACTTTTCCCATTGGGCACTCTTTCATGTGGTGGTGGGGTGATATGAAACCTTTGGGTCTGGTTTAAGTGCGAATTGAAGTAAAAAATTTGCACCTGAATCTGTGAACAAAACTGCACTGAACACACATGAACCTAGCCTAAATAAATATAAATTGGCTGCGTTGCCTTTGGTTACGTAGAACATTTCCATGGTTGTAGTATTGCAAGTAAATCGCATACAGTAGCAAATCTATTTTAATCGTTTTTCATACTTTTAAATCTATGGTAGCATCAAAAGAAGAGTGTAGATTACTCCAATTTATGCTGGTAATGTCTAATCGGGTGCAAACGTCCCTAATAGAATCAAAAGATTGTATTTCAGTGAATGACTCATCTGAAGCTGGTCAAACACATGCTACAATCTAATTGTACATCCTCCCTTAGACTTGCCAACAGCTACATTTTGCAAGGACCCATCTGTTTTGGGCAGGGATATCTGAAGTCTTATGCAAGGCAGAGACTGCTAGATTAGGTTCTGAAACCATGTGGAATCTCCTGTTGGCTGCTGCACCCAAGTCTGCCTGAATACATCAACACTCGATGTGTAGAGGGGCCAGGAGTGCTGCTGGGGGACCCCAGAAGAGGAGGATCGGGGCCAATCTGCAAAACCCTTGCACAGAGGAGGTCTTCATTGTCCAAGTTCTGCTCCTCTGAACACCACACAGTAAGTGGGGCATGAATGGAGGGCAGTAGAGCATCATCCCAAAAGAGGACCTCCAAATCATCCTGCTCCAATCTCTAAACAGAGAGGATGCAATTAGGGATGCATAGGCGTGTCAGAGTTGCAGGAATCGGAAAAAGAACGCATTAGGTAGTGTATAAATTTGTTTCCCAACCTGTCAAACGTGTATAGTGCACTCCATCACAAATATCTGAAAGGTACCCAACTTCTTTAGCAGCCCATAGCCCAGGGTCCGGTAGGGAATAGAATTTCCAGTAACCTGGGATTAACGCCCCCCCCCCCCCCCCCCCCCCACCAAAAAAAAACCTGCAAGACACAGGCATAATGAGCTATCATGCATGGCGTAGTAGCTGATTGAGAATTACTTACCTTAGATCGAAGCCCCCCGCAGTGGTCCTTGTACACTGCTCCCGCCAGTGACATTTCTGGAGTTACTTCCGACGGGTATTGTAGGCCCCGAAGCTGTGACTGGCCGGGGCAGGTATAACGTCACTCCGGCGCAAGAGCTGCCAGTAACAGAATAGTAGCTGACACAACGGCGTGGACGTTTCATTGCACGTGTGCCGATGATGTCGGCATATGCAGATATCCAAGGTCGCTACAGGTAAGTCTCATTTTAGGCTTGTCTGTAGTCAAAAGTGGCTGCAAAGGGTTTACAACCGCTTTTAAATCTTCTTCTGTTTTTTATATTAAGAGGGTGGAGGGGAAGAGTCATGCGTACCTGCTCTATGCAATGCTCTTGCACAAAGCAGCCCCGATCGTCTTCTGGGTTTACCTGCCGGCACTCCAGGCCCCTCTTTGGCGGGTTCCCCCATGGAAACCCACTTTCTATGGAGACACCCGATTCCCCACTGCTGCATCCATTGACAGACAGCAGAACACGGCCAAGGCCCCCAGCTCCTGTGTCACAGCATTTGACAGCAGCAGGAGCCATAGGCTCCCATTACTATCAATCTCTCCGATGAGGAGTGAGACGGTCTCACGTAAGAAAGGGGTGGGTCTGGGGGGAGTCTCGGCACAGAAGGTTTTTCACCTTGATGCATAGAATGTATTAAGGGAGAAGTATGGCCAAAGCTTGTTTGGCTTTACTTCTGTTGATCATAGGAGTGTCGTTCGTTCTGCACTACTGTGACCCATTTTCAGCAGAAAGTGGGCTGAAGTCTGCTGTCTGCTGACCTCAAAACAGTCGGTCCAGGCTTGTGTTATGACCATGGAGTCGGAACCGCCAAATCCCTGGACAGACACCTGGCTCAGCCACTCAGTGAGCTGCTGAGAGCCTGAGCCAGGTCACTTCCACCCCTCCACAGCCCAGCGCTGTGACTGACAGTCAGCAGCTCACTGCTTGAGGAGCTGTGAGAACTGAGCAATTGGTGTTCGATCTCTCGGTACTCAGTGTTGGAGGCGCAGGGGGAAATGCAGCATTGGACTGATACTACATCCACCTAGGAAAGTATGAATCTTAAAAAATAAAAAAAAATGAATGAATAGGTTCTATCATTCTATTGGTGCATGACCAGCCCCTACGAGATTCAGTCTCTGTCATTGTATTGGTGTATGGCTATCCCCATGAGATTCGTTCTCCGTCATTCTATTGGTGTATGGCCAGCCCCTATGAGATTCTTTCATTCAACAAAACAAAAATGACTAGATTCCCCCATCACACACCTTTGGATTCCTGTTCCTGCTGTGCCTTTGGATTCTAGGCTGGGTTCCCACTTACGCAATTTGGATTCAGTTTTCTCCGCATCCAATTCACACAGCAGGAGAGTGGCTGACTATGGAGCCGGATCACACGTCTCTGGTGCGATTTGCACAGGAGTCCTGTGCATCTTTTGGTCTGTTTCAGGTCTGAATGCAGACAAAATTTTTGGTTGACATTGGACCTGAAATGGTAAATGAAAACGCCCCGGACTCCAGGGAGCCGCTCTGTTCTCATATCTGAACCCAGCCTAAAGAAAATGTGCAATTCAGTGAATGGACGGGCGGCCTCTGCCCGGGCACTGGTGATCACTCTATGTAGTGCATAGTCTTCCTATATGGGAGGTACGAGCAGACAGCTACACAGTCTGCATTACACCTCTAATCTGCTGATCGTGGGTGCAACGCTTTAAAGGCCCTAACAAAAATGCCCCTTTCACACAATTGTGCCACTTGGATCTGCCCGTCTGTTTCAGATAGATCTGAGCGGGCAACCCACTGAAGTCCATGTACAGTTTGCCCACACTCATGCGTTGTGGAACATGTGCAAAAATAGTCTGCTTTCCCACAATGCACAAAGATACATAGCCCTTAAGCAAACGCATGGTAGTGCCATTATTAATGACGGCCCAAAAAAACATACTTTTTTTTTTTTTTTTTGTGTAAAAACCCTAAGGTCCCTTTCACATGGCAGACCGTTTAGGTCTGCCTGTCAGGGTTTTTTTATTTTTATTTATTTTTTATTTATTTTTTTGCGGACCTGAACGGATGCTCCATGCAGGTCTATGGAGGGACGGATGTCAGCGGTAATATGTCTGTTGACATCCGATCTGCTAAATTCAGATAGATGGAAAATAGGGTTCCTATTGCAGAGATAGACCTGTCATCCACCTGCTCAGTGGGGATCAACAGAGCGGACACGACCGTGTGAAAGGTGCCTTAAACCCCATACATTCTCTCAGATTTTCTGCTGCTTTTATTTATTTTTTCCTTCAGATTTACTAAAACCATATGAGGTCAAACCTTAAGAGTTTCAATTTGTAGTGCAAGGGCCTGCCCTATTGCATACACGTTTTTTGGTAAAGCTAAAGACAAAAATCAGCATAAAATCTGGTGGTGTATGGGGCTTTAGAACCACTTTAAAAGGTGACCTAACCCTTTCACAATTGTGTTGCTGATGCTTGTGTGATATGGCTCTTTCTCTCATGGTGGAGTGTGTTGAAGTATTACTCAAGTTTAATGCACTTTACAGCACTAACCATCCCAGCAATAAAAAAAATGGTTATGTAATCTACTTCCTATTTGTAGAATGGTACTCTGTAATGATTGGCTAAGAATGATAAAAAAAATATATATTTTTTTTTTTAATCTCTTCAAAAATATGATTGTTCAAATTGCCCTCTAAATTTCAAGGGCAATTACCTTGAAATTGCCCTGAAATTGCCCTCACCCCCCTATAAAAGCAGCAGTTTTATTAAGAAAGTCTGTAATTAAAGGTCACACCAATGGGCTGACAGCAAAAATGAAGTGATAAAAGTTTGTGAAATGCCAGGAGGCATGTGCTTTATCCCTGGTATTATGCAACTTCTTGGCACGTTTAAAGGCAGACTCCAGGCACAGAGTTTTGTAAGGTATGCTTGTAAACAGATGTTACCTGTCCTCATTTGTATCACATTGCTGGATTGCTTAATTGTATGTTAAAATTGACACTTACTTTTATTTATTTATTTTTAATTTTATCTTTATTTTTTTTCTGCCGGTTGGTGCAGGTTCTGCTGGCCCACTCCTGGGTATGGGTGCTGTGGGTCCCATACTCTAGTATAGTCCTTTTTGCCCCGCTTGGCCATTCACGACACTTTGAGACCCACAGCTTTCTAATGCATAGGGCACGACTATCAGAAAGAAGTATTGATTTTAATGTGTTAAGTGATTTGCTGTGTATGAGGACAGGTAACAATTGTTTACACATGAGAACTTTTGTGCTTGGAGTTCTGCCGTAAGGCTCTGTTCCCATACAGATGCAGTGCATGCATTGCTACTTAAAAGGGCTATGCGAGAAATGTGCAAAAGAATTCCCTGAACGTGCAAAAAAAAAACAAACACTGCACCAAAGTTCATGGTACTTTGTGACCATCCTTTTTTTTTTTGGGGCCGTCATTAATAAATAATGGCACTACCATGCGTTTGCTTAAGGGCTATGTATCTTTGTGCATTGTGGGAAAGCAGACTATTTTTGCACATGTTCCACAACGCATGAGTGTGGGCAAACTGTACATGGACTTCAGTGGGTTGCCCGCTCAGATCTATCTGAAACAGACGGGCAGATCCAAGTGGCACAATTGTGTGAAAGGGGCATTTTTGTTAGGGCCTTTAAAGCGTTGCACCCACGATCAGCAGATTAGAGGTGTAATGCAGACTGTGTAGCTGTCTGCTCGTACCTCCCATATAGGAAGACTATGCACTACATAGAGTGATCACCAGTGCCCGGGCAGAGGCCGCCCGTCCATTCACTGAATTGCACATTTTCTTTAGGCTGGGTTCAGATATGAGAACAGAGCGGCTCCCTGGAGTCCGGGGCGTTTTCATTTACCATTTCAGGTCCAATTTCAACCAAAAATTTTGTCTGCATTCAGACCTGAAACAGACCAAAAGATGCACAGGACTCCTGTGCAAATCGCACCAGAGACGTGTGATCCGGCTCCATAGTCAGCCACTCTCCTGCTGTGTGAATTGGATGCGGAGAAAACTGAATCCAAATTGCGTAAGTGGGAACCCAGCCTAGAATCCAAAGGCACAGCAGGAACAGGAATCCAAAGGTGTGTGATGGGGGAATCTAGTCATTTTTGTTTTGTTGAATGAAAGAATCTCATAGGGGCTGGCCATACACCAATAGAATGACCGAGAACGAATCTCATGGGGATAGCCATACACCAATACAATGACAGAGACTGAATCTTGTAGGGGCTGGTCATGCACCAATAGAATGGAGAATGAATCTCATAGGGGATGGCCATACACCAGTAGAATGATGGAGCATGAATCTCATAGGGGCTGGTCATACAACAATGCAATGACTGAGACTGAATCTCGTAGATGCTGGCCATACACCAATACAATGACTAGTAGGGGCTGGCCATACACCAATAGAATGATGGAGAATGAATCTCGTAGGTGTTGGCCATACACCAATAGAATGATGGAGAATGAATCTTGTAGGGGCTGGTCATACACCCATAGAATGACTGACTGAGAATGAATCTCTTGGGGGCTGGCCATACACCAATAGAATTATGGAGAATGAATCTTGTAGGGGCTGGCCATACACCAATAGATTTTTGGTTGGAATGTTGCGTTTAGGAACGTTTGCTCGGTTTTCTGATCGTTATTGCGTTATGATAGATGTTCTGTGTGATGGCGGTTAGAAGACTGGAAGGATCAGGATGGAGTATTCTGGAACATTCCTGGCAGTGTTTGATTTTCATTTGGAAAGTTTTTATTTATCAGAACTGGATGATGATGATGACATTTGAGGTACTTTCCAAGGACATTGGTCCTGACATTGAAGGAAGGAATTTCCATAGGAACCTTCGTTTGACAATCTGTTGCTTGTGCTCGTGTGTGCCGGGCCAATGTAGACGTGGCATGCTGGGACTTGTGGTTCCTGAGGACGCTATCATTGTGTAAATGGTGGTCGTCATGTCCTGAGGACTGGTGACCCTGTAAATGGCGGGGATTGTGTATAGCAGAGCTCCATATCCCGGCCCCGTACACTGTATACCCGGGCCGGCTGTGTGAGGAGTATATAGTGTATTATGAGGGATGGAGTCCTCCTCCCCGCAGACTTATCACTGGCCTGTTTGAACAGGAAGGTTTTGGCGCTCACACGGCTCCCCTCCCCTCCCCCTGTGCCCGCTTAGCGCCTTTATTGTGCTACATCAGGCGGGAAGCCGGAGAGGTGACGGATCGATAGACGGTGAGTACACGGCCACCGACCTCCCCCCCCCCCCCCCCCCCCCTCCTTCACACACCGACCACTGCAAGGTCACGTCTACCGCAGGATGCCGGGGACATCGCACAACGGCGACTGAGAGGACCCAGGGCAGTGGAGACAGGATGGGGCACTATCTCTGCATGGAGGGTGTATATGGGGGGGGGCGGGCACTACCAGTATCCCTGCATAGAGGCTGTATATATGTGGGGCACTACCAGTATCCCTGCATAGAGGCTGTATATATGTGGGGCACTACCAGTATCCCTGCATAGAGGCTGTATATATGTGGGGCACTACCAGTATCCCTGCATAGAGGCTGTATATATGTGGGGCACTACCAGTATCCCTGCATAGAGGCTGTATATATGTGGGGCACTACCAGTATCCCTGCATAGAGGCTGTATATATGTGGGGCACTACCAGTATCCCTGCATAGAGGCTGTATATATGTGGGGCACTACCAGTATCCCTGCATAGAGGCTGTATATATGTGGGGCACTACCAGTATCCCTGCATAGAGGCTGTATATATGTGGCGCACTACCAGTATCCCTGCATAGAGGCTGTATATATGTGGCGCACTACCAGTATCCATGCATAGAGGCTGTATATATGTGGGGCTGTACCACTATCCCTGCATGGAGGGTGTGTATATATATATATATATATATATATATATATATATATATATATATATATATATATATATATATATATATATATATATATTTATGGGGCTGTACCAGTGTCCCTGCATGGAGGTTGCATGTGTGTTGCCAACACTGTGTTGTTGTGTAGTGTGAATATATAGTACAGGTGAGGGGTCGCAGCCATTCATTCAGTGATCTTCTCTACACATCACAACCCTGCCGTATCTCCTGTACCCTTTTGGGTGTGTGATCTTGCGTTTTTCTGTTTTGGGGTTCCATGAACAATGATTGATGCTGCAAGTGTGACATGTTCCCCTTCACACCAGTGTGACTTAACAGGCCAAAGTCGCATGATAATTTGCTCCTAATTTCTGCCTATGAAATAGTTCAAATCGGTGCGACTGTCTTGCACAAACTTTGAAAAGTTTCCTGCAATTTTTAATTTTTTGGGCAATTTCATGAACATTGACACCTGTACATGAAGTCACACAGGGCAGCAAGCTGCACATGAAATCGCACCGACCAGCAGCTTTGAAATGGTGCCAAAGTATTGCAAAGATGGATTTGGTGTGAACGCGGGGCTAATACTAATATCGCCTGCCAGGAGCGGGTGTGCTACTAACATACTGTATACCATGAGAAGAGTGAGGTGTATTACGTGAGTGGTGTAGTATTCTGCCGCATGGAGTGGTGTGTAGTACTAATCTGTGTGGAGTAGTAGTAGATCATGCACAGTGTTGGTAGATGTGTAGGAGGACAGACTAGAAGAAATGTCACCTCTCCAGGGGCTCACCCATAACCTGCGCTGTGGGTGGGGGAAGAGTATATCTGCTATCTGCAGTCCCCAGCTTTTGTTGGCCAAGGTCATTATCTGTCTGCTAGCCACCACTAAAGTGGTGATAAAGCTGTAGTTAAAGCAAGGATCCACCCAAAAGGGACGCTCTGCTTGTTTGCACCCTCCCCTGACACATTTGACACTTTTTTTGGGGGGAGAGAAGCAGGTACCTGCTCCTCTTCCTGGTAAGATTGCTGCATGGCGATCTGTCATTTCTGGCTCCTTCTCCATGCTGACTTCTGGGACACAGGTCCTAGAAGACGGCGTGACCATTTGTAAAACGCAGCATGACTTGCGCATGTGCAGTAGGAAACGGTGTGAAGCAGCAAGGCTTCACATCCTGTTTCCCTTACTACAGATGCCTGCACCCAAAGCTGAAAAGCTGATTGACCAATTGGCTAGGAGTGTCTACATCACTGGATCCCTGGACAGTTAAATGTCCATGGTACTTGTAGCTACTGTCCTGTGTCTTCCCCCTGAATGTCAGCCAGTTAACATAAATCAGATGACGTTTAGCCAGTGTATACAGATGCCAGTCCAGCAACTGGTTTCTGTCAATCGAACATGCTGGGAAAACCAGTCTCCAAGCAGCCCTGGCAGGCAATGGTTGTGACTTGTGAGTGCTGATCAGTGTTCAGAGCACAAAGCCACTGCAGGGGATATTGTCACACTAACCTTGCTTAGTATGGCAATCTCTCCGGTTTTTAACCAGCCTGCTGGGTTGAACGGGGTGGGGGGGAGCTTCTAGTATGTTCCTAGCTTTAGACCTTTTTAGCAGGTTTTGTTGACACGCAAAGCTTGATGGGGGGGGGGGGGGGATTCTTTGTCATTCTGAAGCTTCCCTCCAACCACGATAGAGTGATTCTGACTGGCTGCAACCATTTTTAACTGGGTAGCTGAAGCTGCTGCATGTTCACTTCCTGGATTTACACACAGGCACATCTCCCAGCTCTCATTGGCCCTCTTATGTCTCATCTGCAGATGTCTGCACCCCAGACAGGCAGGTTTCCTTATTAAGTCAGTAGCTGCTGTCTAATTTATTTATTTTTTATTTTATTTCTGAAGGAGCCTGGAGCTCCTCTTTTTAAGGTAAGGAAACCTGAGTGACTTTGGCTTTTCAAGATCTCAATAAACACTATCCGCCATTAATGCTATCCAGCAAATGCTGCAGCTGTGATAAAGTCCAAACATGTCTCCTTTCCTTTAGTGACTAAAGACCAGACTGTACTTTATATTTTGTCCATTAGTTGGAGAGGAAGGTTTAGCTTCCACTTTGTTGGCTCATAGTTCAAACTCTGCTAGTCGCACACTGCATATGCTTGCATAACCTACATAATCTTATTTGAAATAGATTCCGTAAGAGCGTCTAACATTTATATTGGGAGTCCTGTTCTTGTCTATATGGTTCTGTTTGCTAATTCGGACATGTCGTTTAATTTTTCCTCCAGGCAAGTATACACAGGTCCAGCTTAATGTGGAATGGTGGGGGTGACGAGGAGAGATCGGATTCTGATCTCATATATTCAGAAAGTTTAATTGAAAATGTTCTTAATTGCTTGGCAACTGTTGGAATTCATTTGTGTTTGGAAAGAAAAGTCTAGATGGGATTAACAGATTAAAGAACAAATCCACCATGATTGGTTTTAGTATGTGACTCTTGATGGTTCTGCTTTTTTCCTTCTCTATAACAAAGGAAGTTCTTTAACAGATGGCTAACAGTGCAATGCAGCCTGTTGTACTGAAGTACTACCTAGCCTAGGAGCAGAACAGGTGGTTAAGGAAAATTCCATTAGTGTTCCTTGAACCATTACAAAATTGAACTAACAGATCTAATTTGAACCCATGTGGTCATACATAAATGTGCTATGGTACCTGGAGATCTGTTAATGCCAAGCAATTTGAGATCCCTATAGAACAAAAAAATGTGAACCATTAGAAGAACTGTACCTGCCATTGCTGGGGCTGCAATAGTTGCAACTCTGTGCTAGACACTTGAACTTGATGAGTTGAGTATCTGTAACTTAAGCTGACCATAGATCGAATCTCAGCTGGTTCATTAGGGACTGGCTGAGATGTGAACCATCTATAGGCAGGCTGATTGTACTTAAGTTGCTCATCGATCAGCATGTTGACTTTTTAGCATGTGACTATTACCAGGGGCTATAGCTGCTAGCAGCTATCACTGTGTTCTCCCGACAGGGAAGGCTCCCCAACCTGTGTTGCAACCTGGGGTTGCAGGAAATAAAATCGCTTAACCACTTGCCGCCCGCCCTATAGCAAATAGACGGCGGCAAAGTGGTTTCATAATCCTGACCGGGCGTCATATGACGTGATCAGGATTATGAGCCGCTGCGCGCCCCCGGGGGCGCGCATCGCGTCGATCGTTGTTGCGGGGTGTCAGTCTGACACCCGGCAACTACGATCTCGGTAAAGAGTCTCCGACGGAGACTCTTTACCACGTGATCAGCCGTGTCCAATCACGGCTGATCACAGTGTAAATAGGAAAAGCCGGTGATTGGCTTTTCCTCACTCGCGTCTGTCAGACGCGAGTAGAGGAGAGCCGATCGGCTGCTCCTCTGACGGGGGGTCTGTGCTGATCGATTATCAGCACAGCCCCCCCGAGGATGCCCACACTGGACCACCAGGGATGCCAAGGACAAGGTATGCCACCCTAGACCACAAGGGATTCTAGTCAGTGCCCATAATGGATGCCAATCAGTGCCCACAATGGGCTTCACTGATTGGCATGCATTATTGATTGGCATCCATTAGTGCAATATATTATAATACAATGCCGCCTATCAGTTCCCATCTGTGCTGCCTATCAGTGCCAACCCATGCCCACCTGTGCCGCCAACCCATGCCCACCTGTGCCCATCCGTGTCGCCCATCAGTGCCACCCCCATCAGTGCTGCCTATCAGTGCCACATATCGGTGTCCATCAGTGCCACTTCATTGGTGCCACCTCATCGGTGCCCATCAGTGCCGCCTTATCATTGCCCATCAGTGTAACCCCATCAGTGAAGGAGAAAACTTACTTATTTGCAAAGTTTTGAAACTGAAACAAAAAAAAACATTTTTTTTTTTTCAAAATTTTCGGTATTTTTATTTGTTTAGCAAAAAATAAAAACCGTAGAGGTGATCAAATACCACCAAAAGAAAGCTCTATTTGTGGGAAAAAAATGATACAAATTTCATTTGGTCTGGGCAGGAAGGTGTTTAAGTGCCCGGTATTGAAGTGGTTAATCTATGGCCTGCTTCAGTTTCTGTTCTCAACCATATTGGAGTGTTACCACTCATCCTGTTTTAATATAAACCAAATAAAAAAAAAAAATCCCACAGTGGACCTTCTAGTAGAGGTCATGCTTCTCCCTCTTCTGGTCTCACAGGAGATACCTTAGAGCAGCGGCAGCCATTGGATCCTGCTGCTGTCCCTCAAATCCTGTGAGGAGGTAGAAGGGGGTGTGGCCAAGCTCAAGGGGTATGCTCTCACAGGTGTCCCCTCCGCACACAGCTTGGCAGAGCCAATGAGAGGCACCAGTGATCTCTTTAGCTGTCGGTAAGGGTTACGTTCTTACCACTGGTCAAAAAATGTAAGGGCGTTTTTTCCACTGACCCCTAATTTATCAATTTTACAAGGATTCCCTGAGACCTGAAGCATTGGTCACATGTTAGAGGTGACTTTTAATGTCCAATGTTGTAGCTTCTACCTCTTTGCTCCTGCAGAGTGATGGCGATTCCCAAATTTATTCAATAAGGGAGCAAAAAAGGCAAGGTAACTGGCAGTTGGCTTTGTTTTGCTGTGTGAAAGACCTAGTAATTGGTCTTTAATTGTAAATGTTAATTGTTTTATTGGTCCTTCTTGTTTTATAGGAAATGGCCTGTTTTTATGGCACTCATCTTGTTCAATTCTGGGATTTGCCTATTGGCATTTTAATGGTATTGAGCCAAATGATGGTTTAATAAAGGAAGTATACACCCAGTTGGCCAAAGTGTCCCTAAATTGCCAATATAAGGTTTTGGGACATTTGTGTGAGCTCATTGAGCATAGTGAGGTGTCTTGCGCATACCCTTCTGTGTTTTAGTCCTTATTTTTAATTTTTATTTTCTCACAATTTGCTTTTCTTATTCTTTTTACAGAATGAAGAGTCTGCCTGCTTCTCTGTTTTGTTCATCATGGAATTTTTCTCATCTCTAACCCACCAGAGCCAAAGGAACTCTAGAAAATCAATTTCCATACGCAGTAAATAGCAAAGACTTTAGTCCGAGACACTCGGCCCTACTCAGTTTACTGCATATTTAATTTTTATAGTAATTTATTGAATTTATTTTCATACCTCACTTTTTCTGTTTACATATTAAGTATTTTATTAGCATTTTTTTTTTATTTGATCATTGAGCCAAAAGTAAATATGGAATCAACAACAATTTTTAGTGTCGTTACCAGTGCAGTTAGCACCCATGCTGGGGACGTGGTGTCTAACAACCTTTGGCTGCTTGTGTTGGGCTTTGTCATAGCCTTTGTGCTGGCTTTCTCGGTTGGTGCCAATGATGTAGCAAACTCCTTTGGCACGGCTGTAGGCTCTGGTGTGGTAACCCTTCGACAAGCTTGTATCCTGGCATCCATCTTTGAAACTGTGGGCTCTGTTTTATTGGGCGCAAAAGTGAGCGAAACCATCCGCAAAGGCTGATTGACGTCACCATGTACAATACCACACAGGATCTGCTAATGGCTGGATCCATCAGTTCTATGTTTGGTGAGTGATATTGAACTATTTATTTATTTATTTTTGTGCTTGGCTTTCAACTTTTATTATGTATATGTAACTTCTAAAATAACTTTTTTGATTAGAATGTCTTCTAACCTGCATTTGAAAAATCTTTTGACTTCTGTTTTTCCAATGTCTTTCAGGTTCTGCTGTGTGGCAGCTTGCTGCTTCATTCTTAAAGTTGCCAATCTCTGGAACACACTGCATTGTAGGAGCCACCATTGGCTTCTCTCTGGTAGCTAAAGGACAAGAAGGTGTTAAGTGGTCTGAGCTGCTTCGTATTGGTAAGTGTGTGTGTGTGTGTGTGTGTGTGTGTGTGTTGGGGGGGGGGGTTCTTCAATTCTGCTGCTGTATTTTGCAGGAAGGGAATTTTGGCCCTAGATTTTGCAGTGCGCTTTTGTTTGTATAATGGATACTGTAGAGGTTTTCCACGTTTCCCCAGAAAGTGGAAATTGGCCTTTTGCTTGAGTTAATAGCCAGTAGCGGGGTCCTATTCAGTCACCTCAAAAGTACTATTGACCCATCCCTTCCACAGCCTTAAGAATGCTCTGGACTATAATGAATATACAATGGGCATGTTGCTTACCTCGGACAGCTAATTTTTATATGGGGGGGGGGTCAGGTTTTGACATGTCCTCTTTAATTTGCTTAGGCCTAGCACTTCAATAGATATTTAAATACTTCTATATACCTTGTATTCTGCTAAAAATGGAGCACACGGTTCTTTTATGAACTGGATGCAGAAATATAAGTGTGTGTGGGTGGCAGACTTGGTAATCTTTATATTTATATATATATATATATATATATATATATATATATATATATATATAATTTATAGCACCGCCATCAGCTGCAGTGCATTACAGTACCATTTTGAATGTCTCCCCCAACGCACTAGGAAAATGTAGCTCTAACAGGCGTACGTTGCAGTGCACCACAATACATGTGTTCTGTGCAGCATCTGAGAAAATGCTGCACATCTGCTTTTTGGTGGTTTCTGTGCATCGGCAGCCCACTTTTTTTTTTTTTTTTTTCTCATTTTATTTTGAGTGGACTGTCTTAAAGTGGTGGTAAAATCTACCTTGTTTTCTTGTACCTACAGGTAAGGCTTACGTGTAGGTACAGTAAATCTAAACATGCACTGTTTAGGAGATAATTACTATAGTAGCAGCCGGTGACGTCACCAGTGCACCGTGCTCTCAATTGACGGTGTGGCTTCCACACACATGCGTGGGAGTGACACTATCATGGCTCGGCCAGTCAAACAGCTGAAGTCCACAAGACTGGGTGAAGATGCAAGACCTGTCAGCAGTGATGGTGTTCTGCTAGAGGGCTTAGTTCTAAGGCAAGTCTTTCATAATTTGCTTGTATGCAATGGGTCCCCAGCTGCTTGCCCCCATAGCAAGCTGTCTCTGAGCCAAGAAGGCAGAGCACTGCTGTTGTGCACATTGGTGGATCGAGATCTGATTCAGGTAAGTATAAGGGGCTGACTGGGGAGGGGCGCTACTTGCAGAAGGTGTGTGGGTTTTTTTTTGGTGTATCTTAATGCAGAAAATGCATGAAGGTAAACTGCCTTCACACCCCTTTTCACGCTGGTGTTTTTCAGGCGCTTTTGGGCTTAAAACTGCACCTTAGAAAACTCTGCAGTCTCAGTGTAAAAGTCAGAATGCTTTCACACTGAGGCGATGCGCTGGCAGGGTGTGGTTTTAAAAAAAAAAAAAAAAAAATTTTTACCCTCTTGGGACAGTGCATGTGATCAGCACAGGGGCCGATCAGCCCTGTCCAGCCAGTGTTCAGGGGTCCTGGATCCTGATAGGACAGCTCGGTGCAGTATGAAAACTCCACCTAAATGCTTTAAAAACCTAATAGCAGTCATAAGACTGCTATATACTGCTGAGTATTTAGCTGTTTATATTTACAAACCGTATTGCATTTTCTGTGTACTGAGACCAGATATAGTCAATGCAGGGTCCTGGGTTTAGTAACTTTTTAAGTACCGATGGTAATAAATGCACTGATTTATAGTAGCTGCAGTTCAGGAGTTCTTCACTTTAGCCTTCTAAACTGATTCAAATAAGAGACCTCTGCTTCACATATTACTCATTTTTTAAATTTTTTACATTGGCATCTGATCCATATATTTCTCCTTCTAGTGTTGTCCTGGTTCATTTCTCCGCTGCTATCTGGAATCATGTCTGCTCTTCTCTTCTTCCTTGTGAGAATGTTCATCCTGCGCAAGGTAAGAATTCTCTTTTTAATGCCTTCAGCCAGGCATATCGGTTTTGCATCTTGTATACTACTGTCATATGAAACATAATTGTGCCTTTAATGACCATAGTATAGATTTAAACTTTTGCTCCAAAGGTGTCATAGTCCATTTTAAAGTCCCCTTTGTGTGTGTTTTTGTGTGTGGTGTTTTTTTTTTTTTATGCACAGGAGAATAAAAAGTAATTTTCCCTGAGACTGGCTAGTGAGATTTTATATATATATATATATATATATATATATATATATATATATATATATATATATATATATATATATATATATATATATATTTCTCAAGTTATTTTCCTGCCAAAAGATTTGTAATTGTGCTGAGCTAGTCGTGTTAAACCGCGTACACACGTAGCCGTCTGTCCGACGTACTTAGTCTGGCGGACTATATATATATATATATATATATATATATATATATATATATATATATATATATATATATATATATATATATATATATATATATATATATATTATATAAATTTTTTTTTTTTTTTTTTTTTTTTTTCTTTTTCTGTATGTTTACTCTGGTCAGGTAAATCTGTCACTGACTGGTTCAGTTCTGGCTTGCTCTTTCTGTAGATGCATTTCCTTTTGCCCTCCGAAATACCCAGTGCTTTGGGTATGGGGGAGCATGGAATCTTCTAAAATTATTATGTATTGTCCGCATCTGAGCAGCAGGCATGAGCACTGTGATAGGTGCAGAGGAAAGGTCCCTAGCCCTTTGCTGGCACATAGATTTTTTTTTTTTTTTAATCCCAGCGTCGACTCCCGCACTGGCCTAACACTTTGCTCTGGAAACTGGACAGGTCAGTGAAGCTTTGAAAAGCTAATTGAAATATGGGGTCTACTAAGAGAAACCAAAAATTAATGTATTGCAGCTTGCCAATCTTTAGATGTGGGTACATTTTTAGTTTTCTGTGTGGTGTTACCTCCTCAATTTCATCTGGTGATCTGGCAAGTAACAAATCACCTGTATTAGTGCCTCCACTCTGACAATGCTGCTCCCTGTGCTCCTTCATCTAGTCTGTGAGGAGAGGTGTTAGATGTACTAGCAGATACACTAGTAAATTGAAGCCAAATGCCAGCTCTCGCTACAGTTACAAATGCAGTTTCTTTTTTAGGATAAGTTTTACATAAAAGATCGTTGTAAGCACCCCTGTCAGTGGCAAATAGTGTCTTCACACTTTAACTGCTACATTCTACTTTTCTGTTTGGAAAGTCTTGTCAGATCAACGGATGAAGATAAAGGGTGCCTAATAGATGCAATTATAGCATTATTATTTTATTTAAGATTTGGTAAGCTGCAATAAATGATTGCTTTTGGATTTATTAGCACCTTAGAAAATCATTAGAATGACCAGACTTGATGTGCAAATCTGATATACTTCAGCTTATTACACATACTTGATCACAATTCCAAGCAGTCTTTTAGGAAGAACAAACTGCCTTTTGTTAACCATCTTGTCTGTGTGAAACTTTAAAGAGGAAGTAAACCCTGATGGGTTTACTTCCTTTCATTCCCTGCAAAGGCAAAGCATAATGGACTACTGTGCATCGCATACTAGTCCATTATGTGTCACTTACCTGACACAGGAGCCAGCGATGTCACCGCTGTCCCCTGTAGTCCGGCGCATCCATCTTTTCGGTGGGGTCTCGCAGCTCCGCCACTGTCATTCGGCGGAGCCGCGATGACGTCACTCCCGCGCATGCGCACGGGAGCCGACACGCGCGGCAGCTCCATTGTTGGAAATGCTGCGCTCAGTGCGCCTGCGCGCCGCTATCTACGGCGCATGTGCCGTAGACAGCGGTGCCTGTCTTCGGGCAAATATCTCCTAAACCGTATAGGTTTAGGAGATATTTCTTGGACCTACAGGTAAGCCTAGCTTAAGGCTTACCTGTAGGTCAAAGTGGTTTGTAAGGGTTTACAACCACTTTTATGGTCATTTTGCATGCAAAAAAAAAGCGGCATGTAAATGTTCTTCTGCTGTAATATTTACTAGAAAAGCTTTAGCAGAGGACTACAATATTAAATAGGTTGTAAAGTCAGAAGGGGTGTTTTTGTTTGTGTGTGTTTTTTTTTTTTTTTTTTTTTTTTTTTTGCGGCAGCAGCCCCCCTAATACTTTCCTGAGCTCCCTCTATCTCTATCTCCAAGTCTATCGGCTAAGACAGCAGTGGTCCCATTGGCAGCAGCAGGAGCCAATCAGAGAGGGGGGGGGGGGGTAAGGCCAGGCTGCAGCTCCGTGTCTGAATGGACACGGAGTGTTGTGACTGCTCGGTTTCCACCATGGCAAGCTGCTTGTGGGGACACACGAAAAGGAGGTCACTTTAAAGCACATCTACAGCTTTTTAGTGGCGATTAAATATTTGGACCAAGTTAACTATTTACTTTGCTAAGACAAGCAGTGACTCTCGGCTCTGAACTGTATGCAGCCTCAGCTACATACAGTGTGTATAAAGTGCTGTATTTCAGTAGTGGGATGGCACAAAATTGAGTTGGGTGAAGTACTAGTCAGCCATTCAGTGAAAGCTTTGTATTTTTGGTATACAAAACTTGCTCTGGCTGAGGCTTCATCTACCTTCCTCTCCACCCCAGCCAAGGAAGCTTTGTATTCAGAAAGTACAAAGCTTCCTGTGAATGGCTCAGCAGAGCTCTGTTTGTTTTCTTCTGGGTGTGGAATGTGGGGAAGTCCCCTACTGGCTGTAAACAGGCAGAGCTTTCCCCAAGAGCCACAGGTGCGAGTAGTTCATTCTGCTCACCTCTTCAATTTCTATCAGTGAGGAGCAGCCCTGTTAAATTGGTGCACAAAATGGGGTTTTTAACAGAATATCAACCCCAAAGTAATGCCCAAACAGCCCAGGTCACTGCAAGATGGCACTTTGGTCTGTTAGTCAGATTTTTGGGACTGCGTTTAGTGATGAGGCCACATTACAATGAATTATGATTTAGTGTTTTGGGTCAGGTCGGCGTTACAGCCTTGTAATGCTTGCATGGTAACCTGTCCTACCTCCTTTCTTTATTTTAATTTTTTTTATTTAACCTCTAGAGATCCGCGCTATAGCCGAATGACTGCTACAGCGCGGACCTGCATTGCCGGGACGACATCTATTGACGTCCTCCTGTGCACAAGCGGCCTGCGCACCCCCTGAAGGGTGCACGTGTCGCGATCAGTGAGTCTTGAGACTCGATCACAGATCCCTTTACCACGTGATCAGCTGTTAGCCAATGACAGCTGATCACGTGATGTCAACCTAGCCGGTCAGCGGCGGCAGTGAGCGGGACATTAGTCCCGATCACTGCAATGTGCCTGGACAGTGCTGCTGCACATCAGTGCCCCCTATCAGTGGGTACCGATCACTATTTTTAGCAGTGCTTTACCGACGTTTCTGCGGCCGCTAGCGGGGTTTTTTTTTTTTTTTTTCTCGCTAATGGCTGAAAAAGGGTTAAGTGCCACCGCAGCAGCGCTTTGGCGGAGCTTCCCATTGATTTCAATAGGCAGGGGTTTCTCAACCCCCCCCCCCCCCCCCCCCCCCCAAATTGTACTTGCCGACACTCGCTGTAGTAGTTGGCACTTCTAGGTCCTAATCTGTCCTGTGTAAGCTTCTTTCCCTCTGCACAATGACCATAGGGGTTTGCTCACTCCGCATTGCCACCATAGATGGAACAATCTCCTCAGATGGTATGTACACACTGAATGAATTTCCTGGCAAGGCAAGATGAAACCCTGGAATGCTTGCATAGGACAACTTGTTTATGATGTCTACATTATTTGGTGTATAAATTGGCACGCAAGCAAAATATAAACCATGTGTTTGAGAGGGGGAGATTTCTCCTCGCTTGTGCAACACTTAAACCTAGTGCACAGCGGTCCCACTTCTGCACCAGATGGAACAATATAGGGGCTAACAAGGATCCCCCCTCTTAACTTGGATCATTTTGGGAGAACCTGTTCCCACCTCTTTTGCACTTTGATGCCGCTGGAAGTTACCACTTCATTTTAAAGAATGCGGGGTACCAGAACCCCTTCCTATGCCGTCTCTGGCTACTACATGATATCTGGGGCCTCTATGCTAGACTGCAGGCATATACATAGATTGAAGTGTCTTCCTGAATTGAAAACTGGTTACTTTATTCTATTTATTTGGAAAAACATTCTCTGGTTATCTTCCCTCTTCCCTTTGGTACATTTCTCTTGGGGCATACCCATGAAAAAACAAAATTGTTAAAGCCACTGAAGAAGCGTTCAAAACGCGAAACATGTAGAGCGCCACAACATATTTAAGTTTTTTTTTTTTTTTTTTTTTTTTTTTTTTTTAGTTTCATACCTGATATCCTGTCTCATTTACTCCCTTGTATGAATGTATAAGCTCTAAAAAAAAAAAATGTGGATACTTATATGGAAATTAATATAAACTGTGTAGACTGTATAATCTTGACAGGATATTTAGTTAAGACTTGATGTGTTTTTCCCTTGTTTTGTTTTTCATTAAAAACTTTTTAAAAATAGTTTTGAATATATTTAATTTTGCCTAAAAAGTCCAAACAGAACCAACACTTCTCTTTGAGGTCTTTTGTGTGTAGGTTTTTTTTTATTCTCCCCCCCCCCCCCCCCCCCCCCTTTTTTCCTTTTCCCTAATATATTTTTTCGAAGTTACGATTTGGACGTGGCAATTGGTTTTTTGTTTAGTGTATCCACAGATACCACCCTGTGATAGATACACTGTACTTGTAACTGAAAATGCCACTTACAGCTATATAAAGGTTCCACAGTCCTAGTCCAGTTGCCCTTTTTTAAGCTTCCTAAAGTTGAGAAATCCTTGTTTCTGGATACAGAAAAGTGAACAAGTGTTAGTTTGTTTGTAATTTTGCCTTACTGCTTGGTGCATTGGGCTAGTCTGAGTGGAGACAGGGTTGCAGTGAATGTCTTTGTGTATTTGGTTCTTTATATGGTCCTGCCTGCTACTTCTGCTGAACTCCCTGTTGGGAGATATCTCCCTTCTATCGCTGTTTCTTATTCTGTAAAATACTTCATGCTATGAGTGGGCATAAAACCGTCAAATGCTGCAGCTTGTGATGCCATGATCAAGCTCAATATCACATGGGTAGCCCGTTCCTTCTGTTATGTCTGAGCCCCATTTCAGTTTGTCCGTCATGGCCATAAGAAGCTGGGGTTTGAAGTATTATTGAAATTTTTTTTTTTTAAATACTTTAGTTGCACTGGGCTGGTGAAATTGGTTTTGTCCAAAAAAAAACAAAATTGTTGTTGCCTGCCATTCATTATTTTGTCCCGCATGTCCAATGCACCTCCTACCTCGCTGACCCACGTAGACAGTTGGTAAATGCTGGCGTTTTTAGGGCCTCAATGTAGTTTTGGTGGGCCAAAATCGAATCCAGGGGTGGCTACAAAAAGAATCCCTAGACGAGTATGGGTCATTATCAAGGTGAAGATGCTCTTGCAGCCTACAACTTTCTGTGGCAGCTGCAATATTTTTCTCTTCGCGCCCCCCCCCCCCCCCCTTCTTTTTTTTTTTATTTTTTTTATTTTTTTATATACCCCCTCTGCTATAAATGTATGTATACAGACTGTAAATTTTAAGATGGGCACCTGATGCTTCCATCAGTCAATTATACTGTCTGCATTTTGCACCGCTCCAATGCACTTTGCAATATGGCACAGTACAGATTTGCATAGCATGCACATTTTTCTTAAGTTCTGAGTAGAGTACAATCCCTCCCATACCTGGCATATGTACATGGTGCAGTGTAAAGGAAGAATATTCAACTTTTCCATGCTCTGGAGATGTTTAGTTTTAATTGTGGTGTGTTTTTTTTTTTTTTTTTTTTATTTCCCCCCCCCCCCCCCCCCCCCCCCTTGCAGGCTGACCCTGTACCCAATGGACTGCGAGCTCTGCCTGTCTTCTATGCCTGCACAATTGGAATAAACCTTTTCTCCATCATGTATTCAGGCGCTCCACGTGAGTAAACCTTTTTTATTGTAAGATGTTGGTCTATTTAGCTCTAGCTTGTACTTTAGAGCCCAGCATTAAACCCAAAATGTACTACTTTTTTACTTTACAGGACTGAAATCTTCTAGAAGTCTGCTGGCCTGTACCCGTTAAAGAAGGCTGCAGGCTAGTGTATGCTGACATTTCTAACCTAACTAGTTAACCAACATGGCTAAATCCCTACAGCCCTTTCCTCCCAAATCCTCCAGCAGTTATGCTATTCTCCCCACTACTTCCCCTTCAGCATTGTCGGCGGCTATGAAGAAATGCAGAAGAATCTTATTTTCACACTTATTTCCTTCCTGTCATTTCTACAAGGCACTACCATATAGTTTACTTTGCCAAACGTCACCATTAAAATCCAATGCCCTAGGACTTGGAACAAGGGTCATCAGGTTTTCTTGCACTTAACTGCTTCCATGCTGCATACACCTTGAGTAACTCATGACTAGCTGATCAATGTTGAATGCATTGTCCATGGTCCGTCAGGAACCTTTGCAGAAATGGTAGTTGTATATTGTACATTTGATCCAGTCTACAGCTCAACTATAAAGAGAGCAAAAGCATACAGCTTTTTTTTTTTTTTTTTTTGCCTGAACTGCCCTTTTATTTTTTGTTAATACGTAGACTGCTAGGCTGCAGTAATACTGGGATCAGCAATCTCTTGGCATTATTTAGGGAGACAGTAGCTCTACACAGCTCAGTTTATCTGACTGAATAAATAGGTTTATTATCTACTGTTCTGAAATGCAAAGTGCGGCTGTTTAGTTCTGGGTTACCAGTAGTAGAAAAGATTCTGAAGCCATAATGCCCTCCTAATTGTCTAACTGTTCATGGTGTTTTTGCCATTCAGAACATGATCTGCTGCTTCCATTTGTAGTCATGATGGCTTGGCAAGCTGCATGCCAGCTCATTAATAATATATAATTTAGTTTTTTATAATTATTTTTTTTACCCTACATAATCTCCATAGAAGTGGATGGATTCAGGAGCCAGTCTAAGGATCAGGCATGACAGTGAGGAAGCTTATAATGCCACTGATGGCAATAGAAAAAATGCCACAATGCTAGGTATATTCCTTTGGCACATTAGCTTCCTGGCTCCTAGGATTTGTTCACCCTGGAGTAGAGGAAATGTGTCTCTACATCGTTTTTAGAGGTCTTGTAACGCAAGTCCTCTAGCTGCCAAGTGGTAGCTCATCAGCTGCCTTTTGCTGCATTTTCATCTTCATGTTTGGATAACAGGTTAGTAAATGAATTCTGGGATATGTCATCAATTGATGACATTAGATGCTAATGCTTAGCATGTTCTTAAACCTCATTGTATTTGTAAGAAGCAGAAGTGTATTGGTGCAAATCTCCACTTTAGATTAAATATCTGTAGAATCTTTCTGAGTTGATGGCTGGGAGTTCAGTTCTCACAATCTGTGTGGGGGTACCCAATTTACCAAGGTTTTATTTTTTTGTGTGTGTGCTTTTTACACCAATGGGAGTTAAAGTTCAACTCTGGGACATGGGAGGGGGGGGGGAAATGTGCCCTTGCAGTGGGGATCCCCTTCCCTCATTGTAAGGTTTAAATGTTAAAGGAAGTCCAGCCTAAGCCTGTTTGACTAAAGTCCGCTCTCTGGTGTCACAGAATACAGTCCAGGCACCGTGTCGTCGCAACAATCTTGATCCGCCAGGTGCCTGGACTGATGCTTGTTTCAGCGAGCCGCTGAGAGGGCCTCTCCACAGCTCGGCCCTCCAGTGAGCACAGGAGAGGGCAGGGCAGAGAGCTGTGACAAGCGAGCCATCGGCAGTGTTCGATCGCTCGGAGGTGCCAGGGGACAGATGCTGCATCCACTTTGGTAAGTTAGAGTCTGGGGGGACCCAAAAAACATACTTCTCTTTTAAAGTGATTGTAAACCTTCAGAGTGGCCCTGAACACCAACTTCTGGGGCCCATGGGCGGCTCCTCCTCGCATCAGATGACCCCCTAGGAGAAGCTCTCTCCCTGGGGGTTACCATACAGGCGTGTTTCCAAGTCCAGCATTTGCGTCCATAGATATGAATGCCGAACTCAACAGCATCACTCTTCTGTGGCATAATGGGTGGAGACTTTATATATGCAGCCACTTTATTTTTAAAACAAAATGTCAAGAATGGCCTAATTGTGTATTGCGACTTGCCTTAAAGCACTGGTCTACCTTCTGCCTGCTTTACATGCTACATCTACATTTACACAGTGGCTGAAAAACAAAATGCTGTAGAATTTTTAGTTTAAAGCTCTGTCCTTAAGTTACACTGGCAGCTCATGTGATTATACACCCCCCAATGCAGTCAGCTGTATTAGCGAAGGTGTATCAATTTTAAGAGTGCTAGTCATGTGCAGGCACGCACTGATCTCATGTGTTTGCATATCGGATGCCTTGCACCTATTAGTTTACATTTGTTCTGCAACATTGAGTACGTGAGGAGATTCAGCTGCTAATCGCCAATAGTTGCTTCTTCCTGGTTCCTCCTTTTTTTTTTTTTTTATTTATTTTTTTTTTTTCTTTAAAAACTGGTCAAGGTTGGATATCCATACAATTTATGGTGCAAGCCAGCCAATTGGGACCCCCCCCAAAAGTACAATGAATGCCCATGTTTTCTCAAATTTTTAGATTGTTTAGCCTGGTATAGTTGCAATTTTATTTCTATAATTTTTAAAGTATTGTTTGAAACCTAAAGAAGAACTAAAGGGATCAAAATGCAACTTTCCTCCATGGTCCTGTTCCTCGCTGGCATCTTCTCCTAGGTGCAAGTCATATCTACAATAAAATCCAGCCTGCCCTCTGATCACAGCAGAACTTTAGTTCCACTTTAAATGGTCAGTCTGGAGTTTTACGAGCTGCTGTCCAATAATTGCAAATCACTAGCAACCAGTTTGAATTTACCAATACGTACAGTTAAAGGGAATATGTATTGTGGGGGAAATGTATCCTGACCTTTGCCGTGTTGCTCTAAATACCGTAATACCTTTCTAAGCTGCTTGCCTGGAAAAGGGATGCAAATTGGAAGCCCTAACACTTTATATGCAAAATGTGTGTGGGTCCCCCTCGGTCTGCTGTACCTGAGGCCGGCAATCACCCGCAAGGAGACATTGGGTTGCCGCTTTACCAGTCTGGGGATTTGACATCCATGTGGCTTTCTCTCTTCTCACCCGCTGACAAGATGGGCTAGGCAGGTGTTGATTGGTCTGCACCAACCAGTTAGAATGCCTCCTACGTACCCTTTACAGGGTACGTTTAGGAGATTGGGCCACGGATTTCAAATCACCAGACTTGGGAAGCAGCGACCCGATATCTGTCTCCTAGTGGGTGATCGCCAGCCTCAGGTACAGTGGGACTGGGGGTCCAGTGTAGGTACAACTTACAGATGTTTTGTAAAAGTTAACTTGCACTTTTAAAGTAGGACTAAAATTTGAGCCGGGGAGGATTATAAACCTTACATATTTTGCCATCTGTGTCCCATCATGGGGATTGCCCTTTTTTATTTTCAGTCCCACAATAACCAAGAGGTCGGAGGAAAGCCTTTCAACGTGAGGGAACTCCTGGTTGTCTCTAGTGTCTCCATTGGAAGACAACCCAACATTTTTGGCTTTTTTTTTTTTATTATTATTTTATTTATTTTTATTTTTGTTCCTTCCAGTAATAACGGTAAACATGGAAAAAGAGAATTCCTTCCTTCCTAGGGTACAGATTTTAATAATCAAAGCATACGTGTTCTAATCTCTCTCCACTCTTTCCACAACTGAAGAGAAGTTTTTTGCCTCCTAGTTATACATTAACGTATTAATGGAGGGAACTAGCAATGTCAGAAAGTTTAGTAAAGGTAGCTCCCATGTTCTGCTGCCTGCTCTTGTTGCTGAGTAATTTAAGTTTCTAAATTTTGATCTCTTTACCTAGAAGTCCAAAACCCTTTTATTGTGTCCTGTTCACACTTGCCTGCACACTAAACTGTAGATTTAGTGTGCGGACAGCATTGAATCGCACGCGTGTGCGTGTGGAAAATATGTGAAGTGATGCTTCATGTCGGCGCACAGTAGTGCACTGCAGTTGCTGTGTGGTGACATGAAGAGAGGGGCAATATTACAAAAACATGCTGCATAATGGCACTCTGCTATGGAGTGCAGAGAAATACCACCTTCTAGTGTGAACATGACATCAATTTATTTTTTTATTTCTTTTTTTTTCCTCTATGTCCCTGCAGTTACCTGCATCTATTAGGAAAAATGCAGGTAACTGCTCATGGAGTGAATGGGCCCTAAAGAAAACTCTTCTGAAATTACAAACTAAAGTTTTTAATATGGTTGAAAGTTTCTGCCACCACGTAATTGCTTATGTAACTGCTATAGATGAGAAAATTCAGTTTGCCTCCTTGTTAATAGTGTTACAATATGAAGGAACTCCGAATCTACAAGTTTTTAGTTTTGTGTGTCACTTATGTGATGGCTTTGGCTGGACCTACAAGCTGACCCTCGTGGATGAAGCTGCAGAATTCTTTCATATGTATGTTTATATTTGTTTTTCTCTTCCAGTTCTTGGATTTGACAAAGTTCCTCTGTGGGGCATCATTCTCGTCTCTGTGGGATGTGCTGTTATCTGTGCTGTGATAGTCTGGTTCGTGATTTGTCCCAGGATGAAGAAGAAAATAGAACGTGAGTGTCTCATGTCTCTTCCATTTTTATTTTAGAGGCTTTGGTAAAAATAGATATGGTGTAAAGTCAGATGCGAATGTGTTGGAAGTCTGAAATTGGTTCAGACGTGTTAAATTCTGAATTGTCTTGTCACAACCTGAAGTCCTGTACAATGTATTATATAACCATCGGCATAGGAAGAATGCATATGGACTTGCGAGCCACTCCTCATGACTTGCTGTCCAACCCCCCCCCCCCCCCCCCCCATCCTTGGGCATAGCTATAGAAAGATGCCCTTTTTGAAGTTTTATTGGTTTGAAATGTTTCAAAGGTTTAATCCCTTCTGCTCTTCCAACAGGTGAAATCAAGTCCAGCCCCTCAGAATCTCCACTGATGGAAAAGAACAGAGATCACAGCCATATCTTAAAACCAGATCAAGAGGTGAAGCTGCCACTTGGCAGTGGTGTCCCAGCAGAGACTAAGGTGCCCATTCTAGACATGGTATCAGTGCCTATTCCCTCCCGGGCAGTAGAGGAACGTACTGTGACCTTCAAGATGGGTGATGGAGATGATGTGTCGGATAGAGAGAAGAGTCAAAGTATGGAGACCAACATTGACCAGCCAATAAGTGGTGAGTATAGTTGTGTTCAAGTTTTATATTACATTTGCTGAGGTTTTGGCACCGATGTGTCCCATATTACACAAGTAACGTGTGTGTGTGTGTGTGTGTGTGTGGGGGGGGGGGGGGGGTCCTGCACTATGCAAACGCTTGGGGCTCATCGGCTGCCTTGTGATTATCATCTTTTTTTTTTTTTTTTTTTTTTTTTTTTTTTTATATATATATTAAAAAAAAAATCCAGGCCTTTTAAATTGCAATCTGTTAACATGAGCAGCCAAGTTTACAATGGCCACTTTTTTAGGACCTGATTGGAAGGTCAGATCTGGCCAAAAAATAACTAAAGGGCATCGGTCCTCTTCCATTTGGGCAGTGGATTGTCTGATGCAAATTTACAGCGGAGTCCATTACCTCCTGGCCACCTATAGCGAAGAGTGGGTTCTGACAGTAGCCACGCTGCAGAAACTGAGCGGACATGGATGTGTCATCTACCAGCTCTGCTGTAAGCTGATCAGAATGGAATCTGCCCCATGTAAAAGGAGCCTAACTGTTTAAACAATACAAGACTGATTAAAGTCTCTTTGTATGTATGTATGTATGTTATATTATTCATGTATTGAATGCTTTTCTTTGCATAAACATTCTGCTTGCCCATCCCTTCAAGCTGCGTATAAACTTGTAATGTGAAGCCTAGGCACGTGGCCTTTGAGCAAATATTTGCAAGTATAACTACATGCTGCTTGTCGTGTACTAGCCAGTCCATAACGTTCATGTTTACTTGTTTTACCATAACACGAGAGGCAGTTAAAATACTCGTATTTTATCTAAATGGCCACCAGACCTCCTTGCAGTAAATGTTGTAGAAGAAAAGCCCAACCATAACATTTAAAAATGTCCCCTTGCCTGTCCTGAGCTGTTTGGGGGAGGGGGGGGGGGGGAATCTATACCTTCCTGTTTCCAATCCATTTGGGTCCAGCCCTGTGATCACTGACACAGGGGGACTAGGATTGCGGGAACAGCTGAGGAAATGCGGTTAACAGGTGGGCTATTATGGTTGACATCATGGCTTCTGGAAACTCAGAGCCATTGAGTGTCCCTTAAACAGAGCTGCAGGATCAAGTGGTGCAAGCAGAACAAACATGGGCAGCTATACAGGGTAGACAAGATGTGGCGTAGGGCTGCAACTAACTATTATTTTCATAATCTGTTAGTTGGCCAATTTTAGAATTATTATTATTATTTTTATTTTTTTTATAGTACAAAAAAAATCGGATCACTACTGTAAACACTACTCCTCTAGCAGAAAATGTTAGTTCCCTCTGATGTGCAGGAAATTGTTTGGTAGCCTCTGCTAAAGGTTAGGAACAGATGGTTCAAATAGAGGTGCCTTCAAAGACAGGCATGTGGAATATTCACTTTTTCAGATCAATGTTTTATATTTAACTTTTAGGTAAAAGGTTAATACAAGGAAACCAATTCTGCTCTGTACTGATTAACCACCTGTTGTCCAGGGCAATTTTTTATTTTTCACACCTGTTAAAATCCACATTTCTTGCAAGAACAAATAGGCCCTGTAGAATAAAATGGTGGCTGTTGCAGTTTTGCTACGATATTTGTGCAGCCTTTTTATCAATTTTAATTTCTTTTTAGGAAAAAACACATTGAAATGAGTTTTGGCACAAACAAAATGGAATACCCTAATCCCTTTTTTTTTTTTTTTTTTTTTTTTTTTCCCCCATCTCTCTAAATGATTGAGTAAATGGCTACCAAACATGTCAGGACTCAAAATGGCATACACCCAAGAAATGGAGACAATCTACAGTACTTTTTTAAAACTTTGTATTTTTGTCTGCAGAATATCCCTTTGGGGTTAGCTGGGAATGTCAAATGCAGCTTTGGTTCCAGCATTGTTTGAGGAACAATTGCAACTAATATAGCCATAGCACTACTGGGGCAAAAGGACAATTTTGTTAAAGGACAGCTGGGCATAGAACTACTGGGGCAAACAACCGATTTTATTAAAGGGCAGCTGGCTCTTGCCTTTTGCTGTATTGTATTCCTAAGTGTCACACACATTCAGGCTAATCATGTGACCAGAGAACAGCTGAATTGATAAGGTGACATTGTTGCCTTTCACCTACTACCTATAATGTGCCATTTACCTTTTTCAAACAAGTGCAATCACCATGTGACATGAGCTTTTATCTTCATATTTATAGATTGTAAACTCTAACGAGCAGGGCCCTCTGATTCCTCTTGTACCAAACTGTAATGTAACTGTAAGGTATGCCCTCATGTTGTAAAGCGCTGCTCAAACTGTTGGCACTATATAAAACTTGTATAATATTGTAATGGAGCTATTCTAAAAAGGAGCGACTCAAGTCTCCGAATTAAAAAAAATAAATAAACTTGCAGCATATGGTTCTCAACAGCAGTTAAAGTAGTCTTTTTTAGGCCCCATTCACATCTAGTGACTGCAGAGCACTGCATACCGCCCCGTACAGCGTTACTTCAGGGCAGCTTGCAAAACTAACTTGTAGAAGTCAATGCAAGCGACTCGGAAGTCATCCTGAAGTAGCACAGGAACAAAGTTCCTGTGCTACTTTAGGATGACTTCTGAACTTTTTGTTCCTGTGCTACTTTAGGATGACTTCCGAGCGGCTTGCATTGACTTCTATGAGTTTGTTTTGCAAGCTGCGCTGAGGTAACTATGTACGGGGCGGTATGGAGTGCTCTGCAGTCACTAGATGTGAATAAGGTCTAAATTATTTTAACTGCTGTTGAGAACCATGGGCTGCGTGGTGGGGTGTTTACCCCCCCCCCCCCCCCCCCCCCCCCTAGATGCTGTTTTGAACCATGTGATGCTTGTGATATGCAGCCTTAAGTGGTGAAATATACAGACCTTAATGGAATGCACGAGTGGACCATTTTAAACTTTTTTTTTTTTGTCTTCCCCCCCCCCCCTCCAGGAGCAGTACAGTTGCCAAATGGAAACCATGTTCAGTTCAGCCAAACTGTTAGTAATCATATGAATTCTAGTGGTCAGTATCAGTACCACACGGTGCACAAGGATTCAGGCCTGTACAAAGAGCTGCTACACAAGTTGCATTTGGCCAAAGTTGGAGATTGTATGGGAGACTCGGGTGAGAAACCTCTACGTCGCAACAACAGCTACACCTCATACACCATGGCAATCTGTGGAATGCCACTGGACTCCTTCCGAAGCCGGGAGGTTGAGGCACGTCCTGAAGAAGCTGAGAAGTTGACTTGGCATGCAGCAGATGGGAAGAAGAGGGCTCGCATGGACAGCTACACCAGTTATTGCAATGCCGTGGCTGATACGCATCAGGATGTTGGAGAACATGAGGAAGTCAATACAGAGGAAGAAGTGGTAGACAGAAAGAGCAGCAACTCTTCCTTAGAAGAATGGCATGACCAGGATAAGCCTGAGGTGTCCCTTCTCTTCCAGTTCCTGCAGATCCTCACTGCCTGCTTTGGCTCCTTTGCTCATGGTGGAAATGATGTCAGGTTAGTATTTACAGGGCACACCTCGGATCTTTTAACATGAACCAGCACTTTGGCCATACTGGGCAATAGTGGGCTTAATAAAGAACATGTACTCTTTTTTCTCACTGCTTGTTCATGGTTGGAACAGATTTTTGCATAGGAATTCTAGAAAGTGAACAGGGTTGGGGCTGGTGACGGTACTTATGGTGTGAGGCAGAACCTCATGTTAAGAGTGTTCAATGATTTCCTTTTTATACCTGAACTAGGGCTGGGGAAAAAAATCGCTTTAAATCTTGAATCCAGTTGAGAGGTCAAATCCATTCAAAATTTAAGCAAATCGATTTTTAGATTTAATGTAACCGGGGGGGGGGGGGGCTGTCTAGGGGAGATTACACACACATCCCGGTTCTAGGGGTGTCACGAGCGATCGCGGGAGCCTGCCGGGCACTCGCAATGGCTCCGGGGGCTCGCAGTGGTCATGCACCCCTAGTGGCCACAGGGCAAAGAGACTTAACATAAGGTTCTTTCATCCAGCTGTGCCATTCTGCCACAGTAAAACGGCGACTGGTTGGCAAGTGGTTAAAGAGCCACTGGAAGTAAATTACAGACTGGTTTATCTGAGATTTATTTATTTTTGTAAGTTTCTGGGGACTTTTTTTTTTTTTTTGTTTTTTTCCTTTCACTACACACAAAAAAAAACTTCCTAAGCAGTACTGACCCCCTGGTTTGTTGTTGTTTTTTTTTTTTTTTTTTTTTTTTTTCTTTTGCAAGTTCATACATTTTAAGTCGCTCACCTAGAACAAGCATGCTTCATGTGAATTTTGAAAACCTGTGTGTGTGGTGGCTATCTTGAGTCCTCGGCTGTGTGTTTGGCACATTAGTTTATCCCATGTGAAGCCGATATTGACAAAAAGCTCTTATCTTTATTTTTAACAATCATATCTTAGTAATTTTATGTGTTTTTATTGCAGCAATGCTATTGGACCACTGGTTGCCTTGTGGCTGGTTTATGAAACTAGAGATGTGACCAGCAAAGCTGCTACCCCTATTTGGCTGCTCCTGTATGGAGGCATCGGTATCTGCGTTGGCTTGTGGGTTTGGGGACGTAGGGTCATCCAGACCATGGGCAAAGATCTAACTCCTATTACACCATCAAGGTAGGTTGCATAACTACTAACAGCAGTATACTAAAGTACAAAGAATTGAAGTTGCATTTGAATGTGGATGCACAATGCTCAAAACCAGTCTTGGGGTTGTCTATGCCAATGCTAAAACAGGGCTGGTAAGGACCAAAATGCACAAATCCTAAATGTGTTTTTGCTCACTAACCTTGCCAAAGGTCAAGCGCTGGCCATTTTTAGTTTATTGCATTTTGTTCTATGTGTATTTCATAGTTTGGCAGCTGCTTTTATTTTTTCACTTGTGCACTATAGCGTGGTATTTTTTCTATTGTCCTTGCCAAAGGTCTACATGTCTTATTCTACACAAACACTTTAGAATACAAAAATATGCTTTCTATTTTTGCATACCTGGAAGAAGATGGAAGGGGGGAGGAGATGGCATAGACCATGGGTCTTCAAACTATGGCCCTCCAGTTGTTGAACTATAATTCCCATCATGCCTAGTCATGTCTGTGAATGGCAGAGTTTTACAATGCCTCATGGGATGTGTAGTTTTGCAACAGCTGGAGGGCCGTAGTTTGAGGATCCCTGGCATAGACTATTCACTGACTCTCTGACGTAACTTAACCACTTCAGCCCTGGAAGAATTTACCCACTTCCTGGCCAGGCCTTTTTTTTTGATACGGCACTGCGATGCTTTAACTGTCAATTCCACGGTCGTGCAATGCTGTACCCAAACAGAATTGACACTCTTCCCCCCCCATGACTTTATTAGTGGTATTTGATCACCTCTGTGGTTTTTAGTTTTTGGGCTATAAACAAAGTGACAATTTAACTTTTCTGCATTAATACATATCCAAAAACCAAACCTTTATTCATCAGTTTCGTTTTCTCTATGGGATTGCGGCGGACAAATCTGACACTTTGAGGGCCAGTGACATTGCATTGTCAGTGTTATAAAAATGCACTGATGAATGTATGAAGGGGTTAACTGTTCCCTGGGTGTATTATAACCTGTAGGGGGATGGGCTGCCTGGAACACCACAGATTGCTGTTCTTGATGACTGGGAACACCCAGTGGTGGTTCAAGACACAGGCCACTGGAAAGGTAAGTATATAGTGCCGCTTTTTGCTGCAATGACAGGATTACTTTCAGTCATGTCATGCGCTGAGTGATTGGTTTTTGAGGGATGGGTGCAGCTTGTAATGTACCCACTTGTGAAGCAAAGTAGCGAGTTTACCCTTAGTAGTAGTCAGTTTTTGTGGCCCTAATCTTGCTTTTATATATTCAGAGCAATTCGTTTTAAAACGTTGCCTAATTTCCTTTCTCTTTTTATTTTTTTTTATTTTTCTTATAGTGGTTTCAGCATAGAGTTGGCATCTGCTCTAACTGTTGTGATTGCATCTAATGTTGGTCTGCCGATCAGTACTACACATTGCAAGGTGAGGAATGGCATCTCATATATAGTGAACGTGTGTGTGTGTGTGTGTGTGTGTTTTTTTTTTTTTTGTTTTTTCATTATTATTATTGAAGTTTTGACTAAACTGCAATTTCCTATTTATAGAGGCTGCCCTAACCTTTTAGTAATGCTGTTAAAAATTATTATATTCTTTTTTTACCACTGCTGGTGGCAGAGCAGCTGCTGCTGTCAGGCAGAATTTGTGCTGTGGTAGTTGGTGAATGGCAATCGCTAAGTGATGCCCACCCACTTGACACTGAGGACTAAATGAGTCTGAAGCAATGGCTATAAAACAAATTTACAGCTTGTTAGTTGTTAGGGCAGCACAGGATGGGAGTGTGAAGTAACTTGCAAATTGTCTCATTAAAGTATAATTATTGTAAGTGCACAGGCTTAAGATTGGCCTAGTGCCACCCAATCTTTGCTTGGGGGCTTTTATAATGCTGAACAAAATTGTACTAGTCTCAGGGTGGCAATTGTCACAAGGAATGTAAACCTCTTTGTGATGGCAATAGACATGTGACAGGTGGTCTTTGCACTTAAAGCATTAAATGCTAAGCTTTGTTTCTGAATGCATTTGATTTTCAAAAAATGAAGCCGATGGTTCAGAATAAATAAGTCATGTCATTGTTTCGGGTTACTATTACGAACAGCTGATTAAAAAAAAAAAAAAACTGATCCCAGCTTTGTTTGGCTGTTGGGCCAGCTGCTGGACACACTGGCTGTTTGCTTGGACCTCCTGATGGGTGGGAGAGCCCGAGAACGCTGCAGAATGCGGCGGCGTCCTTTCCCACTGCTTGTAATGGCAATCGAGCGGCTGTTGAGACGCTCCGATTGCTATCACAAGAGAGCCGAACGCCGGCTCTAAACTGTATCGGGGTGATGCCTGCAGCTGCAGGCATCATCCTGGTATAACCACCGAAAGTCCAGTGATGTATTGGTATGTTGATGGACCAGGAGGGGGTTAACTTTTTTTTTTTTTTATTTATTGGGGGGTGCAGGGCAATTAAAGTGGTTCTGGCTTGCAATAAAGTAAAAAAAAAAAATAAAAAAAAAAATCTGGCATCCATCAGAAGCCCCCCTCCCCCTCCCGTTGGCTCAGTGCTGTTAATCAAGGCCAGTGGCGGGGGGGACAGGGCCAAGTCCCAGGTCTGTGTTAATGGGCGGGGCTCAGGTGAGAGCACGCATGAGCGCCCCTATGGGAAGCGGCTTCCCATGGGGGGCACTGGACAGAGGGGTTGGGCCAGGAGCGCCGGTGGGGGACCCGAAAAGAGGTTTGTGGCTGCTCCATGCAATTCCATTATAGACAGGTTTGTTTAATACCTTTTTTACAATCTGTGTGCAGAAGAGGGCTAGGAAGGAAGATAATACTGTGAAAGTGATAAGGACAGTGCAATTCTGGCAAGACCAACAGGTAATTTGCTAAAGAATGCAGTCACCACATTGAAGGACTGTAAGCTGCAACATGGTTTTTTGCTGTAGTTGTCCTTTTTATTGTTTGAGTATATATTTTAACATGTGTGATGGTGGTTATCACTCAGATGGATGGCCACTTTGCTTTTGAAAGTGTCAGGCAATTTGCTCAAAGGGGACCAAAATAGACATGTTTTTGGCGAAGGCTGTCACTGTCTAGATTCAATTAAAATCTTTAAAAATAAAGCCTTCAATATTCTACAAAGCTTGATTCAGAATCAATGATTTTATTTTAATTCTAAATTAATTGTCCAGGCACAATTGTCTAGGTCTGGGTTTACACCTCTGCGCTGTGGTTTGGGTGCAGCACGATTGTACATCTGCATTTTACGTGCGGTTTTAGCTGTGCTCCCAATGACTTCTATTACACTGCAGTTTTCTGAAAGCATATTAAAGATGCAGAATGCATGACTGATGTATATTCATGAAAACAGTCTAATGGGAGTGCAGCTAAAACTGCATGTAAAATGCAGATACAATTGCGCTGCACCCAAACAACAGTGCACTGGTGTTGACCCAGACCAAGATGCATGGAGCCATGCAATTCTGTACCTGGACAATGATCATTTTCATTCTAAATAATTCAATCTGAATTTATCTTTTTTTCGTTTACTTTATTTAATTTTATTTTTTATTTTTTCTTATGGGTGCACAAAATCATGCTCAAAAAATGTTAAAGCATCACCCAAAGGACAGTACATCGGGTGGACTCTGCCTTAATTGTTGCAAGTAATTGGTGGCCTTGGCACTTAATCTCCTAATGGTGGTATAACATTTTTCTGTCTTGTACATCATGGGACACAGAGCCACAGTAATAACTATGGATTATATGGCACCTTCGGGTGATGAACACTGTCACACCCTAAACAGGAAGTTCAGTTCCCCATATAACCCCTCCCCTCACCTGGCATACCTCAGTTTTTTTCGCCAGTGTCTTAGGTGTTGCTCACGAGTAAAGATGTGCTGAGCTCTGCTCAGCTGGAATATTCCTTGTTGGGACAAGTTGTGCAACCGGATCCATTCAAAGTGTCTTTACCAGGCCGAAATGGATGGTACCTGGGCCTTGTGTCCAAAGAAACAAGGTTTTGCCTGTAATGCTTCTCTTTTTGGAGAGCTGGACCCCAGGATCCAGTGTTTGTTTGTTTTTTTCCCCAGCCATATTCCTGGCAGGGTGCTTTACAGGCCCAGAGCTGTGGATCCCCGATTTAAAAAGGGGGGGCCCCAGTCCATGAAGGCTTTTTAACGGAACCCACCGTGAGCTTGGGTCTGTTATCACAACCCTGCAGCTGGATGAGATGTGGGAGATTCTGAAGAAATTTTTTTTTTTTTTTTTTTTTTTTTTTTATTCTTGCAGGTTTTTTTGGGTAAATTTTGTCATGCCTATAGTCACCACCAGGGGCTGGCAACCTGTTCCATGCTTGTCAGTCTCGCTGTGTAACAAGCTGCACTTTCCCTCTGGCCCAAGCTCCAGGTAAAGATGTGGGAAAGGGGTGTGTTTTTTTTATTTCCCCCCCCCCTCTCCTAGGAATGTTTCCCCACCTTGGATAGCTTTACTTCAGGCAGAGGGAGCATGGCGTCAGTTGGCGATGTGCTGCGCCGTTCCCATCGGCAGCTCTTCTCTCCTCTCCTCTCCTCTCCTCTGCTCCAGTCCGGTCAGGATCGGAGCCCGTTCGCGTGGGGAAAATTGATTTTGAAATCACCAAGGGGGTACCAGAAGTCAGGCAGCCCAGGGAGAGGTAAACCATATCCCAACCTGGGTAGAAAAACGCGCCATGCATATCTGCACTCTGCCTGCCAGTTCTCTACCCCTGGAATGAAGACTAAAGTCGCCAGCAGTTCCCAGGGGAATGGTCCCTTCACCCCAACATCTTCCTGGCTATATGCCAAAGATGGTGGATCCTGGATGTAGATCTGATTGCGTCCAGGTTCAATAACAAAGTTATCAACTCGCATGCGTAACAGATGCATTGGGATCAGGTCTCACTGATTTATTCCCGACTATTCTGCTGCTACCTTGTCGTCTTCGCAGGATCAAGCGGGAAAAGAAGGCGGGAGTTCTTGTGGCCCAAAGATCTTGGTAGGCAGAAATGGTGAAGATGGTGGTAGCTGCCACGGGGCCCCTACCACAATGTCCCGACCTGCTATCACAGGGATCAATGTTCCACCCTACTTTACAAACGCTAAATTTTAAGGGTTTGGCTATTGAAACCCACATTCTGAAGCGTCCTCTATTATAGACTCTGGAAGGCATATGTATGTTGATGTGAATCCAGGGGTTGGCAAGGCATCCTAGGAAGTATGTCTTGGGTAGAATTCTTACTTCTCTGCAGCTGGGGCTAGAGATAAAACTGGCCTTGAGTACTATCAAGGGGCAGGTCTCGGCCTTATCAGTATTGTTTCAATGTCCGCTTGCTTCGCATTCTTTGGTCTGAAGCTTTATACAGGGGTCAATGTGGCTTAAAGCGGAAGTAAACCCAACGATTTAATGGTTACATTCCCGGCATGCCAGAAATGCTAACTGTCACATTGGTTGTGCTCTCAACCAAACTGTCACACCATCCAATGGCTGGTGTCATAACTGATCACATGTGCAACATCATGGCAGTTGAAGATTAAACTGAGTCCAAGATGGCAGCTTCCATGGCTGAAAATAGGGGGGTTTACTTCCAGTTTTTGTTTTTTTGTTTTTTTTTTCGCGCACCTGAACCATTGGGAATTTAGTTCTGTTGGCATTACAGAAACTGCCTTTTGAGTCGATGCAACATATTCCTTTGGTCCTTTTGACAAGGAAGCTAGTTTTTCTGGTAGCCATTTCTTCTGCAAGAAGGGTATCGGAGTTGGCGGCTTTCTTTTAAAGAGCCATATTTAATCATTCACAAGGATAGAGTAGTATTGCATCCTCATCCTAGCTTTCTGACAAAGGTGATTTCAGGTTTTCACCTAAACCAGGATATTTTTACCTTCATTTTCTTTCAGGAACACTGTTCTAAGGAAGAAAAGTCTCTTTGGATGTAATGAGAGCAGTTAAAATCAATTTGAAGGCGACTGCTCAGATTCGGAAAACAGTTGGTTTCTTTGTGTTGCCTGAAGGTCCTAGGAAAGGACAGGCAGCATTGAAAATCCACTATTGCCAAATGGATTTGGCACGTAATTATTCAAGCTTGTGGCTTGAGGAAGGTTCCACCTTTTTCAAATCAAAGCATACGCCACCAGGGCTGTTGGTGCTTCATGGGCAGTGCAACACCAAGCCTCCATGGCTCAAATCTGCAAGGCCGCAACCTGGTCTTCAGTACATACATTCACCAGGTTCTATCAGTTGGCTGTAAGAAGGCATGAGGATATTGCCTTTGGGCTCATTGTGCTTCAGGCAGCAGTATAGGTCCTCGGGTCTAATTGCACCCTACTTTTGTGTCTCCTCCCCTCAGCTGGCATTGCTCTGGGACATCCCATATAGTTATTACTGTGGCTGTGTGTCCTGTGATGTACGATAAAAAAAATGATTTTTATAACTGCTTGCCTGTAAAATCCTTTTCTTGGAGTACATCATGGTACACAGAGGTCCCTCCCCTCTTTTGGGTTACACGTCTATTGCTGTGCTACAAAACCGAGGTACTCCCAGTAAGTGGAGGGGTTATATGGGGAATTTAACTTCCTGTTTAGGGTGTGCCATATGACCCATGCAGTTATTACTGTGGCTCTGTCCTGTGATGTACTCCAAGAAAAGGATTTTACAGGTGAGCTGTTATAAAAAATCCTATTTTCTACAGTGTTTCAAATGAGAGTGGCTGTTAAGATTGCACTGCTTGAGCCTCCTGATAGTGGGGTTTTTTTTTTTTTTTATTTATTTTTTATATATATATCCTGCAGAATCCATCTTCAGGTATCGGCATTAATGACTTTTCGGATTTTTGTTCTCAGGTTGGTTCTGTGGTATCGGTGGGATGGCTGCGTTCTAAGAAAGCTGTGGACTGGCGCCTCTTTAGAAATATCTTCTTAGCCTGGTTTGTCACTGTGCCAATCTCTGGCCTGATTAGTGCAGGCATTATGGCACTCTTCAAATATGCCATCCTCCGGGTTTGATCATGCAATGTTGTACCACCTGCTATCCAGAATAGTCTCTCAGGACCAAAGATCCACTGCACGTAGCCCATCAGTGCAAACTCCATGAGCTGCTAAGGACACAAGCAAAACGCCTCCCTCCCAATCCCTGCAAGAGGGGCTGTGAATATACATCTGGAATATGCAATGCACTCGCTCTGCAAGGGACGGGCAAGATCTCTAACAAGGAATAAGATGTGGATTTGAAGCAGGATTATCTAGCCTTCCCTTAGTGCTGTAAAACTGCTTTAATGCTTTTTAGTATACGAGAAGAAAAAAAAATCAACCCAATCTACCTGTATACGTATGCTGATCATTCCTCAGTATTAATGTTTCTGTATATAAAACTGCTTGTAAGTCAGCCTTTCTTTTCCAATGTAAATGTTTGCTCATCTTGTTTTTATTGCCCAGGAGACTTTAATGTGTGGGTTTTTTTTTTTTTTTTTTCTCTCTTCTTCATATCAGTTTTTTTTACCACTGTTCTGTAGACCTGCAGATCATTGCATGGCTTGACAGTGGAATGGTTGAGTGGAAATTCACTACTTCAAACCAGGTCTAGATACTTTATCAATGTGAAACCTTAACCTAGATTGTTCATCAATGGGGAAATCATGGCCCATTATACTTGCTGCGTTTTTTTTTTTTTTTTTTTTATATCATAGCAGAATCCAAAGTATGTTTGTTTGTTCTGTTGAGGATGTCCTGTCTTTGGGATGTGGGGTATAGGGATGCTTCCTTCCCCCTCAGTGAAGGTGCAGCTCTGGCTATTCAGGAGACTTGTGATAATGCAAATGAGGATTTTTGTCCTGCATAGTGTCCATTCACTAGTCTGTATGCATCTGTTACTGGTGAAGCAAAAATAAATCGCACTAATTCCACCATATCAGTGTTCACTCGTCTGTGTGACCGTTAACAGCTACCTAACATATACAGCTCAGTAAATGCAATGGGATACAGGGGGAAAAGTCTTGTGTAGTCTATAGAAAATATAATATTGCTGCTAAACGTCAAGACCATGAAGATGCAGGATTCTTCTGTTTTTGATGGGTTAAACAAAACATAAAAACCTTTGCCTAATGCTTTACACACAACTAGATGCAGCCAACTGCTTCACCTTTTTTACATGTGACCTAGCTCCACCATATGTGCAAACTAGTACAGATGTACTGCACTGGCTTTAGAGATGATGCAAAAATAGTTTTCTATGGAACACCTTACACTTGACCTGAGGCAGGTAAGCTCCATAGACCAAGGCAGGAGAGCTTGACTTTGGTCTCATCTGATCACAACACTCACCCTGTTCTCCTCTGAGTCATTTAGATATTCATTAGCAAACTTCAGATGAGCCTGTACATGTGCTTTCTTGAGCAGGGAGACCTTGCAGATGCTACAGGATTTTAGTCCTTCACGGTGTAGTTACCAATTTTTTTTTTTTTTTTTCTTGACTATACCAGCTGCCTTGAAGTCATTGACAAGTCTTGTGTAGTTTTGGGCTGATTCCTCAGTTCTCATGATCTTTGAAACTCCACAAGGTGAGATCTTGCATGGAGCCCCAGACTGAGGGAGATGGACAGTTATTTTGTTTTTCTTCCACTTGAGATCTTGCATGGAGCCCCAGACTGAGGGAGATGGACAGTTATTTTGTTTTTCTTCCACTTGCGAATAATCGCACCAACTGTTGTCACCCTCTCACCAAGCTGCTTGGTGATGGTCTTGTAGCCCATTCCAGCCATGTGTAGGTCTTCAATCTTGTCCCTGACATCCTGGGACAGCTGTTTGGTCATGATAGAGAGATTGGAATCTGATCGCTTCTGTAGCCAGGTGTCTTTTTTTTTATTTTTAATATATATATATATATATATATATATATATATATATATATATATATAAATAAAAATGTATATGTAACAAGCTGAGATTAGGCGTACTCCCTTTTATGGGAGTGTGCCTAATCTCAGCTCGTAACCTGTAAAGAAGACACCTGGGTGCCAGAAATCTTGCTGATTGATAGGGGATCAAATACTTATAAATTGATTTGCATTTTAATAAGTGAAAACTTTTCACTTGTATCCCCCCCCCCAACGTGTTCCTGGATATTTTTGTTCTGTTTCAACTGTTAAACTAAACTTACCATTAAAATTAGACTGATCATTTCTTTGTCAGTGAGCAAATGTACAAAATCAGAAGGGGAGCAAATCTTCCAGCCCCCCCCCCCCCCCCCCCGTAAATACCACTGGAGCTCACATGCCACCAGTGTGTATGTACAGTGATGTGTATAACCAAGCAATTGCCAGTTTAAAGTAGCACAGTGCTGAATAGCAAAAAATTGTATGGTTATGAAGGGGTTAAAATGGGGTAAATGATTACAGTAAAGACCCTTTCTATTCAAGAACCTATTGCCAAATGTCAAGGGATGGAATTTTCACTGGGTGAACATCTGCTAATACTTTGTTAAAAAAACAACCCTAAAGGATCCTGGACAGATTAGCCAAAGAATTGTAAGTCCCTGTACACACGGTCGGACATTCTGCCAACCAAATCCGTTGGATTGTGTCAAACTGTTGCATACACGGTTGGACCAAGCTGTCGGAAAATCCGATCATTCAGAACGTGATGACGTTATTTCGTTACGACGGGACTACGTTCACGCTAGTAGCCAATAGCTTTGGTGTAGGAATTTGATCTGAGCATGCGTGGCACTTTGTCCGATCGGAATTCTCTACACATGATCGGAGTTTGTCCGATCGTACCAGTTTGTCGGAAAATATTTCCAACAAGTTGGAAAATTGGGTCCGACGGAATCAGTCCGCTGCATACCACACAGTCGGATTATCCGACAACACGGTCCGAAAGGACAACTTCCGACGGATTCTCCGACCGTGTGTACAAGGGCTAAGGCCTCTTTCACGGGGTGGATTCTGTTCCTATCAGCTCACAGCTCCTCTGTTGGAGCAGAGCGTGCAGATAACCCATCTGGTCCACTGAGTTTCTGCTGAGCGGACACAGACAGCCCGCTCTGTTGTACGGGCTTTTGTACTGGAATAGACTTTGGAGGTAGTCGGGTGTAAAACCAACAGCAATCTGCTATGCTTAAATGGAAGAAGACTAAGTCCGCTTCCATAAGTCTTTATTTTAAGCTGACCCAGAGGTAGGTGGATGTAAACACAAGTCCATTTACACCTGCCTGTCCAGAAGGATAAATGTACCTTCCAATCAGGTCCACCTGAAAAACTGACAGGCAGACTTAATGGGAACTCCTGTGTGAAAGGGACCTTAAAGTACAGTTGAGTGACAATTCGCAACCACAGTTTTGTAAATGGAACAGACATGTTACAGATGTGTCCTAGTAAACATATACTATTCAGGGAGGTTGATGCTGATAGATTACTAGATGAATTGGGTAAGGTCTCATACACACTGGACACTTTGCTAACTTTCCTAGTCTACTTTCCTCCTGGCAGCAGTTTTGGCAGAAAAGCCATTTGACACTTGTAAACTTGTGTAACGTGTTGAGGTGCACCATACGCTTGGGCATATTATTTCTTTGGAAACGCACAAACAAGAGTGCTGTTGGTAAGTGATCACTAGATGGTGCTAAAGCACAGACGAGTTATACTGGATGGACTGATGCATTCATGTGTGTGTAATATGTAGATCTTATGAAATAAAGCATATATCCAAAGAAACAATAAAAATAAAAGTTTGTATGCACAAGAAACAATTAAAATGGCTCTTTGAAAATAAATGCTGCTGTGCCAAAGATGACAGTAATAGCATACCAGCGCTGTGGGGATCACTGAATAAACAGGTAACTAAGGATGAGGCCAGAATTGGCTGGTGTGATGGTACTCTGCATGGAGAAATTGTACAACAAATAGCACTGGGCTGGCGCACCAGAAGTGATGTCAGGAACTGTAGAAGGACTGGGAGGGAGCCACATGTGCACACAGGAAGGAGGCTTGAACAACAAGCAACGCAGCTGCCATGACAACACATTTCACGGTCTTGTCGCTTTTTCAAAGAACTGAAGTGCCTGTATGTTGGTAAAGGTTCTTAAAGAGGAAGTAAACCCTGATGAGTTTACCTCCTCTTTCATTCCCTGCAAAGCATAATGTACTACTATGCATCGCATAGTAGCCCATTATGTGTCACTAACCTGACACAGGAGCCAGCAAAGTCACTGCTGTCCCCTGTAGTCCGGCGCATCCATCTTATCGGGGGGTCTCGCAGCTCCGCCGCTGTCATTCGGCGAAACGGTCACATGCGCACGGTAGCCGAGACGCACGGCATCTTCGTCATCGACGATGCCACGCTCAGTGCGCCTGCGTGCCGCTGACAGCGGTGCCCGTCTTTGGGCAAATATCTCCTAAACCGTATAGGTTTAGGAGATATTTCTTGGACCTACAGGTAAGCCTTAATCTAGGCTTACCTGTAGGTCAAAGTGGTTTGTAAGGGTTTACAACCACTTTAATTTCTTTGAAATGAATTAAGGCTCAAGCTCTAAACATGCCTAGCATTTAGGTGCGTCAGAAGCTTTTTTTTCCTGCCAAAACTGCTGCTCCTGGATGCACTGGCTGTGGGATTTTGTGTGTGGGGGTTTTTTTTTGTTTTTTTTTTAATATGCCTCGACTCCCCTGAATGCCTGTGGACACATGGGATAACATAACATGCAGGGGTGTTTGGAGGCCGGAAAAGAAAAAAACACCAAATTCTCCCAGGAGCAGTATAAAAAAAAAATGAGGCCTTGTTTATGTGGGAGGAAGAGTTTGATGGAGTCTAAAAAAAAGTGTAATGTCAGAAGGTGTTAATGGTCTTGTATAGAATTTGAAGGCAAAAGGCTGTCCCCTTACCTCATGACAGCCTTGTGGTGGGAAGTTTCAGATCCCCTTGTGATTTAGTTCAGTGGGGGGCATCCTGATAGGTCAGCTGATCTGGGAATATTCTGAAGGGGTCAGCTAGGATAGGTCAATTAAGGTCATCTGACCACCCCAGAATCTTGCAGAAGCCTTCTATTTAAGCAAGGTGCCAAGGGGGTCTTTGCTTCTGGAACAGGCCTGAAGTGACTGGAGGCGAGGACTGGCTCAGGCAGTGTGTCTTTCCTTACCTGTGGGTCAAGTGGCTCTGGAACCAGTGAAGATCGGCTGGAGAAGAGGCTTGTTGGGTTTGCCATGCATAGCAGGAAGAGGAAGATGTGGGGGTCTGTCCATGCGGGAACATATCCCTGTGCAGTGTTCTTCCCATTGCCTTCATGGTCTTCAGCAGGTATTCCTTCAGGAAGCAGTGAGCCAGACTTCTTTGCAAAACTGCCTTCTATTTTATCTTCCTTAAGTCTCATATACATTTTTTTCCCTTCAGATTTACCACAAAAATCAGCAGAAAATCTGATCTTGTGTCTGTGATATGCTCTTCTACAGTTAATATACCTGTATTCCTCAAACTATGCCTGTTTCGGGAGGTGTTTGGTCAGCCGCTGTCTCTGGTCCTGCAAACCCGTCGGCAGGTGCAGACTTGACACTTCCTCAGCCTAGCAAACATATGGGAGTGACTGAGAATTGTTGCAAGGAATTTATGCCATGTATTCTGTTGCCTCTGGGTTATCATCTGTCAACAGCTGACACAGAAAAAAAAAATTATGTTGATTTATTATCTTCATTGCCTTCTGCCAAATAATTTTTACTTCAAGCTGACAAAGAAAGATAAGTCAGGAAGTGAGCTGTAGACCAGTGACTAAACCGATTTTTAATTGGTTTTCAGTTTTTTTTGCATATACTCCAGCATTTTATGTGAAAAATTTCCCCATAAAGTTTCGGCATTGTTTCAATGTGTGGATATCATATTGGAAGCCTATAAAGGTTTTGGTGGGTCTGCTTGGTTTACATACAATGAGGCATTTTGTCAAAAACTGGCCATCCAACCAGCCTTGCAATGGGGGTTCAAAGGATGTTGGGCTATGGTTGAATTTGTTTTTGTCCCAGAAACCATTCATTGCATGACAGCCAAGCACTACGGTTAATGCTAGCATAAGTACAATGTATAAAAGTGTATGCTTTGCATTCAATGATGGGCAGTATCACTGGCTTAATACATGCAAATACCAATGCTCCGTCAGATTAGGTGATGCGTCACATTTCTTAACGGAAGTAACGTTCCGTCGCCGCCATCTTGATACACCCCGCACTCAGCCACTCTAAGTCTACAGTCTACAGTCTGAAGTCGCCAAGCGAACCTCTTTTTATACCCATCGAAATCTTGCATTTCACACTTCTTTTTATCACTAAACTGAGTTTATATTATGAAATACAGTGTTTAGAAGTCTGTGACACTGTTTTGATGTTGAATCTGCCAATCTCACAGGTTTGATAATCTGACAGAAGAACGCTGCTTTTAAAATTAAACATCAAAACCGTGCCGCAGACTAAATACTGTTTCCCGATATAAGTTCAGTTTAGTGGTAAAGATATGTGTGAAATGCAAGATTTTGGTGGGTGTGAAAAGATGTCCTCTTGGCGACTGAACAGTTGTTTGCTAGAATAAGAGAAAATTTTTAAAAGGAAATAGAAGGTACAGGGGTTGGATAAAAATATGCAAACTCTAGATGATTTGCAGGTGTGAAAGTGATTACATAATTTGCATTGAAAGCGGAAGTAATGTAACATTCTTTTGCTTGCGTTGTGTGATAAGGCACCTAGCTAACAGGTGGGAAGCCTCATTTTTGTCATTCACTGCATAAGCTGCTAGTAATACGGAGTCATGTAAGGCCCAATTCACATCTATACATGTTGCGTTTGAGCATTTCTGCAGTGCTTTTTTGCTGTGCATGATGCATTTTTTACCACGATTTGCGTTTTTTTGGGGGGGAAAATTTGTTGTTGGTCAGATTTAAAAATGCAAATCTTGGTAAAAACAGACTACATGCTTTTCTGCAGCTTCTCCATTGAACCAAAAAAAGCACAGTTTTGTGTTTTATAAAAGTCCCTGACCATTTCCAAAAACGCAGAGGCACAAAAATGCATTGATGTGAACGTGTTCCATAGGAACCCATGTTAAAAAAAAAAAAAAAAAAAAAAAAAAAAAGTCCTGCGTTTCTGCAAAAAGCATGAAAAATGCATTAGTGTGAATGGAGCCCAAGAGCTTACGGAGTTTCAAAGAGAGCAAATTGTTGGTGCCCACTTAGCTGGTACATCTGTTACTGAAGTTGCCAATTTATTTGCGGTGTTGTGAGGTACAGTATCAAAGATTATGACGGCATATACAGTTTCCGGGAAAATGTCATCTGATAAGCATAAGTGCAGTCAACATGGTCAACTGACTCAAGACATTGCGCAAGATTTTTGCATGAGGAGTGGTATCAGATTCCATTATGCACCATCTAAGACATCTGTTTGTCAATTCCCAGGAGAATTCAGGCCATCTTGGATGCCAAAAGCAGTCCAACACCATGTTAAGTAACAATAGTTCTTTTACAATTTTCTTTTCCATAATTTTGTCCAACCCCTGTAGATTAGATGGTCCTTCTGCCCATCCACCTTTCCCTAATTTTCACATATCCCAAATCATCCCTAAAAAAAAGAGCCCAAGAGTTTTAGGCTTATTCGTCATCTATCTTCCTTATTACAAGTCATTAAATTATCAATTAGACCCAGAATTACCATCTGTTGCATACACTACCCTTTGATAAGGCAGTCATATTCATATTTAGGTCCCAATGCATTGCTTGCTAAAGCGGACATTAAATCAGCATTTATGTTACTTCCCATACACCCTTCAGGATTTAACTCACTTGAGATCTATTTGCTTTTCCGATAATTTTTATTCAATATTTCAAAAGAAATATACAAAGCTCCAACATTAGCATCTAAAACATTCAATATTACGGCCACGCATACTGGAATGTGATGCATTACAAATGGAACAAATAACATGCTTTCCAACTATATAATGACATATGTTGGAGAGAGAAACGGGAATGAAAGTGAGTAGAAAGAAAAAGGAGAAAGGGGCAATGCAGTAAAGAGTGTACCCTATTTGGATCCTGATCCAGACTACCAAACACAATTTATAGAACATCTAACAAGTATTTAATCCAGGGCTCCCAGATTTTATCAAAACAAGGCCTTTTTATGAAGTAGTATTGCCGAGAGACACTCATTGACCATAATCCAAGACAATGTAGTCTTTACCAAGTCCGATGGAATCATGGGGGACTTTCGTGACCTGGCAATAGAGATTCTGGTTGCCCCAAAAATAAATCCTATGAGCGAGTCAGCGAGACCCGCGATCGGACTCACAGGGGTCCCGACCAGCACGCGAGTGTGCCGCCGGCGGCGCGCTCGCGATGGCAGTGCGGCATTAAAGATTGGACGTACCTGTACGCCAATATGCCTGCCCGTGCCATTCTGCTGACGTATATCGGCGTGCACTGGTCGGGAAGTGGTTAAATAGATTCTGATCGCTCTACTACAAGAGACTAGTGCTTTCTCTTCCTCAGATTAAGGCTTCTGGGGAGAAAGGAGGAAAAATAATATCTTGGTTTAAATGAAAACCTATTACCACCTTTGGTAAGAATTCAGGATGAGGACATCAAACCACCTTATGTATGATGAAATATGGCTCATACAAGACAGAGCCATTAGTTCCAATACTCTTCTAGCAGAAGAAATGGCAAGCAAAAAAGATTATCTTTCTTGTTAAAGAACCAAGAGAATTTCTCGTAAGATTCAAACGGCCGATTTAACAAAGCCAAGACCAATTTTCAATCCTAAGGATTTAGAGGTGCCTTGATAGGGGGAATAAACCGTGTTACCCCCTGAATAAGCTACACACCAAGAGTGGGAAGCAAGAGGCCATAGGAAAAGACATCAACACGGCCTGGATCTGGCTCCTGATAAAAGTCAAGGCCAGCTTCATATCAGATCCCATATGCAGGAATCCTGCCTATTGACATACTTCCTGGGGTGCCAACCCCTGGATCCATACCAAGAACCTATGCCTTCCAGATTCTATAGTAAGTGATTCTGGAAGCCGGCTTCCTGGAATTAGTCAAAGTAGACACTACTAAAGGAGATCACCCACGATCTTTATAGAGTGGGATTCAACAGTCAAACCTGTTAAACTCCTTGTCCGTAAAGTAGGATGAAATACTGGAACCTGTGCAAGAAGGTCTGGCTATAATGGCAGAGTCCAAAGGACTTCTACTGCCCTCTTTATGATCTTGATAAATTAAGATCTTCTGGGACCTGGCTGGGGCCACCAGAATCACCTCCTTCTGTTCCTGCTTAATTGTGCAGAGAAGGCGCGGGAGTAGCAGAGCTGGAGGAAATTCATAGATCAGTGAGAACTGATCCCCTGGGAAGACTAATGCGTCTGTTCTGACTGCTAGCGGACCCCTTGTTTGCCATAAAGTTGTCGACCTTATTAATGAATCTAGACGCGAATAGGTCCCTGTCTGGAGTACCCCATCTGACATATTGCTAGGAAGATGTCGGGGTGAAGAGATCATTCTCCCGGAAATAATTGTTGGCGTCTCAAGTAGTACGCCTGGAATATTAAAATTACCGATAGGCAAGGAGTGTTGTGTTCTGCCAAAGCTAGAACATTATTCAACTCTTTTTGGGCTGCACGACTTCTCATGCCTCCCCCGGTGATCAATGTAAACCACCGCTGTGGCTCTGTCAGACTGAATCCTGTCAGGACAGTCCTGTAATCTGACCACCAAGATTCTATGGCCAGATGTACTGCCTGAAACTTCCAACAAAGTTGATAGGCACGGTCCTCTAACCTGGACCATCTCCCCTGGACAGAATCTTCTTCCAGGGCTGATCCCTAGCCTAGAAGGCTGGCATCTGTTGTTAACACCTTGCAGGATAAAGATTTTCCCTCCTGCTGGATAACCACCAATTTAGGCTCCGACCTATGTCGGGAGCCAAGCGTATTGGAAACAAACAAGGCCTGAATCCTCCTTATTCCAGACCAACAGGATGGTGTCTTGAAGCAGTCTTTGAATAAAACTGCACGTAAGGGACGGCCTTGAAGGAGGCCACCATTTCCCCTAAAAATCTCCTGCAGCCAAAATGAAGGAATTTTCCTTTCCTGATAAGTTGAATTAGTCCTACAATGGAACTGATTTATGTCTGGGGCAAGAATACCTTCCTCTGTATGGTATCTATAACCAGCCCTCAAGTAACCTCCTTGATGGTTTTAAGGAGAATCTTCCTAGGCTGAGAATCTAACCTAGAGATTTCAGCTATCTACAGCTGATATCAGACTCTGGTTTTAGACCTGAGACTGAATGATCTATTCAAAGTAGATCTTCTAATAGGCTAGGACCACTATGCCTTGAGCCTTTAACCTGGCTAAAGGAGGTGGCAGAATCTTTCAGAACACTCGTAGTGCTGTGGCTAAGCCGAATGGCAGTGCCGCGATTGATAAAAAATAATGCTATATTTCAAACCGCAGAGATTTCTGGTGCGCGGGAAACTTTGGCACATAGCAATATGCAACTCCCCTCCTTGGAGGATGGACACAGCCGATCGAATTATGAAAGGATCGGATGCTTAAGTGCCGATTCAGATCTCCGAGATCTAGAGTGGGTCTTACCTCTCTGCTTGGCTCTGGGACCCTAAAAGGTTTGAGCCAAAAACCCCTGTTCCACTAAGGGAATCTCTGATATCACGACTGGGATAACAGCTGATCCAGAGGCCAGAAAGAGACACTTCTCTTCTTTTTTTCTCTTTTTCTTTTCTCTGGAACCTTAGGAGCATTCTTTGAGGAGATGGACACTCTTGCATAAAGACTGCCGCATCAGCAGCCCCAAGGACCCCACAGGCAGCACCCAAACAAGACCCGAACCCTCAGATCGAAAGCAGACTGGGCCATCCGGGCTCTTGAAACTCTAGATGTAACCTAGAGAAAAAATAAATAAAAAAATCGCAGAAATCACTCTGCTCTTAACATTGTTCCTGCCAGACTGAGAATCGCAGGACCTTTCCCCTCACTCAAACGAGTGGGGGTGCTCCTTCATGAGAAGGCCTTATCATTCTGCTTCATGGGCTTTCTACCCCAAGATCCTGGTGCTGCCCCTGTCGAGACCGCCTAAAGGCAGATACCCCAGGCATTGGGAGAGGCTGCATGATTAAAGGAGAACTGTTTGAACCTCCTTTTATTGGTAAAGAGAGCTTTACCCCTTTTGGATGTACTTATCCACTCTAAATAGTCATACCCCAGGAAGGGACACAGACTGGCTAAGGGTTTTCACCTGGTACTTCGGCTGATCAATATCTCAGCAATGGACCTCTGCAAAATGCACTAGTCCAAGTATAAGCCATAGGGCTTAAACGATCGAGTCCTTCATAGCATCTGTGAGACACAGTGCGTCAAATACACCAGCCCCCTTACTGGGCCTGCTGATCAGGCAGAACTTTCAGGTATCTCACACCTGTTCCTTAAACCCTTGGGAGTCCATATTCCAATGTATTGGCGTGACTCAAAATGTGCTCGACCACAATAGTGGAGCAGACGTTAAAGGGTTAATGGACTAAGCTACTCCAATTGCAGCCAGAACTGCAAAGGACATCTTGTCTTTAAAAGGAAAATCCAACCTTAACTTGCTGAAACCTTTAACATCAGTGCATTATCCACTGGACATGTGAGACTCTGCTCACTGAGGTGATTGCGGCATTAATACCTGGACCCCCCCCATTTATTTCATAGAAATGTTCCCATTCAGAATACATAAGCTATGCATGAATAGAAAAAAACATCCCCAGGTGGGGGAGGTTCAAATGAACCCTATTAGAGGTAGATACCTCAAGAGCCTGTGGCAGGCAACAAAATGGTTAAGTAAGGGAGTACATAGATACCTAACATGCCACACTTCAAAATTGCACATGCTCGTGAAATGGCATGTTTTGAGTTACAGAGGAGGTCTAGGGCTAGAATTATTGCTCTTGCTCTAACGTTTGTGGCGATACCTCACATGTGTAGTTCGAACACGGTTTTCATATGTGGGTGGGAATTGCGTATGCATTTGCTTCTGCGTGCGAGCACATAGGGACAGGGGTGATTTAGATTTTTTTTTTATTGTTAATTTTACTTTTTTTTTTTTTAGTTTAACACTTAGAAAAATTAGATCACTTTTATTTCTATTACAAGGAATGTAAACATAGGACTATGGCATGATCGGTCAATAAGACAATAAGACCCCACATCTCACCTCTAGGCTGGGAAGCCTGAAATTCCCTGCCAGTTAAATTTTTACAGTAATCAGTGCCATTTTTTTTTTTTAGCTCCGATCGCTGTATAAATGTCAAATGGTACAAAAATAAAAGTGTCAAAAGTGTTCGATCTGTCTGCCATAATGACGCAATTACAGGCCTACCTTCAGGTGTTGACACAGGTATAACCAATACAGGAAGTTGACTCTCCTATATAACCCCTCCTCCTTCCAGGAGCACTCAGTTTTTGTAGCCAAGCAATACAAGTAATATACTCTCACTCCATAAAACAGAGGGGCAGGAGCTCTGTGTCCTATGATGTACTCTAAGAAAATGATTTTACAGGTAAGCGGTTTTAAAAATACAATTTTCTTTATCGTACATCATAGGACACAGTCTCAAGTAATTACTTGGTGGGATGTCCCATAGCAATGCTACTTGATGGGAGGGAGACACAACCCATAGGGTAACCCCCAGATCTGAGGACTTATACTGCTGCCTGCAGCACACTGCGCCCGAAGGTGATATCCTCATTCCATCTTACATGCACTTGATAAAATTTTGAAAATGTATGTACTGAAGGCCAAGTCGCGGCCTTGCAGATTGGAGACCTGGAGGCCTGGCGACGCACTGCCCAAGAAGCACCAACCGCTCTGGTAGAGTGCACCTTAACTTGAAAAGGGGGAATCTTTCCCTTTAAATCATAAGTTTGAATTATAACTTGCCAAATGCACTTAGCGACAGTGGATTTTGACGCTGCCTGTCCCTTCTTAGGACCCTCTGGCAGAAGAAATAAGACATCAGTCTTACGAATCGGAGCAGTTTTCTTAAATACATTTTCACTGCTCTCACTACATCAAGACATTGTAGTGACCTTTCTTCCCTGGAACAAGGTCTTGGGAAAAAACCCTGGCAGGACAATATCTTCATTCAGATGAAAGCCTGAAACCACTTTTGGCAAAAAAAACCTGGACGAGGGCGTAACACCACTCTGTCCTCATGAATAATCAAATATGACTCCTTACAAGAAAAGACCAGCTAATTCTGAAATCCTCCTTGCTGAGGATATAGCAAACGAAAATATCAGCTTCCTAGTCAGAAGGACTAAGGGAACATGCTGCAACGGTTCGAATCGCTGTTTTTGTAACACTGACAAAACAAAATTTAAGTCCCAAGGGCTTAAGAGTGATTTAACTGGCGGATTAATCCGCAGCACTCCTTGCATGAAACCCTGGACTAAAGAATGCATAGCAAGCAGTCTTTGAAATAAAAATTGATAAGGCTGAGACTTGGCCCTTAATAATACTCAGAGCCAACTTCATCTCTACGCTTAATTGTAGAAAGGTAAGAATTCTGCCTATGATATAACTCCGAGGGTACCAACCCTTGGACTCACACCAGGAAACATAAGCTTTCCAGGCTCTATAATATATAGCTCTATAAGCTGGCTTCCTAGCATTAAAGTAGAGATAACTGACATGGAAAGCCCACGTTTATTCAGAATGTGGGTCTCAATAGCCAAGCCGTTAAATTTCGCTTTCGTAAAGTAGGATGGAATATCGGCCCCTGAGATAGCAGGTCTGGCCTTAGTGGGAAGAGCCCTGGACCCTCCCCTGCTATCCTTACGATCTCTGCGTACCATGACCTTCTGGGCCATGCTGGTGCTACCAGTATTACCGATTTTCTTTCCAGCTTGATCCTGCAAAGAACTTGAGGTAGCAACTGAATCGGGGAAAAGTACATAGATCAGTAAAAACTGATCTCATGGGGTCGCCAACGCATCTGTTCCATATGCGAGTGGGTCCCCTGTCCTGGATGCAAAGTTGACTAGCTTAGTGTTGAATCTGGACGTTATAAGGTCTACGTCCGGAGTCCCCCATCTTTGGCAAACAGCCTGAAACACCTTGGGGGTGAAGAGACCATTCTCCTGGGAATAACTGCCGGCGACTTAGATAGTCCACCTGCCAATTCTCTACTCCCGGAATGAAAACTGCAGATAGGCATGGGACATTCTCTTCTGTCCAAGTTAGAATCTGGTTCACCTCTCTGAGCTGAGAGACTCTTGGTGACCCCTTGTGATTGATATATGCCACAGCCGTGGCATTGTCGGACTGGATCCTGGCAGGACAATTCTTTAACCTGGAGGTCCAGGTTTCTAGAGCCAGATACACTGCCGGAATCTCTAGGATGTCGATGGGCAAGGCTCCTACTCCCCAGCCTGAAAAGGCTGGCATCTGTCTACCTTCCAGATAATTGATCTGAAGGACTTTCCCTTCAGCAGGTTCCAAGATAGTAACCACCAACTGAGGCACTGAGGCTTTGGGACACTCATGGGGACAGCCACATTGGCAAGTCCAAAGCTTGAATCGTTTTGTTCCAAGCAGACAGAATACTGCTTTCAGTTTCAAATGGAATTGAGCATATGGAACTGCTTCGAATGAAGCTACCACCTTCCCTAAAAACCACATGCAAAGGCGTATTGAAGGATTTCTCTTTGACCTGATCATCCTCACCAGCTCTTGTATGGAGCTGATCCTTGCAGGAGGTAAGAACACCCCTTTTCTGGGCTGTGTCTATGATCAGGCCCAGATACTCCAGCCTTCTTAGTGGCTTTAAGGAGGATTTCTTTAGGTTGAGAATCCAACCAAAAACTTCCAGGTAACTGCTAGTGATGGCTACACCTTGCTTCAAGCAAGCCACTGACTCGTCTATTAACAATAGATCGTCTAAGTAAGCCAAGACAGTTATGCCCTGTGCCCTTAACCTGACTAGAGGTGGGGCTAATACCTTAGTGAATACCCGAGGTGGTGTAGCAAGCCCGAAGGGCAAGGCTATTAACTGAAAATGCTTCTGTTCTACTTTGAACCGCAGAAACCTCTGGTGAGGAGGAAATATATGGACAAGCAGCTATGCATCTCTGATGTCGATGGACACCAGAAGTTTTTCTCGCAGGATGGAAACAACTGACTTGATTGACTCCATGCAAATGGAGAGGATTTTCAGGAACCGATTTAGATTACGTAGATCTAGACTTGGTCTGATATCCCCATTTGGCTTTGGCACCGTAATTAGGTTTGAGTAAAACCTCAAACCTTGCTCTTGTCTGATCACCCCTTGAGGCAATAATCGGTCTAATGCTTGCAACAGGGATTGCCTTTTCCCTGGATCCTTGGGAATGTTTGATCTCAGAAAACGAGATGGTGGAAACTCTCAAAGCTCTAGCTCGTATCCTAGAGACACTGTGGAGAGAGTCCATTTGTACTGAATCTCCCTTTGCCAGACTTCTGAGTACATCAGAAGTCTTCCCCCCCCACCTTGGTGAGGGGAGATGCCTCTTCATAAGGAGGTCTTGTATTCTGCTTTGCAGACTTGTAGCCCCAGGTCTTCCTTTATGCCTGGTCTGATGGCAGAGGCCGAACAGTTTAAATGAAAGACGCTTATATTTTCTTTTGACTGGCAAAAGAGTACTATTTCCGCTGGAAATTGTTTGAATGTATTTATCCAAACTATCATCAAATAATCGTTCTCCCTTAAAGGGGAAACTAGTTAGAAGGTTCTTACAAGGCGTCTCAGCTGACCAACCCTTTAACCAAAGGGTCCTTCGCATATGTACAACTACAAACGCAAGGCGTGATGCCTGGTGAATAGAATCCTTCATAGCGTCTACAGCAAAGCATAATGCTTTAGGTAGCTCGGCCAGTTCCTGTGCTTGTTGTGCAGGGAGCTCATCTCAGAACATCTGTGAACTGGTCCTTTAAGGACTGACAGATGCCTATAGCTGCAATTGCAGGCTGAGCAACAGTACCTGCTGAGAAAAAAAGGATTTTAACAGACCTTCCAACTTCTTATCTGTTGGATCTTTAAGCATAAGCGCATTGTCCACTGGGTAAAAAAAAAAAATTCACATTGGAAATCGCAGCTCCAACTGCTGGAACTTTCCATCTTTTAGTGAATCTTTATTCCATAGGATAGAGTTTGCGAGTCTCTTTGGAAGGGAAAAAATGCTTATCCGGATGATCCCATTCGGTATAAATAAGGCGTGGATGGGAAACGCATGCAAAGGCTTCAAAGAACCCAAGGAAGAGACCGGCCCTTCAGCTAACTCTGTTAGGGGTAGCATGCAAGTAGAGCGAACCATCTTTGCAAGCCTCTGTACTTCAGATTGTGAAGTAGGGATCCTTGGGAACTTCAAGTATGGTTTCCTCCACAGAGAAATAATCGCATGTCTTTCCTCCCGATCATCAGAGGGCAATACCCCATCCTGTCCCCATAATTCTCTTGGACCCTCCACTGACTGTAAAGAGTCTAAGGTGGGGGAGGGGGATCTAGGACGCTTCCAATACACTGGATGGAGGATGCAATTAAAGCTGCTAATCTTCCTTCTAAGCCTTGCAAGGCAGAGGAAAATGCATCTTCAGTCTCCTCTACAGGGGCTGAAGTGTGTGAAGCAGTTGCACCGCTGCTAGCTTCCAATGACTCACCCTGGCTTGCCATGTCTGATCTCTCTGAAGAGGAAGACAGTATGGAGGCACAACTGGGATTCCCAGCGCCTGGGGGGGGGGTGACACCTTAGGTACCTTTACGGTAGGTCTGGAAGACATAGTGCAAAGCACAAGCAGAGGTACACACAAAATAACAGTTCTTTTGCTACTAACAATAGTTTTTCCTGGAAATGCCTGTTTACACCCTTACGTGCCCAGCGCTCTGGTGTCTCTTAGTGTGACAGACTGCCTCTCTTCAGTTAAAAAGTCTTTCTGAAATTAGAGTGTCTGTGATATAAAGCCTCAGGTGGAACCTGATTGGCATCCTCAGCGCTTCCCCTCAGCTATGCAGCGAGTGCTGTGTGTGTGGACGTTACATCCATACACAGCGCCACGTGACCTTGTGGACATGCCCCTCTGCGTTCTCGGGCCCTGCTAGGGACCTAAATGGCCAACACAAAGTAAGGTGAACGTACTATACACCTCTACAAGGGGGGGTTTTGTCAGCAGATTTATAGTTTTTTTTAAACCACAGAAGCATAGGGCGTTTCCCAATGTTACTAGGTGGAAGTGCTGGGTTGTAATTAAACCATGCAGCTAAAGCAGCTGCGTCACCAATCAGCCACTGCCCATATAGAAGTTTATACACATCTCTGTATTAGCAACTGCTGTATTTTTTACGAAATCCCACAAGATTTATAGTAAGAACCCCCTCTGCCGCTGGGAGCACACATGTTCTGAGACAGAGCTGCATTAACCTCCCTGGCGGTACGATTATTTTGGATTTTAGGTGCTAAAAGCGGTACCATTATTTTGCATGAAAATTTGGCGTTTTATATTGTAGTCCTGCAATTCTTAGGAATAACTCACTTAAATCTGTCCAAACCAGAGTCTAGCAGACATCCCGGGTATAATAAAGTTTGAAAAATGAAATCATAAATTATAATATAAATAATTATAAATAATTGTACCAAATAATAATATAACAATAATAAAAATTATTCAATAATGTAATCAAATCAAAAACACTGAAATTTGCTCAGTTGCAGAATTGTCATTGTCATTACTTTTCAGTATTTGATGACAGATCTCCCCACAAATCGCTATCGCTCAATTCTGCGAGTGATTCCAATTTATTATCGCTGTTTTCTAGCTGGTCTAAAACCATTTTTGATGTAAAATGACAGTTTGGTTGCTATGGACAATCTCCAGTTTCCAGGCATAAAGAACAGTTTTTATTACATAAAACTGCATGCAGGACACTGGGCAGACCACTAGGGACAACGGGGATGTGAAATATTTACATACAGCAATGTAATCTGTAAGATTACATTATACTGTATGTTTACTGTTTGTTTCACTTTTTGAATTTGGCGCCAATCTCCGTCCCCATGCGTCGCAACGCTCGCAGGGCACGGAGATCGGCGATGTGATAGATCGAGCGAGACGCGGCTCGCTCGTACAGCGGGGAGACAACACTGGATCCGAGGGAGAAGGTAAGTAAACCTCCTCCTGGATCCAGCGATGCGGTCCCGAGTCTGGCTCGGGGATACCGCTTTTGGTATGAAAATTCCACCCCGAGCCAGACTCGGGAATACCGCCAGGGGGGTTAAGACACATCATAGGTAGTGTAAGTTACTCCTTATAGAGGAGACATTTATAAGGCATATAAGGTATATTGAAAGAAAAAGCAAAGCTTCTTCCCTTACCTTGTCCTCGCTGCAGGATACTGCTGATTTAACAGACAGATCCAACTTTCACCCATCACGGCGGGCTGCGTTTAAACACGCTCAAAGACTGGGGCCCTTTTAAAAGGGGTTACGCTCCTTTGGGCCTTGTATAGCACCCCTCAGGACAACTTTAGGAAATGTAGCAAGACCAAAAGCGTCCTGGTTCCTAGGGTCCAGCTCTCAAAGAGAAGCATTACAGGCAAAACCTCGTTCTTGCATCGAGGTCCAGGTACCATCCTATGGCCTCAGTGGTGAGGATGGATCTGATTGTGGAGGTTTCTTTAAATCCACCATGGATCCCTCCTGGAGCTCCGCAGAGCACATCTTCACTCGTGACCAACACCTTAGACACTGGCGAAAAAATTGAGTGTTCCTTGAAGGAGGAGGGGTTATATAGGGGAGTCAACTTCCTGTATTGGTTATACCAGTGTCAACACCTGAAGGTAGGCCTATAACCCACCAAGTAATTACTCTGTGTCCTATGATGTACGTTAAAGAAAAAATAAAAATGCCATAAATCTATCCCCTATTTTGTAGACACTATAACTTTTGTGCAAACCAATCGATATACGCTTATTGCAATTTTTTTTTTATATTGTATTTTTTATTGCATTTTTTATACAAAAATATGTAGAATATCGTATATACTCGAGTATAAGCCGAGATTTTCAGCCCTTTTTTTTAGGCTGAAAGTGCCCCCCTTGGCTTATACTCGAGTCACTGCCGTCTGCCTACCTGATCAGGCATGTCATGTAGACAGACGGTGGCCAGCGTGTCATAAAAACATACAGTGGCCATTCCAGTATTTAAAAGCCGCGCCTCCTCCTCGTCTGATAGGCAGAACACTCAATTTCCCAGCAGTCAGTTTTCAGCCTATCACGGACATCCCCTCATCCTCATACCTCAGACGAGGATGAGCGGATGTCCGTGATAGGCTGAAAACTGACTGCTGGGAAATTGAGTGTTCTGCCTATCACAGACGAAGAGGAGGCGCGGCTTTTGAATACTGGAATGGCCGCCGTATGTTTTTATGACACGCTGATCGGTGGCTGCAGATGGGCACACGGAGGCATGCACAGGACACAAAGGATGAAGATTAGCACAGGTAGGCTGCAGTGGACACAGGGAGGTATACACAGGACACAGTGAGGTAGGCAGATCTGCACAGGACACAGGGAGGCATACACAGGACACAGTGAGGTAGGCAGATCTGCACAGGACACAGTGAGACATGCAGCTGCAGATGGGCATTGTTGACCCTCTTTGCCACTTACAGTAGCTGCTGCATTTCCCACCCCGGCTTATACTCGAGTCAATAAGTTTTCCCAGTTTTTTGTGGTAAATTAGGGGCCTCGGCTTATATTCGGATCGACCTATACTCGAGTATATACGGTAATACATATTGGCCTAAACTGATGAAGGAATTTATTTTTCAATTTGGGATATTTATTGTAGCAAAAAAAATGTTTTTTTTTTTTCAAAATTCCCACTTTTTTTTTGTTTATAGCACAAAAAATAAATTCGGCAAGGGTGATCAAATACCACCAAAAGAAAGCTCTATTTGTGGGAAAGAAGGACAAATTTTGTTTAGATATAACGTCGCATGACCACTTCCTTGCTAATGAAGCTGAGGGCGAGGGGAGTGGCCGGATGTGTGGAGGGTGTGTGTGAGATGCGAGTGAGCTGCTGACAGGCTCTCTCCATGTGCCTCCGATGTTCAACGCGCACTGGCTGGGAAGGTGGAGCGGCTGAGCGGTGACCGGCGGGACGTATGCAAATTGCCGAGACTGCGGAGACTCCGGAATTTGCCGAAGGGAGAAGAGGCTTTCCGAAAATCACCGGAAGCTGCCGAGACCCACCGAAGTTCGCCGAGTTTAAACGGAAGACAGTGCACGTCGTGAAACGCCTGAGAGACACCCGTGGGATGCGCTACGGTCGGTTATTTCAGAAGCAACGTTATTTTGGAGAAGGAGAGAGTGTGGGTAGGATGTTGGCCCAGTTAGTAAAAACCAACTCCCCTCCATCTATAATTCCAATGATTAAGTCTATGAATGGGACAGTTCTCACAAGTGGGAAGGAGATTGCAGAAAATTTTAGGGCCTTCTATGAGGATTTATATAGAGCCTGAGGTCAGAGAAATGAAGAAGATATGGGCGCTTTTTTGGAGAAAGTGAAACTCCCAACCCTCACACAAGAGGAGAGGGAGGACTTGGAAGCCCCTTTAACTTTGAGTGAGTTACAGCAGGCGGTGACAGGTATGGCCAACCAAAAGTCTCCAGGGCCAGATGGCCTTCCGGTGGAGATATATAAGAAATATAGTGAAATTTTACTCCCAGAATTACTCAAGACTTTAAAGGGGGCAAAGTTAGAGGGGAGATTGCCCGCATCTATGAGGGAGGCGACCATTATTGTAATACCTAAAGAAGGAAAAGACCCTCAAGAGGTAGCCTCGTATAGGCCGATATCACTTTTATGTTCAGATGCTAAAATACTAGCTAAGGTACTGTCAAACAGGTTAAATAAGGTTATTAATAGGCTTATACATATAGACCAGACAGGTTTTATCGCAGGACGATCAACCAGTATGAATATAAGAAGGGCATTTTTAAACATTCAGGCCCCTCCGATGAATGTGGGCTCGAGGGCCATCCTGTCCTTGGACATGACCAAGGCTTTTGATAGTTTAGAGTGGGAGTATTTATGGCGTGTCCTGGAGGGGTGCGGGTTCGGTCCCACATTCATCGGATGGATTAAAATGATGTATAGGGCCCCCAGTGCGAAATTAATAAACAAAGAACAATCTGAAAGAATAGAAATGAGCAGAGGGACAAGGCAGGGGTGCCCACTTTCCCCGTTGCTCTTCGCAATCGCAATGGAGCCACTGGTGATCGCCATTAGATCAGAACCTGAGATATCAGGGTTTCAAAGGGAAGAGGGCAGGGAGGAAAGAATCGCATTATATGCGGATGATGTTCTCCTATTTTTAGGGGACACTGGTCAATCCCTGGTAAGGGCAATTAAATTAGTAGAAAACTTTGGAGGATTTACGGGTTTAACAATAAACTGGGGGAAGTCAGAGTTGCTTCAACTAGACAACCCAGGCGTAGTGATTGCAACGGGGATACCGCGGTTAGAAGTGGTAGATGTAATGAAATACCTCGGTATATACTTAACAGCAGATCTAGAGCAGTATGTTGATAAAAATTTGGTTCCGCTATTGGGTAAATTTAAGCGATGCTGTGATGTCTGGAGTCGACTTCCTCTGTCGGTAGCGGGCAGATGCAGCCTGATAAAGATGATATGGTTACCACAATTGTTATATGTCCTGCATAATGCCCCGGTGTGGATAGGGAAAAAGTGGTTTAAAAAATTTGAAACCCTCTTTCGGGAGTTAATCTGGAAAGGGGGACAGGCGAGAATCCGACTCCAGGCATTACAGCAGCCAACGGACAGGGGGGATTAGCGGTGCCCAGCCCCAGGAATTATTATTTAGCAGCGCAGCTGCAACACTTGGTGGGTTGTGATCAGGAGGGGGAGGGTAACCCAAATGGTAGAGCAATGCTGATAGGAGCCCCACATAAAACCTTGGTGGAGGCACTAGAGGCAAGCTCCTTTCACCGTAAGGACCCCACAACAAACATGTTAAGCAAAGTATGGAGATTGGTAAAAAAGCTGCTGGGATGTAAAGGATGGTCAGAATATACCCCTCTGTGGGATAATATGAATCTGCAGGAAGTATTGTCAATTGGGAAAATCAGCACCTGGGAGAAGAAGGGTATAACTAGGCTAAGTCAAATTTATGATGGCAGAATTTTGAAAACATTTATGGACTTAAAAAGGGAATTTGATGTACCGCAAAAGACATTTTACCGATATTTACAGCTCCGGCATGCCCTGACAGCGCAGTTTGGCCCACAGATACCTGAATGGGACAAGACATCCTTGAACCAGGAGATAATTAAAATAGATAAATCCTGGGGAGCTATATCCACCCTTTATGAATTATTATGTAAGGCTCCTGAAATAGAACCGGGCTTAGTTAAGCAAAAGAAGAAATGGGAGGAGGACATAGGTGAAATCACAGAGGAACAGTGGAAGAGAATACTGGAACTGGGACCATGGGTATCGGTCTCTCCATCACAGAAAGTGTCACATTTGATGTTGATATACAGGGCCTATTTCACTCCTAAGAGGCTGCTCTTGTTTGGAAGGAGGACGGATGCCAACTGCCCTAGATGCCGAGGATATGGGGATCTTATGCACATGATGTGGAGGTGCCCAAAGTTGTTTCGATACTGGGAAGGAATAGTAGAAGTCATAAATAAAACCTTTGGGACTAAGTTGGACCTAGACCCTAAAACATGTATATTAGGATATAGGAAAATGACGGGAGAACAGAAAAACACTATGCTTGCAGTTATACGTTGTTTATTTCAAGCGCGGAAATTGATTGCGCAGAAATGGCAGTCCGAGAGAGCGCCTCTTTTGAGTGAATGGACCCAGGTCATTAATGACTTAATCTGGAAGGAGAAGACTGTATACATACATAGAGGAAATTTTAGAGGGTTTGAGAAAATATGGAGGCCTTGGCTGAATGAAATAGGGTACCCACTTGTTCAACAATAGGAGTAGAGGAAAAAGGTAGATAAAGGATAAGGTAACTTAAAAACTATGGAGGGTAAGACTGGAAGCTAGTGTTCAACCTGGAAGAAAGGCAGTTGGGGGTGGGGGGGTGGATGGGTTTGGGTGGGAGAGGAGGAGGGAGTAATAGAATGCGGGTTAAATTAAAAACAGAAGATGTTGAAGCTAACCAACAAAAAAATTTTTTTTACTGTCTTGTATATAATCTGTTTTTTATATTATGAAATTTCTGTATGTTGGAAAATAAAGAGAATTTAAAGTAAAAAAAAAAAAAGATATAACGTCGCACGACCACGCAGTTGTTAGTTAAAGCGATGCAGTGCCGTATAGAAAAAAAAATGGCCTTGTCATTAAGCGGGCAAATCCTTCCTTCCGGTCCTTAAGTGGTTAAATATACGCGGACATCACAAAGTCTGCTTCTTTAAAATGTATTTAAAGGCAAACTTTTACCAGCACATCAGGGTCCTATTTTGGCTGAGAAATGGGAGTAGAAGAGTTGGAGCATTTGTGTGCTCCGAACAAAGATAGCTAAAGGCCGTAATCTGTCTGAGGAATTGTGACACAGATGCCACAAATTCAGCTTCTGTCAAATTTCTGCCACTTGTGTACCTGATATAGAGCTAGAATTGGATACTGAGACTGATGTTAAATCTGGGTCCTGCTCTGGTGCAAGGGACGCATTCTCATGTGGAGTTTGAGTGTTTGGCGAGCCTTCAGCAGAGTAAATGTTCATCTGTTAAGAATTTGTTCCCTTTAAGCTGATCCTAACCATTACTACAAGTGAGGGTATTCCCCCATGAGGTGCAGGAGATAGCGTAAGACTATCTGGAAATTGTATGCAATGACCCAGGTGTAGATTCCTTCCACAGCAATGGACTGGATATAAAGTCCAGGCTTCACCCATCATGGTGGGCATACCCCGAAAGGGGTCTTAAAGGATTGAGATACATAGCGATGGACCACAGCCCTGGACCTGGAAAGCACCCTGCAGCTAACTGAATGCATTGCACAAAGTCAAGGTGAACACCCCACACAGGTTCCAGTGCCCAAAGCAACATTACAAGGACCCCATGCTGTGGGTTCAGCCTGTATAGTTCCCAAGGTTTTACTGAGGTTACATAAATCCTGCTTCTGTGTAGGCATTAGAAGATAATGAACAGTTATTAAAGATTTGTAAGATAAAATAATTTCTCAGGTAAAAGGTCCTTCTTCTACAGACACTAGAGAATAACTAGTGGAGATTTCCAGTGTCCAGTCACTTGAAGGTACAAGCCTATAACTCATGTTGTATGAGTAAGATATTTTTTTTCTTCTTGGATTTGGATAGAATGTGAAAGAGTTAACTCAGTGGTTGACAAGCCTCTAAATGCAGGGGGCCTCAAGTGCGGAAACTAATATCACCGAAAGGACTTGACATACTATTCAGTGAATGCGATTCCTAAAAAAGTTGCCCGAGCCCGCTTCAGGAGGAAAATTACATGAGATTGCTAGTGATCACTGTTATATTTGTTCACTAGAATGGAATAGAAGGGAAATCCTCTAATCATCTGCTCAGGTAAACAATGGCATTTCCCCTTACTTTCTTTTGTGTACCCTGAATAAAAATGTTTAGGGCCATTGGGTGCTTCACCCCAATTCGATAAACTAAGTAAAAATTCAATACGCTCTACTCCGTTAAAGAAACAACAATTTCAAATTATGGACGTACTTCTGAAAACGGCATCCTTGCATGCCAAATGTGTGTAAAATTTTGACAAAATCAACAGTTGTCAATTTTTTTTAATTCTTGGGAATCCTAGTACACTGCGGTTCATTTAATAAAATTGGAAAGTCTAAAATCTGGTACAGCTCTGCATAGTAACCAATCAGCTTAACTTCAGCTTGTTCAATTAAGCTTTGACAATAAAACCTGGATACCAATTGGCTTCTACACAGAGCTGCACCAGATTTTGCACGTTCCAGTTTTAGTAAATCAACCCCTATATATAGTTACACTTAAAGCAAAACTTAACATACAACTCAAACAGGCAAGGCTACAAAAAACAAAGTTTATTTACACACATTTTATAGATTTTGGATAAATGATCATCCATAATTGTTGATCACTCAGACAAGGGAAATCAGCTCTTAGGGGTGGAATTACAACCATTTGTAAATTACTTTATCTTCTACAGTCTGTATTTCAAGCCTCACTGGGCATTTGTACAAGTAAGACAGCATGGTTTCAGTGTAGCCAATTAGAAAATAGAGCTTGTGCGGAGGAAACTTTTGGAGAAGCATAGCACAGATCACTATAACATTGGCTCGTCTCTTGATCAAAATCTCATTAGCCAGACAGCCATGGAAAGTGCCATACATAAATTTTCGAATGTAGATATCTTCTATAGTACGCCCTGCAGCGTCCTCTTCACCATCCAAGTTACCTGAAAACAAAAAACAGTAACAGGATAAAGGAAGAGATTTCACAATAGCGGTCAAAGACTTCTATACAGAAAGCTATAATTTACAGCTACATTCATTAACCACTTAACAACCGGCCCATAGCCGAATGACAGCTACAGGGCGGTTGTTTAACTCTGGGAGGCTGTCATATGACGTCCTCCCAGAATTCCGCTCTCACGCGCACTCGAGAGCATCCGTGACTGCCGGGTCCGCATCAGGGATCACGGTAAACGGCCGCTCATCGCGGCTGTTTACCACGTGATCGCTCTGTCAAATGACGGAGTGATCACTTGTAAACAAACCGGCGTCATGTTATGACGCCGGTTCCTCCCTCCCCATCTCTGTACCGATCGGTACAGCGGAGGGGGAAGAGATCGGTGTCAGCAGCGCTGTGGGCTGCATCTGCAGTGCCCACATCGCTGCTCACCGAAATTTAACCCCTCAATTCCCTGCCATTACTCTGCAGTACCAGCCAACACTCCCGCCAACACTCCCGCCAACACTCCCGCCAACACTCCCGCCAACACTCCCGCCAACACTCCCGCCAACACTCTGCAGTAAAATTCCAGCCAATACTCTGCAATACCCTGCCAATACTCTGCAATACCCTGCCATAAATTGCCATACTCGGAGATACCCAGCCATACTCGGAGATACCATGCAATACCCAGCCATAGTCGGTGATACCCTGCAATACCCAGCCATAGACACCCCCCCCCCCCCGTGCTTCTACTGACTTGCCAATACGATCAAAGCCAGAATCTTTTTTTTATTTCAGGCTTTCCAGCCTAGAGGTGAGATGTGGGGTCCTTTTGACCCCATATCTCACTGTAAAGAGGACCTGTCATGCCATATTCCTATTACAAGGGATGTTTACATTCCTTGTAATAGGAATAAAAGTGATCAAAAAATTTATTTTTGGGGGAAAAAAAAAGTCAAACTAAAATAAAGTAAAATGAACAATAAAATATGTTTGTTTTTTTTTAAAGCGCCCCTGTCCCCATGTGCTCGCATGCAGAAGCGAATGCATAAGCAAGTCCCGCCCACATATGAAAACGGTGTTCAAACCACACATGTGAGGTATCGCTGTGAACGTTAAAGCGAGAGCAATAATTCTAGCCCTAGACCTGCTCTGTAACTCAAAACATATAACCAGTAAAAAAAAATTAAAGCGTCACCTATGGTGATTTTTAAGTAGCGACGTTTGGCGCCATTCCACGAGCGTGTGCAATTTTGAAGAGTGACATGTTAGGTATCTATTTACTCAGCGTAACTTCATCTTTCACATTTTTATGCAAAAATTGGGCTAACTTTGTGTTTTTTTTTTTTTAAGCACAAAAAAACGTTTTTTTCCCCAAAAAAAGCATTCGAAAAATTGCTGCGCAAATACCGTGCGAGATAAAAAGTTGCAACGACCACCATTGTATTCTCCAGGGTGTTTTCTAAAAAAAACATATATAATGTTTTGGGATTCTATGCAATTTTCTAGCAAATAAATGATGATTTTTACATGTAGGAGAGAAATGTCAGAATTGGCCTGGGTGCTTCAGAACGCCTGATGGCGCTCCCTGCATGTTAGGCCAGGGGTTGACAAATTTGCTTGGAATCTAGGAGCCAGCTAAAAAAGTTAGGAGCCAGGTCCGTGACGGCGATCTGGACCTGACCCTGGCCTGACATGGAGACGAGTGAGGGGAAGATAGCGCAGCCCCCCCACCTGTCTCCAAGTCATTGCCCATAGCTCTTAGAGGGACATTTTATTTTTTTCAAATGACGATTTTTTTTTAAATTGCATTTTAGTGTAAATATGAGATGTGAGGTCTCTCTGACCCCAGATCTCATATATAAGAGGACCTGTCATGCTTTTTTTCTATTACAAGGGATTTTTACATTCCTTGTAATGGGAATAAAAGTGACACACATTTTTTTTTTTTAAAAGAACAGTGAAAAAAATAAAAATAAAAGTTAAAATAAGAAAATTTTTTTTTCTAAATGCGCCCTGTCCCGCCAAGCTTGCGTGCAGAAGCGAACGCATATATATCCACACATGTGAGGTATCGCTGCGATCGGTAGAGTAAGAGCAATAATTCTAGCCATAGACCTCCTCTGTAACTCAAAACATGCAACCTGTAGAATTTTTTAAACGTCGCCTATGGAGATTTTAAAGGGTAAAAGTTTGTCGCCATCCCATGAGCGGGCGCTATTTTGAAGTGTGACATATTGGGTATCGATTTACTTGGGGTAACATTATCTTTCACAATATAAAAAAAAATTGGGCTAACTTTACTGTTGTCTTATTTTTTTTTTTATTAAATAAATTATTTTTCCCCCAAAAAAAGTGCGCTTGTAAGTCCGCTGTGCAAATATGGTGTGACAGACAGTATTGCAACGACCACCATTTTACTCTCTAGGGTGTTAGAATAAAAAAAAAAAAAAATTTTTATATTATAATATAATATAATATAATATATATATATATATATATATATATATATATATATATATATATATATATATATATATATATATATATATATATATATATATATATATATACACACACACACACATATATACACACACACACACACATAAAGGAAAGGAGATAGCTCCATTAGCATTGCTGGTTGTAATTCCAACGGCCATCACAAGAGGGCGCCAGATTGCAGCAGGAACCATAGGATCAGAGAAGGCCTCAAAGCCGGGGGCTCAAATACCGGCCGCCGGCGGTGCGGCCCAACGTGATCACGCCGGGGGGGGGGTCCACGGAGACAGGATACCCCCAGCTGTGCTGCCCCAGGCGCCAGGTCGCTAATTCTAGTCGCAAATGCGACCTGGCGCCCGGGTTTTGTCGAGCCCTGTGTTAGGCATCTGTATGTGGCCACACTGTGTAAAAGTCTCACACATGTGGTATCGCTGTACTCGGGAGTAATAGCAGAATGTGTTTTGGGGTGTAATTTGTGGTATGCATATGCTGTGTGTGAGATAATGACAATTTTGTGAAAAAAAAAAAAAAGTAAAAAGAAATCTTGATTTTGCAAAGAATTGTGGGAAAAAATGACTTAAAAAAACTCATCATGCCTCTTACTAAATACATTGGAATGTCTTCTTTCCAAAAAAGGGGTCATTTGGGGGGTATTTGTACTTTTCTGGCATGTTAGGGTCTCAAGAATTGAAATAGGCCATCAGTACTTCAGGTGTGATCAATTTTCAGATATTGGCACCATAGCTTGTGGACTCTAACTTTCACGAAGACCAAATAATATCCACCAATTTGTACTTATTTTTACCAAAGATATGTAGTAGTATAAATTTTGGCCAAAATTTATGAAGAAAAATTACTAATCTGCTAAATTTTATAACAGAAACAAAGAAAAATTCTTTTTTTTTTTTTACAGAATTTTCTGTATTTTTTCTTTTATAGCACAAAAAATAAAAAGCGGTGATTAAACACCACCAAAAGAAAGCTCTATTTGTGTGAAAAAAGGGACAAAAATTTCATATAGGTCCAGTGTTGCATGACTGAGTAATTGTCATTCAAAATGTGAGAGCACCGAAAGCTGAAAATTGGTCTGGTTATTAAGGGTGTTTAAGTGCCCAGTGGTCAGGTGGTTAAACTGGACCAAAAAACAGAAAAATAAAAAATAGGATTTTTTGTACTCACCGTAAAATCCTTTTCTCTGTAAATCACCAACCGACACAGCTCCTCTCATAACCATTGGGTTGTTATGCCCTATTACTAGGAGATACTAGGCATTAATTGTAACACAACACTCAGAACTCTTAGTTCCACCAAGGGGGCGATCCCTTGGGCAACAACCCTCCACCCTGCCATGCAGTCATCATTACTAGGGATGAGCTCAGGCGTGTTCGCATGGAACACGTGCAGAGCCCGCCAGGAAGTCGGCGCAGCGCTGTGCTAATCAAAGGCAGTGAGACATTGCCCGATCTCTGCAGCTGCACATCGGGGCAATGTCTCACTGCCTGTGATTAGCACAGAGCTGTGCCGACTTCCTGGTGGGCTCTGCACATGTTCCAATGCGAACACACCTAAGCTCATCCCTAATCAGTACGTCAACAAACAGTATAACGTAAAGATAAAAAGGAGGGGCGGGTGCTGTGTCGGTCGGTGAATTACAGAGAAAAGGGTTTTACGGTGAGTACAAAGAAATCCTATTTTCTCTTATATTCACCGACCGACACAGCTCCTCTCATAACCATTGGGACGTCCCCAAGCAGTGCCAAACGAGGAGTGGGAAAACAGCATAAAAACGTCATCCACCGTGGCAAGTGAGAACTAGTGAAACTTTACCCACAAATAAACAGTGCATGGAGAAATCCACCACAAAACCAGGGTACCCTCAACAGGAGTGACTACCCACAACCGCACAAAAAAAACTGCGGAATGTAATGCAACAGCGCGTTAACTTAACGGTACTGTGTTTTTAATCGAAAAACCAGAAAAAAAAAAAAAAGGAAATATATTGCATATTCAATTGCAACTATACGCCGGCATCAGCTGATGCACTGACATCTACCTTGTAGAACTTGGTAAACGTGGGGACAGACGACCAGGTCGCCGCTTTACACACCTAAGCGACAGACGTTCCGATTGCCCTTGTGGAGTGGGCTGTGACTGGAAAGGGGGGCACCTGCCCCTTCAAGGCTTAGGCCTATACTAAAATCGGTCTGATCCACCTGGAAATGGTGGCCAACGAGACCGCCATGCCACTACCAGCCACCAAAACAAACAGTGAGTCTGACTTCCGAAAGGGTGCAGTGGCAGACAAATACACCTTCAGAGCCGGAACCATGTCCAGAGCGTGAAGGGCCAACTCCTTAGGGTGCTTCAGCTTAGGACACAGAGATGGTAATACAATGTCCTCATTAATATGAGGACCGGAGACCACTTTCGGAAGAAAGGATGGTTGCGGAAACAACACCACCTTATCCTTGTGGATAACCAGATAGGGAAACTTGCAAGACAAGGCCGCCAGTTCCGAACCCCTCCTGGCCAATGTGATGACCACTATAAAGACCACTTTCTGGGAAAGAGTCAACAGGGGAATCTCCCTGATAGTCTCAAACGGCGGTTTTTGAAGCGCCGATAACACCAGGTTCAAATCCCACGGGGGTAACGGTGGACACACTGGAGGGACTACATGTCGTACCCCCGGAACAAAGGTACTCACTAATGAGTGAGATGCCAGGGGCATCTGAAAAAAAAAAAAAAAAAAAAAAAAGACAGCCAAGGCTGAAATTTGCCCCTGGTTCCTCAACACCTGGCTCTCAATAGCCATGCCGTTAAAGCTAGCGATGGTAAAAGGTCTGCGTACCAAGGACGCTGGGGCCAATCTGGGGCAACCAGTATTACTGAGATCCCCTCGGCTTCTACTCTGCAAAGCAGATGTGGTAACAGTTTCAGTGGAGGAAAGGCGTAGATCAGCTGGTACTGATCCCACGGAGCCACCAGGGCGCCTGACGCGTCTGCCCACGGATCTCTTGTCCTGGACACGAATCTTGGCACCTGCCGATTGAGACGGGAGGCCAGAAGATCCACGTCTGGTGTGCCCCACCTCAGGCACAGTAACCTGAATATCTCCGGATGCAACACCCATTCTCCTGGGTCCAGCATCTCAGATAGTCCGCCTGCCAGTTCTCCACTCCCGGGATGTAAATGGCCGACAGGGCCGGTATGTGTCGCTCCGCCCATCGAAGTATGTGAGCGACCTCCCGTGCAGAGGCTGAGCTTCTTGTTCCCCCTTGGTGATTGACGCATGCCACAGCTGTGGCGTTGTCTGATTCTGATCGAACGCCCCTGAATTCTCATCGACCATGTGGGAGAGGCACAGCCTGATCGCTCTCAATTCGAGCAGATTGATCGGCAATTTGGATTCTTTCATCGACCAGAGGCCCTGAGCCGACTGAACCCCCATCACTCCATCCCAGCCGGATAGGCTGGCATCCGTTGTGATCACTGTCCACTTCAGAGTTAGGAACAATTTCCCATACTGAATCACTGGTGATTCTGACTGACTGGCTCACCTGGATCTATCGATCCAGGGACAACTGAGATTTGTCCCACTTTGTCAAAATCTCCTTCTGCAGGACTCTGGTGTGAAACTGGGCATAAGGTACTGCCTCGAAGGAGGTTACCATGAGTCCCAGGACTCGCATGCCAAAGCGGAGCGACGACCGCTTGCGGTTCATAAGCACTTTTACCGCAGATCTGAGAGTCTGCAGTTTGTCTGAAGGGAGAAAAACTCTCAATTGCATGGAGTCCAGCACCAAGCCTAGGTACTCCAGACGCTGGGTCGGTACAATCACGACTTCTTTAGGTTCAACAGCCACCCAAATTCTTGCAGGGTCTACATGGTGATCGCCACATTCTCCTCTAATTCTGAGGCGGAAGATGCCCTCAGGAGGAGATCATCTAGGTATCCCATGATCGTGATCCCATGTTGCCATAGCAACACCAAAACTGGAGCCAATACCTTGGTAAAGACTTGATGGGCTGATGCCAGACCAAAAGGAAGAGCCACAAACTGGTAGTGGGCTTCCCCGACTGCAAATCGCAGAAAATTTTGATGCCGAAGGCATATGGGTATGTGCAGGTACGCATCCTGGATGTCTAAGGATGCCAGGGAGTCCCCCTGATGGAGTGCAGCGACTACTGAGCGAACTGATTCCATTCTGACCCTCTGCACTTTTACAAAGTGATTGAGGGCTTTTAGGTCCAAGATTAAACGTACCCATTCCTTCTTGGGAACTACAAACAAATTTGAGTAGAATCCCTGGAAACGTTCCGATTCCGGAACCGATACAACCACCCCGCCACTCAGCAGGTCCCCTACTGCCCCCAAGAGGGCTTCCCGGCGAGCCGGTGATACGGGTATGCTGGAGGGGAAGAGTCTGTTTGGTGGCCAAGAGAGAAACTATCTTGTAGCCTGAGGAAATCAGATCACAGACCCATTGGTCGGATAGCTGAGAGGACCACCGGGCTGCAAACTCCCGAAGGCGACCCCCCACCCGAGACATGGGTGGGGGCAAACCTTCATGCGGTAGCACCTTTATTCGCAGGCTTGCAGTTCCAGGTACGTTTTTGTCAGTCCGTGGATGTCCTATCGGGCTGGGGGCGTTTTTCCAAAGCTCCGGGCAGACGAAAAAGCCATTTGTGAGCGGAAAAAGAGGGCCCTTGCCTACTGCGTGGCTCCTTAGCCTTCCTGGAATGTGGGAGTAAGGTACTCTTACCACCGGTGGCATTTTTAATAATGTCATCCAAAGAGGCTTCAAAGAGCCGGTCGCCAAGGAAGGGAAGATACGTCAGGGCTTTTTTGGATGCCTGGTCAGCAGACCAGCATTTTAGCCAAATCAGGCGCCTCAGCACCACAGCTGACACTGAAGCCCTGGATAACAGAGGGAGAGTATCCAGGGCCACGTCACAGAAGTACTTAAGGCCTTGCACTAGTTGGTCTGCTAGTTCCACGCAGACAAGAAAAGCCTGTTGCTCTCCCAATTCACGGTGCAAGTGTTTTTCCCACTCAGTGTCTGCTACACAAGTGCGGATGCCAGTACTGGTCGCACGGCTGACCCCACAACCATAAACAAGGAACGAGCCACTGCCTCGGCCTTCCTGTCCGTGGGATCCTTGAATTCAGGAGACGCTTTATTTCACCCTTCTTCCCACGCACTGCCTCCATCTTGGCAACGAACGAATCGAGGACTGCCATCAGGGTGTCCATGGGCACTGCGCAGTCTGCAGGTGACCCGGTTGCAATTGCCTGGATTTCGGGGTAAGAAACACAAGTTTCTGAAGCCATGCTGACCCTACCCTGTCTGCCACCCTAAGGGGACTTAGGACAGTGACAAACAAGATATTTGGGGGGCACACCCTAAAAAAAAAAAATGCATAAAGATGGTGCTGCCATAAGACCATACAACAGAACAAAAATATAAAAAAAAAAAAAAAGGCCACCAAAGCAGCGCCATGAGGTACAGGGAGAAAACGATGGCAGTGAACACAGCGATGTACAGGACATCAGCAAATCCTCACAGACACCTTCCAGGGGCATGAAGACCAGGACCCAGGACACCGCTAGCAAGCGCAGCCCCCCCCCCCCCCCCCAGGTGAGAGCCCCTGCATAGACACACACACCGCTCAGCAGCCACATGCAGCATCCCCCCAGAGAGGGGTGAAGGAAGATAGGGACATGGGAGAGAAGAGAGAGAGGTGAGGGACCCCCGAATCAACCTCCCTGGGAATGCCCAGGTGCTCAGCCCCGCCGAGGCAGGGAGAGCTGTACTTACCAGTCCTGAAGAGCTGGGAGACATTCCATCACAGACCCACTCACTGATCAGTACAGGGCGGCTGCTGGCCTGGCATACTGTGACGCAGACATCAGTAGGCCGGTCATAAAAGCTCACGACCACCTCTGGAGCTGAGGTTTCGTCGTGGCCTGCCGGGCACATTGCTTGCGGCCTGCACACGCTCGATGGCCGGACTGGGGAGACTACAAGGATAAGGGTATCCAGCCTGTCACCCAGCCGGCTGTTGATAGCAGATCACAGGATCAATCATCTTGCGCAAAAAAGTCACGCTTCTGCATAAAAAAAGCACGGACCAATGGGCCCGCAGGGTTCCTAGGTCCTTCTCCTTCACTAGGCAAATTAAAACTGATGGCTGCATGGCAGGGTGGAGGGTTGTTGCCCAAGGGACAGCCCACTGGGCGGAACTAAGAGTTCTGCATGTTGAGTTACAACTAATGCCTAGTATCTCCTAGTAATAGGGCATAACAACCCAATGGTTATGAGAGGAGCTGTGTCAGTTGGTGAATATAAGAGAAAGTTGAGATTTGTAATTTTATAGAGAAACATGCATAAATGTAAATTGTGCCTAAAACAATGGAAAATGTATCTTTGGACTTGAATTTCTCCTGAAAATAGTGCAATTCCTGTCACGTGACTGGACTTACAGGAAGGTAATCCTGTGCCTTGATCCCCAATGCTGTGCATCTGTAGTGTTATTCCAAAGCTGGCCATACACAGACTTTTTTTTTTTTTCTTTTTTCCCCACTGAGGCTACTGTAGTCTGACAGCTGAAACTGCTGGCTGTCAGAATACAGTGGGCACTGCCAAACAGTGAGACAAACAGTTCAGCTGAGAATTATTAATCCAGTTCCTTCAATTTTTGCATCAAAGGATGTCAGACAGGCAAGTGCCGACAAGGCCACCGACTGCTCAAATATGGCCCGTTCATCAGAAACCAAATGAAAGTCAACCAGTTTGAGGGCAGTTTTAAAACACGGTGCTTGTGACTATTCGTCTCATGTGATTTGGTGATATCACTAATGTGCTGCTCACTTCTACCTCCTGCAGTGAAAGGTTCTCCCTGCTTCACCCATCCTGTAGATCAGCGTTTCTCAACCTTGATTCAAGGTACCCTTTAAACCACTTGCCTACCGGGCACACCCCCTGCTCAAGTCATTTTTCAGCTTTCAGCGATATCGCACTTTGAAAAACAATTGCGCGGTTTTGCTACACTGTACCCAAACACATTTTTTTATACTTTTCTTCACACAGAGAGATTTCTTTTGGTGGTATTTAATTACTGCTGTTTTTTTTTTTTTTTTTTTTTTTTTTTTTTACAAAAAATAAAGTAAAAAAAAGACCAAAAATATTTTGAAAAAAAAAGTTTTTTTTACCTTTTTTCTGTCAGTAAATCTTGCAACTAAGTAATTTTTCGCCTTCACTGATGTGGCGGCAATGATAGGCTGAACTGGTGGGCATTGATGAGGTGGCACTGATTAGGTGGCACTAATATGCAGCACTTACGGGCACTGATATGTGGTACTGATGAGCGGCACTGATGGGCATTGACTGACAGCAGTAATGGGCACTGATGGGCAGCACTGACTGGCATCATTAATGGGCACTGATTGATGGCACCTGTGGGCAGTGGTGGGCACTGATTGCTGCCAGTGGTGGGCACTGATAGCTGGCATTGGTGGGCACTGATTTGTGACACTACTTTGCAATATTGTAATCGGGGCCCTGATTACATTCCTAGATGTCCCCCTGCGTGGAGATGTTGCTGATCGGCTCTCCTCGCCACACACTGTCAGTGTGAGGCGAGGAGGGCAGATTACCGGCACTTCCTTGTTTACATGTGACCGGCTGTGATTGGACACAGCTGATCACATGGTTAAAGAGTTGCGGACACTGCTCTTTCCAGAGATCGGGGTCACGCCAGCCGTGATCACTGCACGCCCCGCGAGTGCTGCCATTCTGGGACGTCATATGCCCTCCAGAATGAGAGTGCACCCCCCCCCCCCCCCCCCATCATCAACATTTGACGGTGGGCGGGCAGCAAGCAGTTAAATTCATGCACAATCTTAAGTGATTCTAAAGCCTTAAGGTTTTTCATCTTAATGCATTCTATGCATTAACCACTTGCTTACTGGGCACTTAAACACCCTTCCTGACCAGACCATTTTTCAGCTTTTGGTGCTCTCACACTTTGAATGACAATTAGTCATGCAACACTGTACCCAAATGAATTTTGTGTCCTTTTTTTCCCACAAATAGAGCTTTCTTTTGGTGGTATTTGATCACCTTTGGGTTTTTTATTTTTTGCGCTATAAATGAAAAAAGACCGAAAATTTTGAAAAAAAAAACGCATATTTCTTTGTTTCTGTGATAAAATTTTGCAAATTATAATTTTTCATAAATTTTGGCCACAATTTATACTGCTACATATCTTTGGTAAAAATAACCCAAATTAGTGGATATTATTTGGTCTTTGTGAAAGTTAGAGAGTCTACAAGCTGTGGTGCGAATCGCACAAAACTGATCACACCTGATGTACTGGTGGCCTATCTCATTTCTTGCGACCCGAACAAGTCAGGAAAGTACAAATACCCCCCAAATGACCCCTTTTTTGAAAGTAGACATTCCAAGGTATTTACTAAGATGCATGGTGAGGTTTTTGATGTTGTCATCTTTTTCCCACAATTCTTTGCAAAATGAAGATTTTTTTTTTTTCCCCTCACAAAATTTTCAATGTAATAGGTTATTTCTCTCACATGGCATGTGTATACCACAAATGACACCCCAAAATACGTTCTGCTACTCCTGAGTATTACGATAACAAATGTGTGAGACTTTTACACAGCCTGGCCACATACAGAGGCCCAATATTGAAATAGCACCATTAGGCGTTCTAGGAGCATAAATTACACATTTCATTTCTCAACCATCTATTACAGTTTTGAAGGCCCTGGAGCACCAGAACAATGGAAATGCCCACAAAGTGACCCCATTTTGGAAAGCTAACACCCCAACGTATAATCTATGAGGCATAATGAGTCGTTTGAATGGTTCATTTTTTTTCCAAAAGTTTTGGGAAAATGTGGAAAAAAAATGAAAACGCATTTTTTTTTTACGCAAAGTTGTCCATTTATAAGATATTTCCAACACATAGCATGTACATAGCAAAAATGACACCCCAAAATATGTTCTACTACTCCTCCTGAGTATAACGATACCAAATGTGTGAGACTTTTACACAGCCTGGCCACATACAGAGGCCCAAATAGCACCATCAGGCGTTCTAGGAGCATAAATTACACATCTTATTTCTCAACCACCTATTACAGTTTTGAAGGCCCTGGAGCACCAGGACAATGGAAATGCCCACAAAGTGACCCCACGTGGCACTGACAGATGGCACTGGAGGCAGATGGGGCTGACAGATGGCACTGGAGGCAGATGGCGCTGACAGATGGCGCTGACAGATGGCGCTGACAGATGGCGCTGACAGATGGCGCTGACAGATGGCGCTGACAGATGGCGCTGACAGATGGCGCTGACAGATGGCGCTGGCTAATTGCTCTGGCAAATGGGGCTGGCAGATGGCACTGCGGCTGGCAGGTGGCACTGGCAGGTGGCACTGGCGGCACTGGGGCTGGCAGGTGGCACTGGGGCTGACGGATGGCACTGGCAGGTGGCACTGGCGGCACTGGCAGGTGGCACTGGCGGCACTGGGGCTGACGGATGGCACTGGCGCTGGCAGGTGGCACTGACGGCACTGGGGCTGGCAGGTGGCACTGGCAGGTGGCACTGGGGCTGACGGCACTGGGGCTGACGGCAGGCACTGGCAGGTGGCACTGGCGGCACTGGCACTACTGGCAGATGGCACTGGGGCTGACTTACAGATCGCTCTCCCTCCTCACACGCTGTCTCTGTGTGAGGAGGGAGAGACACGGCAATAGGAGATGATCTCATATGTTTACATGAGATCATCTCCCATTGGCAGCTGCGATCGCGCTGTGAACGGCCGCTTTGATTGGCCGTTCACGGCGATCTGTATTTGCCTGTCTCCGGGAGACACGGCGAATACAAAACTTCCGCGATGCGCGCCCCCGGCAGCGCGCATTGCGGAAGTAAACACAAGGCCATCCAGGGACGGCCAGGCGAAGGAACCCGCCTGCTCTACGGCCGTCATTCGGCTATAGGGCGGGCGGGAGGTGGTTAAAGTGATAAAGTCTTTTATTTTTTTCTTTAAAAATAACAAACATGTTATACTAAGGCCACGTACACACGCGGGGACTGTTCGCCCAACTTTGTCCGTCAAACAGTTTCGGCAAACAGTCCGCTCAAAATTAGCATGGACGGACATGGCCACACACGACGGACGAACAGTTTGCTGAAACCGTGCGCGATGACGTGAACGGCACGTACGACGGGACGAAAAATACGACGTCCTATACACTGCATTATAACTTTCGGCGTGTAAATCCTTTCTGAGCATGCGCGGAACTTAGTTTGACGAACAAGCCTACACACGAGGGGACTGTTCGCTGAAACAAAGTTTCAGCGGACAGTTTTTCGGAATTTCCGAAAAACCTTGTTCAGCGGACTGTTCGCTGAAACTGTCCGCTGAAAGCCCACACACGAGCGGACTGTTTGCCGAAACACTGTTCAGCGGACAAAGTTGGGCGAACAGTCCCCGTGTGTGTACGCGGCCTTACCTGTTCTGTGAAACGGTTTTGCACAGAGCAGCCCAGAACCTACTTTTCTCAGGTCCCTCTTTGGTGCTCCTGCCCCTACTGCAGGCAGCTTGCTATGGGGGCACCCGAGCCAAGCCACAGTTCTGCACCGCCCCCCCCTCTCTGATTGGCTAACTGACTGTGTTTGACATCAGTGGGAGCCAATGGCGCACCTGCTGTGTCTCAGGCAATCAGGAGGGAGAGACACGGAGGGCCGAGCAGTCACGCACATCGTTGGATAGAGAAGGGGTTTCAGGTGAGTATTAGGGTGGGTGCTGCACACAGAAAGTTTTTATTTTATCTTAATGCATATGCATTAACTGCCTTTACTTCTCCCTTTTCCTTACCGAGTCCGATCAGATCCAGCGATGTGCAAGAACACAGTGGCTCCTGCCGCTGTCTCTCTCCTCATTGGACAGATTGATAGCAGCGGGAATCCCGCTGAGTAAATGGACGCAACAGCGGGCACGCACAGGTGCCCCAAGGGAAAGTCACACCTCATGAAGAGGAGGACCCTGGAGCGCTGGTGGCAGACCCCAGAAGAGGAGGATTGGGGCTGTTCTGTGCAATAGTTTTGCACAGAGGAGGCAAGTATGACTTTTTTTTTTTTTTTTTTATAAAAATAACAGGATTTTTAGAACAGCTTACCTGCAAAATCCTTTTCTTGGAGTACATCACAGGACACAGAGCCATAGTAATAACTATATGGGTATATAGGGCACCTTCAGCACTGGCACACCCAAGACAGGAAGTTCACTCCCTATATAACCCCTCCCATTACCGGGAAATCCTCCTCGCTGAGGATATAGCAACCAAGAACACTAATTTCCTTGTCAGAAGGACCAAGGGAGTATGCTGTATCGGTTCAAAGGGCTGTTTTTGCAACACTGACAAAACCAAGTTCAAATCCCAAGGGTTCAAAGGTGATCTAACTGGCAGATTAAGCCACAGCACCCCTTGGATAAAAACCTGGATCAAAGAATGCGAAGGAAGCGGTCTTGTAAATAAGACCGATAAAGCCGAGACTTGGCCCTTAATAGTACTTATAGTCAGCTTCATCTCTACCCCTAATTGTAGAAAGGCAAGAATTCTGCTATACTTCTGAGGGTGCCAACCCTTGGACTCACACCAGGAAACATAACCCCTCCACACTCTATAATATATGATTCTTGAAGCTGGTTTCCTTGCATTAATCAAGGTAGAGATAACTGACCTGGATAGCCCACGTTTCCTCAAAATGTGGGTTTCAATAGCCAAGCCGTTAAATTTAGAGTTTGTAGGTAGAAGGTAGGATGGAATATCGGCCCCTGCGAGAGTAGGTCTGGACGCAGTGAAAGGCACCATGGATCCCCCATCGCCATATTTACAATTTCTGCATACCAGGACCTTCTGGGCCATGCTGAGGCTACAATTACTGTCTTTCTTTCCAGCTTGATCCTGCAAAGAAGTCACGGCAGCAACTGAATAGGGGGAAATGCCTAAATCAGTGAACTGACCCCATGGGGTTACCAACGCATCTGTTCCGCATGCAAGTGGATCCCTTGTCCTGGACACAAAGTTGACCAACTTCATGTTGAACCTGGATGTCAAAAGATCTACGTCCGGGGCCCCCCAACTTCTGGAAACAGCAAGAAAAATGTCAGGGTGAAGGGACCATTCCCCCGGATAACTGCTGGTGACTCTTCATTTTTCCATCTAAGTTAGGATATGGTTCATCTCTCTCTGAGCTGTGTGACTCTTGGTGCTCCCTTGGTGACTGATATAGGCTACAGCTGTGGCGTTGTCGGACTGGATCCTGACAAAACAACCCCGTAACCTGAATGTCCAGGACTTCAGAGCCAGATGCACTGCCCGAATCTCCAGAATATTGATGGGCAAGGTTCTTTCGGCTCTTAACCACTGTCCCTGGAGAGTTGTCTTTTCTAGTACTGCTACCCAACCTGAAAGTCTGGCATCTGCCGTTATCACTTTCCAGATAACTGGTATGAAGGATTTTTACCTTCAGCAAATTCCAGGTTACCAACCAATTGAGGCTCTGGGACACCTTTGGGGACAGTCTCATTGGTAAATCTAGAGCTTGGACCCTCTTGTTCCAAGCAGACAGGATACTGTTTTGCAACTGTCTCGAATGGAACTGGCCATAGGGAACTGTTTCGAAGGAAGCCACCATCTTTCCTAACAACCTCATGCAAAGGCGAATGAAGGGATCTTCTCTTCGATCTGACCATCTGTACCAGCTCTCTTACGGCGCTGATCTTTGCCTGAGACAAAAACACATTTTTCTGGGCTGTGTCTATGATCAGGCCTAAGTACTCCAACCTTTTTAGTGGTTTTAAGGAAGACTTCTCTAGGATGAGAATCCAACCTAGGCTTTCCAGGTATTTGGTTGTGTTGCGCACACTTTGCTCCAAGCGGGCAACCAACTGATCTATTAGCAAAAGATCGTCCAGGTATGCCAGGACTGTTATGCCCTGCGCCCTTAGCCTGGCTAGAGGTGGAGCCAGAACCTTTGTAAATTCCCGGGGTGCTCTAGCTAGTCCAAAGGGTAAGGCTACAAACTGAAAATGTTGCTTTTCTACCTCGAACCACAGAAATCTTTGGTGAGCGGGAAATATAGGAACATGCAGATATGCATCCCTGATGTCAATTGACGCCAGAAGTTCCCCTTCTTGTAGGATCGAAACCTTCGACCTGATCGACGCCATGCGAAAAGAGCGGACCTTCAGGAATTTATTCAGATTTTTGAGATCTAGAATGGGTCTGACATCTCCATACGGTTTTGGTACCGTGAAGAAGAGGTTTAAATAGAACCCCAAACCTTTCTCTTCCGTGGGGATTTCCACAATCAATCCTTGAACCAGTAATTAGTCTAATGCCCGAAACAGAGATTGCCTTCTCCCTGGATCTTTGGGAACGTTTGACCTCCGATAACGAGGTGGTGGAAACTCCCGAAATTCCAGTTTGTAACCTTGAGCTATGGTGGAGATGACCCATCTGCCCTGAATTTCCTCCTGCCAGACCTCTGAGAACTGCAGAAGCGCCGCCGCCCCCCCCCCCCCCCCCGATGTGTGCCCCTTCATAATGAGGCTTTCGTATTTTGTTTTGCAGGTTTCCGCCCCCAAGACTTCTTTTGTCCCTGGGGCTGACCCTGAGGCTTTCTTCTAGACCCTGACGGCGGAGGCCATCGTGACTGCATAGAGGCTGATGCCCCTGGCCCTGGAGAAGAGGCCTGTTTAAATGAAAGACGTTTACTGCTTCTTTTGACTAGTAAAAGGGTACTTTTCCAGCTCAAATTTTTGTTGATGAATTTGTCCAAATCATCCCCAAAAAGCCGATCTAAATGAAAAGGAAAACCAGTCAGGAGCCTTTTGCACGGTGCTTCGGCTGACACATTTTTCAACCACAGGATCTTAAGCACATGCACAATCCTTAATGGCAAAACATAATGCCCATGGCAGTTCTGCCAAGTCTCTGGCCTGTTGCACAGGAATCTCCTTAAAGGTCAGTTTAAACGGACCTTTCAGGGATTGACAGGTGCCTATTGCAGCACCTGCCAAAGAAAAAAAAAAAAAAAGAGGATTTTAACAGGAATTCCAATCTTTTATCAGTTAGATCCCTAAGCATTTGAGCATTGTCTACTGGACAAATTAGACTTTTATTCACACAGGAAATAGCAGGGTCAAGTGCTGGTACATTCCATGTTTTGGTGAATTTCTCCTCCATGGGATAAAGTATTGAAAATCTTTTAGGAGGGAGAAAATGCTTATCTGGATGATCCCCATCAGCATAAATAAGCTGTTCCAATAATGCATGGACGGGAAACGCATGCAAAGTCAGCAGAGGTTTTAAGGAACCCAGAGAAGAAATGGAACTTTTGGCTGTCTCAGTTAAAGGGCAGCTTGAAAGTGGACAGGACCATTTCTGTCAGACTGTACCAGCAATTTCTCAGGATTGCGAGGCTGAAAAGGGTTCTTCCACTGTTGATTCCTCAGAAGAGGAATCATTGGATTGTCTTTCCTCCTGATCCCCTGAGGGTAATACATCATCCTCCACCCACTGTTCCCTTGATAAAGGGTCTGATGTGGGGGAAGGGCATCTACCATGCTTCCTATCCCTTTGAATGGAAGATGCGATTAAAGCTGCTAGTCTCTCCTCTAGCCCTAGCATGGCGGTGGAAAAGGCATCTTCAGTGACATATACAGGAGCTGAGATGTTAGAAGCAGCTGCAACACCCACGGGTTTCCAATGGCTCACCCTGGCTAGCCACCAATCTTCACTCCTCATGGCGGGCTGCGTTCAGCACAACCTTCAAGGACCGGGTCCCTTTTTATCTGGGTTCTACTCCCTTGGACCTGTATAGCACCCCACCAGGACAACTTTATGGTAATGTGAGCGTGACCAAAGCACTGGGTCCAGCCCTCCAAAGAGAGGCTTTACAGGCCAAACCTCGTTCTTCCTATACGAGGACCAGATACCATCCACTTTGGCCTCAGTGGCACTTTGGATGGATCCGGTCTGTGGGGACTGTTTAAATCCAGTAAGGATCCCTCCAGCGGAGCTCTTCAGAGCACATCTTCACTTGTGACCAACACCTTAGACACTGGCGAAAAAACTGAGGTACTCCCGGTAATGGGAGGAGTTATATAGGGAGTGAACGTCCTGTCTTGGGTGTGCCAGCGTCCATCACCTGAAAGTGCCCTATATACCCATATAGTTATTACTATGGCTCGGTGTCCCGTGATGTACGATAAACAAAAAAGCTGTATAACCACTATGAAGGCATTTCATTCTAAAATGTAAAAAACAAAACTTATAGTTTTACATAATGCAACTGCATTGACACAAACATAGGACAACCAACATTGGAGGTGATTTTTTTTTTTTTTTAAGTAAAAGTATTCCTGCATTTCTCAGTTTCCTTCACTCATTCAGATAAATTAACCCCAGTGCTGACAGGGAGGGACAAATAAGAATTACTTCAGGCACCCGATGTCCTCATCAACCTATGACATCATCAGTTGTTAGAATGCCAGCAGCTGTCCTGTGCGGTGTTCAAGGTTGTAATGCTGCACAATTAAAATCTGTGGCTTTGTGTAACAAAAAGGCAGGCTTAATCCACCTGCCGGCTTGATGACAATTTTAGGCAATTTTGTGGATTTTGCCAAGGCACCCCCAAAGAACCCAGAAGGCGCCGTGAATGAAAAACATTGCTGTAGATCAACAGCACCCCCCCCCCCCCATTGCTTCTTCAACATTTTATCCAACGATTAGGGGAGCAGCACTGATATGAGCGAGCAATTTAATTTACACCCTCGAGACAGTACAGCTACAATGGCACCAAAGGTAATATTGGTGAATAGTCCTTAGCTGTGGAAGCTGTGCCCAGAAACAAAGTTCCTCTTTAAGAGAGGAAAACGCTGATGTGTATTGAAAGTTAACAACTAAGAGCAAACTTGTCACTTCCCAATTGTGGGACCGACTGATAATAATAGTTAGCCAATTGTCTCGTAATTCAGTACTTGAATATTTACCCAGAACAAACAGCAGATTAAAATCACAGCACCATAAAGGTCTTCATCTGTATACCATGTCAGTGGCTTCGAAAGTATGGAAGCTATCGGAGAAGTGTCACAGCCATGCAAGTAGCATTTTCAAAAAGGGAGCCTCCATATTTTCAGCACAGGTTTTAAAAGCTGGGACTTAAGAGTTGCCTGCATCCATCTTCTTTATGTCAATTAGCACCCTGGAAATCCACAAAGCTCAAAATGCAAACAGGCTTCCCCTCCCCACACGTGCACACACACACACACACACACACACAACCTGTTTTGAGAGTAATACATAGGCAGCCCCGTTCACCGCTTCTCAAATTGCTTATTGCCCATCTGACTGAGAAACCAAGGAGATTTACTTTATTCTAACATCACTGGTTACATGCTTGGTCTGGGCCAGTGACCTCCCGTGCTGAAGCCAGACATGGCCTTGGCAAAAAACTAACTGGTGGTCCTGGGTGTAAAAAAACTAATTATGTACAGACTTTTCTTAGTGCAACAATAAGGAAGAAACTTTTAAAACAATGTACAGGGAAGTGGAACTATTTTGCCTTTCCTATTTAACCATTTCAGCCCCGGAAGATTTGGCTGCCGAATGATCGGCCCATTGTTTGCGAATCGGCGCTGCGTCGTTCAACTGACAATTGCGTGGTTGTGAGACGTTGTACCCAAACAAAATAGAACTTTCTTTTGGTGGTATTTTATTGCCTGTTTTTTTTTTTGCTCTATAAACAAAAAAAAGAGTGGCAATTTTGAAAAACACAATACTTTGTACTTTTTGCTGTAATAAAATATCCCAATTTTTTTTTTAAAGCAATTTTTTCTCAGTTTAGGCCAATATGTATTCTTATACATAATTTTGGTAAAAATAAATAAATCTCAATAAGCGGATACTGATTGGTTTGCGCAAAAGTTATAGCTTCTACAAAATAGGGGATAGATTTATAGCATTTTATTATTATTATTTTACTAGTAAAGGTGGCGATCTGCGATTTTTATCGGGACTGCAACATTATGGCGGACATTTTTGACACCATTGGCATACATACAGCGATCACTGCTATAAAAATGCACCGATTACTGTAAAAAATGTCACTGGCAGGGAAGGGGTTAACACTAGGGAGCGATCAAGGGGTAACTGTTCCTTAGTGTGCGTTTCTAACTGAAGGGGGACTAGAGCAAGTGACGGATCGTGGTTCCTAGCTAATAGGAACACACGATCTGTCACTCCTCTCAGAACAGAACAAGGAAGTGTGTGTTTGCACACACTTGTCCCTGTTCTGTCTCTTGAGCATCGGCACCCCCGCTGTGCAGCAGGCGCACACGTGCCTGCTATCCCAATCCCATGAATCAACGTTTGCGGGATCATGCCGGACTAAATGAAAAGAAGTATCAGAGTGGGAGAGTGACAACGGCTGGTCAGCAAGCAGTTAAAGAGGAAGTAAACTCTCCCACTCTGATACTTCTTTTCATTTAGTCCATTATAATAAGTAATTATCAAACTATAGCCACTGTAATCCAGCCCAAATTGCATATTACTTACTGTTTAAAGAAACTTTACAAAACTTGTTTCCAGGGGTTAGGCAGCGCCATCTTAAGTATTGTTTTCTGGGTCCACAGTGGAGTGTATTTCCGCCCTAACATTGAGCACTTCCTGTACTGTTAACCAAGCCTCCTTCTCAATCCAACGTTTCTATGGCAACCCTGCTTCCCTGTTCATAGCTGACTTGTTTTATTTCATAGTATTTACTGTATGGGGTGTAGGAGGAAGCTCTGAGTGATTATGCAGCCTCCTGGGAGTTCAGTGTTGTGTGCCTTAGGAAGTCCTTATAACAGATAGATAAGCACATACAGAGTATGCCGTAAATCAGGGGAGATCTGGGCATGCTCAGTGACGTCAATCTAAAGAACAAAAAGGATTACAACGATACTAAGCAAGTAAGGAGATATCTACAAAGAGAGTGTTCATTAGGGCTTTTTATGCTAATTTACATGGGACAAAGTTGTGGGGGAGGGTTTACAACCACTTTAAGGAGTGTTAAATCATTCATATAGAACCTCTTAAACACCTTAAAATTATACTTCTTATAATGATAAAAACAGAAAATTGTTTCATACTTACCGTAATTTTCTTTTCCCGGTGCCTATCCATGGCAGCATACCTGTGACAAGCTCCGCCTTGGCTGCTCCCTCAGGACCAGTGAATATCATAAAAGAAAAGGATTAGTGCACTCCCAACATTCTACATAATATAGCATACCGAGGGTGGGATTGTATGCTCTCATGGATAGGCCCCAGGAAAAGAAAATTACGGTAAGTATGAAACAATTTTCTGTTTTCCTGGTGCCTTTATGGCAGCATACCTGTGACAAATAACTAGGTGAAATGGGTGGAATGATGCATAGTAAAAGATTTATTTGAAAAATAATTGAAAGTAGGCAAATGCCGGCCTGATAGCCTGTTTGCCAGTTTCTACAGATGAGAAAGCTGCCGGGTCTATTCTGTAACTTAAACTCTAAGTTCCACTCTATCCAAGTACAAAAAATAATATTATTGTGTTATTATCCCAAGTGGGAAAGATTTGTTTTAATGGGTGGGCTTATCTTCTTGACTGTCTGGAAGAATTTGATTAGAGGATCTTTGGCCCATCTCTTGTTGTCACAGCAGAGATTGCCACTAGCTGTACCTTGGAGTTGCTTAATCCTAAATTAAGGTCTGCTTGCAGGAAGTCAAGAAATTGTAAGGAAGAGCGTACATCAGGATTGAAGTTTTTCAGTTTGCGAAAGATCTAAACTTATTCCAAACTTTGTCACATGTATTGTTCATTGAAGGCTCCTGTGCTTTGAGCAGAATTGCAACTCTGGAGGATCTTAAGGATTAAAGCCTCTGTTTAACATTCTAATGTGAACATTCAATCTATTAGTATTCTGATGGGTGTGATGCCTCGAGCCAGAAGAAAGGGTATCAGAGGAATATTTACCGGAGGCTGGACACTAAGAAATATTGCTCTAGGGAATCATGGGTCTCCCTGCAAATACGTCAGGACTGTTATCACTGTTTATTGTTGATATTGCAAGTCTTGAGAGAATTTGAGGTAGGAGGCCAGAGGTGGCCTAAATTAGATTGCATGCCCAAGGACTTGACAGAGCATCTATTGCTTATGCCTTAAGGGTTAGGTAGATGTGAAATAAACCTCTGCAGCTGGATATTGCTTGCTGTAGCAAAAGGATGCAGTTCAGGAAAGGTCCACTGGCCCACAATCCAACGGAATAACTTTGGTTTTAGGGACCATTTGTTGGGATCCAGGAATGCTTGGGATTTGCTGGAAGATAGACTACTCTTAGGTCCTTCAGATTTCCCTCTTTGCCCAAATGAAGATGGGTTCCACTTCCCTTAGTAAGGAACTGTTGTTGCTTCCGCCTTGGTGATGTATGATATTGCAGCTCTATGGTCTATCCGAATCAGAACCGATTTGTCCTTGATCTGAGAGAGCAAATGCTGTCAATGCGAGATAAGCCGTCTGGATTTCCAGCATATTTGCAATGATGTCTGCCGCAGTTAACGCTCATCTCTCTTGAACCAACATCTGGTGGTCCAGAAGACACGCCTTAATAGACGTGGCTTTACAAGCATCACCCTCTCTGTAAACTAGTGCAGACCCCTGAGCATCAAACTTTTTGATATATGGACTGGTATATACAGTTTTCTCCATTGCTTCAGGAATTCTAGCTAAAAGGTGCCTGAGGTATCCATGTGTTCATGGGATCATCTGGATACCAAAGACAAAAATCCCTATTAAGTGGAGTTAGCTCGAGGCTGTTATGTAGAACCATGTCCTCACTCCTTACTTTCTGAATGATTGCCCACACTTTCTGAGATGGCAGGGACACTGTCCCTTTTGCGGTGTTGAATAAGGTGCCTAAACTGGAAAAAGAAACTTGGATAGTGATCCGAGCCCTAGTGAGGGCTCCAAGTGAAGTGCAGGGTCCGAACGGGAGACTGGAATTGTAGATGGACCCGGTCGACCGAAAATCTCAGATACTTAACAGTTGTAGTATGGGCGCGCGCAAGTAAGCATCCCTAAATCCCAGGTACATCTAATTCTGCAGTTCTGGGGAATCAAGTCTGACTTTCCTCCTGTGACGTGGGAAATTGCTTTCTGTAACCTTTCTGCAAAGTGATTTACCATAAAAAAAATAAAATAAAAAAAATAAAAAAAAGGGTATTCACAGGAATTTTGTTTTGACAGTGCCAGCTGCCCGTAGTTCTGACCACAATACCCATATGGCTATCACAAGTTGTGACATTGATCTTGCAACGCAACGAATTGTATACATCACCATCTCACCGGTGAAGTATGCTGAGAGCCATAATGCCTTGACTATATTCTCCCTAGGAACATTTTGATGAATCGCTGTTTCCATGTTTTTGGTCCATGCCCACAGGGCTTTAGATAAAGATAAGGCAATTGCTGACTTCCAGGCGTTTACCTGCCATTTGGTAAGCTCCTTTAAGTTGGGGTCTATTCATCTGTCTAAAGGATCCTCAATTGAGGCTGAATTAGCGATTGGTGAGAAGAATTTTTTTGTTATATGAACCACTGCCACGTCTACCTCTGGTGGGCCATCTGGCATTGCAGAATCTTTTTCCGACTGCGGATAAAGCTTTCCTTGGCAATTGAGAGGAAGAAACATTTTCTTATTTCCTTTCCTCTTCGACAATAAATCCGATATCATCTATCAGAGTTTCCACTATTGCGATCTGAAAGTCGCACGATTTTGCCACAATTTTGATGTGACTTGAAACAATGCCTGTGTATTCTTGAGGTCTATGGACCTCAAGTCACATCAAAGTGGGACCAAAGTAGTGCAGGGACTACAATGAAGTCCCTGTGACTTAAAATCACACAGATAAACGGTACTCATTGGAAATCATGGGGTACGGGGGGAGGGACATCTGTGGAAGATACAACCCTCTAAAAAATGATTTTCACAAACATGGGCAAAAATTTAAAATTTGCCTTTAAGATGGCCACCACGACCTCAGGCCAGACAGCGCATGCACAGACGGCAGCACTAGGACCTATGCAGCCCGCCAGATTCAGCCCGGCCCACCGAGCCGGCTCCTGGCATCTGCACAGAGTGGGCAGGAAGATGCTGAGGGACTCAGAAAATCCAGTGCGAGGTGCGCGCCGCCCACTATAGTAACCAGGAATGAAGGTGCAATATCATGAGGAGGGAGAGATGGTGGGGGAGGAAGAAAGCAAAAAAGAGAGAGGAACGCAAGGAAAGGAAAGAGAGAATGGATGACAGGAGGGAAAAATTAAAGGATAAGGCTAAGTGAAAAATAGATAAAGCTGCTTTCTCTGCTGCAGGCTTGAGCAAATGCCAGTATATAAATGCAGATAGAAGCTCTTAGTTGAGACAACTGCTGTCCCAAAAGACCCACAGAAAGGACTCCCTAACTTATCAGTGCATTTAGCTGCCCAAGAATAGGGACTGCACCTGGGAGAGGCTTGAACCCAGTTGGAAGCTGCCGATTGCAGAGGTAAGGAATGTTTGACCACCATTCACAGACCATGAGGTATGAGGGGAAAAAAAGGAGAATGCTGGGAGTGCACTAATCTTTTTCTTTTATAATATTCACTGGTCCTGAGGGAGGAGTAAAGGCACAGCTTGTCACAGGTATGCACTAGTAAAACAGAATGTCATCAGGAAAGGGAAATATGTATCTTTAGGAGTTGTTGGAAAACAGAAACATTTATAGTACAACCAGAAGGTGGCACTGTTCTATTCAGGCCTGTCTATGACGCATTTTACTGCAGCAGTGAAGAAAAAAAAAAAAAAAGAAAGGCAATGTGAAATTATGTATCCACAAATCACACAGATTTAATTGGATGACAGACTTGCCGGAAATCAGCTTCCATGGGTCAACGAAGGCAGATAATGCTGCTCGATTCCAGCTGTCATTTAAAGGACTTGCCATCTACAACCATCCTAACCTTCCTTTTGCCCAGATTTTATACAGCTCTGCCTTTGTATGCACATTTAATGATTCAGCGTCCTATTGAGTGAAACCACAAACATTTTAAAATGCTAAATAATAAAAAAAAAATCTAAATTGCCCTATAAAGAGGTATTTCTGTTATCAAAAAAGTAAAAGCAGGTACACAAATATTTAGTCCCAGTTCGCACTGGTGCAATGTGCGAAACACTGCGATTCAGTGCCAGTTCCCACATCACACCTGGATCACACACTGGTTCACACTGACATCTGTGAACTGTTGGGGGTGTTAATGTAAAGTTAATGACACCCCAGATCAGTGCAGGAATCAGATTGCATACAGTGAGGGATCGCATACAGTGAGAGGCCCTAGATGTTGACTCCTTCCCAGACAGTGACATTAGTACAGTAGTATTATTGATCACTGTATTAGTTTCATTACTAACGTCAGTTAGTGACCCTCCCAACCAGAGTCGGTTAGCACCAGATTGTTTACCACCCTATCACAGTCCCACTAAGTTGCTGATCACCGCCATCACTGTATAGCACCTATAGCTGCATTAGTTCCAATATATATACACCATAGCTTGTAAACGCTATAACTTTCACACAACCAACCGATATATATACATTGGGATTTTTTTTTTTTTTTTTTTACCAAAGACAAGTAGCAGAAGAAATGTTGGCCTAAACTTATGAAGAAATTTGATTGATTGTTTTTATTGAATAGGTTTTCAAACAGAAAGTAGAAAATATTGGGATTTTTAAGAATTTTCAATTTTTTTTGTTTATTTAATAAAAAACTCAGGGAGGTGATCAAATAGAGTCAGCAGCCAAAAGCATTAAAGTGGTTATAAACCCTTACAGTCTACTTTTTACTACAGGTATGCCTATATGACGGCTTACCTGTAGTTACCCCAGATATCTCCTAAATCTGCATGGTTTAGGAGATATCACCTGTATCAGCATGTGCCAATGTCATTGACACATGCGCACTAAAGCAACGGCTCGTTCATGCCTTTGCTTCAGCTAGCATGCCGTTTCCCGGCGGCTCCCGCATGCATGCGCGAAAGTGACGGCATTGCGGCTCCATCCAATCACAGTGCCGGAGCCTGTGATACCCGGAGGTAACTCCGGGAGCGATGTCACCAGCTGGACCAGTGTATGGGGAATGTCGCAGGGGCTTCGATCTAAGGTGAGTATTTCATAATGAGCTAGTGTGCTATGCATACCAGCTCATTATGCCTTGTCTTTCAGGTTTTTTTTTTTTTTTTTTTTTTTTTTTAGTGGAGTGGGTTTACAACCACTTTAAGGCTCTTGAAAACGCATGGTAGCCAAGCATTTTCAGAAGGTCAACGATGGCAGACTACTCAATTCTCTTATAACAGGTTTTCCTTTAACATAATTTTTCATAGATTTATATGTAAAATCCTGTAAATCCTGAAGTAACTGTATTGCTAAAGGGTCAAACAAGCAGAGACATACCTGTAAAATGAAGAGGCACTATATCTACTGTCTGCTGGCTTGTGTCACAAAATGCTGCATAATGCTGCTCCCTGGCTGCTGCAGGCATTTAACACTTCTGAGCATATGAATACCTGCTACCCCCACCGCACACAGTGGTTGGTCCTTCTGGCTAGTATGTCACAATAGGGCATACAACTGTCAAGAGGAACCACTGAATGTGACAGGGGAAACAACTGCTTCACCTGACGGGCCAAATACATGCAGCAGCTCAGTAGCAGATCTAAGGCATTTCAAGATGCATACCACTGGAAATTTAGTGCCTTTTCTTTTTACATGTGTGTCAACTTGAAAATGTTTTAATTGTATTTACAATTTCACCAAATTTTAGCTATTATGCTATAACTACAATACTCAAAGAAAAAGGCACAGTTCTGATTTGTAATGAATACTGAAGTTAAACAGCTCTCACTTGAGTGTTGAGACAGCCAGCCTTTCCTATGAGCAATAAAGTGCGGAGGGTGGGCTTCTTCATAGGTCACAGGCTTGTCACCTTTACTCACGCGCACACGTGCTGCCCAGTTCTAGGACAAGATGAAGATACATTAATAATATATACAATAGCAGTCTTTCAAATCAGTCTTTATATCACGTCTTCAGATCATAAAGCGGACCAATTCTGTAGAATCTTCTGTACCCCAAGGAGAAAGATTTTATAAAGCTGTTTTTTTTTTTTACTCCCCATAACAAATTGCATTTATTTTTAGTTAATTTGAACCTCAAGCATAACTGGCTTATATCAATCCTTTACAAATACTTAAAGTGGTTCTAAGGTCTAATGTTTTTTTTTACCATAATGCATTCTTTGCATTAAAGTGGAACTTCACCCAAAGGTGACTGAAGGCCCCCTCCTAGTTTTGACAGGTACACCCCTCCCCTGCTCATAATCTTTTGGGACAAGTTTCAGGTCCCAAAAGGCTGTGGGACCATCCAGAAAGCATGGGGCATCTCGCCCATGTGTAGTGGGAGGCCTGCTGCACAGCTACAAGGAGTGACAGCTGGCTACCCACAGTTAACATGCCAATGTTGGGGACCCAAAGGACCAGCCCGGGTGAGGAATGCCCTGGATCCTTGGACAGATGAGTGTTTATTAAAGGCCAGCAACTACTTTTTTTTGTACCCGCAGACTTAATTTTTGCAGAACTGACTAAAGGCCCCCCCAAACACTTACCCGACTCCTGTATAGATCCAGCTGTAGGTCTTTTTTTCTCCCGGTCTCACGCACCCAAGCTTGGGTTGACCCTACATGTGCGCCCCCCCAAAGCAAGCAAGTTGCTATGGTGGCGCAAGCAGAATAGCATTGCACAGTCCAGAGCACCTGCTGCCATTTTTCTGCACCCCACTTCCTATGTTTTTTTGCATAGGACATAGAAACAAGATTAAGCAACTCACTAAAAATCAAGACCTGAGCGCTTAGCAGTCTTTGATCACTTTTGATTCTATGTGTAGAGCCAGCGGTAGAGTATGTATGTTTGTTTTTTTTAGATTCCTGCACTTCTCTTTTAAATTTAAGGTATGTCATGAATGATAACCGTCAATTTGCTTTTGCCCTCAATCGAACTATCAAGCCATAAAATGGCCGGTGTCATAACTGACCACATGTGTAGCACCATGGCAACTGCAGATCAAACAGAGGCCAAGATGGCAGCAGCTCCCTGGCTGTAATGTATTGGAGGGTTTTTTTCCGCTTTAATTTAAGTTTGTGAATTGAGCCTATAATGTCTCTGGAGGATTCCAAAATGAAAACAGAATACTACAACGGGCAACTTACCTTTAGACATATGGAGGTTGTCTGAATGGCACGAATTTGACAAAATCTGGGAAGAATAAAATCTAGTCCTTTAGGTAAAACCTAAAACCAAAAAAAATGTTTACATGCATTAAAAGGGGATTAATTCCAGAGATAAAACAATAATTCTCCCACTCTACAAGACTCTGGTTCGGCTGCACCTGGAGCATGCCGTCCAGTTCTGGGCACCAGTCCTCAGGAAGGATGTACTGGAAATGGAGACAGTACAGAGAAGGGCAACAAAGCTAATAAAGGGATTGGAGGATAATAGTTATGATGAAAGATTAGGATTACTGAATTCTAGAGAGGAGATGCTTGAGATTGGATATGATTTCAATGTACAAATACTGTACATTGAAATGTACGATATTTGTACATTGAAATCATATCCCCCACAATAGGGAATTGCAAAAGTGAATTCAAGACATGTGGCCATACATTAAAATTAGAAAAGAAGCGGTTTAACCTTAAACTGCGTAGAGGGTTCTTTATGGTAAAAGCGGTAAGGAAGTGGAATTCTCTTCCACAGGTGGTGGTTTCAGTATCGATAATTTAAAAAAACTATTAGATAAGCACCCGAACGACCACAACATACAGGGATATACAATGTAATACTGACATATAATCACATACATAGGTTGGACTTGATGGAAATAAAAATACCAGTAATCTAAATGATAAAAAAAAAATAAAAAAATTCAAAGCGCCCGCCCCCTTGTACACAGAAGTGATTGCATGCGCAAGTTGCGCCTGCATGTGTGAACAGCATTCACACCACATGTGAGGTATCATCGCAAATGTTAGAGCGAGAGCAACAAATCATAACAGGTAACCTGTAAAACATTTTATAAATTGTCGCCTATGGAGATTTTTAAGTTCCACAAGTCTGCACAATTTTAAAGCATGACATGTTAGGCATCAATTTACTTGGCATATCATCTTTTATATTTTACCCCAAATTTTTTTTTTTTTTTATTGAAAAGTTAATATTGTTTTTTTTTTTTTGCATTAACATTCAAAGTATTTTCTCTAAAACAAATTGCGTTTGAAAAATGGCCGCGCAAATATCATGTGACATAAAAAATTGTAACACCCACAATTCCATTTTATTCTATAGGGTCTCTGCTAAATATATATATTAGGGGTGCACCGAATGGAATTAATCTTGGTGCCGAAAACCGATACCAAAAATTACATTTTTTTTAAATACACGCCCCTAAATATATATATTTTTATATACAATAACAATATACAATTGTATTATATTCGACTTTTTAATTAATATCATCAATTTAAATTAATATGAATTTATTGTTGGCCATTATTGGCACTTTTAGGGCAAGAAAAACTCAAGAAAAATGCAGTCTGTAGTCTCTAACCATCTCTTTGTATCATGTCCTCCATCTCTAACCATCTGATACAGGAGATGGTCAGAGACTGCACACATAGTACAGGAGATGGTCATAGATTGGTCCCCAGTCTCTGATCAATGCAGCCTGCCAGTGCCTGTCATATGCAGCAAGCCAGTGCCTGGATCAGATCGACGATCTCCATGTGTCACGGAGCTGTGAATTGAATTGCCCAGGCACTAAGGGTGGGCCCTGCCATTTTTTTGGGCCGCTGAAATTTTGGTGCATCCTAATATATATATATATATATATATATATATATATATATATATATATATACAGTGCTCGACAAAACCCGGTCGCCAGGTCGCATTGGCGACTAGAATCAGCGACCTTGCGCCTGGGGCAGCATAGCTGGGGGTATCCCGTCTCGTTTTTTTTATATTGTGAAAGATAATGTTACGCCGAGTAAATCGATACCCAACATGTCACGCTTCAAAATTTCGCCCGCTCATGGAATGGCGACAAACTTTTACCCTTTAAAATCTCCATAGGCAACGTTTAAAAAATTCTTCAGGTTGCACGTTTTGAGTTACAGAGGAGGTCTGGGGCTAGAATTATTGCTCTTACTCTACCGATCGCAGCGATACCTCACATGTGTGGTTTGAACACCGCTTTCATATATGCGTTCGCTTCTGCACGCAAGCTTGGCAAGACAGGGCGCATTTAAAACAATTTTTTTTTCTTATTTTAACTTTTATTTTTTTCACTGTTCTTTTAAAAAAAAAAAAATGTGTGTCACTTTTATTCCTATTACAAGGAATGTAAAAATCCCTTGTAATAGAAAAAAGCATGACAGGTCCTCTTTTATATATGAGATCTGGGGTCAGAGAGACCTCACATCTCATATTTACACTAAAATGCAATTTAAAAATGTCCCTCTAAGAGCTATGGGCAATGACTTGGAGACGGGTGGGGGGCTGGGGGCTATCTTCCCCTCACTCGTCTCCATGTCAGGCCAGGGACAGGTCTAGATCGCCGTCACGGACCTGGCTCCTAACTTTTTTAGCTGGCTCCTAGATTCCAAGCAAATTTGTCAACCCCTGCATATATATATATATATATATATATATATATATATATATATAAATAAAATGTTTGGGGGCTCTGTTGATTTTTACATGTAGGAGAGAAATGTGAGAATTCGCCTCTTGCACACGATACTCCTGTTTGAGCATCTACTTTTTTCGTATGTATGTGCACATATTTTGGCACATATGCGTTTGACCAAACAAATTCTTGCATTCTTGTTCTGCAGTATGTAAATGTGCATTTGCGTACGAGGCATACATTACTGACCTAAAATGCAGATTTGTTTCTAATGAAGAATGCACGGCACTTGTTTACACGCCTGTGTGCATAGGCACATTACAATTAACCACTTTCTGACCAGCCGCCATTAGACTGCTGCCGGTCGGTTCGCGAATCACTGTAGCTATACGTTGGTTCATTTTACAGCCATAGCAGGCGCATGCGCTTGCGTCTGCTGCACTGCAGGGGGAGCCGATGTCCGCCAGCCATCCGCGATCGCTCCACAGAGAGCCAGAATGGGAACCTATCAGTGTAAACAAACAGAACCCCATTCTGTCAGGGGAGTAGAGAGAGATCTTATAAACACCTCCCTAGGGAACAACCCCTTCCCCGTCAGTGACATTTATTCAGTAATCAGTGGGATTTTTTTTTTTTTTTTTAGCATTGTTCGCTGTATAAACATCAATGGTCTCAAAATAGCGTGTGTGTATATATATGTCACAAATCTATTCCCTATTTTGTAGACGCTATATCTTTTGCGCAATCCAACCAATACACACTTATTGCAATTTTTTTTACCAAAAATATGTAGAATGCATATTGGCCTAAACTAATGAAACATTTTTTTTTTTTTTTTTTTTGGATACCTATTATAGCAAAATGTAAAAAATATTGTTTTTTTTTTTTTTTTTTCAAAATTGTTGGTCTATTTTTGTTTATAGCACAAAAAAATAAAAATCGAAGAAATTATCAAATACCACCAAAAGAAAGCTCTATTTGTGGGGAATTTTTTTTTTGTTTGTGTACAGCGTCGCACGACCGCATAACTGTCAGTTAAAGTGACGCAGTGCCACATTGCAAAAAATGGCCCAGTCATTAAGGGGGGAAATCTGGTCCTTAAGTGGTTAATGGGCTGTGTAAAAGATGTACGGAGCATTTTCAAGCTGCAGCGTGCAAGAGGACTTAGGATATTTGTCTACCTGCCGCCATGACTGGAAATCTCTTAGCACGTTGCGCTATCCCACCTCAATCTAAAAGCCTACTGCGACAGTGAATAATAGGCGAAAAAAAAACCCCGCACAGGCTACAAAGTCTTTACCTGTGATAGACACACAGCACTTCTGATGGACGCCGCCATCTTCCAGCGTACCAACGTGTCCCGGTCAGCGACATCGTACGTGTGACCTTGTAGTAGAGGAAGCGAGGAATGGCAGCGACATCTGCAGGTCGGATGAACGAACTACAACCAAGCAGGTTCTCGGATCGTCTGGTGTGGCGCAGGCGCAGAAGGAAGAGATTGCAGGGCGCCAAAATGATCTCCCGAAATGCTGAAATGTGTTTCTTATCGGAATAAGAGTTATAATTGTAAGATATACACGGAGGATAGGATAGTGTTGTCTGTGTTTTTACTTCATGTGTGAATGGTGTCATTGCAGTCAGTGGTAGCTGTGAGAGGAAAGGCCTGTGCTCAGTGCTGTGAGAGGAAAGGCCTGTGCTCAGTGCTGTGAGAGGAAAGGCCTGTGCTCAGTGCTGTGAGGGGAAAGGCCTGTGCTCAGTGCTGTGAGGGGAAAGGCCTGTGCTCAGTGCTGTGAGGGGAAAGGCCTGTGCTCAGTGCTGTGAGGGGAAAGGCCTGTCCGTCCTCCTCAGTGCTGTGAGGGGAAAAGCCTGTCCCGTCCTCCCTCAGTCCTGTGAGGGGAAAGGCCTGTCCCGTCCTCCCTCAGTCCTGTGAGGGGAAAGGCCTGTCCCGTCCTCCCTCAGTCCTGTGAGGGGAAAGGCCTGTCCCGTCCTCCCTCAGTGCTGTGAGGGGAAAGGCCTGTCCCGTCCTCCCTCAGTGCTGTGAGGGGAAAGGCCTGTCCCGTCCTCCCTCAGTGCTGTGAGGGGAAAGGCCTGTCCCGTCCTCCCTCAGTGCTGTGAGGGGAAAGGCCTGTCCTGTCCTCGGTGCTGTGACACCACTTGTAGGGCTCTAGGGTGAAATAACTGCCATAGAAGTGTCAATACTTTTTTAATTAATTTCTCATTTTGTATAGAAATTGGGAAGTTTTAGAAGTCATAGGTGTCAGTGCCCTCTATTTAGTGAGGTTCTCTTTATGTGACCATTGCCCAAGCTTACGAAACCATCACCCACTCCCTCACATAGAGGAAGATTACTCTTTATAATCAAATTGAAGACTGAACAACTTTTTTTTTTTTTTTTTTATTCTGGATAGTAGGCCATACACTATTATTTGATTTTTGAACACACGTTCGTAGGATAAATTCTGAGTACATTCGATGACGAATGCCGTTTAGATGCACTTCAAAACTTCCATAGATTTCAACATTCAATCTTACAATGAAATTACGTTACCAAACGAAAACCGTGCTCAGCCCTGGTTCACATTGATGCGATTTGACATGTCAAATCACATGCCATATCGGCAGTTATTGCCCACAATGGAACCATCTGAAATGGTGTGACTCTGCACCAATTCCCAAAAGTAGTTTCTGTACTACTTTTGCCAATTTTCAATAGACATCTGTGCAAGAAACTTGTGTGTGTCCAATCACAGCTGATCACCTTGTGAACACAAGCTGGTTATCGGCATTCCTTTCCTCACACTGACAGCATGAGGAGAGGAGAGACGATTACTGGCTTGTGTGAAAGGGAGATCTACACTGATTATCAGCGCAGTCCCAACAGTGCTGCCAATCAGTGCCATCTCATTGGTTTAGCCTATCAGTGTCACCTCATCAGTGGCTTCTTATCCGTGCCACTCATCAGTTCAGCCTATCAGTGCCGCCTCATCAGTGCAGCCAATCAAGGCCTTCTTTTCAGTGTCACTCATCAGCGCACATCAATGAAGGAGAAAAATTACCCGTTTGCAAAATTGTATAACTATGAAAAAACTTTTCTTTTTCTAAATTCTCAGTCTTTTTTTTTCATTTATTTAGCAAAAAGTAGAAACCCATTGGTGACTAAATAACACCAAAAGAAAGCTCTATTTGTGTGAAAAAAAATGATAAAAATTTCATATGTGTACAGTGTTGCATGACCGCACAGTTGTCATTCAAAGTGCAACAGTGCTGAAAATTGGCCTGGGCAGGAAGGGGGTAAAAGTGCCCAGTAGGAAAATACCGGTAGTTAATTACCACTGTTTTTTTTTGCTCTATAAGCCCAAAAGTTTCTGAAAATTTTTTATTTTTTTTTCTGTTATAAAATTTTGCAAACAAATAATCTTTCTTCATAAATTTATGTCAACATGTATTCTGCTGCATTTCTTTGGTAAAATATCCCAAATCGATGTAATTTATGTAGTCTGTGTGAAAGTTATAGAGCAGGGTTGCCCAACCAGTAGCCTGCGACCCCCTGCTCTGGGATAGTGGGTTGGCAAGCCTAGATTGCATGTTGCCGGCTCACCATCCCAGAGCATCAGTGTTGTGGATGGAGCTGGTACTGGAGGAAGCAAGTGGCTGTGGAGGGAGCAGGGGCCACATAAGCTGACACTTCCTTTATAGCAGGGCTCGACAAAACCCAGGCGCCAGGTCGCATTTGCGACTTGAATTAGCGACCTGGCGCCTGGGGCAGCACAGCTGGGGGTATCTTGTCTCCGTGGACCCCCCCGGCGTGACTACGTCGGGCCGCGCCGCCGGCGGCCGGTAATTGAGCCCCTGGCTTTGAGGCCTTCTGTGATCCTATGGTTCCTTCTGGAATCTGGCGTCCTCTTGTGGTGGCCGTTGGAATTACAACCAGCAATGCTAATGGAGCTATCTCCTTCCATTTACTTAGAACCCCATAACAATATATATATATATATATAAACAAATACATTTTTTTTATTTTTTTATTCTAACACCCTAGAGAGTAAAATGGTGGTCGGACACAGCGGACTTACAAGTGCACTTTTTTTTGGGGGGAAAAATAATTTATTTAATTTAAAAAAATAAGACAACAGTAAAGTTAGCCCAATTTTTTTTATATTGTGAAAGATAATGTTACGCCGAGTAAATCGATACCCAACATGTCATGCTTCAAAATTGCGCCCGCTCATAGAATGGCGACAAACATTTACCCTTTAAAATCTCCATAGGCGACGTTTAAAAAATTCTACAGGTTGCACGTTTTGAGTTACAGAGAAGGTCTAGGGCTAGAATTATTGCTCTTACTCTACTGATCGCAGCGATACCTCACATGTGTGGTTTGAACATCGCTTTCATATATGCGTTCGCTTCTGCACGCAAGCTTGGCGGGACAGGGCGCATTTAAAAAAAAATTTTTTTTTCTTATTTTAACTTTTATTTTTTTCACTGTTCTTTTAAAAAAAAAAATGTGTGTCACTTTTATTCCTATTACAAGGAATGTAAAAATCCCTTGTAATAGAAAAAAGCATGACAGGTCCTCTTATATATGAGATCTGGGGTCAGAGAGACCTCACATCTCATATTTACACTAAAATGCAATTAAAAAAAAAATCGTCATTTGAAAAAAATAAAACAAATAAAATGTCTCTCTAAGAGCTATGGGCAATGACTTGGAGACAGGTGGGGGGCTGGGGGCGCTATCTTCCCCTCACTCGTCTCCATGTCAGGTCAGGGACAGGTCCAGATCGCCGTCACGGACCTGGCTCCTAACTTTTTTAGCTGGCTCCTAGATTCCAAGCAAATTTGTCAACCCCTGCTTTATAGCGCCAGTTCCTGTCCTAGGCGGAGTGCATTTGGTATTACTCCGCTTCGGACAGGTATTAAACAGCCAGCGATGCCCACGGAAAGAGGGCAGTTCATGAAAATAAAAGTTTTAGCATTGGGCATGTTTATTACATGAGCTTTGTAATGGGCATAGCTTTTCAATGGTTTTTAGGCTGCTTTTGCACTGATCTGCACCTGCAGATTACCTGCACTGACGGTTCGTTTACACCCGCCTAGCTCCAATCCAATCCACAAAAAAAAAATGGAAGGTGATCCGTCCTCCTCCGTCCGGGCGGATCGGAGGACCCTTAGAGCAGAGCGGGCTGTGTCCACGTCTGCTCTGCATATGCGAAGTGGACACAAACCTGTCATCTGCCTGCTCTGCTCAGCAGGGGATCAGTGGGCAGCGCATTCCACCACATGAAAAAGGGGCCATGTAGGGGGCTCAGGACAGTAAGGGCTTGTTTACATTAACCGCTAGCTGCCCACCGGCTGTCACGGGAGGGCGTCATATCACGTCCCTCCATTTAAACAGGGAATGCGCACGATTGTGCGCCTGCATCCCTGTTCCTTCGGTGGCGGTGTGTCACGGACACACCGCTCGCCACCAAGAGGGGTGAATGGCTGTTTACCACGTGATTGGCCGTGATGAAGTCACGGGCGATCACAGGTGGTACCGTCCCACTTTGCAGGGCGCATGTGAGCAAGCGCATGCACGTGGGTGTCGGCGTGTTCCAGGGAACACTGCTCGTCACCGACGCTGGTAAACAGCGACTGTTTACAACGTGATCGGCTGTGATCCTTTCACAGCCGATCACTAAATGTCAACAAACCGCGGTAACGAGATGTTACTGGGTTCTCCTCCTCACATACTGATCATGTGTGAGGAGGAGATTGCGGTAACATCTTGTTGCCTACAGTGTACACCAATCACGCTGATTGCACCCCCCCCAATAAAGAGGACCTGTCACCACCCATCAAAGTACCTGTCACAGTCCATCATAGTACCCGAGTACCTGTCACAGTCCATCATAGTACCCGAGTACCTGTCACAGTCCATCAGAGTACCCAAATACCAGTCACCAGACCATCAGAGTACCTATCTATAGCCCATCACATACCCGAGTACCTGTCACCAGGCTGTCAGAGTACCCGAGTACCTGTCACCAGGCCATCAGAGTACCTGTCACCAGCCCATCAGAGTGCCCGAGTACCTGTCACAGTCCATCATAGTACCTGAGTACCTGTCACAGTCCATCATAATACCCAAGTACCTGTCAGCAGCCCATCAGAGTACCCGAGTACCTGTCCGCAGCCCATCAGAGTACCCGAGTACCTGTCCGCAGCCCATCAGAGTAACCGAGTACCTGTCACCAGCCGATTAGAGTACCCGAGTACCTGTCCGCAGCCCATCAGAGTAACCGAGTACCTGTCACCAGCCAATCAGAGTAACCAAGTACATGTCACCAGCCCATCAGAGTACCCGAGTACCTGTCTGCAGCTCATCAAGTTACCCGAGGACCTGTCTCCAGCCCATCAGAGCACCTATCTGTTAGCCCATGCCTCATAGAATATACATTGGGGTGTTTGCTTTCCAAAATGGGGTAATTTTGTGGATAATTCTACTGGGCTGGTACTCAAGGACCTTCAAAAGTGTAATAGGTAGTAATGAAATGAGATGTGTAATTTATGCTCTTAGAACGCCTAAAGGTACTACTTCAATGTTGGGCCTCTGTATGTGGCCAGGCTGTGTAAAGTCTAACACGTGGTATTGCCATACTCGGGAGGAGTAGCAGAATGGATTTTGGAGTGTAATTTTTGCTACATTACATGCTATGTGTTAAAAATATCTTATAAATTGACAACTTTGTGTAAAAAAAAAAAAAAATGCGGTTTCATTTTTTTTTCCACATTTACCAAAAACTTCTGGAAAAAAATGAAACATTCAAAAGAATCATTATGCCTCATAGAATATACGTTGGGGTGTTTGCTTTCCAAAATGGGGTCATTTTGTGGGCATTTCCATTGTCCTGGTGCTCCAGGGCTTTCAAAAGTGTAATAGGTAGTTGAGAAATGAGCTGTGTTGTGTATGCTCGTAGAACGTCTGAAGGTGCTACTTCAATGTTGTGCCTCTGTATGTGGCCAGGCTGTGTAAAAGTCTCACACGTGTGATATCGACATACTTCTGTAGCAGAATGTATTTTGGGGTGTAATTTGTTGTATGCATATGCTGTATGTGAGAAATAACCTGATAATATGACAATTTTGTAAAAAAATAAATAAAAAAAATCTTCATTTTGCAAAGGATTGTGGGAAAAAATTACAACTTAAAAAACTCACCATGCTACTTACTTAATACCTTGGAATGTCTACTTTCTAAAAAGGGGTAATTTGGGGGGTATTATTACTTTCCTGACTTGTTAGTGTGTCAAGAAATGAGGTACACCTGATGTACTGAAGGCCTGATCAGATGTGATCAATTTTCAGCGATTGGCACCATAGTTTGTATACTCTCTAACTTTCAAAAAAACAAATAACATACACTAATGTGGGTTATTTTTACAAAGATATGTAGCAGTATAAATTTTGGCCAAAATGTATGAAGAAAAATTACTAATTAGCAAAATTTTATGACAGAAACAAAGAAAAAAGCATTTTATTCACAAAATGTATTTTTTTATTTATAGCACAAAAAATAAAAAAAAACACTAGTGTTAAAATAGCACTAAAAGAAAGCTCTATTTGTGTAAAAAAAGGACGAAAGTTTCATATGGGTATAGTGTTGCATGACTGAGTAATTGTCATTAAAACTGTGAGAGCGCTGAAAGCTAAAAATTGGTCTGGTGGTTAAAAAATTGAGGTGGTTAAATTGTGGCCCACGACCAGTTACCAAGTCACTTAAGTGGCCCTCGCTCTTTAAAAGGTTGAGCACCCTTGTTATAGAATCTACAAACTATGGTGTATATATTTGAAAATATATTATTCCTGATGTACTGACAACCAATCTAATTTCTTGAGGCCCTAAAATGCCAGAACAGTACAATTAACCCTATTTCAGAAAGTAGACGGCCAAGAGTATTCAGTAAGGCTCCATTCACCGCTGAGCGTAGCGCAGGGACAGCTGATGTAGCTGTTTTTTTTCCAGTTTTTTGGTGGAGTGTTTTTGGAATGGCATCATTCATTTGAATGGGCCTCCCTCCGCTCCAAAGCAGCTTATGTACCAAATTTGACACAGAGCCAGGCGCATTTGGCATTGTGATTTATGCCACGATTGTAGAACGTTTTGTTGCTCGACAATCTTGGCAAAGTCGCACCGCGTTTGGGGTGCCATTAAGAAATATTAGTATCGTGAACACATACTGCGTTTTGCCACAATTCTGGAATCGTAGACAGAGTTGCGGCGATTCTGCCTGCAACTCAAATCGCCTAGGTCTGAGCGAAACCTAAGAGGCATGGCAAGTGTTTTGAAGTTGTAAGTTTTTGTCACAATTTTTTGGAAAATTAAGAAATTAAATATTTGTTTATTTTCCCACAATTTGACATATGATGGTGTGGCAGTGATTAGAGATACTGACTGGTGACAATATGTACAAAAAAAAACTGATGAAAAAAAACTTCCCACATTTTATTTAATTGAATTATATAAATATTTTAAAATTCAATTTGGATAAAGTTTTTAGATAAAGTTTTTTTACGTACTGTCATCAGAATAGTTCATTGTCACCATAGTAAGGCTGGCCATAGATGGTTCAAATCTCAGCCTCTTCAGCAGGAATCAGCCGAGATTCGAACCATGTGTGGGCCCATCTATACTGCATGACCAGTGTCCAGCAATGCAACCTCCCTATTGACTATCATTGCAGCCTGACCAGTGCTCATCTATGCAGCCTGACCAGTGCTCATCTATGCAGCCTGACCAGTGCTCATCTATGCAGCCTGACCAGTGCTCATCTATGCAGCCATACCAGTGACCATCAATGCAGCCTCACCAGTGCCTAGCAATGCAGCCTCACCAGTGCCTAGCAATGCAGCCTCACCAGTGCCTAGCAATGCAGCCTCACCAGTGCCTAGCAATGCAGCCTCACCAGTGCCCAGCAATGCAGCCTGACCAGTGCTCATCTATGTAGCCATACCGATGCCCATCTATGCAGCCATACCAGTCCCCACCTATGCAGCCTCACCAGTGCTCAGCAATGCAGCCTGACCAGTGCCCATTCCAATGTAGCCTCCCTAGTGCACAGCAATGAAGCCTCACCAGTGCCCAGCTATGCAGCCTCACCAGTGCCCAACAATGCAGCCCGACCAGTGCCAATTCCAATGCAACCTCACCTGTACCCATCAAATGCAGCCTGAATGGTGCCCATCCAATGCAGCCTCACCTGTGCCTATCAATGCAGCCTCACCGGTGCCTAGCAATGCATCCTGACCAGTGCTCAGTGATGCAGCCTCACCAGTGCCCATGTATGCAGCCTCACTAGTGCCCATGTATGCAGCCTTAACAGTGCCTATCAATGCAGCCTCACCGGTGCCCAGCAATGCAGCCTGACTAGTGCCTAGCGATGCAGCCTCACCAGTGCCCAGCAATTCAGCCTCACCAGTGCCCAGCAATGCAGCCTGACCAGTGCCCAGCAATGCAGCCTGACCAGTGCTCATCTATGCAGCCATGCCAATGCCCATCTATGCAGCAATACCAGTGCCTACCTATGCAGCCTCACCAGTGTCCAGCAATGCAGCCCGAACAGTGCCCATTCCAATGCAGCCTCACCAGTGCCCAGCAATGTAGCCTGACCAGTGCCCATTCCAATGCAGCCTCCCTAGTGCCCAGCAATGCAGCCTCACCAGTGCCCATCAATGCAGCCTCATCTGTACTCATCAAGTGCAGCCTGACTGGTGCCCATCCAATGCAGCCTTACCAGTGTCCAACAATGCAGCCTGACCAGTGCCCAGCAATGCAGCCTCACCGGTGCCCATCTAATATTACCTCACCAGTGCAGCAGAGAAGAGGAGAGCCGACTGGATCATCACACAGGCCGGTGTCACCTGCTGTGTTAGCTTTAGTTTGAATCGCCGGGCACCCGCTGGGACATAAGTCCTGCCTCCTGGATTGGCTCCTACCTGTGATAGACAGCACATGTCCTGGCATTGGACAAGTGTGCTATCACAGAAGCCAAATCAGGAGACAAGACTTTGTGTGACGATGGGCACCCGGCAATTCAAATTAAAGCAGGCACAGCATGCAACGCCAGCCTGACACCCCCCAGTGTGTGGCACCTGGGGTGGACCGACCCCCCTGTTGGTATGCCTCTGGCTTCAATGCCCCCCTTCTGCCTGCGCCTAGCTCTGCCCCTGCAATCTGGGGATAGACTGGCTCAGGGGACAGTGTGCTCAGTCCAGGGACTGTCCCCAGAAACCGGGGACGTCTGGTCGCCCTATCCTAAACTCAAGTTTAGAAGCTGCTAGTGTACATGAAGCTTAACAGGGACACAGCAATATAAATGTGAAGGGGGTTCTAATTTCTCTCCACTCAATCCAAAAAAAAAAAGTTTTGCCCTTAGTTATACTTTAGGCCCAAAGTCAAGGGTTCATTCACACAGCTACCGGAAGCCATACAGCATACAAATAAGTGATATTTCAGATGTTTTGCGTACAGTCAAGAGTCATACCTCCCAACTTTCTGAGATGGGAATGAGGGACACCTATAAGCAAAAGTATGTAGGCAAAGGACACACCCACTGCCACGCCCCCTTAAAGTGGAATTGTACAAAAAAAATCATTGGTTAAACCAGTGTTTCTCAAATCCAGTCCTCAGGCCCCCCCAACAGGTCATGTTTTCAGGTTTTCCATTATTTTTCACAGGTGATTTGATCAGTTTCACTGCCTTAGCAATTACCACAGCCGTTTCATCTGAGGGAAATCCTGAAAACATGACCTGTTGGGGGGGCCTGAGGACTGGATTTGAGAAACACTGGGTTAAACTCACAAGTGCTTTTTTTGTACCACTACTATACCTTTATACTGGCTTTTGGAATTTACAAATGCAGCTATAATGAATTTGGATAAAAGGTTTAGCACTGGCAAACACTTTTTGAAAGACAAAAAGTAAATTTTATATAAAACTATAACGATAAGATCAAAATGAGGAGGAAAGAGGGACATTGTTCCAAATGAGCGACAGTCCCGGGAAATCAGTGACAGTTTGGAGCTACGCAGAGTGTTTAAATCTGTACAGGGAATTATGAGTAGCTCTGGGTACAGACATTTTGTGTCCAAGGCTTCTCTGCTGATCCATCACTTTACGGATGTAAATATTGATTTGTAAAGCTGAATGCACACATCTGTGCAGAAATCTCACTGTGGCCAACTGCGGCTGTGTTAATGAGGCCTAAAGGCAAAGCCTACTTTTTGCAAAAATGTACCTATATTAATAAACAAAAACACTTTGCATTTATTATATTTTTTACTGAAGCCTGCAGAACAATGCAAAGCTCCAACTCCTGCAGGATTTTCCCTCAGCCCGAGGTCTGTACAGAGCTATAGATTTTTGTTTATGGGCCTGGAGGAAGTAAACAATGATATAAATGATGGTGATATCACTGCACTTGTGCTCCATTGAGATCAAGAGTCCCTTCACTATAGTTGCATGTGTCAGATTTGTAGTCTTCCCATTCTTTCAACAACTGCGGACGAGCACCCCACAATGTAGGCAAGTGGGAAGCTTCAGAATGTGATCATGTTACACCCTAAATATCAGTGACATAAAACAATGTCGCAAGGGTTGACTATGCTTTTAACAATGTTCTTTTATACAGACAAAGGAACAGCTGCTATTTCTATCACACTTTTATTTCATAATAGGATTTTTGGGGGACGTTTGTACCTCACTTTACTTGTCTCTGTGATGCCTGTACTAAAAATAGGGGAAGCAGTTGTCACTGGGACAGAAAGACAAAGCAATAAAAATTTCTGTGGGGAGTCTGGTGTAGCTTCACTGACCTCGGCTTGGCTTATTCCTCAAGTATTCTAAACACACAGTTGCTCTGCTGATATTAGCCCACGTCCTGGTTTTGGATGTGGGCTCACCCTATAACTTGCATGTAAACGACCCCATTTTAATGGTCTGTGTGCATCTCTTTAATGGCTTTCCATTAGGGTATGATGGCTTTCACACTGCGTCAGCGGTAAAACGCCGCTATTTTTACCCGCGTTTTACCCTCGGATTTGCGGCACATTTCGGCTGCTAGCGGGGAGCTCCCCCCCGCTAGCAGCCGAGAAAGGGTTAAAACCGCCTGCAATACGCTGCAATAGCGTAGTTTTGCCGGCAGTATTGCAGCGCTGCCCCATTGATTTCAATGGGGAGCAGCAGTGGAAGAGCTGAGTTAAAACACCGCTCCTAAACCGCTCCAAAGAAGCTGCTGGCAGGACTTTTCCAAATGTCCTTCCAGCACACCGCTCCTCGGGCTTTCACACTGGAGACAATGGTGCAGCAGTTTGAGGGTGGATTGCAGGCGCTATTTCTAACGCTATAGCACCTGCAAGACGCCCTCGGTGTGAAAGGGGTCTATGTCTGAATAGCCATCTGTATCACAGTAGGTCAGAGTATAATGGGCAAGGCTGCTCTGTCAGTTGGAACATGGTACAAAGTAGATTGGAGAGGATTCCAGTTTACATTATAACTACAGGTATGAACATTGGCCAAGTTACTGGACTATATATGGAACCTCCACTTCTGTCCAAATTGAGTTTAACTCCTTCCCACCTGAAATCTGTATATTAACGCTGAACTGTGGGTAAAACACTTTTATTTACCTGATCTTCTAATCCCGAAGGCTTCCTCTGTGCTGCTGTACTGGTCACTGCAGCCCCTGTACTCTGGCAGTCTAAGGTCCTTTGATGTCATCAAGAGTGATTCACAGATTTCTGGATAAAAATAAAAAAGTTGTTCAGGGAACATAGCCCTGCATTGAATATGATAATGCCAAGGGACAGTCCACTGCCCGAGCGTAGTGGAGGCCCGTAATGCTGGCCATACACGGTTAGAAAATTGTTTGAAAGATCGTTTGATACGCTGGATCATTCAACTTTTGAAACGTGGGCAAATTTTGATTCTCTAAATGCAAATTTTATGCAAAAAAAACAAACCAACATGTCAAATTTTTTGTGCCGTAAAGAACGCTTTTTGAAACGTCAGTAGTGGAATTGATCGAAAACAGAACAAATCTACAATGCATGTGCATGTTAAAATTTAACCCCAGGTCGTGTAATTGATCCATGAAAAATCTGCAATGTTGTTATCGATCGATAAAATGTCAATAATTGGGCAAGATCTATTGATACAATGATGGCGTTTTCACATGCACATTTGACAGATTTTTTAAATCCCGAACATTTTTGAAAAACGATTTTCTATACATTTATGGTCAACATAAGAGTTCTTTTCCAATCCCATAGAGCAGGGGTCTCCAAATTTTCTAAACAAAGGGCCAGCTTACTGTCCTTCAGACTTTAGGGGGGCCGGACTAGGGCCATTGGGAGTAGAAAATGTCCAGGTGTCCAGTGGGTTTAAACCAGGGTTCGACAAACCCCAGGCACCAGGTCGCCAATGCGACCAGAAATCGCGACCTGGCGCCTAAGCTGCCACCAGCCGACTCACTATCGATGCCCCAGACGTGCAGCAGCATTAACACTGACTGTCCTCCTCCCTCCTTCACACTCTGCAGCACCGCGCTGTGTGTGAAACTGACACTCAATGGAGAGAGGAGGATCTGTCAGCCTGATGTCGGGGTGGGCGGGACCCGGCCGGGGTGGGGGCGGGACCAAGCAAGCTATCAAACACCAGCCAATGGGATCTGGGCGGGCCGCTACGTGTATGTGGCCCGCCCCTTTTCTTAAGCAGCCCAATCGTTGGCTGGTGTTTGATAGCTGCTGAGTCCCGCCCACCCCGGCCAGGTCCCGCCCACCCCGACATCAGGCTGAAATCTGACATATCCACCTCTCTGTTACTTGTCAGTTTCACACCCCGGCAGGGTCCCGCCAGCTCCTCTGTTACATTTCAGTAACAGAGTGATCCGTGTGAAACCTGCCAGTGCCAATCAGTGCCACCTGCCACCAATCAGTGCCAACCAGTGCCACCTCCAATCAATACCACCTGCAACCAACCAGTGCCACCTGCCAGCGCCAAACAGTGCCAGCGCCAACCAGTGCCACCTGCCAGCGCCAACCAGTGCCACCGCCAATCAATACCACCTGCCACCACCAACCAGTGCCACCTGCCACCAACCAGTGCCACCTGCCACCAACCAGTGCCACCGCCAATTAGTGCCACCTGCCACCGCCAATCAGTGCCACCTGCCACCGCCAATGAGTGCCACCACCAATCATTGCCACCTGCCAGCAGCAACCAGTGCCATCTGCCACCGCCAATCAGTGCCACCTGCCACCACAAATCAGTGCCACCTGCTAGTGCCAACCAGTGCCACCGCCAATCAATACCACCTGCAACCACCACCCAGTGCCACCTGCCACCACCCAGTGCCAGTGCCAATCAGTGCCACCTGTCAGTGCCACCTGCCAGTGCTGAGTGCCACCGCCAATCAGTGCCACCGCCAACCAGTGCCACCTACCAGTGCCACCTGCCACCACCTACCAATGCCACCACCAACCAGTGCCACCTGCCACCGCCAATCAGTGCCACCGCCAATCAGTGCCACCTGCCAACACCAACCAGTGCCACCGCCAATCAGTGCCATCTGCCAGTGACAACTAGTGCCATCGCCAACCAGGGCCACCTGCCATCACCAACCAGGGCCACCTGCCAGTGCCAATAGTGCCACCTGCCAGTTCCAAACCAGTGTCACCTGCCAGTTCCAAACCAGTGTCACCTGCCAGTTCCAAACCAGTGTCACCTGCCAATGCCAACTAGTGTCACCTGTCGGTGCCATCTGGCAGTTCCACGTGCCTTCCAGTGGCAACCAGTGCCACCTGCCAGTGCCAGCCAGTTCCATCTGTTGCCAGCCTTACTCTTTCTGGTCAGCCCATACCCCTGATGTAACAGCGTTTCAATGGAGTTATTGACTGGGTGCTCCATTGTGAGTTAGGGATAGGGGGTGAAAATGAGTGGCCTTACCCCGGGAGCTGAAAAAAAAACTGGCTCCTAACTTTTTTAACTGGCTCCTAAATGCAAAGCAAATTTGTCAATCCCTAGTTTAAACAATACCATATCTTTGGTGTCAGTGGGAAGATTAGTGCTCCATTGTTGGTGTCAGCAACAAGAATGATTCCCCATTGTTGGTGTCAGTGGATGCAATAATGCCCCAAGAGCGGATAAAGGCAAGCAAAGGGCAGCATCTGGCCCCAGTTTGGAGACCCCTGTCATAGAGGAAGGAGCAGTTAACCCTTGCAGTGCCAGTGCAGCCAGGGAGGACTTTTTGTTTTCTTGGACCTGGACTTTTAACGATCTTTGGCATGTTCATCCACGCTGATGTATCCTGATATACATTATCCGCTTTCAAACTAAACTTCATGTGGCTGCTGGTACTCAGTTTTGGCTGTCAGTGACAGCTGGGGTGCCCACCGATGATTGGAAAACAAACAACAGAGTGGTTCCCAATTGTGATCAATGTGTCAACTCTGGCCTAGTGATCACATGCAGGCTGAAGGCTCTATTGTTATAAATCAAAGCTTTCAGCCCGCAGGTGAACACTGCCATCTTCTGGCAGAAAGTCCCGTATACAGTATTTAATAATTCAACTCTCAGATACAGATGCATTATTAAACTTCATACACAAGGTGTACAAACTTTTTTGTCTAGGGTTGTACACCTGTGCGTGTACATGAGTTTACGAAAGCACCAGTGTAAACCCTTGTATAGCACTGCACTGCCATTCATTGCAATAGGAGGCTGTACACTGCACCTGTCGCTCCCTTATGCCAGCGATTTACACCCCATGCAGACTGTATTCCCTCTTGTGGCTGTGTACATAAAGGAATGCCCATACATTTAGCTTTAGCCTGCAGTGGAACCACAGCACAAACAAAAAAGAAATGTCATTTTATTTCAAGATCACTCCACTGTGTCAAAATGATATATGCACAGTGTAATTTTTTTTTTAATTTTTCAGAAAATATAAGTAAAAAGTATTTATGTATGCAGATTAGTTTTTGTTAAAAAGGGACTTTACCCATAACAGTTTGATAATATTTAATGTTATTTAACAAAAGTACATAAAGTGTTTTGAAAAACTATTCATACCCCTTGAAATTTTCCACATTTTGTCATGTTACAATCAAAAATGTAAATTTATTTTATTGGGATTTTTATGTAGTAGACAACACAAAGTGGCACATAATTGTGAAGTGGAAGGAAAATTATCAATGGTTTTCAAAATTGTTTACAAATAAATGAAAAGTGTGGCGTGCATTTGTATTCAGACCCCTTGAGTCAATACTTTGTAGAATCACCTTTCGCTGCTATTACAGCTGCAAGTCTTTTTGGGGATGTCCCTACCAGCGTTGCACATCTAGAGAGTAAAATGTTTGCCCATTCTTCTTTGTAAAATAGCACAAGCTCTGTCAGATTGGATAGAGAGTATCTGCAAACAGCAATTTTCAAGTCTTGCCACAGATTCTCAATTGGATTTAGGTCTGGACTTTGACTGGGCCATTTTAACACATGAATATGCTTTGATCTAAACCATTACATTGTAGCTCTGGCTGTATGTTTAGGGTCAATGTCCTGCTGGAAGGTGAACCTCCACTCCAGATTCATGTCTTTTGCAGACTCTAATGCCCTGTACACACGACAGCACTTTCTAGCAGACTAGGTCCGATGGACTTTCCGAACTAACAGACTTGCCCACACATGACTGGACTTTCCGGCAGACTAGGTTCGCCGGTCTTCCCGACGGACTTCCGACGGAGTTACGGCGGACTTTCAAATGAACAGACTTTCCCACACACGGACTAAAGTCCTTTCATTTTGAACGTGATGAGTTATGATGGGACTAAAAAAGGAAGTCAATCTCGCCACTTTCATCAGCGAGATTGACACCTTGCGAGCCCCGTTGCCTGGTATGGATTTTAAAGGGAACCCCCTATGCTTATGCACACAGTTCGGCCGGTCAGGAAAGGGGGTGGGGACGAGCGAGCGCCCACCCCCTCCTGAACCGTAACCAGGCCGCATGAACTCAACATGGAGGGTGGGTGTTTTGGGGAAGGGCCCTCCACCCCCACCCCCCACCCCAAAGCACCTTGTCCCCATGTTGATGAGGACAAAGGCCTCTTCCCAACAACCCTGGCCATTGGTTGTCGGAGTCTGAGGGCAGGGGCTTATCGGAATCTGGGAGTCCCATCTAATAAGAGCCCCCCACCCTATGTAACTAAGTATGGGATACATCGTACCCCTACCCATTCACCTGGGGGAAAGGAAGTCAATAAAAAAATACACTAGACAGGTTTTTAAAGTAGTTATTAGGCAGCTTTGGGGGTCTCTTCCAACTCCTCCGCTCTCTCCAACCTCTTCTCCCGCTCTCCAGCCTTCTCTTCCAGTCTCCGGTTTTTCTCCCGCTCCCGATTCTTCTCCCGGGCTCCTCCGCTATCTTCTGCTCTTTTGCTAGTGGTGGCCCAGTCTCTTCCATTGTCTTCTTCCCTCTTCTCTTCTTCCGATGTTGACACAATGCTCTCTCCCGCTGTAATGCTGTGTACACAGTGTGCAATGACTTATATAGGCATTAGACGGGGTCACCGGGGAGTACAAGGTCTCTAACATCCATCAGCTCCGTGATGGGATCATGGAGGAGTGGAAGAGGACCCCAGTGGCAATGTGTGAAGCTCTGGTGAACTCCATGCCCAAGAGGGTTAAGGCAGTGCTGGAAAATAATGGTGGCCACACAAAATATTGACACTTTGGGCCCAATTTGGACATTTTCACTTAGTGGTGTACTCACTTTTGTTGCCAGTGGTTTAGACATTAATGGCTGTGTGTTGAGTTATTTTGAGGGGACAGCAACTTTACACTGTTATACAAACTCTACACTCACTACTTTACATTTGAGCAAAGTGTCATTTCTTCAGTGTTGTCACATGAAAAGCTATAATAAAATATTTACAAAAATGTGAGGGGTGTACTCACTTTTGTGAGATACTGTACAGAAAAATGCACTGCGAACGCAGTGCTAAACGTAGCACAAAGTGTATGCCAAATGCAGTCAAGTATGCTTCAAACGCATGTAAACATGCAGTCAAAAATGCAGTTATGTCCAGTTTCTGGTGTGAAAGGACCCTAACAAATACAATCGCACACACTCATTTACATTTCTTTTTATTTGTTAATATTTCAGATTTCATCACGTGGAAATATAATCAAATGAGAAGCCTTTAATAGCCTAACCTGTATCCTAGGCAAAGCTTCTACAGTATCTTGAACATGAAGTTTAAAGCTCTTCACCAGCCAAAAGGTAAAGCTGAACCTGCAAATAACATGCACATGCAGGCAATTTAATTGTATACTAACTGTCATGCTCGCAAAGATGTAAATTGTGGTCAAATTTAAACCTGCCTGTTGAAACTAGTTATAACTGCTTATTGGATGGAATGCTGGGAAGGGTGGAACTCAGACAATATATAGTTGAGGTCTGATATTCAACAATATTTCATGTTCTTGGAGTCCAATTCCTGACTGCTTTGTGATCTGGACATTTTTTCCAATCCTTGGAGCAGAAGAATTATGTGGTAATAGTTCAGTATTTTTTTTATCCCTTTAGTTTTTGAACTGTTATACATGTGTAGTAACCTTTTGAATAGAAAACATTCTGTGAATGGACAAGGGGAGATCCTGCCATTTACACACCCCTTCTCTACCCCTGTCCATTCACAGAATGCCTTGTATGCAATGAACAGAATACATGATGTTTTGTGAAATGATGAGGGCAAAGGAAAGGGCAAGTGAACAACACAATCCCCACATGGTACACTAGCCAGAGCTGTCAGTTGCAGTGGTGGAGGAAGAATGCTGACTGCTGTATCTTGTTAAAATGAAACATTATCTTGCCACAATAAGCAGCAGTACCCAAAACATAGGAATATCATCATTAGAGGATCTCGTTTTACAGAGTATATTTAAAAAAATAAATAAAAAATTTCCCTTAAGTTCCACTGTGTTGACAGTTTATACTGTATACGTGTTTGTTGATGTTGTTACTTAATACCTATGTCCAGACAGAAATTTTGTATTCTTGACCAGTAATCTGGGACATTTTCAAGAAAGTTGATGGTTCATTTTTTGCTCTCTCTTCTGTTCTCACCCTGTTCAAAACACAAATTGTTATTGTTTCCTAACAGATGTATTCCATTTTGTTAGGCACTTTATCTAACTGAAGCAATTCTACATAATATTCATGGTTTGCTCTGCTTGGCGTCTAGCTGAAATTCGCTCAAAATTTTTTTTTTTTTGGGAAACCCCACCAAACACATCAGGTTTTGTAATGATGTTCATAAAGGAAAGAGAAAGGCACCTCTATGTGCAGTGGTTAAAAGATTTATGACAGGCACAGTGGGGTTAAAACCACTTACAAGATAGTAAGAGGTCATAGGCATATAGTGATTTGTCCTCATGCACATCGCTGTAATCCTTGTCTGTCTGGGGCAGAGAGCCGTCCTGCAGCTGTCAGAGTCCCTACTGAAGTAGATTGGAGAGAAGGTGAAGATGTTATGAGGGGTCCTGGGTCTGGAACCAAGCTGAAACACACATGGCCGATGTGACATCAGGTGAAGGTGGTGGGCCGTAATGCGTTTGGGAGCATGCACAGTTCCCTCGTCTCCCTCCTTTTTTAATGATGTTACCTGCAGATGGCTGCTTCTGTTAAAAAATGCTGCTCTGAGTGGATGTCTTCCAATGCTGTGAAGACTAGCAGCAGCTGCTACTAAGAAAAGTTGCACCGCTTCCCCTCCTCCCTTTGCCTTCTCCACCATTCACAAAAGTCATATTACTACTCTCACATAATGCAATACATTCTGTGAATTGAGGGGGAGCAGTTACCAGGATCTTCTCCCCTCATTCATGTGGCTTGCTATAGGGGCACACAAAGAATAGGATGAGCCAGAAACGCTGGCAGTGGACCTCAAAAGAGGAGGTTCGGGCTGTTCTGTGCAATACTTTTGCACAGAACAGGTGAGTATAACATGTTTGTTGAAAGTGGAAACAGACAGTGCTGCAGCCAAAATAACAAATATAAATAAAATTGAAGTGACACTGATTTTATAAGCAACTACTCTAAATGCATAAATATGTGCAAAAATATATAGTGTGAACAAGGAAGCACTAAAAAAAACACTAGTTACAGTAAGGCTCCATTTCCACTAGTGCGACTTGTCATGCGACTTTGAAAATCAGCGACTTTAAAAAGGTGCCTGCACTACTTTGATGCAACTTTTGCTGGGACTTTAATCCAGAGAGTGTATTGGATCAAAGCTACACTCAAAGTTTCACTCCAAAGTCGCACTCTAAATCGCACAACTTTGGGGTCGCAATAGTGTAAACGTAGTCACTAAATCAAATAAATCACATGGACAGCCTTAAAGAAGAACACCAGTCTGGAAAAAAAAAATTAAAAGTCAGCAGCTACAAATACCGTAGCTGCTGACTTTTAATATATGAAAACTTACCTTTCCAGGGATCCCACGATGTTGGCACCCTGAGCTGATTCGCCAATCCGTTTCAGGTGCAGGCGCTGGCATTGTAAGGAAAAGAAACTGGCAGTGAAGCCTTCAAGCTTCACAGCCGGTTTCCTACTGGGTATGCCCGAGTCGTGCTGTGCTTCCTGAAAGGTCCTGTCATCTTTTGGGACCTGTGTGTGTCCCAGAAGGCAGTGGGGGTAAGGAGGAGGGGGGAGGGTGCAAACAAGCGGAGCTTCCCTTTTTTGGTGGAGCTCTGCTTTAACTTACCAGAACTACAGAAGTACAGTGGTGTGAAAAAGTGTTTGCCCCCTTCCTCATTTCCTGTTCCTTTGCATGTTTGTCACACTTAAAGCGGTAGTAAACCCGCACATTTCTTTTTTTTTTTTTTAAACCTGCAAAGAAAAAGGCATAATGAGCTAGTATGCACCGCATACTAGCTCATTATGAAATACTTACCTTAGAACGAGGCCCCAACATCTGGCCCGATCCACGCCGAGGGAGCTGACATGCTCCCTCGGCGTTTCTTCCGGGTATCGCGGCTCCGGCGCTGTGAGTGGCCGGAGCCGCGATATCGTCACTCCCGCGCATGCGCGCGGGAGATTTCAGTCCGGCCGCTCGGCCGCTGCCGGATTTTGACGGCGAGAAACCCCTTGTGCGCATGCGCCGCTGCAGTCAGCGGCGCATACCGAGGGGAATATCTCCTAAACCGTACAGGTTTAGGAGATATTTTTTTTACCTACAGGTAAGCCTTATTATAGGCTTTCCTGTAGGTAAAAGTTAAAAATGTGGGTATACAACCACTTTAAGTGTTTCGGAACATCAAACCAATTTAAACAATAGTCAAGGACAACACAAGTAAACACAAAATGCAATTTGTAAATGAAGGTGTTTATTATTAAAGGTGAAAAAAAATCCAAACCATCATGGCCCTGTGTGAAAAAGTGATTGCCCCCTAAACCTAATAACTGGTTGGGCCACCCTTAGCAGCAACAACTGCAATCAAGCGTTTGCGATAACGTGCAATGAGGCTTTTACAGCATTCTGGAGGAATTTTGGCCCACTCATCTTTGCAGAATTGTCCTAATTCAGTTACATTAGAGGGTTTTTCGAGCATGAACGGCCTTTTTAAGGTCATACCACAACATCTCAATAGGATTCAGGTCAGGACTTTGGCTAGGCCACTCCAAAGTCTTCATTTTGTTTTTCTTCAGCCATTCGATGGTGGACTTGCTGGTGTGTTTAGGATCATTGTCCTGCTGCAGAACCCAAGTTCGTTTCAGCTTGAGTACACGAACAGATGGTCGGACATTCTCCTTCAGGATCTCTTGGTAGACAGCAGAATTCATAGTTCCTTTTATCACGGCAAGTCTTCCAGGTCCTGAAGCAGCAAAACAGCCCCAGACCATCACACTACCACCACCATATTTTACTGTTGGTATAATGTTCTTTTTATGAAATGCAGTGTTCCTTCTACGCCAGATATACTTGAACACACACCTTCCAAAGAGTTCCACTTTTGTCTCATCGGTCCACAGAATGTTGTCCCAAAAGTCTTGGGGATCATCAAGATGTGTTGTGGAGAAATTGAGACGAGCTTTGATGTTCTTTTTGCTCAGAAGTGGTTTTCTCCTTGGAACTCTGCCATGCAGGCCATTTTTGCCCAGTCTTTTCCTGATGGTGGAGGCATGAACGCTGACCTTAACTGAGGCAAGTGAGGCCTGCAGTTCCTTGGACGTTGTTGTGGGGTCTTTTGTGACCTCTTGGATGAGTCGTCGCTGTGCTCTTGGGGTAATTTTGGGGGGCCGGCAACTCCTGGGAGGGTTCACCACTGTTCCATGTCTTCGCCATTTGTGGATAATGGCTCTCACTGTGGTTCGCTGGATTCCCAAAGCTTTGGAAATGGCTTTATAACCCTTTCCAGACTGATAGATCTCAATTACTTTCATTCTCAATTGTTCCTGAATTTCTTTGGGTCTCGGCATGATGTGTAGCTTTTAAGGATCTTCTGGTGGACCTTACTGTGTTGTCAGGAAGATCCTCCTCACGGACGTCCGAGCGGCGAAAGTCGCAGAAGATCTTTTGTCCAGTTTCAGGAGCGTTACCGCGATCAGCGGTGCGCGCGGGAGCGCGCACGCGGGTGCGCGCACGCGGGTGCGCGCGCGGCCGTTTGACGCAAATTGGCGCCAATAGCGCTATTTAAACTGGAGCCATGCTTCAGTGCTTTGCTGCCTGATCAACAGCGTTCCTGTGCTTCCTGGTGATCCGTATCTGAACCTGAACCTGTACCTGTACCTGTATCCTGATCCGTATCGAACCCGGCTTGTTCCCGACTCTGCTGTTTGCTGCCTGCCTCCCCGACTTTGGCTTTGTACCCGACTACTCTTCTGGATTCCGTTTCTGTACCTGATCTGCCCGCCTGTGCCTGACCTGGACTGTTACACCATCCGTCAACTGTAAGTTGCTTGCTGTTGTACTACAGGACACCTCCCAGTCCTCCGCAATATTTGGCTGTACTCCTTCTGCGTTTGTAGCCTTCTACTTCTGGCTGCAGACTACTGGACTCTTCCACTTCCGCTTATCCATTGCACCTGCATCCGTTGTTGGACTACAATACCCCTCCGTTGTTTGTCACTTCCTGCAATCACTTGTATGCCGTTGCTGGACTACAGGAACCCTTCTGCTGTCTGCTGAACCTTATCTCACCTTTGCCTGCATTCTGACACCGGACTACAATACACCTCCTCCTTCAACGGTCTTCTGCCTCTACCACCTGCTATCCAGTCAGGCACTTGTGCCCCTCTGTGCTCCTGAGCCCCTGTCACCACTACCAGGGTCTCTCGAGTCAGAGGTCTACGAGAGGCCACTCCCTGCACTCCGGGCTCTGCTTAAAGGTACGTGACAGTATCAGGCAGCCATGTCGGAGCCCACGCAGGGAGATTCGGCCATGGATGATTTATGCCGTCATCTTGCTGGACTTACCCAGGCTGTTAAATCTCTACAAGAAGGCTATTCTCGGTTGGAAGAGCGTGTCCAGGTCTTATCTACCACAGGCCCTACCGTGTCGGGAACTTCTTCTGCGCCATCAGTGGTTATGTTGCCCCCTGAACCCAAGGTCCCAACCCCGGAGAGGTTTTCGGGAAATCGCAGCAAGTATAGAGTTTTTCGCAATGCCTGTGAACTGTTTTTTGCACTTCAACCCAGAACTTTCTCTCTAGAATCCACTAAGGTGGGTTTTGTTATCTCCCTCCTACTGGGTGAGCCCCAGGCTTGGGCCCACCGCCTTTTGGAGCAAAAGGAAACCTGCCTTAACAACCTGAATACCTTTTTTCAAGCCATGGGTTTGCTCTATGAGGATCCTCAACAGGCGGCCACAGCGGAAGCAGCTTTATATTCTCTTCAGCAAGGCCGCAGAGCGGCAGAGGACTATGCGTCTGAATTTCGGCGCTGGAGTTCCGATACTACCTGGAACGATGCCGCTCTGCGATACCAGTTTCGCACGGGTCTCTCTGAACCTCTAAAGGATGAATTGGCCCGGGTGGGTGTTCCAGCAACTCTTGAAGCCCTTATCAACCTCTCCATCCAGATAGACAGACGCTTGAGAGAACGGAGAGCAGAACGCACTGCCGGGCCGTCCCGACCAGTCTGGATGTTACCCCGTGTACCTAATCCCCCTGCACATCCTGCTGCTGACACGCCTGAACCCATGCAACTGGGCTTACTTAGACCAACGCTCACCACCGAGGAACGACAACGCCGGCAGCTCAACAATCTGTGTCTTTACTGTGGGGAACCCGGACATTACGTGAGATCCTGTCCTGCTAAATTCCATAAGCATTCTTCTGTACTTTCTCCTGTTTTACCTGCTGTGCCTAGTAATGCTACTCACCTGGCTGTTCCCGTCTCTCTTCAGCTACCCGGAGGGAACATTCAAGTCCCCGCAATAGTTGATTCTGGAGCGTGCAGTGGATTTATGGACTTATCGTTTGCCCAAAAGTTCCAAGTGCCCTTACGGCCCAGGGTGAAGGGGTTGTCTGTACACCTTGCCGATGGGTCAGCTATCAAATCAGGACCAGTGACACAGGAGACATGTCCTTTGACTGCTACTATTTCCGGTAACCATCAGGAACAACTCTGCCTGGACATTATTGAATCTCCCCTTTTCCCTATCATACTGGGTATGCCCTGGCTCCGGGCACACAACCCGCAAATAGACTGGTCCACCGGAAACATTTACTTTTTCTCTCCCTATTGTCGTCAACACTGCTTCCAAGAATCAATTAAGGTCTCACCCCATTTAATGTGTATGGAGACCGACGTTGAGACGCGCCAGCACGTTCCTGAGGCCTACCATGACTTCTTGGACGTGTTCAGCAAGAAGGGGGCAGAAACACTTCCCCCTCATAGACCCTACGATTGCCCAATCGAGATCCTTCCCGGAGCCGAAATCCCTTTCGGGAGAATATTTCCCTTAACAGAAGTGGAATTGGAGACTCTCAGGACTTACATTGATGACAATTTGAAAAAGGGGTTCATACGTCCTTCTACGTCCCCAGCTGGGGCAGGAATCTTTTTTGTAGAAAAGAAGGACCATTCTCTCCGCCCTTGTGTTGACTACCGGGACTTAAATAAAGTTACAGTCAAGAACCGGTACCCATTGCCTTTGGTACCCGAATTATTCCAGCGCCTTGGATCAGCTAGTATCTTCACAAAACTGGATCTGCGCGGAGCCTATAATTTGGTCCGTATCCGAAGTGGGGACGAATGGAAGACTGCCTTCCGCACCCGCTTCGGACATTTTGAATATCTCGTAATGCCCTTTGGGCTGTGCAACGCTCCTGCGACTTTCCAGCATTTTGTGAATGATATCTTTAGAGATTTTCTCGACCTGTTTGTTATAGTATACCTGGACGACATCTTAATTTTCTCCCCCTCTCTGCCAGCTCACAGGGAACACGTTAAGAAGGTTCTCACTCGGCTTCGCCAACACGGCTTGTACGCAAAACCTGAGAAGTGCGAGTTTGAACGTCGCAGCATTCAGTTTTTGGGGCTGATTATTTCGGTGGATGGAATCAAGATGGATCCGCAAAAAGTTTCGGCCATCCTGGACTGGCCAGCCCCTACTGATAAGAGAGGAATTCAACGCTTTGTGGGGTTTGCGAATTTTTATCGAAAATTCATCAAGGGATTTTCTACAATCATCGCTCCAATCACCAGATTAACGAGACAAGGTATCAAGTTCCAGTGGTGTCCGGAGGCACAAGCCGCATTTTCTTCCCTTAAAGAACAATTTGTATCAGCATCTGTCCTGAAGCATCCTAATTCTGCGCTACCCTACATCCTTGAGGTGGATGCATCCGAAGTTGCAGTGGGAGCAGTCCTTTCTCAGAGACAGGGCCCCAAGGCTTTATTGCATCCGGTGGCGTTCTTCTCACGTAAGTTGTCTGAAGCGGAAAGGAATTATGATGTCGGGGACAGGGAGCTACTTGCTATCAAAGCTGCACTTGAGGAATGGTGCTATCTCCTGGAGGGAGCAGCCCATCCCATTCTGGTATACACTGACCACAAGAACTTAGAGTATTTAAAGACTGCTAAGAGGCTGAAGCCGCGTCAGGCCAGATGGGCACTTTTCTTTACAAGATTTTCCTTCCACATTACCTATAGGCCCGGATCGAAAAACACCAAACCCGACGCGCTATCCCGGATGTTCAGCGAACCCGAAGTTCTTCAACCCACAGACACCATCCTTACGCCCGGAAATTTCCTTATGCTCCAGGAAGATCTTCTATCCCAACTTAAGCAGGCTTCATCTTCAGCTTCACATCCCTCAAACACCACCTTACTCTCTAGCAATGACTTGTTATGGCATGAAAATAAGATCTACGTGCCCCAACAACTACGGGTTGCTGTACTTAAGTCTTGCCACGACCACAAGCTGGCCGGTCATTTTGGGGTACACAAGACCGCCAAACTTCTCCAACGCACCTTCTGGTGGCCTCAGCTGCTAAGAGACTGTAAACTTTATGTAGAATCTTGCATTACCTGTACCCAGAACAAGAGTAGCAAGGCCAAAGCCTGGGGGTTGCTGAAACCACTCCCCATCCCAGAAAGACCTTGGAAAATGATTTCCATAAACTTTATTGTAGAACTACCACCGTCAGAAGGCTTTACCACTATCCTTGTGGTGGTCGACAGATTGTCCAAGATGGCTCACTTTCTGCCCATGAAGGGTACACCTTCTGCCCCTGAGACCGCAAGGATCTTCATTAAGGAGATTGTAAGACTCCACGGTATACCTGCGAACATTGTTTCCGATCGTGGAGTACAATTTACATCAAAATTTTGGAGAGCTTTATGTAAATCCTTGAAAATTGATCTTTCGTTTTCTTCTGCCTATCATCCCCAGACCAACGGCCAGACCGAACGAACAAACCAGACCCTTGAGCAATATTTGCGTTGTTATTCTTCTTTTTCGCAAGACGATTGGGTATCCCTTTTACCACTTGCCGAGTTTGCCTACAATAACTCTGTTCATTCTGCAACTAATCAATCTCCCTTCTTTGCGAACTATGGTTTTCACCCTCAGTTCTTATCAGCCAATATCCCAGAATGCACGGTTCCAGCAGCTCAAGAAACTTTGAACTTTTTCTGCATCAATAACAAGTTGCTTCAAGAAACGATGGCAAGAACCCAAGAGCGCAACAAAGCAGTTTTTGACAGAAAGAGGAGAGGGGAGCTCGATCTAAAACCCGGAGATTTGGTTTGGTTATCTACTCTAAATCTAAAATTAACATGCCCATCTAGAAAACTGGGCCCAAAATGTGTGGGTCCTTTCCCAATCACCAGGAAAATTAATAATGTGGCTTATGAACTGAAATTACCAGAATCGCTGCGTATTCACCCAGTGTTTCATGTGTCCCTCTTAAGACCTTCAATCCAGGATCCCTTCACTGATCGGAATGTGGGCCCTCCTGAACCTGTGCTTATTAATGGTGAAGAAGAGTTTGAAGTAGAAGCAATTTTGGATTGCAGAAAGAGACGCAACCAGGTCCAGTATCTGGTGAAGTGGAAGGGGTATGGTCCAGAAGAGAACTCCTGGGAACCAGAGACTGGCATCCACGCCAAGAGGTTGGTTCTGGCATTTAAAAGATCTCACCCAGGTAAGATGTCCCAGTTGGGCATCCGGAGGCTGCCCATTGGGGGGGGGGCAATGTCAGGAAGATCCTCCTCACGGACGTCCGAGCGGCGAAAGTCGCAGAAGATCTTTTGTCCAGTTTCAGGAGCGTTACCGCGATCAGCGGTGCGCGCATGCACGTGCACGTGGGAGCGCGCACGCGGGTGCGCGCGCGGCCGTTTGACGCAAATTGGCGCCAATAGCGCTATTTAAACTGGAGCCATGCTTCAGTGCTTTGCTGCCTGATCAACAGCGTTCCTGTGCTTCCTGGTGATCCATATCTGAACCTGAACCTGTACCTGTATCCTGATCCGTATCGAACCCGGCTTGTTCCCGACTCTGCTGTTTGCTGCCTGCCTCCCCGACTTTGGCTTTGTACCCGACTACTCTTCTGGATTCCGTTTCTGTACCTGATCTGCCCGCCTGTGCTTGACCTGGACTGTTACACCATCCGTCAACTGTAAGTTGCTTGCTGTTGTACTACAGGACACCTCCCAGTCCTCCGCAATATTTGGCTGTACTCCTTCTGCGTTTGTAGCCTTCTACTTCTGGCTGCAGACTACTGGACTCTTCCACTTCCGCTTATCCATTGCACCTGCATCCCTTGTTGGACTACAATACCCCTCCGTTGTTTGTCACTTCCTGCAATCACTTGTATGCCGTTGCTGGACTACAGGAACCCTTCTGCTGTCTGCTGAACCTTATCTCACCTTTGCCTGCATTCTGACACCGGACTACAATACACCTCCTCCTTCAACGGTCTTCTGCCTCTACCACCTGCTATCCAGTCAGGCACTTGTGCCCCTCTGTGCTCCTGAGCCCCTGTCACCACTACCAGGGTCTCTCGAGTCAGAGGTCTACGAGAGGCCACTCCCTGCACTCCGGGCTCTGCTTAAAGGTACGTGACATGTGTCAAGCAGCTCCTATTTAAGTGATGCCTTGATTGTGAACAGGTGTGGCAATAATCAGGCCTGGGTGTGGCTATAGAAATTGAACTCAGGTGTGGACAACCACAGTTATAGTATGTTTTAACAAGGGGGGCAATCACTTTTTCACACAGGGCCATGATGGTTTGGATTTTTTTTCACCTTTAATAATAAACACCTTCATTTACAAATTGCATTTTGTGTTTACTTGTGTTGTCCTTGACTATTGTTTAAATTGGTTTGATGTTCCGAAACACTTAAGTGTGACAAACATGCAAAGGAACAGGAAATGAGGAAGGGGGCAAACACTTTTTCACACCACTGTATATTGCGCTCACTTCTGTGGTTCTGATGAGTTAAGACTGTTCAAAAGGGGGCTGAGGATCCTTCTCACTTGTTTCTCTTTTTTGGAGCACCATTGAACTTTTCATACAGCGTGAAGGACTTCAATGGACTATTAGAATTTCTATTACTAATCCCACGTATACATGACCGACAGACTAGGTCCAACGGTCTTTCCGACTGACATTTTCAGCGGAGTTACGACGGACTTCCGAACGACCAGACATGCCCGCACATGAACGGACTAGGTCCATTAGAAAGTCCGTTCTTTTTGAACGTGATGATGTAAGACAGGACTAAAAAAGGAAGTTCAATAGCCAGTAGCCAATAGCTTCCTTTGCGTTGTATTTGGCAGTCAGACCAGCATACAGAAGAACGTTTTTTTCGATAGGAATTGTGTCCGTCGGATAGATTTGAAACATGTTCTATTTCTAGGTCCGTCAGATTTTTTTTTATGATAAACGATTGGATTAGCCCGCACACGATCGGATTGTACGACGGACTGATTCCGTCGGACCTAGTCTGCCGAAAAGTCCGGTCGTGTGTACACGGCATAACACATTATTTGAACTTTTTTTAGCGAATAGTGAAATGGACACTATTGGTATGTGTTTTCAATGTATAAGTTTTATTTGAAAAACTCATGTGATTTATATTATTTTCATTGTCACTTTTATTAAATGTGTTTTTTTTTTTAGCGCTTCACATTATATATTTTTTGCACATATTTATGCGTTTAGGGCAGCTGCTGATAAAAATCTGCTTCTCTTTAAATGTATTTGTTTTTGTTGTTTTGGGTGCAGCACTATCTGTTTTCACTTTCGTGGTTAAGGTGTTGTTACACACCATTAGACAGCATCATTATTATTATGTATTTTACAGGTGTATATAATTAAACATCTTTTTTGCTTTCATTAATTTACTTTATTTTTCTTGTTGTTGGTTGGGTGTAGCACTGCCTGTTTTCTTTTTTATTAAATGTTTATTATTTACATTTTTTTAAAATTACCTTTAGTAATCATTTAACATAACCATACATACTATAAGCCTATCTGCATTCAAAATAAAAAAACAAAAAAACAAAACAAAAAAAAACAAGGGACATAACTTACAGTCAATAGTATATGCCCCTTGTGCTGATGTCTCTTCTGTTAGGTGAAACCGTTCTCTATTAATGCCCCATCACCCCCACCATTGTAATATTCTGTGTGGTGGGGGTTAATAGAACTGTGGGAGTTGTCTCAGGGTCTTATCTTGTGTGCCAGACTGCCTGCATTTTCTGCTTATCTGCCCAGTTCCTAGAAGCTGTTACTATAACTACAGTCCGCCAAGAGTCCCCCTCTCTCTCACTCCTTCTCTCAATCCACAAACATGAAAAGAATGTTACGTCAAAGGAAATAAATGCATAGCAATTTAGCACACATAAAAATGCATGTCAACTGAAAGCAATGCACATAAATTTTTCAAGCATTTTAATGCATTTTATTGCATGTTTATGTGTGAACAGGCCCTAAAATGTATAAAGGTGCAAAGCCAAGACATTCCTGAAACAAAAAAAAGGAGAGTGGTGTCCCCAAGGAATTAAAGTATTTATCTTTATCGTACAGTACAGAACTTGTAGTCATAGACCATGGTACTTTCAGGTGACTGCCCCCCCCCCCCCCTCCCCCCAGTGACCTCATATAGCTCCAATTTTTTCTAGTGTCCTATGGACCTATTTTCCTCTGGAAACGTTTTTACAGCATTTTCCTTCACTACTTTGACTGTGTCAGGGCTGGCTTAGCCCTTCCTTCTCTGGGCTGGCTGCTCAGCTGTCGGCTAATTGCCAGCTCTTATCTCTCTCCACAGTTACCAGCTGTTCTTTATCCAGCTCGTCTGACCTGCCTACTTAAAGCTGTCCAGCTCACTTCATATCTGCCTTCACCTTGGTCACATCACAAGAAGAAGAAGAAGAAACCATCTCCCGCGGTTCTCTTTAAAGACAGGATTGCTGACATCCCTTCTGGCTCCTTATTCGGCTTGCTGTTGCTCCACTTGGATCCATGACTTCTGGCCTGGCTGATTACCCAATCTGGTTAATGAACTCTGGACTGGCTGACTACTCAATCCGGTTACTGTACTCTGGCTATGCTTTGAATACGCTTACTCTATTTACCTGTTTATTTTTATTAATAAACAAGTGTGATTTAATTGTACTTCTGTCTCAGTCTGATTCATGGTTTCTGACAGTAGGCGAAGGCCATGAATTCAGAAGATACAGTCAATCCACTTGTTGGTAATATTTTTTACAGATTGGATGAACAAGATCACCACATGGATCAGTTTGTCTTGGCGTTACAAACGCTCCTGAGTCACATGGCTCACCTGGAATCCCCCACTGTGGCTGCTCCGGTACAACCTGAGTTGCAGGCCGTCTCTGCTGCTGCGCCAGTCTATGTGCAGGCACCCGCCTAGAGTACTACCTCTATAAGAGGTATGTATGGTTCCGCTCCGCTTCCCCAGCGATTTGGGGGCGATCCAGTTCAATGCAGAGGGTTTCTCAATCAGGTTGAGATATACTTCGAGATGCTGCCCCAAGCATTTTCCACGGACAGAAGCAAAGTAGGTTTTGTGATATCTTTGCTTTCTGAGAGAGCCTTGGCCTGGGTTAACCCTCTAGGGGAGACGCAAAAACCTGTTGTCTTGAGTTACCCTCAGTTTGTGGCCTCCTTTAAAAGGGTATTTGACGTTCCCATACGCTTCTGCTCTCAAGTGCCTCATGTCCATCAAACAGAGTACGAGAACTATTGCCGACTACGCCATTGAATTCCGTACTCTGGCAGCAGAGGTTGCTTGGAACAATGAGGCCCTCGTATCTCCTTTTTCTCATGGTCTTTTGGAATCCATCAAGGATGAGATAGTAGCCTGAGATATACCCACTGAGCTGGAGAGCTTGATCTCGTTTGCCATCCTCGTTGACTCCAGACTCAGAGAAAGACTTTCTCTTAAGGAGCAATTGCAGAAACATCCTGTACGTTTTCCTCTGAGCTTTGTAGTCCCACCCATGCCTCCCTCACCTCCCATGCCTCCTGGTACCGAGTCGGTCAGTGAAGATGAACCCAGGCACCTGGGCTTTACACGTCTCTCTGCTGATGAGAGAGCCTTTTAGGAGGAGGGAAAAATTGTGCCTTTATTGTGGCCAGGCAGGTCACTTTTTGAAGTCTTGTCCTACCCGTCCAGGGAAAGCCCGAACCTTGAGGTCCTGTCATGGACAGACCTTAGGTGGCGTTGTTTCATCCCCAGTTATCCAGAAGGATAAGCCCCTGGTTTTGGTCACCCTTTCTTGGGCTGAGTCGTCCATCGAGATACAGGCTCTTATTGACTCTGGGGCTGCAGGCCTGTTCATTGATGCTGTATTTGTTTTGCAGCACTCTATTCCGCTGCAGCTGCGTGACACTCCACTTGCCATTGAGGATCTTGACGGGAGACCTTTTAAAGCCTGCCCATGTGACTCATGAGATGATTCCATTGTCCATGGCCGTAGGGGCTCTTCACCATGAGATAATCCAATTCCAACTTATATCCTCACCCAGGTTTCCGCTGGTTATTGGTTATCCTTGGTTACAGAGGCACAACCCCTCTTTTGATGGGCTTCGTGCTGAGGTTCTATCCTGGTCACCACAATGCAGTGAGACATGCTTCCTGAAGGTATCCGAGGTCCTGTGCACCTCTTCACTCTCCTCCCTGCTGGAGGAGTACCGCGATTTTAGCAATGTCTTTGATAACGGTCAAGCCGGTAGTATGCCTCCACACCGGTCTTATGATTGCGCAATTGACCTTCAACCTGGTGCCATACCTCCTTGTGGACGGGTTTACCCTTTGTCGGTATTGGAGGATAAGGCCATGGAGGAGTATGTTGCTTACGCACTTTCTTGAAGTTTCATCCGCAAATCCTCGTCTCCTGCTGATGCTGGTTTCTTCTTTGTGAAGAAGAAGATCGGTGAACTGAGACCTTGTATAGATTATAGGGGTCTCAATCGTGTCACGATTAAGAATGCCTACCCGATTCCATTGATTACAGAGTTATTGACCGCCTCAAGGGAGCAACGGTTTTCATGAAGCTTGACTTGAGAGGGGAATACAATCTCGTGCGCATTAAGGAGGGCGACGAGTGGAAAACTGCGTTTAATAACAGAACAGGCCATTATGAATATGGATTTGTTGCAGTTATGTGTGGTGATTTATCTCAATGATATCCTCATATTTTTCAAGTCTCTGGAGAGCCACCACACAGATGTCTGTCGTGTGCTTCAGAAACTAAGAGATAACAATCTCTATTGTAAACTGGAGAAGTGCGAGTTCCATCATGAACAGGTTACATTTCTGGGCTATGTCATTTCCACTGCTGGTTTGTTGATGGACCCAGAGAAACTTTCGGCAGTCCTACAGTTGCCTCGACCCGTGGGCTTACATCCTCTGCAGCGTTTCCTGGGTTTCGCCAACTATTATCGGAAGTTTATTTGTAACGTCTCGTCTCTGGTCAAGCCCCTGACTGATATGACCAGAAAGGATGGTAACCCACAGAGTTGGTCTCCGGAGTCCATTAAGGCCTTTGAGACTCTCAAGGCTGCCTTTGTTTCTGCTCCTGTGTTGGCACATCCTGAACCTACGTTGCCTTTTATCCTAGAAGTTCATGGTTCTGAGACTGGAGTTGGCACCCTTCTGTCTCAACGTCCTAACTCTGAGAGCGCTATGCATCTGTGTGGCTACTTTTCCAAGAAATTGTCACCTGCTGAGTGCAATTATGAGATTGGTGGCAGAGAGCTGTTAGAGAGAGAGCAATCATTTTAGCCTTGAAAGAATGGAGACATCTCCTTGAAGGTACCACTGTGCCTGTTCTTATTCTTACTGACCATAAGAATCTTAAATTCTTGTCTGAGGCTAAACGACTCTCTCCCAGAAGGGCGCGATGGGCTCTTTTCTTGTCAAGCTTTAATTACATTGTCTCATTCTTACCCGGTACTAAGAATGTAAGGGCTGATGCCTTGTCACGACAATTTTCCTCCAATTCCAAGTCCGAGTCGGTTCCGGTTCCTATGATTCCTCCTGATCGTATCTTGGCTACGGTTCGCACCAGTCTTACTTCTCCTTTGGGTGACAAAATTCTTGCTGCTCAGGTCCATGCTCCTCCTGAGAAACCTTGTGACCGCTGCTTTGTCCCAGAGAGTCTCCATACTGCTGTGCTCCAGACTTAACATTCTCCAAAGGCAGCTGGCCATCCTGGGAAGAATCAACTCATTTGGGCCATTTCAGAACAATTCTGGTGGCCTAATCTACGGGCTGATGTTACTGCCTTCGTAGCTGCCTGTCCCATGTGTGCTCAGAGTAAGACTCCACAACACCTGGATTCACCTGTCAATGGATTTCATTGTGGAGTTGCCCAACTCCCAAGGCAACACTGTTATCCTTATGGTGGTTAACCGGTTCTCAAAGATGTGTCATTGTATTCCACTTCAGAAGTTGCCTACCTCTAAGGAACTGGCTTCCATTTTTGCTCCAGAGATCTTTCGCTTACATGGGCTACCCAAGCTGATTGTCTCGGATCGGGGGAGTCAGTTTGTCTCCCGGTTCTGGCGAGCCTTTTGTGTGCAGTTGGGAATCCAGCTTGCATTCTCTTTTGCGTATCACCCGCAATCCAATGGGGCCGCAGAGCGAGCCAATCAGTCCTTGGAGCAATTCCTACGTTGCTATATTTCTGACCACCATAACAACTGGTCAGACCTATAACCATGGGCAGAGTTTGCTCACAACAGTGCCTTGAATCCTGCCACCCGATTGTCTCCATTTATGGCGAATTATGGTTTCCAACCTTCCATGTTGCCTGACTCGTTTGTTCCGCAGAGTATTCCTGCGTTAGAGGAGCATCTTCATGGTCTTCGTTCCACTTGGGTACAAGTCCAGGAGGCTTTGCGTCATGCTAATGATAGGTACAGACTCCATACTGACCGCAGGCGCCTGCCTGTGCCTTCCTACCACGTTGGGGACAGGGTCTGGCTATCATCTCGCAACCTCTGGCTTCGTGTTCCCTCACTGAAGTTTGCACCTCGGTTTATTGGACCTTTCCGTATCCTTCGCAGGATTAACCCAGTGGCTTACGTGTTGGACATTCCTCCTAGTATGTGCATCTCAAATATGTTTCATGTCTCCTTATTGAAACCGTTGGTCTGTAACCGATTTACCACCTCGGTGCCACGTCCTCACCCTATTCAGGTTGAGAACCGTGAGGAGCATGAGGTACAATCCATTGTTGGCTCCCGTAGGTTCCATGGGCACATACAGTACTTGGTGCATTGGAAGGAGTACGGTTCGGAGGAACGCTCCTGGGTTTCATCCTCGGACGTACATGCCCCTGTCCTCCTCCGCAAGTTCCATAGACGTTTTTCTCTCAAGCCCGGTGGCCCTCCGAGGGAGAGGGGTCATTGAGGAGGGGGTACTGTCAGGGCTGGCTCAGGCCTTCCTTCTCTGGGCTGGCTGCTCAGCTGTCAGCTAATTGACAGCTCTTATCTCTCCACAGTTACCAGCTGTTCCTTATCCAGCTCGTCTGACCTGCCTACTTAAAGCTGTCCAGCTCACTTCATATCTGCCTTCGCCTTTGTCACATCACAAGAAACCATCTCCTGCGGGTTCTGTTTAAAGGCTGGATTGCTGACATCCCTTCTGGCTCCTTATCCTGCTTGCTGTTGCTCCACTTGGTTCCCTGACTTCTGGCTTGGCTGATTACCCGATCTGGTTACTGAACTCTGGACTGGCTGACTGCTCAATCCGGTTACTGGACTCTGGCTATGCTTTGAATACGCTTACTCTATTTACCTTTTTATTTTTATTAATAAACAAGTGTGATTTAATTGTACCTCTGTCTCGGTCTGATACATGTTTTCTGACAGACTGGCGCTACTGTCGAGATCCAATTGCATGTTTCCTCGGGGATCACTAGCAGTTTTCAGATCAGTTGCAGCTGGGACACCTGTAAGATATACTTCAGGCACTGGATCCTGCATTCGGCACTGACATTAGCATATAGTACAATGAATGTAGCTAGCTGCAGGGTGCTATACAGGTCCAGGGCTGTGGTCCAATACTTTGGCACCCAGACCATGAACAATCCTTTAGGGGTGTGTCTACCATGACGAGCAAGACCTGCAGCGTAGATAAGGTAAGACAGGGTTTCCCTGTATTTGTGACTGTGTCCTGTTTCTATATGTGGGGCGTTATTTCACTTAGTATGATATCTGCCTCTGTATCTGCCTCTGTAAATGTCTCTGCTACAGTACATTGACAGTAGATAATGTTAAACTTATTAAATTTGGCGGGTTTTTTCCCATGCCACATTGCTGCTTGGGTGGTGACATTTTCAGAATGCAATAGGCAAGTCCTTTCCTCACTACCTGCTTCTCCAGATACACAGGACATTGTTTGGTGTTTGGTTTATAGCGGCTCTTCCCAGACACACAAATACTGTCATTCTGCATGTTTCAAGTATACTCCACAGGGTATCCCCTCATTTAACAATGACACACACAAGGCACAGTAGAGCTGAGAAAAAAAGAGCCTAATAGCGCTTGTGCTACAGATGACACCAAGGAAAACCAAAATAAACTCAGAGCAACTGCTGTTCATCTGCACCAGAGCAAGGTCCCATATTGACACAGATCCCTTTTTTTATTCTAGCTCCCTGTCAAGTGCATTAAAATGGGCTACCTAAAGCTAATTTCATTGCAACTATGTCTGATTTCTTTGGTAAATCCTCTGCACATCTAAATACTTCGATCTCCAGGACCTAAAAGCACTCTTCTGCTTCTCCACCACCTAAATTTATTTAGGAGTATACAGTAACCCTGATCCTCCCAACCGCTTTGATGACGATATTGTAGAAGGTGTAGTGGATGCAGAAGAGGATTTTAAAGAGGAAGTTTCACTACTACATTTTATGGGCAAAAGTTAAAGGTTTATATACTTTCTACTGTGATGAGGTGCATACTAGCCTTTGTCTAACAGCACTAGAATATCTTCAGCCAAAACAGGCTCCTATGGGCACTCAGCAGCTGGAAAAGTCTATAAAGACTTTTCCTCTGCACACAAATTAACTGTCCTTTGCATAAGAATTGGCCCAATTCTGACAAGGTATTCATTGCTCTAAAATTCTTTGCTGAGTTATCCTATGGCAAAACTTAATTTTGGCAAAATTTTAATTCATCAAGAAAGTCACTGGGAGGAAAGTACTTTTACCCCTCAAAAACAATCTAATGCCGCGTACACACGTAGCGGACTATCTGGCAGACTTAGTCCGGCGGACTTCCCGCTGGACTTTCCGAACAGGCTACTTGCCCACACACGGCACTTTTTCAGCGGACTAATGCGGCGTACTAAGTCCGCCGGACTATCCGCCGTACTTTTGAAATGAACGGACTCGCCCACACACACGGAGGAAAGTCCGCTCATTTTGAGCGCGTCTCCAGGTCCACCTGGTATGGACTTAAAGGGGAACCCCAATGCTGAAAAAATCGGCGTGGGAGTCCCCCCCAGGTCCACATCAGACCCTTGTCCGAGCACGCTACCCGGCCGGCCAGGAAAGGGGGGGACGAGCAAGCGCCCCCCCCTCCTGAGCCGTACCAGGCCACGTGCCTTCAACATGGGGGGGTGCCTTGGGGAAAGGGGGCGCGCACCCCCCCACCCCAAAGCATCTTGTCCACATGTTGATGAGGACAAGGGCCTCTTCCCGACAACCCTGGCTGTTGGTTGTCGGGGTCTGCGGGCGGGGGGCTTATCGCAATCCGGGAGCCTGGCACTGGATACTGGCCCCCCACCCTATGTGAATGAGTATGGGGTACAATGTACCCCTACCCATTCACCTGTGGAAAAGAAGTAAAAATAAAACACAACACACAAGGGTTAAAATAGTTTATTGCACAGCTCCGGGGGTCTTCCGTCTTCGGGGGTCTTCTCGCCGGACTCCTCTATCCGCTATCTTCTGCTAGCTCTTTTGCTAGCGGAGGAGCCCGGCTTTCTTCTTCGCCGCCTCCCTCTTCTTCCGACTTCGGGGGTCTTGTCCCCCTCTTTGATTCTTCTTGCCGGGCCACTGTGCCTTCTTCTAGCTCTTTTACAGGCGGTGGCCCGGTCTTCTGTCGCTGCTGTCGCCGCCTTCTGTTCTTCTCTTCAGATGTTGCCTCGTCGCTCTCTCTGCTCACAATGACGGGGACAAGGCGCACGGCGACTTATATAGGGACATCACCGGATGATGTCCCCGCCTATTATGATGTCACAGTCCCAGCATCCTCTGGGACTGTGACACCATAATGAGCGGGGACATCATCCGGTGATGTCCCTATTTAAGTCGCCGCGCGTCGCGTCCGTGCCATTGTGAGCGGAGGATGCGATGAGGCAACATCTGAAGAGAAGAACAGAAGACGGCGAAAGCGGCGACAGAAGACCGGGCCACCGCCTGTAAAAGACCTAGAAGAAGGCGCGGTGGCCCGGCAAGAAGAACCGAAGAGGGGGACAAGACCCCCGAAGAGGGGGACAAGACCCCCGCAGTCGGAAGAAGAGGGCGGCGGCGAGGAAGAAAGCCGGGCTCCTCCGCTAGCAAAGGAGCTAGAAGAAGATAGCGGAGGAGTCCAGCGAGAAGACCCCCGAAGACGGAAGACCCCCGGAGCTGTGAAATAAACTATTTTAACCCTTGTGTGTTGTGTTTTTTTTAACTTTTTTTTACAGGTGAATGGGTAGGGGTACTTTGTACCCCATACTCATTCACAAAGGGTGGGGGCCGGTATCCGGCGGCCCCCTTATTAAAGGGGGCTCCCGGATTCCGATAAGCCCCCCGCCCGCAGACCCCGACAACCAACGGTCAGGGTTGTCGGGAAGAGGCCCCTGTCCTCATCAACATGGGGACAAGGTGCTTCGGGGTGGGGGGCCACGTGGCCCCCCCTTCCCCAAGGCACCCCCCATGTTGACGGCACGCGGCCTGGTATGGCTCAGGAGGGGGGCCGCTCGCTTGTTCCGTTTCCTGGCCGGCCGGGTAGCGTGCTCGGACAAGGGTCTGATGTGAACCTGGGGGGACCCCATGCCGATTTTTTTCGGCGTTGGGGTTCCCCTTTAAGTCCATACCAGGTCTACCTGGAGACGCACTCAAAATGAGCTGACTTTTCTCCACGCGGTAAAAGTCCGCTCATTTCAAAAGTACGGCGGACTGGCATACCAACGGCCGGATTGTCTGCCGAAATGCGAGTCCGGCGGGAAGATTGGAGTGCAAAAATACTTTCTAAGTCCGCCGTACTTTCGGGTAAAAAAAGTCCGCCGGAGGCTACACACGGGGGGATTGTCTGGCGGACTTGAGTTTGCCGGACTTTTCCACCCGATTGTTTGATCGTGTGTACGCGGCATAAGTCTACTATTTCTACAGATACCACCTCTTCTCACCATAGGGGTTTCTTTGTTTCTCCCAGTCATCCTCCTCTAAATCAAAAGGGAGTCCATCCTTTCATTGCAAGCCCTGAATCCCAAAACCCTTCAAGCGTGCCCAGAATCCTTCCTTACAGTGATGGAGTGCCCTCAGTCTCAGGAGTAGGGGGAGTCTAATAGCATTAGTGCCAGTCTGGATCAGAGATGTCCCTGATTTCCAGGTCCAATTTATCCTTTCCAGGGGCTACAGAATAGAATTTCTTTACCTGCTCTCCCCTCAATTCCTGCACTCCAGTTTGCCAGCTTCACCTCAAAGACAGGCAGACCTGAGGACAGTCCTGAATTAACTTAAGACATAAGGAGTGGCAATCCCAGTTCCTGCAGAGGAAGGGTTCAATGAGTTTTACTCAAACCTATTCATGGTCCCAAAATTGAATGGGGACATTTGCACCATTTTAGCTGTAGAATCCCTGAACCCATGTATCCCCAAATTCTGCATTGAGTTCGCAAGATCTGTCATTGCTATCTCAGATCAGGGGAATTGCTGGCAACAGAGGGCATCTTCACATTCCCATCTTTCCTGCACACCAACGCTTTCTATGCTTTGCTACGAGAGACCAAAACTTTCAATTCGTCGTCCTGCCTTTCAGCCTCTCTTCTGCACCAAGAGTCTTCACAAATGTGCTTGCTGTGCTTCTGGCCCTACAGGGTATCCATAATACAGGATACATTGATGACCTCCTGCTAAAAGGTTTCTAAGCCACTATCTTGTCTACCAACAATCAAGGACAATCCCACATCTTTAAACTTTCAGATGGGTGATCAAATTCAGGAAGTCTACCCTCCAGCCTTCCCATTGTTTGCAGTATCTAAGAATGATTCTTGACATGGCCCAGGCCAAAATTTTTATTCCCTAGGAAAACATTGATTCTCTGAGGTCTAACTGTCTGACTTTCAGATCAACAAGTTATCCCTCGACTTGCTTCTGTATGAAGGTTCTTTGCTTCCTTCAAGGCCTCCTTTGTTCAGTTCTACCCCAAACCTTTGCAGCTCAACATTCTCAAAGTTTGGGACAAACAGATCCTGCTCTGGTTTGCCCACTACTCTTGTCCATCTAGGTCAGGGGTGCCCAACCAGTGGCCCGGGGCCACATGTGGCCCGCAGAGCCCTCTGATGTGGCCCACAACCTCCTGCTCTGGGATGGCTGGTTGACAATCTCAGAGCATCAGTGTTGTGAATGAAGGTGTTGCTAGGGGACGCAAGCGGCTGCGAAGCAGAGAGGCATAAGGCACTGCTTCCTCAGAAGCACCGCCTTCTGTCACAGGTGGAGTGATACCAAATGCACTCTGTCTGGGACAGCAACAGTTGGCGATACCTGAATGGAAGACTGTTATTATAGTTAAGTTTATTACTAAAATCACAATTTATATCAGGGCATATCTATTCTTCAGTGCTTACTGAGCTGCTTTCAAACTGATTTGCAGGTGCAGCGCAGTGCACCTGACGGTTACCTGCACTGAGCCATAGACTTCTGTTATTACCTGCCGGTTTGGTGCGCTTTCAGAAAGAGCACTTCATCTGCAGGATATAATAGAAGCCTATGGCAAAGTCCAGCTAAGTGGCAGGAAAGCCCAGCACATCAGCTTGAAAGCAGCCTTAGACCCCTTTCACACAATCGATCCAACCCAATTAGACCCTCTATTCACCTCTATGGAGCAGCAGATGTAAAACAAACTACTGTCTGTTTACACACGCCAACCAGAGTCTGCTCATTGTGGCCCGCGACCGGTTATCAAGTCACTTAAGTGGCCCTCGCTCTTCAAAAGGTTGGGCATCCCTGATCTAGGTAAACAACTCCCTGGTATGGTGGATTTCCTGCTTAGCCCTATAATCCGGAAAATCATTCTTCACCTCTCCCTGAAAGGGGCTAACAATGGACACAGCCTGTTGGGCTGAGGTGGGATCTACTATTTTCTAAATATTCAGGGCACCTGGTCCCCAAAGGACATCTGTGCTCCCCATCAATATTCTGGAACTGAGAGTCATAAGACTCTCCTGCATTGGACCTCTCTCCTATATGGTCATCCAGTAAGGGTAAAGTCGAACAACACCATGTCTGTGGCCTACATAGACTATCTAGGGAGGACCTGCACCTCTATAAATAGCTTATATATGTGCAGATACTAAGCCTCTGTAGATGATAAAAATGCCATTGTGGGCATTACTCATACTTGATACACTGGTTTCCAGCGCCCTTAGTTGGCATTAGCTATCTGTAAAACGTGCCATGGCTACTCCCTCCATTTTGACATATACAAATGGGAGCGGGAATTTGTATATAGCAAAACGTGGCCCTATCTGTTTATGTACAAATGCTATATTGACAATTTTTTTCTTATATAGAAAGGTGATGAGATCCGTATGTAGCCATGCCCTCGTAGGGGTTGCTGTGTGTAGTGGTTCACAAGTCACCCTGCCCAGCCAGACATCCATCCCAGACACGGAAACAGAAAACCAGTGCATTGCTTGTTTTTTTTTATTTTTTATTTGAGGAGAATTAAAGTTGGATAGGGATGAGGTAATTATGGGATGCCCAGGAAAATTTAGTGCAAAGATACTTAGGACTCCTATATACACTCCTGTATATATTCTTCACTCTTCTCTCTCCAGTACAAACACTTGCTGTTCACCGTTTCCTCCTCCAGCACTTCACTTACTGTGAAACTGTTCTACCACCAGCACTTCCCTTGCTGCAGACTGTCACTCCTCCAGACTAACAAGCACCTCATAGGTAGGCCTGACACTACTTCAGCCAGGCCCCAATAAACTGTCTTTTGCGGGCAGGGGCGCGGGCCACTTTGGTGTAGAATAGTCTAGGTGCTAGCTGTCCTTTGCTCAGCTACCACTCCCAAATAGCTCTCTTCAGGCCCTGACAGCCAGCCTGGCTGCAAAGAGCCAGCACCCTTCTCCACAGTCCTCTCTCCACTGGTTCTGCACTCATCTCTCAAACTGCAATCTCCCAGTTCTCTCAGGTGTGCCTCCCCAGTCCACCCGACTGTGCTCACTCCCCAGCCCTCTTGACTGTGACCTGTAGTCCTCCATGGAGACTCTTATGCCCCGTACACACGACCAGACTTTTCAACATCAAAAGTCTGATGGAATGATTCCGGCAGACTATTCGAACGTGTGTGGGCTGCAGCGGACTTTTGATTTGCAAAAGTCTGACAGACTTTAGAAATGGAACATGTTTCAAATTTTTCCGACAGAACTCTGCCGGACCCAGAAATCCGCTCGTGTGTGTGCTAGTCTGACGGACTAAAACCGACGCTAGTCCAGCTATTGGCTACTGGCTATGAACTTCCTTATTCTAGTCCAGTCATACGTCATCACGTTCGAATCCGTCGGACTTTGGTGTGATTGTGTGTGGCCAAGTCTGTTCATTCGGAAAGTCCGTCAGAACTCTGTCAGAACTCCGTCAGAACTCCATCGAAAGTCTGCCGGACTTAAGTCCTGTCGTGTGTACGCGGCAATACAGTGTTCTCTCCTGCTGTCCTTTTTCCTGCTGTCTCATGTGCCTCTATTTCCAGGATCTCTTCACTCCTCCCAGATGCACCCAAGCCCCAGCCCAGGGTCACCCCCCCCCCCCAGACTGGGAAGCTCCCAGTGGGCCCGACAGACTCCACAATCATTCACTCCATCTCCTTCACCCTAAAACTCCTCCCCAACTGGGCTGACCCCAAGTATTTAAGGAGATCTACGCCCGGCCAATCCAAGTTGGGGATTGGTCAGGACTCCTTAAGATACCACAGGCAGCTCCACTTCTCTTCCCCTTCTCTCCTTCAGGATAATGCCAGAAGAAGGAAGGAGGTAACCAAGAAGTGACACTGCCTGTGAGTCATCAGCTGCTGTCCTGAGCCACTCCCAGCCCAGAATGAAAACAAGCAGACCAAACAGCCAGCTACGCCTGCCTAAATTTACCTACACTGCCAGAGAAAAGCCTTACTCTAGCACCTCACTAACTAGAAGGTGCTACACCTACAAGAAAAAGTACAGGATTAAACTGTCATGGGGTTACAACAAGAGGAAGAGTCCAAGCAAGAAACATACAAATCAGAACACATTTTAAGTCTTCTGATTGTAATACAGTATTCCAGTAGAGAGCTGTTACCATACAAAGTGGCTGTCTGGTATTCCCAGGGGCCGGTTTATACATACGAGTAGTATTTGTAGTACAGACAAATAATTTAGATTAAGCTAGGTTGGTAAAAGAAAATGTTAAAATACAGAATAAAGAAGTTTTGAAGGAAAAGGGTGGCACAATGTTTTAAGGGTGGCACAGTGGTGTAGTGGTTAGCACTCTCACCTAGCAGTAAAATGGGTTGCTGGTTCGTATCCTAACCACAACACTACCTCCCTGGAGTTTGCATGTTCTCCCTGTGCCTGCGTGGGTTTCCTCTGGGTACTCCGGTTTCCTCCCACACTCCAAAGACATGCAGGTAGGTTAATTGACTTCTGTCCAAAATTGGCCCTAATATATGAATGGGGACCTTGGATTGTGGGCTCCTTGAGGGTAGGGACCAATGTGAGTGTACAGGGATAGGGACAATTGTAGACACTCACTCAGGTTGAACTGGATGGACTGGTGTCTTTATTCAACCTTACTAACTATGTAACTATGTAAAACATTGAAAAGGTAAATGTCTATTATCACTATTACCTTATATAGCCTTTCTGTTTAAATGGTGAAAGTAACTTATTGTTGAGCAGAGTTCTGATGTGGACCTCTAAATAAAGATTTGAAAAAAAAGAAAAGGTCCTAAAAACAGATAGAAAAGAATTCATAAGAGACAATACATATGAAATAAAGGGAAGTAAATTCGAGAATTTTGGATTCTGTACACAAAAAAACACTGGTCTATTTTGTTAGGTTACAGAATATTGGGGTCTGTGCTCCCCCAAAAATTCTGATATTATATAGAAAGCCCCCCAAAAAATAAAAAATAAACATATTCTTTTTAAATGTAGCAGGTGTATTGGGTGCAAAAATGCTATAAATGTAGGGATAATTTTACTACTACTAATTTTACAAATGTAAAAAATGTCAATAAGAAAACCTTATTTAATGTCATACAAAAGTAGTGGTGCATATACTCCAATGTCTTTGTGGTTATCATTACGTAGGGTGCACCAATAGAACCTTTGCAAAGAGAGCTAGTGAACATACACCATATATACAAAAGGGTTTATAGAAACCCTAGTGTTTTGGCACATTTTAGAAAACATCATAAACATGTTTAGAATTCTGGTAGATTCAAAAAGTTAAAAGTAGGACAGAGAGGAGGTAGTTTAAAATGTTCTATGTCTCAGGTTGAATCCAGGTGAGTATTCACTCTTAGTACCCTGTCAACAAAGGGTCCAGATATAGACATAGACCTGAATTGCTTTATTAGTACTAAATATAAATAAATATAGGGAATTTTTAACAATTAATGGCTCTACATACACAAATAATTGTATCATTTTTATATTGATTTTGTGTAATATTTTAAGCTAGGTATGCCATATGGGTGGTCTTTGTGTAATTTTATTTTATTTACATTGAAGTACTATATTCAACTGAGCCATTGTCAATATACAGCAGGGTTAATGTATTGTTGACACAATATTTTCCTAATTGCAGTCTCTGCCTATCCAGTGGTGTCTAGTGAGGTTTATGATTAGCATATGGACCTTTTGAGTTCGTAGGATGAATTTTACTGGCAGTTTCCAATTTGAAGTGGAGCCGCGCTACACATTAACTCTGGGCTAGCTGTATCAGAGGTTAAGTTACATAAGTTGTGCTCATGCTGCCTCATCCCTAGACAAAGTACTGTGTCTGATGACCACTCAAAATATGGGACTTTCTTTCCCTTTAACTTTCAGTGATGGCAGTAAACAGAGCAAATAGAGAACGTGAATTTCCCTAACAGGAACACAGGTAGCAATAAACACCTGACAGGTATTTTAATCCTGGTGTTTTTTTTGGGGGGGGGAAGGGTCAGCAAACAACCCCCCCCCAGTCGGCTGGCACCCAACCCCCCCCCCCCGTGCGGTCGGGCCACCCGCACATCCCCCCTCCCTCTGGGTCGATCTTAGGTCATCCAGCCCTGCACATACCCCATCTTGTGGGTGGGCAGTGCTCCTAGAGGCAACGGCTTCCTTCGCGTCTCCTCCTCCTCTGCATCACAAAAGCTTCCGCTGTGTGTCTCCTCCCTCCTCCTCCTCCTAGGTGTCCAATAGGTTTGCCTATCCTTTAAGCCAATCAGGTGATGGGTCTCAGGACCTGCTTCCCGATTGGCCGGGAGGAGAATCAATGTGACAATAGTGAATATTCATTCACTATTGTCACACAAATGTGTGTGCTTGGGGCACAATGCTCCCCCGATCCCACCCTTTTTTGAAACCAATTAGAGCCTCTGGCTCTAATCGCATGCTTAAAAAAAAACTACATTGAAATCCATGTGTCCGGTGCCCTGCATATAGATTAGGGGGCCAGACGCACAATCTACTGTTGTAAAACTAAAAATAAAGTTTTGCCTTAAAAAAAATCCTTAACTGGTATAGTGGGTATCAGTATTAAAAAGGATGTGGATTTATTGTTCTTTCTTGTAGCAGACAACATTTTTTCCTGGTTTGATGCACTAATAAAGCTCTCGCAGATAAAAAAAAAACGAATTAAGTAACACTATTAGGGATGCACTGAATGTTTTTTTTTGGTGCCGAAACCGATATCGAAAATGAAAAATACACTAGTCTGAAAACCGTTACCGAAAATAAACAGTTTTTAAAAAAATATTCATATTTTTATATAATTCCCCCTGAAGTAGATACAAATTCCCTGTATCGAATACGGGGAGGGGACAAGACAGCACGGGGAGCAGTTTACCTGCCATAGGAGGAGACGCACAATCGCTAAGTCGCACTCTCTAAGATGAGCGTTCACTACCTAGGCGATCACTGTAGGAAGGACACCTTGACACATTTGAACACCTACCAAGTTGTTTTTGTGATTGCATGGACTACTCAGCGTATTGATTAGAAGCACAGCCGGGCACGTTGGGGGTTATTTACAAAAGGCAAATCCCCTTTGCTCTACAGGTACATTGCAAGTGCACTGAAAGTGCACTTGGAAGTGTAGTCACTGTAGATCTGAGGGGAAGATCTGAAATGAGGGGAAGCTCTGCTGATTTTATCATCCAATCATGTGCAAGCTAAAATGCTGTTTTTTTATTTTCCTTGCAGTTGCCCCTCGGATCTACAGCGACTGCACTTCCAAGTGCACTTGAAGTGCAAAGTGGATTTGCCTTTTGTAAATAGTCCCCTTTGTCTGCACACAAGCACTTTAATACTTGTCATATTTTTTCACATACATAATATGGACTTTTATTTACTTTTGGAATCTTATGAATTTATATGTTTTTTCACATGAGCACTATATATTTACTGTGCATTTGAATATTCACTCCCTTATTTTATTTACTGGCACTTCACCATTGGTCAATATGTGTGTGGTTTTTTATGTTATGTATGCATTTGGTATCCTATATTGGGTGTATAGTGCATAATACCTAGCACAGCATTTTTCAATTGAATTTAATAATCTATTTTGATTTTAGCTGCTTTATTTTATATTGATACAATACCTTTTATATTTATTTTATTTTTGATGAGATCATATTTATAGCGCGGCGTAATATTTACTCATTTATATTTTTATATACAATTGCATTATATTCGACTTTTTAATATCATCAATTTAAATTAATATGAATTTATTGTTAGCCATTATTGGCACTTTTGGTGCAAGAAAAGATCAAGAAAATTCAGTCCGCAGTCTCCAACCATCTCTTGTATCATACCCCCAGACTGCAGACATGCTACAGGAGATGGTCAGAGACTGCAGACATGCTATAGGAGAAGGTCAGAGACTGCAAAAATAATACAGGAGACGGTCAGAGACTGCAGACATACTACAGGAGATGGCCAGAGACTGCGGACATACTACAGGAGACGGTCACAGAATCCAGACTTAGTACAGGAGATGGTCAGAGATTGCAGATATACTACAGGAGACTACAGACATACTACAGGAGACAGTCAGAGACTGCAGACATGCTACAAGAGATCAATGCAGCCTCACAAGTTTCCATCAGATGTAGCCTGCCAGTCCCCGTCATGCAGCCTGCCAGTGCTCATCATATGCAGCTTGCCAGTGTCTGGATGCACCCTTCCCATGCCCAGATCAGAGCGGCGATCTCTGTGTCTGTCCTGGAGCTGTGAATTGAATTGCCCGGATGGCTGCATGTCCTGCCTCCTGTAATCACGTCATGCTGATTCAATGTCCGGCCATTAAATCAGTGTGCCTTCTGTCACAGGAGGTGGGACATTGTTACTGCAGCCGCCCAGGCAATTCAGCTCCGTGACATACATAGATTGCCACTCTGTGGGGAGGGAGGACTGGGTCGAGCTAGGAAGACGCCCCCGCATTGGGCGGCACCAGGGGGTGGGGACCTTCCCAGGCCCCATCCCCATTTTTGGCCCAATTATTGGCAACATTTTTCTTTCGGCAATGCTCCGAAAACACCATTTTCGCCCGATATGTTGCGGTGACCGAAATTTCGGTGCATCCCTAGACTATACTCTGCTTTAAAAATAAAACATACTATTCCAGTATGAATTCTTAACTTAGACCCCTTTCACACTGTGTCGCCACAGGCGTCAGCGCTAAAGTGGCGCTACTTTTAGTGGCGCTTTACCGTTGCTTTAGCGGCGTTGTTCGACCGCTAGCGGAATGGCCGCAAACTGGGTTAAATCCGCCTGCAAAACGCCCCCGGAGTGGCTTTTTGCCGGCGGTATCGCAGTGCTGCCCCATTGATTTCACCGCTCCAAAGAAGGTGCTGGCAGGACTTTTTCTGGCACCCTGCCAGCACACCGCTCCAGTGTGATAGCCCTCAGGCTTTCACACTGGAGTGAATGGAGCAGCTGTTTTAGGGCGTTTTGCAGGCGCTATTTTTAACGCTATAGCGCCTGTAAAACACTCCAGTGTGAAAGGGGTCTTAGTAAAGAACCTTCCATTGCTCTCAGCCTCCTCCAAATTTCTTTGCTGATGATCCAACTTTTTGTTAGAGGGTAGCTACATTTGCTCTACATGGTCCCAGATTTTGTGAGAAATTATCCACCCTCTCTTTCTCCCAAGAAGAAGTAGGAATTATGTCGTATGGAATCTGTAGTGTGTATAGAGCAAGTGAAGTGAATCTCAACTAGGATGTTAAAAGGAGGAAGAAAAACAGTAAAAAAACTATTTCTCAAAAAATGAATTACAGGGCCATTAATTAGTTAATGTGCATGGATGAGTTTTTGGAGAATAAGGATATTGTTTTTTGTCACTTTGTAAAAGTGCTTGTAAATTCTATATTTATTCTTAAAATAACAAACATTTTACACTTAAATGCTCTGTGCAATGGTTTTGCACAGAGCAGCCCCGATCCTCCTCTTCTCGGGTCCCCTGCCACCGCTCCTGACCCCCCCCCCCCGCCAAGTGCCCCCATTGTGTCCATAAGGGCTTGTTAACACTTGTTAAAAATAATGATGCTTATCAAACACGCCTATAGCATTAATGGGTGTTAAGTGCTTCAACTCCTTTCAAAATGGGTGTTAATGGGTGTTAATGGGTGTTAAGTGCTTCAATTTTGAAGTGAAGCAATGCTAATGCTTCATGTTTTGATAATGTGAACAACACTGTGTTCTATCCATAGTATCATTTGCATAGGCATTTGATGGGCGTTAAAAAATGCCCCTCAAACACCTGCTTTCAATGCCAGTGTGAACTAGGCCTTAGACACACAGAGCATGGCCAATGGCTCCCGTTGCTGTATCTAAGCCAATGAGGAGGAAGAGAGCCGAGTGAGTCTCTGCTCTCATGCACATCACTGGATAGAGATTGGGTTCAGGTAAGTATAAGGGGGGCAGGGGGTGAGCTGCATGCAGAAGGTTTTTTTACCTTAATATGCATATAAAGTCAGCGCTCACTTTCAGAAATCCTAAACATAATTCTAAAAAGTCGCATCATTAGCAATCTTAAAAGTCCCAATCTATAAAGTGCCCTTCCAAAGGTTACTCAATATTTTCCAAGTTCAGTGTAGACAAAACTGCTTACATCCTCTCTGGTTGTGACTATTTTGTAGTGCTTTATTCAAGTCGGTCAAAAAGATCTTGAAAAAAAGAAAATACCACAGAGCTCAAAATTTCAAGTCCTGAGCTACTAGCCAAGCCTCAAGGGTTACTCACCACCAGTTGTCCCACCCACCCCCTACCCTGCTCCGCCCCTAATTCCACATCTAAACAAGCCCTCATAAATTATCTCATGAAATTACACTTAAATGTTTTATGCAGAATTATGTTACAAAAATAAATATTAACAACTTTATCAGTGCCCCCAGCACAGCTTTACCAGTTTCAATAAGTATGCCAAAAAAAACAATAAACCCGCCCTATTTGCACACTTCTCTGCGCTTGTGGATGAAATGAATAAACAAGTCCGCTTCCGGCGGACTTGGATCAAGATAAAGGCACAGTACACATATACTTTTTTAAACGCTGTGTTGATATACTATTTCTGGTACGCATATTTTATATTGGGGGGCTATTGGAAAAATAAAGGGTATAAAACTGAATTACGCTATGGTTGCATATTTTATTCCTTTTATATGGTACACCGGAGCCCCATTGCAGTAATAGAGACATCTAGTGGCTAAGAAGGAGTTCACTTATGATTGATGATATACAGAAGGCTCTTTTTTTCTGGCGTTTTGGTGAGTGCATCCCCAAAGGGGTACGTTTGAATCACGAGTGGTGAATTGTTTGGTGGAATCTGTTTCTTCATTAACCACGATACCATCTGTTTAATCACTACTAAGCACCGCTGTTGCAAACACAGAAAGAAATTTACTACTTTTCACTTAGAGGAAAGTGATAAAGCGCTGCTATATATGAGAAAGTGGACTCTTTATTGGGACAAAATTTTTTTGTATATTCTTTTTTCTACAGCTATACCAGTGCCCATCAATGCAGGCTCATCAGTGCCCATCATTGCAGCGTGACCTGTGCCCACCATTGCAGTGTGACCTGTGCCTACAATTGCAGCGTGACCTGAGCCCACCATTGCAGCCTCACCTGTGCCCACCATTGCAGCCTCACTGTGCCCACCATTGCAGCTTCACCTGTGCCCACCATTGGAGCCTCACCTGTGCCCACCATTGCAGCCTCAGTGTGCCCACCATTGCAGCCTTAGTGTGCCCACCATTGCAGCCTCAGTGTGCCCACCATTGCTGCCTCACTGTGCCGACCATTGCAGCTTCACCTGTGCCCATTATTGCAGCCTCACCTGTGCCCACCATTGCAGCCTCACTGTACCCACCATTGCAGCCTCACTGTGCCCACCATTGCAGCCTCACCAGTGCCCACCACTGCAGCGTGACCTGTGCCAACAATTACAGCGTGACCTGTGCCCACCAATGCAGCGTGACCTGTGCCCACAATTGCATCATGACCTGTGACCACCATTGCAGCCTCACTGTGCCCACCATTGCAGCCTCACCTGTGTCCACCATTGCAGCATCACCTGTGCCTACCATCACAGCCTCACCTGGGCAGAGGAAGAGAGAGGGCGGCCGGATCATGAGTGGAGGAGAGCTGCGGGATCACAGAGCGGGATAGCATGCTGGAACAGCTTACATTACAATTGCCTTTGTTCCTCTCGCCGTCATACACAGCCCCGCCTCCTCCTGATCCAGAGCCTGTGATAGAAAGAACACCGGTCCAATGATGGGATGCGTTCTGTCTATCACAGGATCCGGGTCAGGAGGAGGCGGATCTGTGTATGACAGTGAGCAGATCTGGGGGAATTGTAATGTAAGCTGTGACAGTGGGCTATCATACTCTGTGATCCCGTGGCTCTCGTCTTACTCCATGCTATCTTTCCCCGGGGCAATCACTGAGAGAACGGTTCCTGATCAACCCCATCCGCCGGCGGTGCTCGCCCCTCGCTCCAAGACAGCCCAACTCCTCGCCAGCCCTCGGTTTCCACCTGCAAAATGCAAGTAGGCGAGTGGAAAATTTGAGGGCTGGTGTAGTATGTCCAGTCCAATTGATGTGTTTGAAATAATGTATTTATATTGTGCTTACGTCAAAATCATGAAATGATGTCTATTGAATCCAAAATGTGTTCCTCTAAATATACCCTTACCTTCATAATTCTCAAACAGGACCTTCCATAATACTTCGATGTGGCTGTTTTACTGCGTCTTTATCTCTCCTCTAGGAGGATCTCCCCTCCAAACTGGTGTTGGAAAATTAAAATTAAATGAAAATGCTCCGAAAATGAAGTAGAATCACATAGTGTAATACTGCCACACTATTTAATCACCATAAATTAAAAAACATTTAACACACAAAAGTGAGTTTTTGATTTATGGTGTTTGATTTTTGATATATGGCTCTGTATGAGAATTATGAAGGTAAGGGTGTCAGCATCATGTTGTGGGGGTGCATTTCTTCAGCAGGGACAGGGAAGCTGGTCAGAGTTGATGGGAAGATGAATGGAGCCAAATACAGGGCAATCTTAGAAGAAAACCTGTTATGCCGCGTACACACGTTTTTCCATCAGAATAAACTCTGCCGGTTTTTCCGACGGAGTTCCGCTGAAACGGTCTTGCCTACACACGATCACACCAAAGTCCAATTGTCTAGAACGCAGTGAGGTACAGCACGTACGACAATAGCCAGTAGCCAATAGCTGCCCATGCGTTATTTTTGGTCTGTCGGAACAGCATACAGACAAATGGTTTTCCGTCGGAAAGATTTAAAACATGTTCTGTTTCTAGGTTGAAAAACAAAGTCCAATGAGGCATACACACGATCGGAATATCCAATGAAAAGATTCCGTCTGACTTTTTCTGCCGGAAAGTCCGATCATGTGTGCACGGCATTAGAGTATGCAAGAGTCTTGAGACTGGGGCATACAGCCAGAGCTACAATATAATGGTTTAGATCAAAGCATATTCATGTGTTAGAATGGCCCAGTCAAAGTCCAGACCTAAATCCAATGGAGAATCTGTGGCAATACTTGAAAATTGCTGTTCACAGACGCTCTCCATCTAATCTGACAGAGCTTGAGCTATTTTACAAAGAAGAATGGAAAAAATGTCACTCTCTAGTTGTGCAAAGCTGGTAGAGACACCCTCAAAAAGACTTGCAGCTGTAATTGCTATAATAATAGAAAGGTGGTTCTACAAAGTATTGACTCATAGGGGCTGACTACAAATGCACGCCACACTTTTCACATATTTATTTGTAAAAAAAATTGAAAACCATTTATCATTTCCCTTCCACTTCACAAGTAGGTGCCACTTTGTGTTGGTCTATCACATAAAATACCAATAAAATACATTTACGTTTTGGTTCTAACATGACAAAATGTGGGAAATGTCAAGGGGTATGAATACTTTTTCAAGGCACTGTAAATGTGCTGACAAGGAACTTGATATGAAGAGAGAGCAGAGTGAGCAGAACATTTACCTCATGAGTCTGCTAATCGATTACTGTTTCCTCAGCAGGCTGAAGGGGGAGAGGAGACACTAATTTATACCATTTACAGTCATTAATTGTAACAGAGAAAGTGGTGTCATCTGCCTGGCTGTGCTTGCTGGCAGGGCTTTCAAAAATTCAGAACCAGAGTAACAGAAATATAAAGACTTTGACAGTTAAAATAGCTTCTTTATAGAGTTTCATCTGTATATTTAGTGGTTTGCCTGAAGTTCAGCTTTAACAAAACAGGCATCACAAACACATGGCTTGGCAGGCAGTCTGCAGCATCAGATCTGTTTTTACACTTTGCTGTTGCACACAACAGTTTAGTATCACTGAGAACTTCCTTTAGCTTGATGAATAAGTGTGAAAATGAACATTGATCTGTAGCAGATTCTTGCAAATTACATGTGCCTGAGTTTGCCCAACAACAATAAACTTGCCCCTCAGCCAATCTAGGGTCAGCCTTGTACAGTTTCACCGTTTATTAATACCTTTTTAACCACCTATTATGGAGATGTAACAGGAAGTGAAAATGGTTTGAACATTTGCAAAAGTGTGCATGTTTACAGGCTTAGGCTTCATTCACACCTATGCATTTTTAGTGCTTTTTGCATTTTGCAGATTTTCACTACAGAACGTGTTCCATAGGAAGCCATGTTAAACGGACTATAGTGCAAATCTGCAAAATGCACTAAAAATGCATAGGTGTGAATCAGGCCTTGTGTAGGAATGCATGTTCAGAAAGATTTTAATCCACAAAATGATACTGGTTTGATATATCTAGCTTGCAGATATAACTTGCAAAACGCACAATGATCTCTCTAATTTTGTTCATGCATTTAGCCCTCGTTCACATTAGGGCAAAGTCGCAGCCTTTTGTTGGCAATGGCATCGTTCCAATCAGTAAGATGCCGACTTTGCGGTGCCACACCGATTTTCAAAAGTAGTCCCTGCACTACTTTTGTCAATTTCGGGTGCGACTTAAATATACATCTGTGCATGAAGATGTCTTTCAAGAAGCACCTGAAATTGCACTGACCTGCTACTTTAAAATAATACTACGTCACTTGAAGTAGCACGATTTCAAAGTAGCAGCAGTGTGAACCAGGGCTAACAGTGCCATTGAATATAACAGCACAGATTGCATCAAATATTTTATGTATGATTTATTATGTACTGATAGCTTGGAGAATTATTCACAAAGATTTTGTAAACATTTACATAAACAGATATATTGGTTGTGTCAGAGGCTATTGATTTATATGGGGCCACAGGTGAAGTTCCTGACATCGCCAAAGGGCCGTACATAATGGTCACTATATGTAATGCTATAGAAAACTGTAGGTTACAGGGGAAGGTCAGAAACTGTGGATGTGCTACAGGTTTGGTTGGCGACTGAAGACATTCTGTAGGCTTCAGACAGGGAACATTGATCCAGGAACAACCTGCAGTTCCGCTCTAAACTGAGACAAAGATCTCCCCGCCAGTTGCAGTCAAGGGAGCAGGTGTCTATGTACCATTTTGGGGTGTAGAATCATCAACAGAGAAAGGAAGGAACACCGGTCACTGACCCAGTGCATGAATATGTGAATAAATGTGGCCTCAGCCAGTGATGTTGCAGCTCTGGCTGAGACCACATTCATTCACATATTCATATTCACGCACTGCAGAGATGGAACATGTTATGAGAGACTGGTAAAGATCATTGCCTTTACATTTTCAAATTGGCGCTCTCAATACTTACTTCTCAGGTTTGAGGGCCGCATCAAGTACCAAAGGGCTCTTGGGCTGCAGATTGGCCAACAGGAGGTTTGGTGTTGTAATGTTTCAAAAGCTTCACAAGTTTGCTTTGGGATTTTTTTTTAATTCCTTGATTGATGTAGGCTGTTATAGGAAAAAAAGGCGGAAGATGGACAGACCACAATAACCCACATCAACTTATCAACAATCATTTTTCTTGGGTGTGAATGTAAGATCTGCTTGAATGCTTGTTGTCTTTTTAATTTAAAGTAACCTAGGCAAATGAGAGTAAAACTTTATATAGTGTTGAAGTTACTATATGTATTGTTCCCTAGCTCCTCTCTTAAATAATTCCTTTTTTAAACAGAGAGGATTGAAGTAGGGCTGAAGAAAATGTTTGTGAGCATAGACCAGACCAGACATATTTATGTTTTTTCTTTTTTAATTTGCAATATTCTGAAACAAATCAAGAGGAAGATTTTTTTTTCTGTTTGTCTTTATCCTCTTGCTTTGACACTTACAAGGCTCAGAAAAAAATTGTGAGAAAGAGACGAGAAAACAGAAATATAAAGGAAGACAGCAGCAAAAGAACCCCACTGGCATTCAGAAAACGAACAAGCTGTCCTCTTGTTTCTCTTATATATAGATTTATGTATATATATATGTATTTATAGGATTTCTGTTTAAAAGGGCATGCAGAAAATTAAACAGCAACAAATGAAAACAAGTCAGGCTGGAGATTCGCCTCTCCTCTCCCTTGGGGTCACTGCTCTGAACCCTGTAAACTTGTGTAAAATTGGCATTCGAGGAAGGAGTGTTACACATATGCTCCTTGCCTATTCGGTTAGGGATGCGCAGAAGAGTTTGTCCTGGCAATGAAGATCAGGCACAATAGCAATAATTGGATTTCTGCTTTCCCTCAATCCCTGAAGATTTTGGTTGCTGCTTTTTTCCCAGTGTATTCAAAGAGGATCAGTCATCTCAACACAGTGAAAGTAGCCATTTTCTGTGCAGAACCAAAGCTCATCCTTTGTAGAATTAGTCACACTAGATCCTAGTGAATTATAATCAGTTTCCTGCGTTCTTCTGAAAAGTAGCTCAAGTCACGAAAAGGGCCACCTCCAATGTGAAGTAGATCCACTTTAAGGGAAACTTTTGCATCCTGGAAGATTCAGTCCTTTACACTGGACTTATATTATCCTTGGATCATACATTGCCGCCCTACAAACACAGAAAATCCTATAAACCCTAAACCTTCTGCAAAAAATGTCATAGACTACAAAATAATGGATATCTCAATAGTAACTAGAATTCAGAAAAAACATCATCTTGAGGACCACTGAATGAAAACCTAAGCTACTTCAAAGGAAATCTATAAGAAGAATCCCTGTGATATATCCGATCTCAGAAGATCCAAGCGGCGTCATGGATTCTGTGCACAGACCCCACATGTCAGAGGAGAATCGTACTCACTGAGAAATGACAGACTTTAAGCACACTCCAAAAAATGCTGGCCATGCTTTGGGACTGGCTCTCCCACTGCAGACAATGGATAAGACCATTATTTACAGGGTGTGGGTTTGTTGGAGCTGGGTCGCTTCTTAAATATATATAAATATATATATTTTTCTTCTTTCGATCTAAATAAATATATCTATATATATATATATATATATATATATATATATATATATATATATATATATATATATATATATATATAAATAATTTTTGCATTCCTAAAGCAAATGAAAACAGAAACAGGTAGCAGTGGGGGCCCCTGGGAGAACTGCTTTGCGGAAATAAAAACAAAAAATATATATATTTTTTTATTTTATGTCTTTTAAATTTTTTTTGTGTTTTTTAAAGTACCTTTTTTGTTTTCTCTTTGTTCTGTTTGGACGACTCATTTCACGTTGGACGCGCAAACACACGGGAAGGAACAGCTCCACGGGAAGGTTACAGTTCTCTCCCCCCAGCCCCTCGATATTTCAGATGATCCCTCCACCCCTCCACAACCCCCCAAATAAAGCCAAAAAGACCAGAGGGAAGAAGGCTGAAGGTCAAATTTTTCTCTCTGCAACAAGTCAATAGATGCACTTACCCCTGTAGCATGATAGGGGTCATACAGGTTTCAGCTTTCCCTTCCCCAGCTTGGAAGGGGTAAGAATGCTTAGAAGTTCAGAAGGGAAACATACAAAGGAGGCTTTTTTCCTACAACATTTTCTTGTCCTCTTGCAAACATTTCATGAGTCCAGGCAGTGGATGTCTGGGGTATGTGTGCACATGGGGGGAGGGGATTGAGGGCCACAAGAATAGAAGAGTCTGGATTTGGAGGGGTTGAGGGGGAGGAGGGATGAGAGGGAACGGCACAAGCATGCGGTCACGTGCTTTTCCTCGCCGCTGGAACTCTGTGAGCGGCGGAGCCAAAAGTCTCTGGCACTTCCTCTTTTCTGGTGAAGCCAGGAGGGCATTACTGGAGGCTGTGTAAAAAGAGATAAAGTCATCTTTGATCAGATATAAAGAATTAGGTAGTAGACACATCTATTAGATTTTTGACATTTTGACTTAAAGCTGTGATGTGATAGCTCCCAACTAGCTCTGTTTTGAAGCTAAATTCCTCTGTCCATTTTTATTCATAGTTTAAATCCAAAAGAAAAAATGTTGTATATTGCAGCTCACAAATCCCTAAAGCAGAATTAAAGGTACAAAACAACAAACTGTGAGCTGAGAGGCTATTTATGGTAGAAGATATGCTTAAAAGATAAAAGATGAAGCTTTGACAGAAAACCTGGAAGCTGATTGTTTTTTATGCACAGCTGCACCAGATTTTGCACTCTCCATTTTTAGGCTACTTACACACTGAAGGTGTTTTTTAGGCGTTTTAGTGCTAAAAATAGCACCTGCAAAATCGCTTGAAAACCGCCTCCCATGCCGCTGCAGTGTGAAAGCCAAGTGCTTTCACACTGGGGCGGTGTGCTCGCGGGACGTTACAAAAAGTCCTGCAAGCAGCATCTTTGGGGTAGTTTGGGAGCGCTGTATAAATGCATGGGCAGCCCTTCCGAAACATCGCAACACGGGTGGTTTTAGCCCTTTCTTTGGCCACTAGTGTGGGTTAAATGTGCCTCGCTAGCAGCCAAAATGCAATGCTAAAATGAGTGATGCTTTACCGCTAACGTGGCACAGCCCCAGTGTGAAAGTAGCCTTAGTAAATCAACCCCTGTGTCTCTTCTGCAATAAAATAATTTTACCTGCCAGTTTGCAGGCTTGTTTACAATGTACACTGAGCTGCATACCCGCAGCTCAGGGATACATTCTTAGCATGGTGCCTGTGTGCCAGAAGATGTCATTCCACGCCACATAATTAAAATGGATAAAGACCTGTCATCCAGAATAAGCTGGGGAGAAGATATGCCTGCGAGATGTCAGACCATTGCTTAGTTCCTCTTTAAATGTGGGCTGCACTCGTTTTTTTATTTGTATGTTTTTTTTTTTGTTTTAACCTGGTGATCCAGATAGTAAGAGCTGCATGTGCAACAGGCTCTAATAACCCTCTAAAAACTGATTCCTGGAGGATTGCTTTCTCAGAGGTGCTTTTGAGCTGGTATACAGGTATGTAAATACTGTCAGCTCCTAAATGCTATTTATTTCTCAATCCCAATATGGATATTACATTGAACCACAGCACCATAACCACCACAGCCAGTATTGGCATATGGTTGCAGTAAAGACCTCATATTATCAGTGGCGTTTGACAGATGGTGCCAAGCTAAAACTGCCACACCATGAAGCGACAATATGCTGTAACCACTTGAAGTGTTAGCTTATTTATTAGTCAATTCCATCTAAATATGCCTATGCATCTAAAGTTGGCCATGAACTGGTTCCAAATGAACCGATTAAAATGTACTTTCTGGGTGACCCTGTGGCCCCATCTCGCCTGACATCCTTCGATTGAAAAATGAAAGGAGCTGGGCAGACAATTGGCTGAACCAGTAGCTGTATCAGTGGCTGCATTCGCTCATATACAGCCTCTGGGTATTCTGACAGCTGCTGCCAATAACAGTCTGTTAGATAGAATCATGCATCCATAACATATAGCATAGATGAAATCTGTTTTTTTTTATTCAGTCTACAGGCTAAACAAAAAAAAAAATCAGTGTATGGCCAGCCATACACTACCCTCTACATATGTAGACAATGCTGCTAGCCAAGGACAGCTCTGTTGCTCCTCCAGAACTTGGATCCACTCTAAAGCCCTCTACACACTATTAGAAAATCAACAATTGGACAGTTTTCCTTGATTCACAGCAAATTGGATCTGAGGATAGAAATAATGTACAAACTTCTCGTACAAAAAAGGCTTTTGTTTTGTTACTTGCTTTTGATCATGCAAAGTCTTTCATTTCTGATAGTTCTCGTATGAAAATCATACCAAAACGGTACACATTAAACGAAAATCATTTGTTCTGTTCCCGTATGAGAAAGAATTTGTCCCTTTGAAAATTTTTGTTCAGAAGGTCAAAATTGGCTGTCGAAAGTTGTGCACACACTATCAGAAAATCATACGATCGTTCCTCGGACTAAAATGTTTGGCGATTTCGTTATAGTGTGTACTGGGCTTAAGACAGGGAAGTGTTTTACTGACTAGATCACTAGGAGAAAATGGATGCAGCCGCCATATTTAATGATTGAAAGGCAACAATATATTACATTTTTGTTTGGGGTTTAAATATGCTTTAATGTACAGTATTTGTCACTGATATAAATCTGACTGAAGAAAAGTGTTTGCATATTCTTACCTTTACTGATTTGCTAATGCTCACAGACTAGTATTAATGAAGAAGCATAGTTATCCATAGTAACAAATCCAAAATCTGCTGCAGCTATGCACGGTAGCCAATCCGTTTCTTAGCCCTGGTTTACATTGGAATGATTTGACATGCGATTTGACATGTCAAATTGGCAGCAATTGCCGGTAATGGCACCATCCTAATCTGTGCGATGCTGCATTTGCGGCATGCACCGATTTCAAAAGTAGTTTCTGTACTACTTTTTGGGATTTCAAGCTGTGATTTACATTGACATCTGTGCAGAAAACTGCACAGATGTCTCTGAAATCGCGGCCGAAATCAGGACTGACATGCGGGAGTGAAATCATGCGAGTCCTCACAGCTCAGCGTGAACCTGGGCTAATTTCAGCTTGTTTCATTAAGCTTTGACAAAAAAAAACCCGGAAGCTGATTTCTGGTTTCTACACAGATCTGTACCAGATTTAGCAAATGTTTGCAGTTTTAGTAAATCAGCCCAGTGTATTTTGGTTGCTATATGTAATAAGTATATTTTTGAACCAAAGCATCTAAGCAACGTTTCTGGCTTTTTGGAGGGGTTTCTCTTTTATCTGTTATTGTCTATAAATGCATGCAAAAATTTTTAGCACAACATCTCAGCAACGTCTCTTTTGATCTCATACCCTGATTTTATTTTACACTTAAAGTGGATGTAACCCCTCTCCTATACCCAGTGAAGTGAACAGCCTCAGATGATACACAGAGATAAAGCAAATCTCCCTACATAAGTTTTACATGTATATCTGCTGTCTTCTTGCTATATTCTTTAAAATTCTTACATCGGGTAAGAATTTTTACTTCCTCATTCTGCAGTAGGAGTGGTGTCTGGGTTTACACTGTGTGACAGCTGATTGGAGGAAAGGCACCCCCATCCAAATAGGCAGAAGAATGAAGATACTTTCAGAGCTGTGACAAGACAAGACAAGCTCTCTACTAATTTATTTATAGCACCTACTCCACACAAATCTCAGGCTGGTTTTATCTCCTGTCTCAGAGAACTTGTCAGAAGTTATGCTGATAACAGAGGTAAGAAAAAGCAGAAAGACATGGACTCAGGACTTTGGAGAGAGATAAGTACACACTAAAGATAGATGTGTCTAGGTCAAATTTCATGAATCAGGTTTACATACACTTTTAAACAACATTATTCACCTATTCCCACTCTTTAGCCACCTTTACATTGCAGAAGAAGTCCTCCCTGGGAAAACTTTGGTGTCAGAACTTAAGCAGGTGGATGTGGACCCTAACCCCCTTCCATGTGACAGTACTTGGGTCTGACGTTTAGCCACTCAGGCCCAAGAACTGTCACATGGGTGAGGTGACCTGCTGCCCCATACCTCGAAACCAGTCTGTTATAGTAGCCTATTAAGGGGATGAAGGAGTGGGGAAGTGGTGAAAGAGTGTATATTAGTGAGAAGTCCTTGTTAAAGGGTGTGTCATTGGGAGTCACTTTGCACTGAAACAAGCAAACAATAGAAAAATTTGCAATATCTTACTGTCACTGGAGGGGTGCCACAGGGGCCCCTGAGCAGTGGAAGTGGACATTTTGCCACTTGCCATCACGGCGATGCCAAACTCGGGTTTCTTCAGACTGGCTGGTACGAGGTCGACCCTGTGTATCGATGTATTGTGTCAGGCGTATGTAGGCGATACAGGCAGCATCCTCTCCCACCACATGGACGTGAGGATTCAAGATGGTCGTATGGATTGGCTTGTTGTTCTTAGACAGCACTAAACACAATGAAGATTTTTTTGGGGGTTTTAAAGAGAAATATAAAATAAAACATCAAAATCAATAAAATGGTTCCATAAGTATAAGGCCTCATGTACACAGACATCTAGCAGTTGCAAAGCTCTCTAGTGTAAAAGCACCGGAGCTTTCATGTTCCCTTCAGGTGCTGTGTACATGTGCCAGTTCAGGTGATTGGGTGTAATGGCTGTACTCATTTAAACGCTGATCGCTTCTGCATTGGCGTTTAAAGCGTGGGTAAATGCCAATGCAGAGACAATTGACACTTTCACATACAGACAAGTACAGACACATACAGTGTAGATAAGCGCCAAATATTTTATGCTATATTTTATAAACTTACTACCCAATTTTTCTCTTTTCTTTGTCCATGTGCATGAAGTCTAAATAATTCCTGTATAGCACAGGGTGTTTTTATGTTGTTTTTAATGAGGTATGTCTGATGCTGTTTGGTCTATATACAGCCCTCTAGTACTAACAGAAATATTATCATCACCTTATCACTGTTTTTTGGCAGCATGGTGATGGTCTTTCTATATAGGAGTACCAAAAAAAAAAAAAAACAGAAACCATTATTCCAGTAATTCTCAAAACTTTATTTTTAGTTTTGGACAGAAGATTAGACATGGATTAGAATACCTGACAGGGGTTATAACCCTTCCTTACTCTATTTAAAAGCTTTTAGTTCTACTTTAAAGTGGTTCTAAAGGTTGAAAGTTTTTTACCTTCATGCATTAGATACATGAAGGTAAAAAACCTTCATTATGCAGTTCTCCTGTCAGCCCCTCCTAATACTTGACCGAGCCTGATCTTGATCTTGATGATTAAGAGCAGCTGCTCTCCCAGGTCTCTGCCTCCTCATTGCCTGAGAGAAGGCCCTAGGAGCCATTGACTCCCGATGCTTTCAATCAAAGCCAGTGAGGAGGGAGCGGGGGTGGGGTCAAGCCTTACAAGCCCACTTGCATGGTGGTATCTCTATGATCCCCTTCCTCTTTTCCATATACATTAACATGCATACTTAAGTAATCTGAGCATACTTGTTATTTGTAAAAAGGTCTTGAATGTTTATAGCCATATTTAATCTTGTGTCCCTTGAAACATTAAGGAGTGAAAAAAAGTATAGGTCATTTGGGTTAATTGCACACATTTGTGAAGTTTTTTGGCCCTTTTATCGGGTTTAATACATATAGACTAATTTATTACACCAAACCTGTAACTAAATATTTATGAATTAAAAATTGCAGTTCATAAGGTTCCATATTTTTTGAGGTAAGTTTGGCCCCTTATCATTTCGCCCATGTTTTAGTTAGGCTGACTTGCCTGCCTTAAAGCCTAACTCCAAGTTTTAGCGGACTTTAAATAGTTAATTTGGACCAAGCTGGTCACATACAGCCTCAGTGTGCTCTGTATAAACTGTATGTAGCACCAGCGGGATGGGAACTTTCTGTTCTGCTCCCAGATCAAAATTGAGTCACATTGAGAACTGCTCAGTCATTCACAAGTGGCTTTGTATTTATTAATGAATACAAGGTTTCCTCTGATTGGCCGAGGATGAAAGGCATGATGCCACGATCTCCACCTCAGCCAATAGGAGGAAACCACGTATTCATTTGTAAAATACAAAGCTTCCTGTGAATAGCTTCCAGTGCTCAGCCTGATTCTATTTTGTTCCCGGGAGTGGGACAGAAAGTTCAGATCCCTATGCTACACTGCTGTATACTGTATGTAGCTGATGATACATACAGTTTATACAGCGCACACAGCTGCTGCATGTGTTAGTATAAGAAATTTTTTGGACCAGCTTGGTCTAAATGCACTACCCTTCTAGTTAGGTTGATAGGGTCATTTCGTTTTTGGTTTTCTCTGTAATCAGAGTTGAATTGTCTGCTTTGGTCTGCTGTGGCTCCACAAACTGTGGGATTGGGGTGGGAAGATAGAAATCCTCAGCTTAAATATTTACTACCCTCTGACCAATACCTGGGGAGTAGGGATGGGCTGAACCCCCCCATCCCCCCCCCTCCATTTGGTTCATACCAGAACATGCGAACAGGCAAAAAATGTGTTCGAACACGAGAACACTATTAAAGTCTATGGGACACAAACATGAAAAATCAAAAGTGCTAATTTTAAAGGCTTACATGCATGGTATTGTCTTAAAAAGTGTTTGGTGACCTGGGGCCTGCCCCAGGGGACATGTATCAATGCAAAAAAAAAAAAATGCTTTTTATCCTTTAGAAATGTAATTTTGCTGTCAGACTGTTCTAAACACAGGAAACATGCGCCACTTTACAGATTATAAAGATAAAACCGCGCTGGTCAACACTGGGTACTAGACAGACAAAAAAACAACAAATCCAGGATGGGTACTCTATGTGTAAATAATTATAGGTTGCTGCCCCCCACAAAAAGAAAATCCCCACTAGGGGTTCTTCTGCCAGTAAAAAGAATCTAATAACCGGGGTAACTGGCGCTACCTATTTAACATAAACAAATATTGACTCTTATTGATGAAACAAATGAAAAAGAGAAAATGAGAAATGCCAAGAAAAAATAGGAGTAATCTATCTCACCAGTAATAGTATTCATATGTGTAATCGTACCTAAATAAAAATGAAGCCTCCCTAAGGAAAGTCCACTTATTTCAATCCAAGCCCAAAAAAAGACACATACAAGAGGCTACTTCCAGAGGTGACATACAATCGCACAGATTCCCTACTGCGACTCCAATGTGACAATAAGCAGTGTAATAATTTAGGACCTTATCCTGAGAACTTAGTATAATCTTAAACAAATCATATATAAATTCTGTGAAAAAACACCAGATTAATATAGAAAAACTTGTACTGAGTGCGACTTTTCCTTAAAATCGCATTAGTGCCACATTATGATAAACCCACCGATCTGTCGGCTGGGAAAAGAAAAGTATAAAAATCTACTCCAAATACTACATGTGAAAAAAATATATATGAATCTAAAAAATATATGAATATATAAAACAAACTCTAATAAGTATATGTGTAAGTGAGACGTGCAATTGAAAATACAGAATCAGATGACACAATTCAAATTCAAAAACAAAAAATTCCAAACATATGTACTAGCAAAGCATCTATGAAAAAAATGATACAAATAAAAAATGTGTTATAGTGACCCTTAGTAAAATGATAAAAAAAACAAACAAACAAAAAAAAAAAATTAATAAAATAAAAATAAAAATAAAAGTCCAACTCTCCAAAAAGTCTTCAATAGTGCAAATTCAACATTAAATGTTCATAAAGTGACTTTTGTGCTTCTTGTGTGATCTTCAAAGTGACTTCCGTGCTCCCCCGCAAGGTACCCCACTCACCAAAAAAATTCACCCCTACAGGGGTAGTTCGCCTTTAAATCCAATCTGCCACTTTACAGGCATACTATAGACACCCCCAGGTATGAAATTTAAAGGAATATTACACTTTTTTTTTTCACTTTAAGCATTATTAAAATCACTGCTCCCGAAAAAACTGCCATTTTTTAAAACTTTTTTTTGCATTGATACATGTCCCCTCAGGCAGGACCCGGGTCCCCAAACACTTTTTATGACAATAAATTGCATATTAACCTTTAAAAATAGTATTTTTGATTTCTCCCATAGACTTTTAAAGGGTGTTCCATGGCTTTCTAATTTGCCACGAACACCCCAAATTGTTTGCTATTCAGCAAACAGCCAATGTTCAAGTCGAACTCATGTTCGACCAGAACATAAAGCCCATCCCTACTGGGGAGGTGTGCCCAGTAGGTGGTCAGAGGAGGGGTTAAATAGCGTGAAGCCTGGGCAGAGGAGTAAGTGTGTGCCTGGTTTTACATATCCAAGAATTGACTGCTGATGCTTCAGGGGCTCAAATGGGAGCCTCAAATTCTGGATCACTCTCCCGGGTCTGTGGGAAGAGCTTGATTACTGAGCTGCAGTATCCATGGTCCCCTGCTGTGGATGGTAACTGTTCCATTTAGCCCTGAACTTGTTCATGATTGTTCATGGTTCTCAGCTGCAAGGGTTTTAGGCTGCTCTGTTTTACAATACAGAGTGAACTGTTGCTATAGAGAGACGTGTCCTCAGCTTAAATTGGCATTCAGGCATTTTGGAGTATCCCATTCCCTTTTGTTCTCCTTCTACAGCAATAAACCCCAAAAAGACACCCGTGGGCTGTTTTCTGAGTGAGTGAACTGTTTAATATGTGCCTGTCAACCTGAATAGGAAAGAACCTGGGCAAATCCAGCGGCCTTTGGGGGGGTAAGTGCTACACAAAGTATTTAAAGTTCACTAAAATCTGGAATTAGCCTTGTGCCTTTGGTGAAAAGGCTTTTAATTTTCTAGATGTTTGTCCTTTATTAAAATGAAAGCGCAGTTTAGTATACAAGGAGAGAAATATTACATACAGGTTAAGCTGGCCATGCATGGCTCTGTTTTATCGTTTAGCCTGCTGGCCATTCAAGGTGGATGCCGGACTCTTCCCTGCTCCCCTGCCATCAGAATACACTGATCAATGCTGCAACCGATTGGCTGTATTGTGCTGATAGAACCAACATTTTACAACAAGCTTGTTCATGAGAAGTTGATCATTATATCGACTTCACATGAACGAGAATGGACATAGATGGATGGAATTCGGGCAGTTCTTGCTGAACCAGGCAAATTTCTATCCATCTATGGCCAGCTTTAATTCTGTGTATAAATATACATAAGAGGACGCAAATGCCTAGTGCATTACCACAAAACCACAAACTACATTACCACAAAAAAAACATTTATTAAAAGTACACACTAGTGTTATACTCACAAAGTAGCAAAAAATCAAGCTTGTCATATACAGCGCTTCAATAAGTGAGGTTGGTGACTACAGTCACACTGTCGGCTAGCTCTGGGGAAGGGGCTTTGTCCCCCAAAAAGTGTAAGCTTTCCACCGTGTGGCTGTAGAGTCACCCACCTCACCAGTTGGAGTGTTGTATATGACAGGCTTGATTTTATTCCTATTTTGTGAGTATAACACTGTTGTGTGCTTTCAATAAATGTTTTTTTTTTGTGGTAATGCACTAGGTGTTTGAGCCCTCTTGTGTATATTTTTACAGTGTTTGAAAGGACCACCCAGTCTGGGGAGGGCTGCATCGCTGAAACCATTGCCTACCATAGTTCTGTTGTTTGAGGAAGTCCTGGGATTGAGTGTGGATGGTGTTTTTGGTTTGTCTTGTGTACGTGTATGTTGATTCCCTGCAGTGACTGGGTGATTAAGACAAAACATACAATCTATATATGCATATTCTTATTGCCGTAATTTGCTTCTTTGCCACTAGCAAGTGCAATAGAAATGGTAATACAGTGCCCAAATATAAGGACAAATGCAGTCAACGTATAACTATGATAATTCACTATTTGTGACCCTTTATGGTTTCATAGTGAGAATCTTCTTGAGAAACTTTTTTACAAGACAATTATCAACAGATTAAAAAAGCTCTATCACAGGGTAAATCAATTTTCTGTTTACATACTTCTTCCACGGTGTATTTGGGATATTAGTCAGGGAATGGATACTTCCATTTAAACCTTACCTTACAGCAGGGCCGTCTTAATAGCATCATGGGCCCCTGGGCAAAGTAATGCACTTGGGCCCCCTACCAGGCTGCCCCAATTTACGCACATACTCTCAAGAATTTAATTATAAATAGTTGATAGAATTAAACATATATTTATTAGTACTTTCAGTGAAATTTAATTTAAACAGTAAGGAAACATGCCAAATATCAAAGACTAATGAACACAAAGCACAGTACGGGAGGCAGAAGGGCACAATACAGTAGGAGTCAGGGGGACACAATACTGGGATCAGGAGGGCACAGTACAGGTTCCTGGGATGCTGCCTGGGACACGGCCATCCTGGGACAGCTTAGTAAAAAGCATAACTGTCCTGTCAAATCCGGGACAGTTGGCAAGTATGATGTAATGCCAGATTATCATGGGGCCTCTATGCACCTGGGTCCCTGGGTACTGCCCAGGGGTGCCCATGCATTAAGACAGCCCTGCCTCACAGGTGTTTTTCTTACTGACTTTAAACCTGACATCTTAAGATTCCCTGGTACGGGCAGCTGTTCTGTGTTCTCAAAATGATATATCTGAGAATGTTCCTAGAAACTGGTAGTCAGGTAACCAGTATAAACCTGGAATGACACACTGACAGCTAATAATGTTTACAACAGAAATGGTAGCCATGGTTGTAGTAAGAACATTTTGACGTGGAGAGGATTCTATGTCAAACAAGAATTTGAAAATATGGTATTTTATCATGCTAATAATAAAATGGGCATGGTAAAAATTACTGTATTTAGAAACTTTTTCACCATTTCTCCTGAATACACTAGAGCCAGTTATTGTCTCCTTTAGGCTAGGTTCACATCTGTGTGGCTCTGCGGGCAGATTTGCATGGGCACTGCAGCTCTTTCATTTGAATGGGTTGGCGTGCCCCATGAAATGCAGAAGAAAGGTTCCTGCAACATTCCAGAAATTGCAGCTTGACCAGGAACCGCAAGTGCAGTGTGGTTCCTAGCGCTGGTGTTATTTCCAGTGCGTGCGGGTGCCGTTAGTATTAATGGCACCCGCACAACGCTCCTCCGTTTTTATGTGCGGGTGGTTGTACCTGTTCCCACAGCCGCAACCATCTGCACAGATGTGAACCTAGCCTTAAAGACTCTTTCACGTGGGCTTCAGCCTGTTCACATATGTGCTGATCAAGAAGAATGAAGCAATGCTCATTAACAATTCTACAGCATTTATGACGTGTTTACAATGTGTTTTTCTTGCTCTGAAAAAAGCTTCACGTATGCTTGATGCCCATGGAAGTTTTGTTTTTCTAGAGTGTTGCACCTAACCACTTGACCTCCGAGAGGCAGTATTTGTAGCTGCTGACTTTTAAATTTTTCTTAGGGAGACTGGAGCTCCTCTTTAACCGCTTGTCGACCAGCCTCTGCAGTTATACTGCGGCAGGTTGGCTCAGCTGCGCAGATCACCGCACCATTAAAGGCGGTCCCTTTAATGGCTATAGCAATTATAGTCAGAGCCGATGCGCATGGGCGGTGGCCACGATGGCCATCCACGAATGCTCCACAGAGAGCCAGAACAGGGATCTGTCAATGTAAACAAACAGATCCCTGTTCTGTCAGGGGAGTAGAGAGAGATCATCTGTTCCTAGTGATCAGGAACAGCGATCTCTCTCCTCCAGTCAGTCCACTCCCCCCACAGTTCCCTAGGGAAGTGTTAGAAACACTTCCCTAGGGAACACTTAATCCCTTGATTGCCTCTTTTTGTTAACCCCTTCCCTGCCAATGTCATTTATACAGTGATCAGTGGCTATTTTTATCTCTGATCACTGTAATAATGTCACTGGTCCCAAAAAAGTGTCAAAAGTGTCCAACCTGCCATTGCAATGTCGCAGTCCCACTAAAAATCACTGATCACTGCCAGTAAAAAAAAAAAAATAATAATAAAAATGCCATAAATGTATCTCTTATTTTGTAGACCCTATAACTTTTGCTCAAACCAATCAATATACGTTTATTGCAATTTTTGTGCAGAATAATACATATTGGCTTAAACTGATGAAGAAATTTAAGAATTTCAAAGCAGGGAAGGGGGAAAAAAGGGGAAAGCAAGAGGAGATTTTTGAACGGTGCAAATATGAATGCTGATGCAATAAAGTATAATAAAAATTCATTTATTTATCTACATAAAAAGCACCATATTATTGTGTGTGGTGCCAGCAAATACAAAGAACAAAATACGCATTTGTTACTCGACTGAAGGGATCCCGGCAAAGCAAGTTGATGAGCCAATAGCACTCGTTCCCAACATGTTTCGCAACAAGCTTCTTCAGGGGAATGTGCAACTAACAATAAACATAATATAAAATTAGTGTACAATGTAACATCAGTTATGTAATCACAACAATACACAAAAGTCATAATCATGTATTTCAACCCAAGCATGTATGATCTTAAACGGAATGGCGCTTACCACCCAACAAATAGCAACCGCACACCAGGAGCCACCACACTGATTGTCTGCACGTTTTTTACATCAAGTGGTGGCTCCTGGTGTGCGGTTGCTATTTGTTGGGTGGTAAGCGCCATTCCGTTTAAGATCATACATGCTTGGGTTGAAATACATGATTATGACTTTTGTGTATTGTTGTGATTACATAACTGATGTTACATTGTACACTAATTTTATATTATGTTTATTGTTAGTTGCACATTCCCCTGAAGAAGCTTGTTGCGAAACATGTTGGGAACGAGTGCTATTGGCTCATCAACTTGCTTTGCCGGGATCCCTTCAGTCGAGTAACAAATGCGTATTTTGTTCTTTGTATTTGCTGGCACCACACACAATAATATGGTGCTTTTTATGTAGATAAATAAATGAATTTTTATTATACTTTATTGCATCAGCATTCATATTTGCACCGTTCAAAAATCTCCTCTTGCTTTCCCCTTTTTTCCCCCTTCCCTGCTTTAAAATTCTTATATGAATTCGGAGATGAGGTGCCTATACCTGCAAGGTGTCACAGGATAGATTGGACCACACCGTTTCTGATGAAGAAATTAGTTTTTTTTTTAATTTTTTTTTTTTTTTTATATTTTCTATAGCAAAAAGTAAAAAATATATATTTTTTTTCAAAATTGTCTGTTTTTTTTATAGCGCAAAAAATAAAAACCACATGATCAAATACCACCAAAAGAAAGCTCTATTTGTGGGGATAAAAGGACCTCAATTTTGTTTGGGTAAAGCATTGCACGACCCCACTAATTGTCAGTTAAAGCGATGTAGTGCCGTATTGCAAAAAATGGCCTGGTCATTAAGGGGGTAAATTCTTCTGGGTTTTTTATTTTTTGCAATATTATAAACGGAAAAATATTGAAAATTAAAAAAAAAAAAAAACATTTTCTAGTATAAAATTTGCTAAACAAATCATTTTTCTTCATAAATTTAGACCAAAATATAGTCTGCTACATTTCTTTGGTAAAAATAAGACGTATATAATATATTCTGTTTGAAAGTTATACAAGCTACAAAAAATACAAGTCTACAAACTGTGGTATATATATATATATATATATATATATATATATATATATATATATGTATATTTGAAAATTGTCCCAGTGTACTGATGACCTCATTTCTTGAAGGCCTAAAATGTCAGGACAGCACAAGCACTCCCCAAATTACCCCTTTTTGGAAAGTAGATAGTTCAAGGTATTTAGTAAGAGGCATGGCGAGTTTTGTAAAAAAATGTTGCCAAAGCTTTTTGGAAAATGAGGAATTAAATAGAACTTTTTATTATTAATTTTTTTTCTTACATTTTGTAAATTTTGTCAATTTTTAACATTTTCTTTCTTTATTTACGATTCTTTTTTTAAATACTGTCGCCAAAGTAGTTTAGTGTTACCATAGTGACACTGTACTACTCGAGGGGGGAGGGGATCGGGGATTCTTTTTTTTTTACACTATTATTGCTTATAACAGTGATGATCTTGGTTCTAACCAATAGTTTTAACTGTCATAAATGGTTTTCATTCATGAAAGCTTGCTTGCTATTGTGATGCTGTGATTGGCTACAGCTAATCAAATGGTACAAGGTTGGCAGGTACCATGTGATAGCTGTGGGCCAATCAAACAGTGGTAAGCATGCTGTCATGAAGGGAAGTCATTCATGACAGTTTTTGTGTGCACGTTATTATGTGATGGCCATGTCATAGCGATCACATGATAACCCAGCCACTCACAGCTGGCACACCCCAGGGGGCATGCCAGTGTGCATTTCCTGATCTAGGTACCAGTACGATCCTTAGCTTGGCTGTGCCACCTGCTAGCAGTAATTGTAGTGTTAGTGGCCGGCAAGTGGTTAAAAGGGAAGTGATGCAGTGGATATTATCTATTTTCAAGCTAGGTTGGGTTGTGGTGCTATAGCAGACATTTTTGTGAATTCTCTGCAAGATGGTCTGGTTTACTTTGATTTCTTTGACACAGGGCTGGTCCAGCTCAGTTTTGCTGATGTAAAAAGCTTTGCCAAAAATGTTCAGTGCCTCTGCTCCTACCTGGCACTGGCACCGTTGCTGGCTGGTTTGATGCTTTTGTCTGCACACAGAAGCAAATGGTGTTATCTGACAGCTGCTCTGTACAACCAGCAAGTGACTGGAGTGTCTTAGTTCTCTATTATTTCCCTGTACATTCTGGTATACAGAAGCCGCCACCTCCCTTCTTCCAGTGCCCAGCTAACACTTTAAAAACCCATCACTAACACGCCATAAATGCTGTAGGTGCTGTTAAGGCGGGGCTTATAGAGCATCACCATTGAAATCAATGGAAGCGTTGATGACTCATGAAACATGTTGCTTTTTAACACAACACAGCGGAACACAATGCTATGTCACTTGTGTGAACAGCACTGTGTGGTGTCATTGTAATATTTATGGCAGGCATTAAAGGACAGTTTGTGGCTTTAAAAATGCTGAATAAATGGCGCATAAACACATGATATTGACACATGTTTGAATGAGCCCTAAATATCTAGAATGGAATATCCAAACTCTGAATTCAACATTATTGTCCCTCCTGACTAATATGTGTCCTTCCTAGATTCCACTGAAGCAACAGAGGTTTGTAGCAGTGCTTGTTTTGGGATTTCATAAACTTGCTAGTTTGTAGCCACAGAACCACGATTCAATTAGTGACTTTTGTAAAAAGACAGTGCAGTCGGGTAAACAGGAGCCTTTCTTTTCTTTTTTCCTTTTTTTTTTTTTTTTTTTTTTTACATTTTTACCCACTCCCACCAAACAGAAAATAATTGCTATTGGTACAGAAAGTGACATCATTGTGATATCTCCCTGCATTGTCTCCTTACAGTTTTCGAAGTAAAATCGATGAAAATCTATCCCCTCAACAAGGTTACCCAGAGCTTCTGGCTCAAACGTAGTCAATCCAGGGTCACAAATTTTCCTAGAAAAAAAGGGATTCGTTTGTTAAAAAAATATGCATGTTTTCTCCAACTATAAATAAATACAGCCCCAATTCCAAAACAGTTAGGGTGCTGTGTAAAATCTACACAAAACACAATGCAATGATTTGCAAATCTCACAAGCCCATGCTGTGTTCACAATAGAAAATAGAAAACACATCAAATGTTTAGCCCTCTTTCACACTGGCGCTTTGCAGGCGCTATAACGCTAAAAATAAATGTAAAAGATGCTGCGCTAAAATTATATATGTGTAGGATATATATATATATATATATATATATATATATATATATATATATATGCGATAAACAATAAAATGGTCAAAAGAAATCACATAAATAATAAGATTAGATGTATCAATTTTGATATACATTGCATTGATTATATTATATCTATGCTTACTCCCTGTACTTTCTCTATGTACCAAATAAAAATCGTTTGTAAACAAAAAAGATTAGATGTATCAAAAATGTCTTTAAACCAGTGATGGTGTGAATCTTGTATGGGCAAAATCAACTTAGGACATTGAAAAATCAAAAGAGAGATAGTCCATATGGAAGGCAGATATCTGCTTCAAAAAAAGAAGAGAAAATCTGCGCTACAGTGAAAAAACAAACAACATTTTTTTGTCATGCAGCAATTCAAAATATATACCAAAAAATGCTATATAAAAAGGACTTGAAAAAAGGAAATAATGGAACTGCGCAATCCTTAATATTTAAATTAAGGTGTGAGTAAACATGTGTTGGTTGGCAAACGGATACCAAATATGCTGCAGAAATCTCCCTTAGAGAGAGAGGGAGATTTCTGCAGCATATTTGGTATCCGTTTGCCAACCAACACATGTCGGCTTCCGTGCGCATCACGATTATGTGGTTGTCTGTTTAGTATAATAATGCTTGGGATGAATTTACGTGAGATTGTTTGTTTCCTCCTTATGGTGAACATCTGCTTCTTGGTTGAAATTCGTTTGAGTCCGGCACCAGTGGTCTCTTATCCTTCGAAGATCTGAGTCTGATGCATACCTTGTCTTGACCTTTAAGATACGCACTCCTTACTGGGGCATCTGGTAAGGAGCCATTTGTTATCTACACGGTGGTGGTGCACTTTAATTTTTGCTTCACGACTACACCTGTTTTGGATTTTTGGACAAGTCATTGTGGACATTTGTTTGTTTTGTACTCACTTACCTGGACTTTTTAACGAGTTTTTTATTTTTATTTATTTTTTATTTTTGATTTTTATTTTAGTATTTTTTTTGCACATATTTCTTTGAAGCACTAGTACCATTGAGATTTCAGTATCGATTTATTAGTGCTTATTTATAACAATTGGTGTTATTTTATATGTGGTCTTACTTGTACTGCATGGGTATATGTCGCTAATGCATTTTCTATGTTGGGGTTTATGTTAATACTTTGCACAACATTGAGCACACATGCACTTTATTGTTTACTCACACCTTAATTTAAATATTAAGGATTGCGCAGTTCCATTATTTCCTTTTTTCAGATATCTGCTTCAGTGTACCCAAGTGATGAATAAAGGGCTGAAAAAAAGGAAATAGCTGGTAACACCACCACCCTTATGCCCCATACACAGCATCTGAATATCGTACGAAAACAGTCATCTGAGGAAGGATTGTACGATTTTTGGATCGTGTGCACACTACTTTCGACAGCTGATCACGACCGTTCATCCGATATTATTCGTTCAGACATGCACGGAAATTTTCCTCGTACGATTCCAGATCGTTTAGTCAGTATAGTTGTCGTCCGCAAATACAATACAAATACATTACAACACATGACATCACTTACCATTTTTTTCTCTATCGTACAAGAATTTTCGTGACTTTATTTAGCTATTCAATTTCTACTTGCGATTATTAACCGAAAACGGTCGTACAATATTCGGATCATGTGTACGGGGCATAAGAAATAAGAAATATGGCTTACCGTAACTCACAGACTTGAAGAGGCTTATACTTCTCAAGTAGTGATTAGCTTGTATATGGTATACACAAGATGACATCCATGAGTATGAAACGAGTCAGGTGGACCATACCAACAACATCACGCTACTCCTAGCACCCTTATAAGCCTGTTTACACTACACAAAATTGAGTGTTTTTAATCTTTGTTATGGTTAAATAAATATCACTTGACGATATCACACTATGCAGAGTTTTCTCTGATATGGTTTTCAACACATGAATACGTGGATATTTGATGACCACCCCCTCCTCGTGACTTTGAGACCTTGAGACCCCATTTGACGGTACACTGCGTGAAGCATTGGTGACCATTTTGGAGCAGGGACCAGCCACATCCTTTGGGATACCATATACAAGCTAATCACTCTTCTTTTAACAACACTCTGTAAACATCTGGGAATTGATGAAACCAGTTGCTGGAATTTTGGGAGAGGAATGTTGTCCCATCCTTGCCTGATATAGGATTCTAACTATTTGAAGATGCACCAAATATTTTTAACCAGTTTAGCCCCGGAAGGTTTTACCCCCTTCCTGACCAGGGCATTTTTTGCTATACAGCACTGCGTTACTTTAACCGACAATTGCGCGGTCGTGCGATGCTGTAGCCAAATAAAATTTATTTTTTTCCCCCACAAAGAGAGCTTTCATTTGGTGGTATTTGATGGTTTTTATTTTTGAGCTACAAACAATAAAAAGAGCGACAATTTTGAAAAAAGAATACAAATTTTTACTTTCTGCTATAATACATATCCAATACATTTTTTAAAACAAAATCTAATTTCTTCATCATTTTAGGCCAATATGTATTCTGCTACATATTTTTGTTCAAAAAAATCCTGAAAAGTGTATATTGATTGCTTTGTGCAAAAGTTATAGCGTCTACAAATGATGGGATATTTTTTATGGAATTTTTAATTTTTTTACTACTAATGGTGGCGATTTTTAGCGGGACTGTGACATTAGGGCGGACATATCGGATACTTATCAGACACTTTTTTGGGGACCAGTGACACTAATACAGTGATCAGTGTTAAAATATGCACTGTTACTGTACTGACACTGGCAGGGAAGGGGTTAACACCAAGGGCGGTCAAAGGGTTAAGTGCGTCCCTGGGGGGGCTAACTAACTGTGTGGGGATTTCTCTCACTGGGAGAAAACAGAGATCCATGTTTCTGATAACAAGCCAGAAGGTTCCTATCCTCCTTAGTACGGAGGACCTGGTGCCCATGGTTGGAAAAAAAATGTTTTACATTTTGATTTGTCTAATGACAGAACAGTTCTCAAGTTTGCAATAGACCATTTTAAATGAGCTTTGGCACAGAGAAGATGATTGTGTTTCTGGATCATGCATTTTTAGATGGCAAAAACAGACATGTTCATATACAGTGATTTTTGGAAATATTCCTGAGCCCATGCAGTGATGTCTATCACAGAATCATGCCTGTTTTTAATGCAGTGGCATCTGAGGGCCAGAGGATCACGGTCATTCGATATTGTGATTCCGCCTTGTCCACAACGATTTCTCCAGATTTTCTGGATTTTCGGATAATGTGATGTATTGTAGATGATGATATTTTTAAAGTCTTTGCAATTTTACATTGTGGAACATTGTTCTTAAATTGTTAGATAATTTTCAGACGCAGCTTTTCACAGATTAGTCAACCTCTGCCCATCTTTACTTCTGAGACACTCAGACTCTCTAAGATGCTCTTTTTATACCCAATCATACTGACCAGTAACTGGTTGCAAAATGTTCTTCCAGCTCTTCCTTGTTAGTACCATTTTGCCAGCTTTTTGTTGTCCTGTCCCAACTTTTTGGAGACATGTTGCTGCTATCAATTTCAAAATGACCTTAACTTTTTTCTTAAATTTGTACATATTCTCAGTTTAAACATTTGATATGTTTTTATTTTCTATTGTGAATAAAATATGGGTCTAAGAGGTTTGCAAATCATTGCATTCTGTTTTTATGTCTCAACTTAATTGGAATTGGGATTGTATAGCCCAGCTGGTTCCTTTGTTACTTGTTCAAAAAGTATTTTTTTGTAGTTATTAAATTAACATTTGAACTTCCCTTACAAAATCTGCTAACAGCTCTTGGTATCCAGTATCATAAATCAACTTAGAAAAGCAGCTAGTCTGCTCATGATCACATATATCTACCTGGAGTAGCTGATGATGCATTCCATCTTCGTACAGAGTTTAATTATTTAAAAAGAGGTATGGGAATCAAGTTTGCCCCAGGTGGATGTAGCATCGGTCCACCATCGCCTCTGCACTGAGAACCAAGCATTCAGACACGGCCAATCACTTGGTTCTGACAGCTCCCCGAGCAGAGAGCTGTAGACTGTCAATCAGCAGCTCCCTGCTCCTCTGCTCTGCTCTGTCCCACTGGAGTGCTGGGCTGTGAAGGGGGCAAAGCGGCCAGTTCAGGCTTTCAGCGGCTCACTGAGAGGCTGAGCCGGGTGTCGATCCAGGGACCTGGTGGATCCTATCTTCCATTGTCCGGATGATGCAGGCCCTGGACCAGCTTCTGTGATGTCAGCAGAGAGCAGACTTCAGAAAACGGGTCACAAGATTGCAAAACGAATTTAATTCCTGTGTTCCATAGGAGAAGTACAGCTAAACGAGCTTTGGCTATGCGTCTCCTTTAAATGTTAAATATTCCAGGACTGAAAATTTTGTGATCATGCTTAAAACAGAAGTATGTCCAGAGTCTGTGCTCTCCTGTGACCTAGTGAAATTGTTCAGCTCTTGGACTTAGAGCCATTGGGAGACCAATATTGAATATTTTCTTGAAGGATTAGTTTACCTTTTTTGTATATTTCTAACAAAACCCTGCTTGCATTCCAGCATCCCCAGCTCATTACATACCATTGCTCAGTGTTTTAAAAAGGTGCTCCTTTTCCATCCCATTTATGTAGGCCATGCTCAGCCTTTCTTAAAAAATTCTCAGGTAGCTGGACCTCCTCTGTCCTGCATAAATGACAGGACAAGTCGTTGGTTGGCAGTGACCCCCAGCTGCAGCTCTGGCCTATTCAAACTGCATGCATGCGCCCCTCTAGCAGCAGCAGTTGAGTTCGGATTTATGTCAAAGCCAATGCAAGAGGGGCAAAGAATGCTCTGCACATGCATGCAATTTGAACGAGCCTTAGCACCTGCTGGGGGTGCATTTTTAATTTCCAACCTGTCTTGCATAGAAGGGGTCCAGTTACCAGGGAGTTTTAGCAGAAAAGCTTTGCACAACCTACAGAAATAGACTGGAAGGACTTTTTTTTCTGTTTCAATATTTTTATTGAAGGTTTTTACAAAGAGTAGAAAGATTACAATGAGGATTTTAAACAATACACAATATATATATTCAATATACAATATTTTCACACTATGGAGTGCTTATATATCAACAACAGGAAAAGTTTGTGTTAACAATTAAAGGAAGAACAGAAGGCATGTAGCCCTAAGCCCCGTATTAATTATAGATTACTCCCTATAGAGTGTCATTCTTTGGCCTTTCCAAGGCACTTAACTGTGGGCATATGGGTTATTCTCGAACATTAAGGGTCTAACAATGATATCTTGAAAAGAGGCTACATATATCTTGTCAACTCAATATGGCATATCATTTGCATAAAATCCATTTGGATTGATGCAGTACTGGATCGCCCTCCTTATATGGAAAAGAAGGCTTCCTCCATGAAGGAAAGGGGACGTTCTAGTTCTATTTACTGTTACTGGAACTGCGTATCCATAATATTTCATACACACAAATAAGAGAGCAGAGAGAAGAGCGAGAGAGGGGGGTAGGAAAAAAAAAGGGTGGGGGGGAACCATTTGAAGGCATACTAATCGGGTATAGTCCTGGGATCATTGGTCAAGTATCTGATCTACAGACCCCAGACTTTTTCAAACACTTTTTATTTTGCCATTTAGAATTGCAGAGAGCCTTTAATTTATCATGAGCCAGAAAAGTTTGTGCTTAAGGCGGTCAAATGGGATAGCAGTCGACTTCCAGTTTCTAGCAATGGTGATTTTGGCAGATACAAATATGAAAGGGAGGAGTCTTCTCTGGTTTTTCGAGGCTTCATCTACCTTTTAACCCAACAGGGCCTGTTTAGGAGATTTGGTTAGATTCATTTGAGCAAGGGCATTTTTTTTAAACAATCCGAGCAATGCTATGTAATGAGCTGGGGATGTTGAAATAAATGGTGAGTATGTTGCAAATGTGTCGGAAAGGTGAACTAACCTTTTAAGAGTATAGTAGCTCTGTAAAGTGTGATGCTATCAAGAGATGTGGAAGAAAATTGCTTTATACTATAGTGCAATATTCTCTCATGCAACAGAATGAACAAGGAAACATCTTCTGTTAAGCCCCATACACACTATCAGATTTTCTGCTGATTTTTGTCTTCAGATTTACCAAAAGCATATAATATGAGGTCAACCCTCAGGAGTTTCAATTTGTATGCAATCAGGCAGGCCCTTGAACTACTTGGTTTTGGTAAATCTGAAGACAAAAATCAGCAGAAAATCTGATAGTGTGTATGGGGCTTAAGGCTTCTTTCACACTTTACTTTACAGGCGCTATAACGCTAAAATTTGCGCCTGCAAAGCGCCTTGAAAAAGCCTCTCCTCTCACTACAATGTGAAAGCTCGAGGGATTTCCCACTGGAGGGGTGCACTCGCTGGATGGTAAAAAAAAAGTCCCGCAAGCTGCATCTTTGCAGCGCTGTAGGAGCGGTGTATACACTGCTCCTAAAGCGCCCCTGCCCATTGAAAGTAAAGCAGCGCTTTGCGGGCAGTTTTAACCCTTTTTTGGCTGCTAGCGGGGGTTAAAAGCACCCTGGTAGTGGTCGAAAACCTCCATAAAAACAATGGTAAAACGCTGCTAAAAATAATGGCGCTTTACCGCCAACGCCCCAGTGTGAAAATAGCCTAACCTATTTCTGCACAATAGTACATATTGACTATTTCCCATTTTCTTTTGTGTCCGTAATCCTCTAATATTCATGATTGCAATGTATGTTAATAGTAAAGCTCTGTTGTATATGTTAGTAACAGAGCACAGCAACTCACGCATATGCTTCGAAGTCTCCATTATTCACTGCTTCAATCAGCTGTTCTGTTATCTTAATAATCTCCTGTTTCCGAGCTGGAAAACAAAGTGGTTGGTTAAACTAAACAGAATAGAGCGAGAGAAGTACTGAAGAAAAAAAAAACAGTCAGGGAAAATCTGGAGGAACACATAACGTTAAATGAGATACTAATAGTAAATATAAGTATGGAAGAGATGCTAAACAAAATAATGTTTCAGCCTTCAATTCAACAGATGAAAACATATACAATGACCAGAATGTGGAATTTGGGGTCAATACGTCAAATCAAGATGTAAGCGTCAGAGATGATATTCACCTGTTCATGTAAATATGTATAAATGGAATCGAAATGTTAGAATGGCCATATTTAGACAGAACTAACTCTTTTTAATATTAAAATAGAGATCTGTCCCTCTCCTTCAGGACCGCTTGACCCCTACAACTTTTCTCCAGGACTGTATAGAACTAAAGATTGCCTGTCAGTCTCGGGAAAATCAGAGCTTGTGTGGTGTAGTGAAAATTAGCATATTGCATTATGAAAGGATATTGCAATAATTGCATGGTTAGGTAATCATTTCCCAATACACATGGAAATAAAATAGTAGAAAATATGGTAAAACAAAGGTTTAAAGTTCTAACTGGGTTGAGACTCGGAGATGGCCATTTTGAACGATGTAGCAAACCTTGATGGCAAGTCAGATAACCCCACAGTTTGGGTCAGTAAACTTGTGGGAACAAACCTCCACTCTGCTTAGAAAAAAAGTGAGAACATTGGTGTGAAGATGACACTTTGTCAACTGGTAACTTGGAAAACTATCACAGAAAAAGGAAAGTCACATGTAAACAGAAAATTGAGTAAATAACAATACTATGCAGAATAAGGAATAAAGTGAGAAAACTACAACAGAAGAAGACAGGACACCTGGATAGAGGGAAAAAAATATTGTAAGTTTACTGATATTGTGCTTAGAAGGGAAAAGGTGAGCAACAGTACAGTTGAGCCAGAGCATTGTGCAATGGATGAGAAAGTATATGTCCCAGTGAACAAAAAAGTCAAGAAAGCATGCATGATGAGCATGGTAGATAGAAACGAATAAGTAAAACATATCTGGCTGGAGGAGAAAAGTGGTTGATATATGGAAGAACGTTTTTTTTTATTGAAGATGAGGAGCTGGTGAGAAGATAACCAACCACACTGGTGAGTAAATTATTGAGAGAATAGAGGATTGTAAGAACAAAAATATGGTGAGACGCTAGAGACAATGGTCTTAAAAGTAAGGAGGAGGAGAGTGAGCCCATGTGAGATGCGTTTGTATGCGCTAGTTCTACTTACGCTGTACAAACGGAGAGTTTAGATGGGGCTGGGAGAGCCGATGCTGCGTGTTGGAATACTGCACCCCCTCTGCTTCTGAGCCTCGTCTGACTGTGTTAAATATATCTGTGAATCTAGCAGCTGGGAGGGGGACAAAGAGACGGGAACCAGGTATAGAAATAGAGACAAGAGACAGAAAAGCAGAAACAGAAGAAGTAGGACAAGAGACAGAACAGCAGAGACAGAGTTATAAGGACAAGTGACAGAAAGTCAGGAAAGTTATAAGGATCAGAGAAGCATTAACAGGCATAGCAGAACAAGAGATAGAAAAGCATACAGGTGTAAGAAAGGGGACAAAGAAGGAGCAAAGAGACAGGAAAAATAGAGAAGCAAATGTAAAAAGACAAAAAACATAAGCAAAAGCGAATGTATAAGGATAAGAGTAAAAGGAAGATAGACAGGTATTAAAAAGGTAGAGAGCGTGAGATATAGACACAAAAAGCAAAAAAGTAAAAGTAACCGAGGACAGCAAGAAGAAGTGCAAGGAACAGAAATAAAAAAAAAAGTACAATAACAACAACCAAAGAATGAAAAGCAGGGTACAGCAAGAAGATAAAGAACAGAAGGTGAGGAATAAGCCACAAGATTGTAGCACAATCACAGAAATAAATATAGAAGGAACGATGATATACACAAAGGCAGAAAATGTGATCAAAAGTAGTTATTATGGAAACATCGCGAATCAGCAATAGTGAAACAATAAAAATAAGATGGATGTGGAAGACCAATCGCAATGGAAATTGACAGAAAATCAGAGAAAAAGAAAGAAATTTGGAAATCCAAGAAGAAAGGTAAAGAGGAAGTAGAAGGGCCATGGCAAATATGAAAGAATGGGAAGGGGGGGGGGGGGGGGCAATGGTAAGGAAGCAACCAAGTTAAGGGAAAGAAAGGGGGAAAAAAGAAGACAGATATCAACACAGAAAGAGCAGAGACACAGTAGCAATGTGAGTGACAAACACAAACAACATCTCATTACAAACAGCCAAGGACAATGCCAGTCTCTACCCCCCAGAAAGCATGTAGGGAGCAGAGCCAACCCCAAACCCCCACGCACATATAAACTGTGACAGAAACACAAGGGGCTTCTCAATAATCTAATCTGAATCCACTGCCCATTGCAGCACCAACTGTAATTAAATATATTAGCATCTTGGATTAAAATATTTATATTTTCACTGTATTATTTCATTGTATTAACTTAATACATTTAAACATCATTTAGAAATTACATGTGATTTTTAAAAAAATCTATTAATTAATAAAAACAATTGTAGCATCCAATAATATCCTTATTCTAACAGAGTAGAAGTAAGAAATCGATTTCTTTACTGAACTATCCATGCATATAGGTTTAAGGGATTTCTGTGCCCCACTCCTATTACTTACGCTGTGCAAGAGGTGAATGGGGGAAGGATGGGGAGAGGGGCTGCTGAGCGACCGCTGCTTGAGGTCCCTCAGCTTCCAGGGCCCCCGAACCCCGCCTCACTGAGCTTAAAATGTCTGAGAACTTCAGCACTAGAGAGAACGGGGAGAGAAGAGGAGGTGAAGCCAGAGAAAGAAGGAAAAATAATGATTATGAAGAGAGAATAAGTAGAGCAAGTCATGAGGAGCAAGGATGTTATGAGTTGAACATGCAAAGTTTAAGACCATAGAAAACTGCAAGACAACATGAGTATTATTAAGCTCAAATAAAGAGCACACATACTTAGGACATCCTGTATACCCTCCTGCTGAGTAAAAATGGTTATTCCACTGTAAAATACCCAAGCTTTTCTTTTAAAGTTGCAAGATGGTTGGTTACATTGTCAAACCGAACTATTAAAGTATGCTAAAGCCAAAGCATTTTTTTTTTTTTTTAGTTTTGGATGGTGTGGAGAGGGATAAGAACACTCGTCAGTTTGTATTGCTGTCTGTACCAGTTAACGGTACCCAAATTTTGGGTTGTTCCTAGAAAAGTAATGGGATTACCTCTCATTTCCTGTTTGGCCATGGGACAGGAAGTGAAGGTAAATCTCTGCAATGGGACAGAGAGGGTGAAAAAAAAAACTGAGAGCGGTTACAACCCTCCCATACTCTTTCCAAAACAAAAAATGTTGCTTATAGTTTTACTTTAAAGCTAGATTTATAGGCATCATAAATAGGTGTACAGAAGGGTATCAAACACATTTTTGGGTTCTGTTCCTTTACTGCCATAAGTGGTGTACCATATGGTGCTTTCGTTTGATAATATTGGATGTTCAAAAACTCAGCACAATAGGTGATTTATAGGGTCCTGTTATCAATGGCCTAATGTAGGTAGTTAATGACCAGTAGGGTGCAAAGTAAGATGCCCAAAATTGTATAATAAGAGTACTGACAGTCTAATAAAACTGAAAATTCTTCTCATACAACGTTCTCAAACTGCAAATGCCCACTGTTTTAATCTATGATCAGATTTGTACAGGGCCGTCTTTAAGGCAGGGCAAAAGGGGCAGCTGCCCTGGACCCTGTCATTGTTGTGGGGCCCAAAGCAGCTGCCTCATACTTGCCAACCATTCCAGTTTAAATTCCCTTGTCCCTTGAAGTTTTAGTCCTGTGCTGTGCCTCAATATCTCAGTGTGAAGTGCTGCTACTAATGTTGCCCAGCTCTGCCCTATTGTGTAAAGATGACTCACCTGCAGACCCTGTGTTTACATGTAAATAACCGTAATTCATATGTAAATAGCAGCAACATTCATATGTAAATAGCTGAAGCTGGCGGCATTGATATGTAAATAAAGGTGATATTCATATATATCATGCCCCCTTGCAGTGAGGAGAAGATGTACTGTAACCTATAGCAACCAGTTGCTAGATTACTGTACAGTAATCTCTAGCAACCAATCAACAAGCAGAAATCATGTGCTGTAACCTCTAGCAACTAACTAATCAGTGAGCCTTAATGTGTACTGTAGCCTCTAGCAACCAGTCAGTAAGCAGTAATGATATTCTGTAACCTCTGGCAACCAATCACAATAGCTGCCTGATCTGATACAGTAAACTGATTTTAAGTCTAGCTGCTATTTATTGTATGTCTCAGAGGTGGAGAGCGAAATTGCATGGGGGAGGGGGGCCCCAAGAATTTTTTTGCCCCAGGTCCAATCAATATTATAGACGGCCCCGTATATGTAATATTTTGCTTGCCTAGCCATTATATTCAGGTCTATATCAGGAAGTATTAAAGGAGAAGTACAGCCAAAGCTCGTTTGGCTGTACTTCTCCTGTACATCACAGGAGTGCATTTCGTTCTGCACTCCTGTGACCCATTTTTTTCAGCAGACATTGAAGCCCACTGTCGGCTGATGTCACCGAGCCAGTCTAGGCTCAAGAAGGATTGTGACCATATGGTCGGGACCTGCCATATGCCTGGACCGGCACCTGGCTCAGCCTCTCAGCAATCCAGGGAGAGCCTGAGCTGGCCACTCCCACCCCCTCCACAGTCCAGCACTCCAGTGAATATTGGGGGGGGGGGAGTCTAGAGCAGAGAACTGCTGACTGCCAGATACCAGCTCTCTGCTCAGGGAGCTCTGAGAACCAAGTGATTGGTGGTGTTTGATAATGCGGTTTTCAGCGTTAGAGCCGGTGGGGGACAGATGTAGCATCAGAGAGATGCTGCATCCAGCTAGGTAAGTATAAATCTGAAAAAAACCAAACCCCCATACTTCTCTTCTAACAGTTAAATTAAACAAAAATAAGATTATAAGTGTATTTCATGTCGTTTATGCAGGTTATTTACCTGTAAAAGCCTCCTCTGTATAGACATTAAAAATCCAGGTGTGTGTTTACAGAAGGGTAAATCACAGAGGTGACAGGTATTGCAGGCGTAAACAGAGGGCATAGTTACACTGATACCACCCACAGAGACCTGCCCTAGTACTAACCAACCAAGAAAAAAACATCCTTATGTACGCAGGAATGTGTAGTGTCCTTGTGCCAGGCAGAGGAAAGGTGAAGTGACATTAGCCCTGAGCACTGCCTGTCCACATACATTGGGGAGAGAGGAATTTGTAGTAGCTAGCAGTGACATCACAGTTTCCTTGTGTGTATGGATTTTGATAAATTGGAAGGTTGCAAGCATACAAATGTATACAGTTACAGCTGGGGAGCCTATAGAAAGAATCACTACCCTTATAATAGTTAAAATAGTTATTCCAGTGTGAGGCTTTAAATAACACACAAGTTCCTCTTTCCTTGTCCTTAGTTACTGTAATGGTCAACCGTTTCCATTTGCCAATTATTACTCAGCACTGAAACACAGTTCTCTGCAGTTCAAAGCTGTACACTGATCACAAAAGGACAAATAGACTGTTGAACATGCAAGCCTGTGCCTGATCAATGGGTTAGTTTGTTTGATGATGCTATATTTGAGGTCTGTCTGACTCTGATTTCTGTCTGTTCATGTTCTGGATTACTCAATAGTTGTCCCTGTTAACATAGTGGCTCCGCCAAACTACATTATACATACATTAAATGTTTATCAAGACCTCTAACAGAACTACAGAGTTAATTTTAAATGTACAAAAGTGTAAACAAAGAATATAGATGAGATACAATGAAACACATATAACAATGTGTCAACATTTGTGCATTGCTGATGCCACATGTCAAGATGTTTCCAGTGGTCAGTTGTCAATAGTTCTAGACTGCAATGGGGTCAAGCCAACACACTGTATTCTGCATTTGCCACCCAATATTGCAATACCCAATATTCTACATTGTTTCTGTTAACCCTTTCATGATATTTAAGGCACTTCTGTCTCCCGTACCTATAAAGAGGCCCCCATTAACTTTTAGGCCTTGTTCACACCATACGTGCATACAAACTGATGGAAAAAAACATACAGATTTGACTTGCATAGGCTTGTTCACCATGTGCAGAGATGTACATATTTTTTACATACATCTTTGTAAGGACACAAAGAAAACAATTGTTTTCTATGTGTACCATTCACACCATAACACTGGTATCACGTGTGGATTTTTTCTGCGCAGATACAGTGAGGGGAAAAAGTTTTTGAGCCCCTGCTGATTTTGTATGTTTGCCCACTGACAAAAATTATGAGTTAGGTTTATTTTAACAGTGAGAGACAGAATAACAACAAACATATCCAGAAAAACACATTTCAATAAAGATATAAATTGATTTGCATTTTAATGAGTGAAATAAGTATTTGATCCCCTATCAATCAGCAAGATTTCTGGCTCCCAGGTGTCTTCTATACAGGTAATGAGCTGAGATTAAAAGGGAGTGCTCCTAATATCAGATTGTTACCTGTATAAAAGACCCGTCCACAGAAGTAAGCAATCAGATTCCAATCTCTCCACCATGACCAAGACCAAAGAGCTGTCCAAAGATGCCAGGGACAAGATTGTAGACCTACACAAAGCTGGAATGGGCTACAAGACCATCACCAAGCAGCTTTTTGAGAGGGTGACAACAGTTGGTGTGATTATTCGCAAATGGAAGAAACACAAAATAACTGTCAGTCTCCCTCGGTCTGGGCCTCCATGCACAATCTCACCATATGGAGTTCCAATGATCATGAGAACAGTGGGAAATTAGTCCAGAACTACACGAGGCAGCTGAGACCATAGTCACCAAGAAAACAGTTGGTAGCACACTATGCCGTGAAGGACTGAAATCCTGTAGAGCCTGTAAGGTCCTCTTGCTCAAGAAAGCACATGTACAGGCCCGTCTGAAGCTTGCTAATGAACATCTGAATGATTCAGAGGAGAACTGGGTGAAAGTGTTGTGGTCAGATGAGACCAAAATTTAGCTCTTTGGCATCAACTCAACCCGCTGTGTTTGGAGGAGGAATGCTGCCTATGAACCCAAGAATGCCATACCCACCATCAAACATGGAGGTAATAGGTGGCACTGATAGCAGGCACCGATGGGTGGCAGTGATGGGCACTGATCGGCACTGGTAGTTGACACTGATAGGCAGCACTGCTAGATGGCACTGATGAGGCACTGATTGGCACCACTGGTGGTCATTGATAGGTGGCACTTGTGGGCACTGATAGTTGGCACTGATTGCTGGCATTGTCAGGCAGTACTGGTGGGCACAGAGGCTCTTCCTCTTTGGGACTGATGTCTCTTCAAACAGAAGCAGGCGATTGTCTTTTTTTCTTCTCATGCTGTCAGCTTGAGAAGAGAAAAAAAACGATTACCGATCCTCTGTTTTCATCACGTGATCAGCTGTCATTGGCTGACAGCTGATCATGTGTGTAAGGGGCTGGGATTGCCCCCTTACTCGGATCTGTGATCACCCGAGTCTCATTGACTCGGGTGATAACAGCGAGCCACACGCCCCCTTTAGGGGAGGAAAGGGGAAGACATCAATAGACGGCCTCCTGGCAAAGCATATCTGCTCTGTAGCCATCATTCGGCTATTGCGCGGATCTGAACAGGCTAGAATAACCCTACGATTAAAATTATAGACTGATCATTTCTTTGTCAGTGGGCAAACATACGAAATCAGCAGGGGATCAAATACTTTATCCCTCACTGTATGTAAAATGATGACAGGTTCATTTTTTTTCTGTGCTGAAAACTGCATACATGTTTCAGATTCCTGCACAGAAAAAAAATCTACACATGATACCAATGTTGTGGTGTGAACAGGGCACATAGAGAACAATTTTTTTCTTTGTGCCCTTGCAGAAACAGATGCACAAAAACTCACCTCACTGCACATGGTGTGAGCAAGGATTGTTCAGCAAATAGTTTACACACTAGAAAGGAGCAAATATTGTTTTGCAAAAGCCAACCTAAAAGATAGTAGCAAATAAATGGCCCATTTAGACGCCCGAATAGTACTGTCCTCAGTGCAGAGCCACTGCCAGATGCATTCACTTCTATGAGCAGCCTGTACATAGCTCTAAAGTGGATGCACAATCATCTGGCAGCGGCTCTGCATAGACGACACCACAAATTGGCCATCTGAATGAGCCCTAAAAGTTTAATCAGCCACTACATATTATTTTTGTCTGAACACTCAGGGCAGTCATGAGAAATTAGGCCTGCCCCCACCCTGCGCTAGTTTTAGCAGCGATTTACCATTGTTTTAGCTGCACTTTTTGGGCGCTAGCGGGGCGCTTTTAACCCCCGTTAGTGGCCAAAAGCGCCCACAAAGCCCCGCTGCTGAATGGCTTTGCAGGTGCTTCGGCAACTCTGCCCATTGTTTTCAATGACAGGGGCGGTTTAGGAGTGTTGTATTCACCGCTCCCACACCACCCCAAAGATGCTGCTTGCAGGAATTTTTTTTTCCTGTCCTGCAAGCGCACCGCTCCAGTGTGAAAGCACTCGGGCTTTCACACTGGGGCTGCAGAGAAGGCAGTTTACAGGTACTATTTTTAGCACAAAAAACGCCTTTAAAACACCTCAGTGTGAAAGTTGCCTAACAGGACAGATTATAATTAGCAGACCCACATGAAAAGTTACCTGGGGGGGGGGGGAAGATACATAAATTGTGAGATCAAAGTAATTCAGACACTACCTCTAAGACCCCATTCACACTGTGGCTCTTTAAAGGCACTATAACGCTAAAAATAGCGCCTGCAAAGCGGCCTGAAAGAGCCACTGCTGTCTCTCCAATGTGAAACCCCCGAAGGCTTTCACACTGGAGCGGTGCGCTAGCAGCATGGAAAAAAAGTCCTGCCAGCAGCATCTTTGCAGTGCATTAGGAGTGGTGAATACATCTCTCCTAAAGCGCCCCTGCCCATTGAAATCAATGGGCAGCGCAGCCGAACCGCTGCTGCAGCGGCGCTTTCTAGGCCGCTATCGGGGCTTAAAAGCACCCTGCTAGCGGCCGAATAGCGCCACAAAATTGACGGTAAAGCGCAGCTATTTTTAGCCGTGCTTTACCGCCGACGCACCCACCTCCCCAGTGTGAAAGGGGCCTAACATTAACATTCCACTTAGTACATGTGTGTACAGACACAGCTACTCACCAGCATCTGTAGAGGGGAGGAGCCAGGACATTGATGCAGAAAGGGGTAGAAAGGAGCCCTGTCATTGCATGTTGATAACTGGAGGGGTGTGTCAGGGAGAGCTCTTCCTGCCAATTTCCTATGATCCCTCCTCAGCACTCTGCTCCCCATCTCCTCCATCTGCTGCAGGGATGAGCTCCGTGGAATGTAAGCAGGTCTTCTCCTCCTGCCACTCGATCTCCTAAATGTCTGCAGACTGCAGCTCTACCACTTGTGATGTGAAGAAAATCAGGCATTGGGGGGAGTGGCAGGAGGAGAACATCAGATGAGACCAGCAGGGCCCCCCCCCCCCCCTTTCAGTCCTCATCCTGTGAAACCCTTCATACTTTCGGTCACTGCCACACTTCCTGGTTCCCGGGGCAACGCCAAGCTCACTCCTCACAGGCGCCACAGATTAGAAGCCTCCAGATGCACTTCTGCTGCGATTGGTGGAGGGGGAGCTGGGCGGAAATGTTTCCGCCCACCTCCCCCTGTGAGGAGTGAGCTTGGCGTTACCCCGGCAACCAGGAAGTGTGGCAGAGTGACTGAAGGTCGCTATCAGGCAGCGGGTGGAAATACCTTGGGGGCCCGAGTCACTCAGGACATCCGGGCCCCTTGGGATAACCCGGCCCCTTACATGAGTGTGGGCTGTACCCCCCTGATGGCGGCCCTGTGAACACACTTTTTGAAATACCATAACACTCAGCCTTCTTGATCATCTTGAAACTTCCCAGACAATTACTATTGACTTCACAGAGATTATGCAGAATAAGAAGTGCTGCAACTCCTCTTAAACAGATAAAACATGCATATTCAGTTGACACAAACATACATATTTGTGAAAATATCTTTCAGCAGGGATGTTGAGCCTGTATGCCTGACCACCATTTACCATCTATAGGCAAGCTCAAACCTCTCTACCAGTATATACCCTTTCTCTGTATGTTGGTGGGCAGGCAACTTAAGTTATAACTGTGACACCATTTTGAATCAGCAGTTTGAGTCCTATAGGATGAAACCATAAAAATAAATTTGAGGCAAGTATGATAAACAGAAAACAACATGACAATAGAGACAACCCTAATAAAGTGCAACAAAAAACAACAGATAGATGGAAAGAAAGCAAAGTAAGAGTGTATGAGTTTGTTAGTTAAGAGATTATTTGAAGGTCAGAATTGTTCAAGAATCAGTGTTTAGGAGGGACAAACTATGGAAAATAATATATGGGTGCAATGATGGAGCTGGTATGGATATAGAAGGTGTAGATGGAATAGGACATGTATTGATGTAACCAGATGGTATATTCTTAGAAATAGGTGGTTGCATGAAAAGACTTACTTCATTCAATGGTAGTTGAATCAAAAATGAAAGATGAGGAAGGTTTTATGTGGCTAGAGCTACAATACCTTTCATTTCTTCATCCTCTGGGTTTGTATGTGTACTGTCTGATGACTCCTATATGAGACAAAGAAATTGTAGGAAAAGAAAAGAGAGACAAAGATGGTTACAAGAACTTCCAAAAATATCACATTCACAAATTTAATGTGTTAGAACTAAATACCATTTTAACTCCTGGATTGTAACACAAAGCTAGCCTAATGAACTAGGACTTCTCATCCTTTATTATAAGCCTAAATGTCAGCTCCACTCAAATGGGATGTTTCCATTTTGCAAGCTAACTCACTTGCTGTCTTCTGATAACACTCAAGTGACAAAAGATTTCCCACCAGAAATGTTAGGTCCTTCCAAACAATACTTCCATTAAAACAAATAAAGGCACCAAGCGCCTCTGATTCTCTTTTATTTTTTTATTTTTTTATATCTGTGCAAACCAGCTGAGAGAAATTGAAATTTTAGTCTTCTCACACCCAGTGCTGAGCCCTGCTAATGATTCCAAACAATACAGTTAACTAGTAGGGATGAGCTCCGGCATGTTCGCACACTCCACTTGCAGAGCCCGCCAGGAAGTCGGCGCGGTGAGAGTGTGCAAACACACCGAAGCTCATCCCTATTAACCAGTACTTAGCCCTGCTAGCCATCAAAGAATATTTACATATTTATATGTTTAAAATGGTCTGTTTTCTGACTAGTATTGCAATGTGCTGGTAAATAGTATTAAGTCAAGTAAAATAACAGTGTTTAAATTTTTTATAAATTTATAAAATATTTTTTCCTATAAAAATAACAAACATGTTAAACTTACCTGCTCTGTTGCAGTGGATTTGCACAGAGCAGCCTGGATTCTCCTCTTCTGGGGTCTCTGTTCTGTGATCTGGCCCCTCCCTCCTGTTCAGTGCCCCCACAGCAAGCAGCTTGCTATGGGAGCACCTGAGCTGAGTCACAGCTCCCTGTGTACATTCAGACACAGAGCCTCGACCCGGCCCCACCCCCTCTCTCCCCCGATTGGCTGGCTGACTTTGATTGACAGCAGCAGGAGCCAATGGCACCACTGCTGTGTCTCAGCCAATCAGGAAAAAGAAACTGGGATGGCTGAGACACTCGTGGGCATCGCTGGACAGAGAGGGACCTCAGGTAAGTGTTAGAGGGGCTGCTGCACACAGAAGGCTTTTTATCTTACTGCATAGATTGCAGTAAGATAAAAAATACCTTCTGACTTTAGCACCACTTTAACTCCTGACCTCTAGAGAAATATATACTGTATATACTTTGGATTCTGATTGGTTGCTACATGTAACACCTGCATTATTCATGGTGTTGATTTACTAAAGGCATACAGGCTGTTTACATTCCCTTGGCTTGGTGAATGAGGTGAAGGTCTGCTGACTTCCATCATTCAATTATGTGCAAGCAAAAATACTGTTTTTTTTTTCTTTGCATGTGATTGTGTCTTCTTTGCAAAGTGAACTTTCACCATATTCACTAATCTAAGGAAAATGTCCCTTGCAAAGTGAAACAAATCAACCCTCATTCCTCCCGTTTTTTAACTGGTATGAGCCTCTTTAGATAAACAGTTAATTATAACTGTATCAATACAGTAAAGAGCCAGAACCTAATTGTACTACACAATGGGTACTTAATTCTGGAACTGGTTTAGAAATGAAACAAAATAAAATTGTTTTCAAATTTGTACAGTAAAATTTTACTTTTCCTCTTTGCCCATTAGGAACAAAATATATGTGTCATTTCCATTTGATGTTAAGGAAAAACTCTATAAAATGTAGACCTATGGAAGTGTAGGAACTAACTTTAAGGTATAACTTTCATATGTCTGTGTGGCATCCTTTATTGGCTATACGTTAATAATAAACAGATGCATTGAGACAGTGGGAGCACAGCAGGGAAAGATGATTTTTTTAAAACCCTTACCACCACAATTCTACAGAATTTTGGAACATTTTGGAGTTTATTTTTTCTTTGACATTAACAAGTTAGTTAGGGCAGATTCATACCAGTAGCCACGCTGAATGCACATCTGCAGCTGTGTGCTTGGAGAACCCAGCGCTGATGTGCCGTTCCTAGTGCATCACACTTTTTTTGTTATAACTTTATTGAAATGTGACAATTGACATCTCATCGAGTTCTAGTCACACAGTGATGTTGGGTTGTGGTGGTTTATGCTAAAAAAAGGTACTACATTCAGTACCTTTTTCAGTGCACACCCCCACAGCACAATGGTGTGAACTAACACCATAAGAAACAAGGCAAATAAATACCTTTGTCTTTTGTGAGGACAGTGCTGGGCAAAGCTGTCCAGCACATCGCAAATGGTGTGAATAGGCCCATAAAGTTGGGGAAAATATACTGCAGAATTTTTAAAGTATGCTCATACTTATATTATAAAACATGTTCATGTTTTTAAACATAACGTATTATGATGGTCAGGGTGTAGTTTGTTTTATCTATTTTATAATAATAGTCCTTTCAGAGATGTTTTAATATGTACGTACATCCATAAGCAAGAATTAATTGAAGCAGCTTACTTTACACCTGAGATCCATGTAAACTGTTTTGCCTTTCATATAATTTGTAATTTCACACACCCCTGCCACACTCTATAGCCAATACAATGACTCCACAGTTTCTGGTTTTAGATTCCTATGTCATCTCCCTGCTCACTGGACAAAAAGTAAAAAATGCCAGAGTTCTCATTGAATGCCCAATGAGCAGGCCGCAAAATGAGAAAAGACGAGGCAATCTGTAAAGCTGAGCCTGCAAATGATGGGGAGGGGGACATGGCTAGTGTGGCTAACACGACTAGCTCAGCACAATTACATATCTTTTGGCAGGAAAATAACTTGATATATATATTTATACACACACACACACAGTATCTCACAAAAGTGAGTACACCCCTCACATTTTTGTAACAATTTTATTATATCTTTTCATGTGACAACACTGAAGAAATTACACTTTGCTACAATGTAAAGTAGTGCGTGTACAGCTTGTATAACAGTGTAAATTTGCTGTCCCCTCAAAATAACTCAACACACAGCCAATAATGTCTAAACCACTGGCAACAAAAGTGAGTACACCCCTAAGAGTAAATGTCCAAATTAGGACCAATTAGCCATTTTCCCTGCCCGGTGTCATGTGACTCGTCCAAGACCCTGAAACTGAGCTGCAGCACAGAGGCCAAGACCAAACAGCAGTTTAACAGGACAGGTTTCACTCAGACCAGGCCTCATCATGGTCAGCCAAAGAAGTTGAGTGCACATGCTCAGCGTCATATTCAGAGGTTGAAGGGGTGGGAGGGTTAGCCTGTCAGTGCTCAGACCACACCTCACACACTGCATCAAATTGGTCTGCATGGCTATCATCCCAGGAGGAACCCTCTTCTAAAGATGCACAAGAAGGCCTGCAAACAATTTGCTGAAGACAAGCAGACTAAGGACAATAATTACTAGAACCATGTCCTGTGGTCTGATGAGACCAAGATAAACTTATTTGGTTCAGATGATGTCAAGCATGTGTGGCGGCAACCAAGTGAGGAGTACAAAGCCAAGTGTGTCTTGTCTACAGTTAAGCATGGTGGTGGGACTGTCATGGTCTGGGGCTGCATGAGTGCTGCCGACAATTGGGAGCTACAATTCATTGAGGGAACCGTGAATGCCAACATGTACTGTGACATACTGAAGCAGAGCATGATCCCCTCCCTTCGGAGACTGGGCCGCAGGACAGTATTCCAACATGATAACGACCTCAAACACACCTCCAAGACGACCACGGCCTTGCTAAAGAAGCTAAGGGTAAAGGTGATGGACTGGCCAAGCATGTCTCCAGACCTAAACACTATTGAGCATCTGTGGGACATCCTCATACAGAAGGGGGAGGAGCACAAGGTCTCTAACATCCACCAGCTCCATGATGTCATCATGGAGGAGTGGAAGAGGACTCCAGTGGCAATCTGATAAACTCCATGCCCAAGAGGGTTAAGGCAGTGCTGGAAAATAATGGTGGCGATACAAAATATTGACAATTTGGGCCCAATTTGGACATCTTCACTTAGGGTGTACTCACTTTTGTTAATGGCTGTGTGTTGAGTTATTTTGAGGGAACAGCAAATGTACACTGTTATACAAGCTGTACACTAACTACTTTACATTGTACGAAAGTGTCATTTCTTTAGTGTTGCCACATGAAAAGCTATAATACAATATTTACAAAAATGTGAGGGGTGTACTCGCTTTTGCGAGATAGTGTGTGTGTGTGTGTGTGTGTGTGTGTGTGTGTGTGTGTGTGTGTATATATATATATATATATATATATATATATATATATATATATATATATATATATATTAACAGTAGTATGCGCTGTGTTTTTTGTCATTTTAAGTTGTCTGAGCCATAAGTTAAAATGAATAGATATTATGGGGGAACTACGAAAGAATTGCGCAGAACATGAAGAACCAACGTCAGTTTATGTTCTACTCTGAGAGAGAAACTGGCATGGGTAGACCACATAGACCTGAAACAGGTCTATCTGTTTTGGTAAAGTGGTGCATGCCACTTGCACCAGTTTCCTGTTAATTCCCCTCTCGATGATATAGTTATCAGACATACTTTTGTTCTTTTTTTACCACCAACTGGAACCAAGAATGATACCATAACAGATAAGAGAATAAAAACATAACAGAACTTTGTCAACTGCCACATGGAAGCAGTTGTTAATTGACAACTTTCACTCCTAATGAGGTCATGTCATTGTTTTGATGCCCTAACATATACTGCTGTTTTGCCAATAAATATTCCCCTTTCCCATCAGAAAAAAATCAAAACAAAAATATATGGAAATGCTTGATATACACAACACAATGCCTCTCCAAAAATATCAGATTTATACTTCACATCCACAAATCATTCGGAATTGTTTTTAGCACATCTTGTTTTCTCAGGTAAAGCATCTTTTAATCACTAGAGTCTACCAATCAAACTTTTATCATAACGCAAACAAGACCCTTGCCAGCAATATGTCTGTAGTAAAATATTTGTGTATGCATTATGACAGAATGCACCAACTAGTGGCTATGTTTAGAATTACACCATGTATACTATGGTGAGAATCTCTCACACAGCCCTTCCTCTGGTGCCTCCAGAGTAAAGAGGTGCATGAAACATGACACATGAAGAGAGAGGTAAAGCTATGGCAAATACCTTTATCCCGTCCACCAGGTTATGAATTACTGTGGTTTGAGGCTCCTACAGAGGAAGAAAGAATGAGAAATGGGAAGGAGGAGAGAACAAGAAAAGGTAGGGGATAAGAAGAGGAGTAAGAAGGAATTGGGGTGTCAGGGATGTGGAGAGGTAAAGAAGAGGATCGGAGGAGAGATGACAGGGTAGCAGGACTGAGAAGATGGAGGAGCGGCAGGGCATTTAAAGACTGCTTCACAAATCACAGACCTTGAACTACCCCACAAAAAGATTACAGACTAATCTAAGCCACAGACAGATAACAGACTTTCCGCTCCAAAGACAGACCACAAACTTATCTGAACCACAAACAAATTAAAACATGTATCCCTAAGCCCACAGATAGACCTTCCTGAGACAAACCACAAACATCTGTACTCCAAAAAACACAAAACAAACTTTCCAAAAAATAGACAGGAAGAAGGCAGCACTCCACTTAAAGACAGGGCAGAATATGCCCTTATACCCGCCTTCGCTCCAACAGTTCAGCATCCCACAAAATATCACAGATGAACAAAAAGTGTGGTTCAGTCCGACCCACTTCTCATACCAAGGCAGCTGGTGGAATAGGCCCCTTCGGACTAGTCACTCCAGCGCTGTTCTTAGTGCTGTTCGTCTGAGGCTTGGGAGAGAGACAAAGATGAGACCGATGGTCAGCAAGGAAGCAGAGCTGTGTGGACTGCTGTATGTAACACCATATAATACAGTTTTGAAGCAGTAATGCAGAGGCCAATATTAAAGAGCTTCTCAAGCTAAAAAGTAAAACCAAATGGTAATTTGTAATTCTTTTGTAATGCGTTTCTAAAGTCTGTCCACTTCATTTACTTTAATCTTAGTTTCTATACATTCCAGCCACATTAAGTAGGTATCTCACTTAGCTTCTTGGTGGTGGTGCAGACTTTTTGTCACATGATTCTATGTTGAGCAACATCCCTTTCGGTTAACTACATAGGATGGTGCTAAGAACCAGAGAACATATGACCTGCATATTGGTAGGCTTGAATTCGGGAAACAAAAATAAGGTAGGGTAGCTAACAGCACAAGATGAATGTTTAGCAGGTAGGCTGTGTCGCCAAATTGTCCTTAGATGCTAAATGTTCAGGTTTAACTGAAGTATGTTATGAACTCATGGATAACAATATTCATAAATGAAGAAGTTTGTTAAAATAAGATGTAATCTAAAGAATTGTTCTTTTTGTTTAAGTTTATTCGTTAATTTTATAGAAGACATATTTAAAATTATTGCTGTATGTTAATATTACCTTTCCAACATCCGTTTTCTTGTTCAGCAAACTCTTAGCTGCTGCAGGAGGACCAAGAAATAAAGGATAAGGTCAGAATGCATGAAACTGTCACCACTGATATACTTAATATAATATTGTCAGCTTGGGATTATTTGTAGGAATCTTTTTGATCTATTTCACCCCTGTGAACCATGACCTTGATGAGTCTCATAATGCAAGACCAATATCTCAGGGAGAATAGTCGGAATTCCATTTATTACTAATAAAAATGATGGAGAAATATGTGTTCATGTCAAACAAAATGAGATATGGAAGAAATAGTATATATATTTCCCAGGTAAGAAACTAAGGGCTCGTTTACACTTGCTTCAAAATGTGGCATTGGAAACACTTTTTGAAAGCATTCTGAATGGCAGTCAAAGCATCCTGTTAACATGTTGTGTTTGCTTTGCTTAAAAAATTATACCCCATGTCCCTTTCTTGGTGCTTAAAAGCATCATCAAGGCCTCCATAGAAGTCTACGACAAAGCTCACTTACAGCACCTGCAGCTTTTGAGAGGCTTTTATTTAGCATTAGCTTCACTTTATTTTGTAGGTATTGCAGGTATCAGATTTCCCAGGATGCACTGGTTAGCCAGCAAGCAAACCGGAAACACGCCATCAGCAGTCACATCCAGTTCATGTGTATATATTCTGGAAGTGTCTGGTGCAAACGTCACATCTGGTGTGCAGCTTGTAGCAGCAGGGTCCGGACTGGAGCAGAGCAACTAGCAGATAGCACACATGATGTGTATCATGGAAATGCTATAGCAGAAGGTAAGTGGGGACCAGAGAGAGAAGACTGAGTTCCAGAGGATCAGCATAGCTGGAGGACCGAAGCAGGAGAAACTAGCACATGTCACAGGTGGTGTGCAGCATGGGAGCAATATAGCAGGATGTGAGCAGGGACCAGAGAGAGAAGGATCCGCAAACCAGAGGATCAACAGAGCTGGGGGTTACTACTGAGTGGGTGATCAGCAAAGCTGGGGGTTACTAGTGAGGGATCAGCAGAGCTGGGGGTTACTGCTGAGTGGGGATCAGCAAAGTTGGGGGTTAATATTGAGTGGGGCACCAGCAGAGCTGGGGGTACTACTGGGCCCCTTTAAAACAAATCAAAAATCAACACACACACAGGGCTAAGCTTCAGTAAAGCTTCAAAAAAGCAGACAAGTTTTTTTTACAGTGAGACTCAAGCCAAAAACACATTAAAAAAGCATGTTGAAGCAGTAGGCGCTTTAATGTGTGTTAACGTTGAATCAAGTGCAAATGAGCCCTAAACGTTAAAATAAAAATTATCACAGTGTGCTGTTAAGTGTGCCTATCCTAAACCACACTCGCCAGAATTAGTATTTGCATTGCAGGAGTTAACAGTTTAGAAATATGGCTTTCTGAGTGGGATACTTTTTTGCTGTTTAAAAATTCCAGTGATTGTCATAGCTGTTCTATGTGCTTTAGTGTTGTCATGTATTGCTGTGCCACATGTGTGGATCCCCTGTAATTCCTTTTTTAACAGCAAAATTGGTTTAGAAGCTGACAGGTCTTGTCCAATAACTTTTCGGGATATTTATGCACTGGTTGTTTAAAGCATTATGTTATCTTCTTTAACACGGATATACTGCAGGTTTGATCTCCAAAAAGAGTCCTGCGCAGACCAGTTTTTTTTTACAGTGAGACTCAAGCCAAAACATTTATTGCAGTTTTAACTGTAAGCAAGGGTTAAGACTTCTGTCAGTTTTTTATTTTATTACTGCCAATGTTCACACTGGATGCACAATAATAAGAGTGATAACAGGCAATAGAGATGGTGAAGGTGAGCATGTACTGAGTGGGTCTGGAGAAGAGTGGGAACACAGAAGCGAAGGTTGAAAATAAGTAGGCTGCTTGGCTTTCACTTTGCCCTACATTTTACTAACCTTTTGCGCCTTATATTTTGGAGCTGTTTATATAAGATTTATTTAATAAAGCATAACATATGTTTTAGCCTTGGTATTCAGTTGCTGTCGATATGATGAAAGGGATGCAAGAGTGAAGGCAGATAACAGTATTTCAGTTATTAAAGAATGGGAACAGGTTAGGAGGAAAAGTGGGAACAATATGTGAGCAATTAGGAGAAGGAGGATGCATGGGTGTTTCCCTTAAGCCCATGTTCACATTGGGCTGATTTGACATGCGATTTGATATGTCAAATCGGAGCCTATTGCCAGCAATGGCGCTGCCCGAATTGGTGCGGTGCCAATTTTCAAAAGTAGTTCCTGCACTACTTTTGGTGCCTTGGGGGCAATTTTAATAGACAATAGCTAGATTAATAGCAGGAAACCGCACAGATGTCTGTGAAATTGCTCCCGAAGTTGGACTGAAATGGCAGTTTTCATTTGCGCGAGTTCAGCTGAACTTGCGCGATTTCAGACCCGCCCATAATGTTAACGTGGGCTATGACAGACAAGTGAAGTAGCAAAATACATATCTTAAATATCATATGTAGGCCAGGATATGGTATCTTTATAACTTTTTTTTTAATGCATTTAGGGCTGAATATATTGAACATACCGTAATATAAGTCATCCGACTGCAAAAGGTGATTTTCTACACATTATTAGTCCACTGCAAAGTTAAAGAATAATTCCAGGCATGGTATATATTTACATAGTTACAATGGTCCAACTTAGACTAATGTAATTATGTACTTAATATACCATACCTGGCTGTTGCCTCGAGAAGCTGTAAATCACTAAAGTAGACACCGCTACTCCAGTAATCTCCAGTTGCTTCCAGGTCCTGTGCTGAGTGGTCGGCCTGATGCATTGTGAATACTGGAGGTCAGCTGCTTAGCACAGGTGCCATTCAAAGAAGGCTTTGGATTTTCTGAATGAATGCAAAGTGTCCTCTGATTGGACATTATTGAGAGGTGGGGCAATGATGAAAAAAGAAAAGCCTAATTTATTTAGTTAATTGCTAAGCTGTCTCAGTTAATAGAAAAAATATATATGATGCCAACATTTTAGATTTATTTTTTTTTTTTACAAGTTTAACCACTTGCCGACCGCCGCACGACGATGTACGTCGACAGAATGGCACGGCAGGCATAAGGGCTTACATGTAGGTCCTTGCCTGCCCGCCGGTCGGGGGCCCGATCGGGCCCCCGCCCGGTGCCTGCGGCGGTCGGTATTCGTTCGGGAGTGATCCCGGACGAGTGGACGGCCATTCATTCATGGCCACCCCCTCGCGATCGCTCCCGACGAATGAAAATGTCCCGTGACATCATTTCCTCTCCTGTAATGTAAACACAGGAGAGGAAGTGATGTATTCTCTCCTCCGTGTAGGTATTTTTCGTTCCGGCACCGAGGAGAGAGGTTCGGTGAGTTGCACCAACACACCACACATACAGTAGAACATGCCAGGCACACTCACACCCCCCCTTTACCCCCCGATCACCCCCCAATTACCCCTGCCCCCCCAGTCACAGTGACACCAATTGCTTTTTTTTTTTTTTGCATTGGTGTCATTTGTGACTGTAATAACTGTTAGGGCAGTTAGGGTTAGCCCCCTTTAGTTCTAATGTGCCCCCCTAACCCCCCCAATAAAGGTTTAACCCCGTGATCACCCCCCGTCGCCAGTGTCACTAAGGCTGGGTTCACATTGCAGCGGTTTATGAGAACGAATGTGATTCGCACCGCACTGCAGTGCAAATCACATCCGATCTCTGTGCGATTCGAGTTCAGCCATACAGATAGTATGGCTGAATTCGTGTCGCACCCGCCGCACCCGCCGCACCAGCCGCAAATTCGCACGGGACCCTTTTTTTGGCCCGCAGCAGAATCGGATCGCATGGGTGTTCACACCATGCGATCCGAGTTTGCAGATCGCACTGCGATATGCGAACTGATCTGGGGGTGTCATTAACATTTCACTGACACGCCCAGCAGTTCGCATAGGGCAGTGTGAACTGCCGCCGGGAGGCATGCGATGCGGGAACCCGCCGCGGATTCATGGCGTTCCCGCATCGCTCCAGTGTGAACCCAGCCTAATAAGCGATAGTTTTTCTGATCGCTGTATTAGTGTCACAGGTGACGCTAGTTAGGCAGGTAGGTATTTAGGTTCGCCGCAGCTTTTTATAGCGCCAGGGACCCCCATACACTACCGCATAAAGCCCCCTGATTGCCCCCTAGTTAACCCTTTCACCAGTGATCACCATATAACTGTTACAGGTGACGCTGGTTGGTTAGTTATTTTTTTATAGTTTCAGGGCACCCGCCATTTATTACCTAATAAAGGTTTAACCCCCTGATCACCCGGCGGGTGTCATTTGTGACTGTAATAACTGTTAGGGCAGTTAGGGTTAGCCCCCTTTAGTTCTAAGGTACCCCCCTAACCCCCCCAATAAAGGTTTAACCCCGTGATCACCCCCCGTCGCCAGTGTCACTAAGGCTGGGTTCACATTGCAGCGGTTTATGAGAACGGATGTGATTCGCACCGCACTGCAGTGCAAATCACATCCGATCTCTGTGCGATTCGAGTTCAGCCATACAGATAGTATGGCTGAATTCGTGTCGCACCCGCCGCAAACTCGCACGGGACCCTTTTTTTGGTCCGCAGCAGAATCGGATCGCATGGGTGTTCACACCATGCGATCCGAGTTTGCAGATCGCACTGCGATATGCGAACTGATCTGGGGGTGTCATTAACATTTCACTGACACTCCCAGCAGTTCGCATAGGGCAGTGTGAACTGCCGCCGGGAGGCATGTGATGCGGGAACCCGCCGCGGATTCGTGGCGTTCCCGCATCGCTCCAGTGTGAACCCAGCCTAATAAGCAATCGTTTTTCTGATCACTGTATTAGTGTCACAGGTAACGCTAGTTAGGCAGGTAGGTATTTAGGTTCGCCGCCGCAGCGCCAGGGACCCCCATATACTACCGCATAAAGCCCCCTGATTGCCCCCTAGTTAACCCTTTCACCAGTGATCACCATATAACTGTTACAGGTGACGCTGGTTGGTTAGTTATTTTTTTTATAGTTTCAGGGCACCCGCCATTTATTACCTAGTCTCACTAGTGTACCCCTAAATTTAGGGGTGTCTACTTTCCAAAATGGGGTCATTTGGGGGGGGTTTGTGCCATCTTGGCATTTTATGGCCTTCAAAACTGTAACGCCCTTAGAAAGCCTGAAGGCGGTGCTTGGTTTTCGGGGCCCCGTACGCGGCTAGGCTCCCAAAAAGTCCCACATATGTGGTATCCCCGTACTCAGGAGAAGCAGCAGAATTTATTTTGGGGTGTCATTTCACATATGCCCATGGCATGCGTGAGCAATATATTATTTAGTGACAACTTTGTGAAAAAAAAAAAAAAAAGTTTGTAATTTTCCCGCAACTTGTGGCAAAATATAAAATATTCCATGGACTCAACATGCCTCTCAGCAAATAGCTTGGGGTGTCTACTTTCTAAAATGGGGTCATTTGTGGGGGTTTTGTGCCATCTTGGCATTTTATGGCCTTCAAAACTGTAATAGGTAGTGAGGAGTGAAGTCAAATATTTACGCCCTTAGAAAACCTGAAGGCGGTTCTTGGTTTTCGGGGCCCCGTACGCGGCTAGGCTCCCAAAAAGTCCCACATATGTGGTATCCCCGTACTCAGGAGAAGCAGCAGAATTTATTTTGGGGTGTCATTTCACATATGCCCATAACATGTGTGAGCAATATATCATTTAGTGACAACTTTGTGAAAAAAAAATAAAAAAAAATTAAAGTTTGTAATTTTCCCGCAACTTGTGGCAAAATATAAAATATTCCATGGACTCAAAATGCCTCTCAGCAAATAGCTTGGGGTGTCTAGTTTCTAAAATGGGGTCATTTGTGGGGGTTTTGTGCCATCTTGGCATTTTATGGCCTTCAAAACTGTAATAGGTAGTGAGAAGTGAAATCAAAAATTTACGCCCTTAGAAAGCCTGAAGGCGGTGATTGGTTTTCGGGGCCCCGTACGCGGCTAGGCTCCCAAAAAGTCCCACATATGTGGTATCCCCGTACTCAGGAGAAGCAGCAGAATTTATTTTAGGGTGTCATTTCACATATGCCCATAGCATGTGTGAGCAATATATCATTTAGTGACAACTTTGTGTAAAAAAAAAAAAAAAAATTTTTTTTTGTCATTATTCAATCGCTTGAGGCAAAAAAATAAAATATTCAATGGGCTCAACATGCCACTTATCAATTTCCTTAGGGTGTCTACTTTCCAAAATGGGGTCATTTGGGGGGGTTTTGTACTGCCCTGCCATTTTAGCACCTCAAGAAATGAGATAGGCAGTCGTAAACTAAAAGCTGCGTAAATTCCAGAAAACGTACCTTAGTTTGTAGATGTGACAACTTTTGCGCAAACCAATAAATATACAATTATTGACTTTTTTTTTACCAAAGACATGTGGCTGAATACATTTTGGCCTAAATGTATGACTAAAATTGAGTTTATTGGATTTTTCTAATAACAAAAAGTAGAAAATATCATTTTTTTTCAAAATTTGCGTTTATATCGCAAAAAATAAAAATCGCAGAGGCAATCAAATACCATCAAAAGATAGCTCTATTTGTGGAAAGAAAAGGACGCAAATTTTGTTTGGGTACAACATTGCATGACCGCGCAATTACCAGTTAAAGCAGCGCAGTGCCAAATTGTAAAAAGACCTCTGGTCATTTACCAGCAAAATGGTCCGGTCTGAAGGTGGTTAAACATTTAACTTTAACAACACATTTCTGAAAACTGAAAATATGAATAAAATTTTGTATGGTGGCCCATACCTGAGATCTTTCACATATAGCTTGCTGACAAGTGGCTGGGCGGCACCAAAGAGGCCACGCAGCTAAGATTTCGCCAGATCAGGGACATACAAGTATAAGACCAGCGGGGGGGCTGGGGGTTATCAAAATAAGTGAAGTGCAACTGAAAGTGCAGTTGCACTTTCAACACTCATCTCCCATAGACTGGCATAACCTTTTCGTACTACACCCGTCAATCTATTTTAAAGGATGGCAAATTTTTTAATGTTAATGTACTATTACTGGTTCATGCAGTGGGCAAATGAGCAGAGATCACCTCTTTTCACTTATGTTGGTAATGTTGATCTGATGTCAGTTCCCTCTTGCATATTTGGTGAACTTGTGGGGAAATCCAGGCATACTGGAACATAATTTCTCAATTACCGGTATGTGAAAAAGTCTTTAAACTTCTCATAACCCCTATTGTAAGCTTGTTTGGATGCTGATATAGTACTCATTCTGGTACAGATAAAAATGTTGTCATATTTCTGATTGCCAAGTGCCAAAGGGTTGAAAAGTAACTCACTCTTTAAGTTTAAATGACTGAATGGCCCAGATTTTTAGGCAATTGCTTTTCAAAGAAATGTTAAGTTGGTTTAGTTACTAAATATTTAACTTTAGATATATTTATTCCCTTTCTACTTTGGCCAATATATATTTGCTTTTTCTATCATTCATAGTGTTAAAAAAGAAATGTAAAAAAATACCAGTGTCTTGGACTATAGGCAGGGATAATTTTGAGAAATAAAATAGCTATGTGTTGCAGTATACTGGCATCTACCCCAACAATAAACATTGGTCTTTAAGTGGAAGAGGATTTCCAGAACAGACCCTCTTTGAAATAGCAAAAGTTTTTTTTCCCTGATAGCAAATACTAAACCATACAAAATATGACTTTCAATGTGCCGCTAGAAAAACACAAATCCCAACAAGAAAAATTTATGAAGAAGGAATATTTTATTGTATAAAAAAAGTTAAAATCATCCCATAAATAAAGGGCCTACATATAGGAATAAATATATAAAAATACATTTAGCAACATTATGGATTATATTGGCATATATCCTATAAAGTTGGGTAGGGTAATTGTCTTCAAGTCCATAAACCTATGGTCCATCTATAAAAAATTATAATATACATTGTAATAACACATAGAATCAATTTAAATTAATATATTATTATTAGGTTAACTTATACATTCATTACATATAGTAACCTGATGGCTGCCCTTTGTACCTTAGAGGATGGGTCTCCAAACTATCTAAACAAAGGGCCAGTTTACCATCCTTCAGACTTCAGAAGAGGGCTGGACTATGGGCATTGGTAGTAGAAAAGTAGATCGAGAGAAATTGTGCCCCATTATTGGTGTCATTGTGCCCTATCTTTTATGTCATTGGGAGGAATTCTGTAATTTTATTGCTATCAGTGGGGGGGAGGAGGGGTGGGGGGTCTTATGCCCCATTGATGGTATTAGTGGATGAAAATAGTGCCCCAGATAAAAGCAAGAAAATGGCCACATCTGGCCCCCGGGCCTCAGTTTGGAAACTTTCACCCTACAGTCTCCCCACAGGGCACTAAGGCTTGCTAATCCCCCTTTGGATGCCAACATTCTGGGTCATCATGGCATGGGTGGTTAATGACTTAATTGGCACTACACATTACTTCCATTCACAGGAGCTACTACATCCTCTGCTTTTCTTTACGGTATGTTACATAGTTACATAGTTACAGTTAGTCAGGTTGAAAAAAGACACAAGTCAATTGAGTTCAACCACAAAAAAAAAATCATCATACAATCCCATATACCCAATTCTATACCCACAATTGATCCAGAGGAAGGCAAAAACCCCAGCAGAGCATGATCTAGTTTGCTACAGCAAGGGGAAAAATTCCTTCCTGATCCCCCGAGAGGCAATCAGATTTTCCCCGGATCAACTTTACCTATAAATGTTAGTACCCAGTTATATAGGAAATAATCCAAGCCTTTCTTAACGCAATCTACTGAGCTGGCCAGAACCACCTCTGCAGGGAGTCTATTCCACATTTTCACAGCTCTTACTGTGAAGAAACCTTTCTGTATTCGGAGATTAAATCTCTTTTCCTCTAGACGTAAAGAGTGCCCCCTTGTCCTCTGTGTTGACTGTAAAGTGAATAACTCAACACCAAGTTCACTATATGGACCCCTTATATATTTGTACATGTTGATCATATCCCCCCTTAATCTCCTCTTATCAAGAGAGAATAAATTCAGTTCCTCTAATCTTTCCTCATAGCTGAGCTCCTCCATGCCTCTTATCAGTTTGGTTGCCCTTCTCTGCACTTTCTCCAGTTCCCCAATATCCTTTTTAAGAACTGGTGCCCAAAACTGAACTGCATATTCCAGATGAGGTCTTACTAATGATTTGAACAGGGGCAAAATGATATCTTTCTCTCATGAGTCTATACCTCTCTTAATACAAGAAAGGACTTTGCTCGCTTTGGAAAACGCAGCTTGGCATTGCATGCCATTATTGAGCTTATGATCTACCAAAACCCCCAGAACCTTCTCCACTATGGATCCCCCCCAGTTGTACTTCCCCTAGTATATATGATGCATGCATATTCTTAGGCCCCAAGTGCATAACTTTACATTTATCAACATTAAACCTCATCTGCCACATAGACGCCCAATTAGACAGAGCATTGAGGTCAGCTTGTAAATTGGAGACATCCTGTAAGGATGTTCTGGCCTGTTTGACTCTTAAGTGTGCGCATTTGGCACTGGGATGACATCACTGAAACTATTAAGCGACTTTATTTCATAAAGTCGCTGAGAGATGACACCACTTTACATGTGTAAGTGCGTTAAATAATGACATGTGATTATACCTGCCATTACATAGTATATTATCATTTTTATAGATGCACTATACAGTAGGTTTATGGACTTGAAGACACTTACCCTGTGAAGAAATGGTGTATCCATGGAATGCGCTGGCTAAAAAGGACGTATGCCAATATAGTCCATAATGTTGTGATATGTACTTTTTATATATATATGTATTCTTACATTTGGGCCCTTTATTTATGGGAGATTTTAACATTGTATAATAATATATATTTTACTATAAACTTTTCTTGTTAGGATTTTTATTTTTCTGGCAGCACACCGAAAGTCCTATTTTGTATGGTTTAGTAATTACTTGTAAACTCTTTTAGTGCTCCTAGGAAAATGGGAGATTCCACTAGTTATGTAAAAGATGGTATTGTTTTTTTTTTTTCTAATGCGGCTCTCTTTTTTATTTGAACATTGAGCTATAATTCCTGGGTGTGCAACATGAGCAAATAATACAAAGATTCTCTATGTATATTGTATGTACAGTATGTAATATTGTATGCCTTTGCAATGACTCCTGTTAACTAAGGATGACAGAAAATCGCTAATCATGGGACAACTGATTGTTTAAAAGGGGACGACTCTGTGCTTGGATCCCAAGAAAGTTGGGAATTTCCAGCTTTAGTGATTTTTGCTTTACAAAGTGCAGTTAATAATTGTACCATGATGGTTCACATGGTATCAGAATAGTAAAGCCTGCTTATCTTACGGAAATATCACTGACAAAACAGGATGTAAAAGGATAACCAAAGTGCTAGAACTTACCTTGCAATAAATAGAAAAGGAACGGAAGAATACATAGTAGAAAGAGAGAGGCAAGGGATGAGAGCAGAGATAGAACATAAAAGAAAGAAGCCAGAATTAGGAAAGTCAAACAGAAGGAGAGAGAAAAAGAGAAATAGTGAAACAGTGAAAAAAGACAGGGGGAAGAGGAAAAGATACACATAGGTAAAATACACAAGGTGGGCACTGTCAAATCTGTGCATATACTTCGGGCATCAGCAGGCTGGCAAGACAGGACATCCAACACATGCCCAGCCACGAAAACACTGTCCATCTACAACACTCACAACCCCCCACCTTTTTTGCTCTCTGCCTGTAATACAGTGCATTTGTCAAAGTGTGGAAAACACTACATTTGTGTCTATTTGGCTTACAGTGTGATATGGGACTTGAAAGAGGAATTTGCACAAATAGTCAAACATCTCAATATTAGCCAATGTGTCCATGCACATTGTGGTATTTAGATTCATATTTTAGAGCACTTTTTAGGGGCATTACAAAATGCATCCAACCTAAATTTAGAGAAAAGTGTACTGGTCTAGTTAGCGCATATTCGCACTAAAACACACACACACGCACGCACGCATAATTTTATTTCTAGTGACTGTATCAAATATGCCTCTAGCATGAAACTACATGCATATGCCTTTAAGTGTCAAATGCACATGAGCGCATGTAAATACACACCAGGCTGAGCATATTTTTCGCTGGCTTTTTCTGCCAGCTCCAAGTTTCATTGATTTTTAGTCAAATGTTGTTGAGCTGGGATGTCCGGACAGTATGGCAGACTTAAGTAAGTGGAAAATGTTAGTGCTTTCCTCTAAAGAGTCTGTACCTCTATTTATAAGAATTATACCATACAGTGTTTATACAACAATCAGCCATAGCATTATGACAGTCCACCGTATATTGAGGAGGTTCCCCTTTTGCCACCAAAACATCCCTCACCCATCAAGTCATGGACTCCACTAGACCTCTGAAGGTATGCTGTGGTATTTGGCACCAAGCTGTTAGTAGATGGTACGGGTACGTGTCAAAGTAACCTCCACATGAATGGCAGAACCCAAGGTTTCCCAGCAGAATATTGCCCAAAGCATCACACTTCCTCCTCCAGCTTGCCTTCTTCCCATAGTGCATCCTAGTGACAATTCTTCCCCAGCTAATCAATGCACACACATCCAGCCATCCACATGATGTAAAAGAAAATGTGATTCATTAGACCCAGACACCTTCTTCTATTGCTTTGTTGTTCAGTTCTGATGCTCACATGCCCATTGTAGGCGTTTTGGCTATTGACACAGGCCAGCATTGGTACCCTGAGTGGTCTGCGGCTACACAGTCCTATACGCAACAGACTGAGATGCCCATTTTTTCTGCTTTTAAAACATCAACTTCAGGAACAACTTGTTTACTCGCTGCCTAATGTATCCCACCCATTTCCAGGTGCCATTTTAAAAAGATAATCAATGTTATTGACTTTATCTGTCAATGGTCAGAACGTTATGGCAGATCATTTTATATCTTCTAGAAACAACTGTGAAAATCTTTTAAACAAAAATCACATATAACGTATACACTACGGTTTCTACAAACATATATGAGGTCCTACCAGAAAACATATGTACTGCTTTTAATGTATCTATGCGCAATAAATTGGATAAAGGAAAGTGGAGCTATTATTTATATTAGCTAGTTAGGTTCCATATTTGATTGTGCCTATGGAGATTAACCTTTTCTCATGGAGAAAACCCCAAGTGTAAATGTTATTTTTTTTCCCCTAGAACTGCAAAAAATGGGCCCTCAGTAGAGACTATCAGGCCCCTGTTTAAATATTAATATTTTATTATGCAAATGTAATTTATGCGTATATGTCACTGTCTTGCTAGGCTTAGCTTTCCTAGCTATGATCTGCACCATTCAAACACAGACTGGATTCACACCTAGGCATTTTTAGTGCTTTTTGCAGATTTCTACTAAAGTCCATTCAACATGGTTTCCTATGGAACACGTTCTGTAGTGCAAATCTGCAAAAAGCACTAAAAATGCATAGGTGTGAATCCAGCCTAACAGAACACTGGCAAGAGCATAGACCTTCTTTTCACAATACAACATCTAAATATTCTCTTTGAACAGTGACACTCACATACAACGTGTACACACACATGCACTGTACATGTATACACAGAACTGCTGAGGAGCACAGTGAGGTCATTGTACCATAAATGCCATGTACACTGTCAGATAATTGCTGGGTTGTACCTCAACACATGCCATGCACATGACATGCCCAAGCATACAGCATGCTCCAAGGTACGCACACTACATGCAGCGTCTCCAAGTGGACACCCAAAAAAGGCCCCTTATATGTTATATATATAACCTCAACATGGCAAAGACAGATTGGCACATAAAAGAAAAGCAGCCAAATAGTGCCTAGTATATGTGGGACAATCTATTATTATACAGGCTGGTAGAGGTTTTACCTTTCCACATTCGACCATGAAAAGATAACACTTAAGGGCTTAGGCAATGTTATAGCGCTGATATATTAGAAGCCCCAGTATAGTAGATTCTATCCCCTTCTATCTCCTTCTAATCCTTGCAGGACAAACCTGCAAGCCAGACTCATTTCATTATTCCACGCAGGCAGGCAGCTAAGGAAGAAGCAGCTACATGCAGTCACTTCTGAGGGGAGGGAAGGGGCAGGTGTAAAGAGGGAGGGGGAGTGCCCTATGGACACTACTACCTTGTTCCACCAACCCCAGGGCTGTACTAGTGGCGGCAGTGGTGATTGTGGCAGGAGCTGTGGTCTGTCTGCCCACTGTGAGAATGACAGAGATCAGAGAAAAGGGGACGGAGGAAAAAAGTAAACAATGGAGGAAAGTGGTGATTAGATAGATCACATTTAACAGTGATGGGACACAGGAGGTTGGTTATATACAAACATATGAAAATAAACCAGTAAGAACAGAAGGAGAAAGAGAGGAAGACAAATTCAATGTAAGGCGGACAAATGAACATAGGAAGGTCCAAACAAGACAGAACAAGAGAAAAATAAATTAGAAGGTGATATGTGGGGGTAACGATATGTAGGAGAGTAAAACATAGGGAAGGAGAAGAGAGATGAAGTAAGTAGAATAAGGCAGACTTAAAATAAAGAAAAGATAAGAGCAGAGAGAAAAGCATATTATCCCCACCACATGATTACATAAAGAGATGGATAATTGGTAACTGGTTATGTTCAACAAAGTTTTGCAGCACATTGAACTGGTCACTTCAGAATGAGCCCCATTGGCTGTAAAGTGCTGGGCTCTTCTGTGAATTTCCATAATTGTAAAGCATTGTCTTCTGCTTTGCTGTACATGGATTGTAAAAAAATAGTGGGTAGTATTTTAAAGAAATTTTGGAGTATAATATGCTTTTTATAAGAAGTGGATTCATCTGTGTAGTGGTATTATTAACAGTGACCACATTGCAGGACCTCTACTGAATCAGATCAAATCTGCTGAGCCTATCACTGGTCATATCCAAAATGCAGTTAGAACAGCGTTATGTCAAAGATAGACTCTTCAGTCTGTCACACTCTTGGTTTTAGGAAAATAATTCTTGCAATGTTACAAAAGTGTAAAAAAATGGCAAATTTAAAGCACGATGCACACAAAGCGTTTGCCCAGCTCTCCTAAACGCCTTTCTTTTTGGTAGCGTTTTGGCAGAAAGAAACGCTTGATGTGTGTAAATGCATATAGATACATTTAGGCGTGTCAAGTTCTTGGGCGTTAATTCACTTCATTGGCCAGAATAATATTTTATTCTGGGCATTGAATTGATTTTACGTTCAATCGCTTGATGCCACAAGACTCACTGGCAGTGGGGTTTTGTTCTGCCTCTAAATGTCTCCAAACACCTATGTGTGAGGCCCCTAAAACTGCATATTTAATGCTTAATATGCATGAGGCCTTACAGTTAACCCTGCAAACACACAGAATTGAGTATAGCAGAAGGCTTTGCAGCACGTCACACGAGTAATAAATGATAGAGATACAATGTGGAAGTTAAGATAAGAAGTCTAATTAACATGTTGTACATAGTGATGACATTCCATAAAATGTTAACAGTGGTTGACATATTTGCCTGTGCCACTGTTAGGACCTGGTAGTTAATATTTATCACTAATCCTGAAAACAAGGCTGAACTGTCATTCATTATCACTTGCAGACCAGTATTATCTAAAGGTGTTGAGCACTTTTTATTTATTGAAATGTGGTTTTGGTTATGTAAGATTAATTCTAAGAGTGGGATCTTCCTCATTCATCAATACAATAAAGATCAGCAGTGGTCCCGTAGAACAGTGGTCATCAACCCTGTCCTCAGGGCCCACTAACAGGCCAGGTTTGCAAGATAACTGAAATATATCACAGGTGATATAATTTGCTTCTCAGTGATTGCAGTATTCTAGTCTGCATCTCCCCAAGGTAATACATAAAACCTGGCCTGTTAGTGGGCCCTGAGGACAGGGTTGATGGCCACTGCTGTAGAACATTATAACAGTATGTATATGATGTTAGCAGTGTGCCTGTAGAAGATTTCCCAGACTAGGTGGGGTAATCACTTACCAGAAAAATTCCTTGTTGCCAGCATAGTGGTCAGAATGGCTCCCTATAGAAATAGCGTAATGTGGATTAATATGGCATCCACATGGGAAAACTACACAGATCAGAAATGCATGATGTAACCACACTTACTTTCAGCTTTCGACGAGCATTGAACTTCTTCAGGCACTCCACAGTCTCTTGTCTGTGCATCATTGAAGCAACCGTTGAACGTTGCTGTAAGGAAAAAGACAGGAAAGTTGCATCATGTAATATTGCAGCTAATCCCTACTGTGATGTACAGTCCAGCCACACATAAATGTCATAGTAGCCAATATCAGCAAATATATGAATGTAACAAATATGGGTTACTTACGCAGACCCATGGGTGCTTGAGAGCTTCATGAGCAGTAATACGCTTGGCAGGGTTAATGGTCAGCATCTGGTTAATCAGGTTCTTAGCTTCTGGTGTCACTGTGTCCCACTCCGGAGAAGGGAACTGTAGAGATATTCATTTGTATCAGTGAGAGGTGCTAAACTGTCAGACCATTCCTGACCCTTTGGTCCAGGTTACAATGCAGTTTTAGGCAATGACGACACTTTGACATTTTTGCCATTCTATCTAAGAAGTTGTTCCCTCACTGGCCGAAATGGTGCAGAATCTTGATTGTAAGAAAAAAAACATCTCACTGGTCTGGTCATTGAGGGAACAATGTTAGAGTATAAGGTGAGTGGGACCACCAGCAAGAGAATTGCTAGTGTGATATAGACCTTCAAAAAAAAAATTATACTAGTGTGAGATATCTGTTTCACAGAACTGGCTGCAAAATCATTTTTTATACAGCCCCCCCCCCCTTATGAATCTGGGAATTGACAGTGATACGCGTAACATGTACAGAAAAACTAGAAGTGATCAACTACAGAGTATTACAGGCAAGTGAGCGATAAAGAGAGTGAGGGTGATGTGAAGAGAGGAGCTTTACCTGTTCATCTTTTATGATCTTCTGCATCTACCCATGCATAGAAAATGAGTGATGGGCAATAAACCTATTTATCACAGTTGTCTGACAATCTCCTAATTTGTGAGGCAAGAATGATTACATCCAAAGATTGCTGAAATCAGTGATAGGCCACCAAGATATGAGCCAACTGTCGATTTGAGTTCAAATCTACGGTTTTGTATTTCGGTATAATCCCAGATCTCTCTACTGATGAATAATGAGTAGGTATTCTCCCACACTACAACTGTCGTTGGGGGGTATCAGAACCCTCTCCTACAACCCCCCCCCCCCCTTTCTCTACTGGTTACTAGTCCTCCTTCTTGTCCTTTTTCCCCATTCCTTTCTACAAAATTCTATCAGGTCTTGGGAAACAATTGGTTATATTAAGTCTGGTTAGAGCTTGTACTTTACCCTCTCAAAATGCTACTGCAGTTATTATTCACTATGTGATTCCCCCCATCGTACTTGATGTAATATATGTGACTTTCTTATAGTTTCTGTTTTTACAAAGAATCTTTATATTGTGTTTTCTTTGTATAAAGAAAAGTGTACCAATATATAATCTGCGCAATCAGATATATTATGTGCAAATACAAAAACAATCAATGCTAAATGAGTTGCTAGCCAACACCCATAAGTGATTCAAAACGTATTAAGCCAAACTATTAACCTAAAAATGATGTCGCGCACCTCTCATAAAAATTCCATATATATCTTAACCAAAATGTAAACTAAAACAATATGCATAAAAATTCTGTGCATACAAAAAAATATATAGTGATAAAATATGCATAAAAAACTGTGCATATCACAATTGTTAAGAGAGTTGCGCTACACCATTTTTTTGGTTAAATGTTTTCTTTGTATGTATTTAAAACTTTCAATAAAAACGTATTTATCAAAAAGAAAAATAGGCATCTGTTGAGTTTAAGTGTTTTTATTTTTCTAGTAATCTCTACTGATGGAGCAAAGATAAATAGTGAGATTAAATTACTGCTTGTGTCTTCTCATTGGAGGTATGATTATTTCTGATTTTAGGTGCTGAAAGCGGTACAATTATTTTTCATGGAAATTTGGCGTTTTATATTGTAGGCCTGCAATTCTTAGGAATAACTCTCTTAAATCTGTTCAAACAAGAGTCTAGTAGACATCCCGGGTATGATAAAGTTTATAATATAATAAATAATGATAATAAATAATAATAAAAATTATTCAATAATGTAGTCAAATGCAAAAACACTGAAAATTGCTCATTTGCAGAATTGTTGCTGTCATTAGATTTAGTGTTTGGTGACGAATTTCCCCACAAATTGCTATCACTCAATTCTGCAAGTGATTCTAATTTATTATTGTTGTTTTCTAGTTGGTCTAAAATCACTTTTGACATAAAGGGACACTTTTTGGTTGCTATGGACAATCTTCAAATTCCAGGCAGAACAAAACTGAATTTATAATATAAAAGTGCATGCGGGGCACTGGACAGACTACTAGGGACAAAGGGGAGGTGTATTTTTTTTTTATACAGTACTGTAATCTGTAAGATTACAGTACTGTATGTGTATTGTGTATTTTTACTTTTTTGAATATGGTGCCGATCTCCGCTCTCGTGCGTCGTATCGTCACAGGGAACGGAGCTCGGCGACACTCGGGCACTGTGTGAATCGAGCGGGGGACGGCTCGCACACACAGCGGGGGGACATCATTGGATCCAGGGGACAAGGTAAGTAATTTCTCCCTGTATCCAGCGATGTGATCCCGAGTCTAGCTCGGGGTTACTGCTTGTGGTACTGAAATTGCAGCCCGAACCAGACTCAGGATTACCGCTAGGGAGGTTAAGGAAAGTCCTGCCTAAACTCCTGATTACACAATTCCAAATCTTCAATCACCTCCAGATTAAAGGCCTGTATTAATGAGTATTTGAATTGTTTCATCGGCATCGGTTTGAGATGTTTCTGAAATCAAAGACTTTTATGAAAATGCAAAACCTGGTTGCAGTGAACAGATGTCCTTTGACAAATGCCCCTACTATGAGTTTTGCTGTTACACAGAACATATGGGTTAAAAAATCTAAAAACGCCTAAACAAATGTAGGTTTCTAACAGTCGTGTACATAATTTGCACTACTTAATATTGCACTGACTGTCGATATCATATGCTATGTATTCTTCATGGGACAAACCTTTCAATTTACAGACTAAGATGCCTGTATTTTATACGATTTAACAAGGAAGAAGCTGATACTATGAATGCTTCCTATAATACATGGACCCAAAATGTTAAACATGAACTCGTAAGATTTCTTACGGTTTATACTATAAAAATGTTTCTAATAATCCAAAAATAATCATTATTAGCTTCATGAAACTGCACAATCATTGTGTGCGTGAGTTTTAATGCTCAGTTGTTTTTGGTGAAAGACCCCTATGTTAAATCAGTAGCAGGATTATTTAACACATCCAGCAGTGTGTAGAATCCAGGAACAAAAACCAACCAATCAGAATTTTTATCTCAGTAATCTGGATTCTGTACTGAATTATGAAATAAACTCATCTATGAATAAGGTGAGCAGGCAAGTATAACTCACATCATATGCCCCAGCTTTAATCTGCTGGTATAGCTTGTGCTGGTCCTCATCCCAAAATGGTGGGTATCCAACCAGGAGAATATAGAGGATAACACCTATTGAGACAACACACAAAGGAAGCATTTTCAGAATTCAAATATATGACAATAAAGCTCCACTTCTATAGGGAGACCATACAAATCAGCACCTCTCAAAGTAAAGGACATCCTTATTCATACTCATCCTCCCTGTATGTTATGCACTGCAGGATGGTTTGAAATACCAATGCCAGGCAAAAAAAAAAAAACTCCAATCTAAACGACTTACCTTTTATCTGTTCTCTATTATTGTAACTCTTTCGATTTCAAAATATAACCTATTAATGCAGTTACGGGATTTTATTTATCCAGGTCATAGTATAGCTAGTCGTAGCTAGTCACATTTAACTAAACTTGTTTATTAATTCTAAATATATCTTTTTAGTTAAATGAGTGTTGGGACATATACCAGTTTTGGGAAATACCCACCCCCATCAACCAAGTTTGTTTCAGTTCATGGACTTAGGAGGGTTGCTAATATTCAAATTAGATGTATTTCTAAATCACACATCCACAATGAATTGTTATCTTTAGCTATTCAGATTTAGGACACATTTATGTCTGTGCCCACTCCATCACTGCATAGCTCCCCCCTTTTTGTAATACTCTATGAAGGGAATGAATATCAAGGAAGGGCATGTTTATAATTCAAGTCCATCTTTTTAGGAAAAAAATTATAAATTCATATACATTTGCAAGAGAAACATGTGCATTCATTATTATTATTATTATTATTATTATTTTTGCTCGGAAACCTGCAAAGCATTGCACCCATGATCAGTGGATTGCATGTATAGTGGCAGGCTCCTGCAGACTCTTCCTACAACTCCCTGTCCATGCCAAGGTACGGGCTTTAAACTGGAGGGTTCGGTGGACTATGAATGTGGCGATTACCATGCTTGTGTTCCTTTGAGAGCAGATGGGACTGTAATTTATTGATTCACAGATCTCAGAGCCCCATACAGCCATATTGATTTAAAAAGTGACAGTGGTTCACGGGAAAGGGGAGGATGGCAAAACACGTGCACACTGTCACAGGGGGGCAGTTTGGGGGTTGGGGAGGTCCCATGTGTACCACGGTACATGTTACATGCTAAATACAGGTGTAACATATAACATAGTGCAAACGATGGACTTAATGTTTAACTGAACATATGGTGATTCTGTACAAGGGTTAATTGGGTCTCAGTAAGTTCAAGAACGAATGTTGTTCTTAGTGATACACCTACCTCATTATTACAATAATTGTGAAGCAAAAATATATTAAAAAAAAACTGATTGTTGTTGACAATCACTATAATGTCTGACAACTTTGTACTTTATTTCCTGAGTTTGCTGTATTTACAGCTGTTGAATATACACGTCTTTGGCAATCCATAAACTAAGTCTGTACCGTGCTGGTTGGATCAGAATGATAAGCAGGCCATTTAATCAATTCTGAAGACACACATGTTGAATTCTAAGCGAGAATGGTAGAACCCTCCATATGGCATTTTTATTATACAGCCACAGTTCACTGCAACTTGTGTCTGCTTACCACATGCCCAGATATCCACCGGTTTTCCATATGCCTCTTTTCGGAGCACCTCTGGGGACAGGTATCCTGGGGTTCCAGCAAAACCTAGCACAGAAACAACATAATGAGAGTCCTCCTGTATCTCCAGCTGGCAGTAGTTTATACAAAAGAGCTATGTGCCAGGGGATTGTTTCATGTACTCGCTTAGGACAAATGGTGCGTGAAAGATATTTTCTGTGCTCGGAATTATAGGCACAGCTCTCGTTTAATCCAATGAACTTCAAAAACATTTGGAAGGAGATAAAATCTACCAAGATAACCTCATGATAGATATCTGACAATCTATTTCTACAGACAGTTATATATATTTTGGGAAATCTAAAGGCTTATCGATCAGCCAGCAAAAACCTCCTCCTCATGCCCAAAGCCCAGTATAAATCAAAGAGGGATCGGAGATTCGCTGTCCAAGGGCCTCGGCTATGGAATGCTCTACCAATCAAAATCTGCCTGGAAGAAAATCACCTGGCTTTTAGGAAAAAACTCAAAACCTTCCTCTTTTAGCAAATGATCAAAGCTCGCCACAGCGCCTAGAGGCGATTCAGTTCGCATTGTGCGCTATACAAGTATTTCATTCATTCAAGGCAGTGCAAAGAGCCAAACTAATAGGCTAAGAAAAGTCACCCAGAGCAACCAATCAGATTTCAGCAGTTGCTTTAGGTTACTGCACATTGACCTTATTATATAAGGCAAAAGTTATTTTGATTTGTGTCACTCCAAAGAAAAGAATCAGCTACTGTTAAATTTAAAGCCAACCTTTTTAATGAACTGTGTCTAATTTGACACTTAAGCAGAATTAGGATATTACTTTTGTTGTGATTCAGTTATTAGTAATTTTATGGTATTAAAGTGAAATTTCGGTTCCTGGGTTAGATCTTTCAGTTTAGTTCTGGCATAGGGCCCAGAAGGACTGCTAAAGTCAGTTTATTTTCCAGAGCTGTGAAGTTGCATCCCATTCACACAAGCTAATTGCAATACATGAACACCGGAGCTTTCATTCACATACTATAGATGAGAATTGCAACAGACATTTTGTCAGACAAAAACATTTTTTTATTACAAAAAGTTGCAGTATTTCTGTCCTTTACTTTTCTGTGTATCCAACAGTTTTGTTTAAGATTTGACTGGGATATAATAAAAAATGTATCCCAGTTTTTCCCTGTCTAAACCCATTTTTTGTGTTAAATGCTTACCTTCAGCCCAGCTCCAGTCATCTTTACTATTGTGCAGCCTTGCCTGGCATCACAAAGCCTTTTGGGGTAAATGCATCTGCTGTGCATGTATGGCATTTACCCCATTCCTTCCTATGATAAAACTTGTATTCTTGGTAGGTGCAGTCATTCATAGGAGTACAGCCTTATCTATAGGAATGAATAGGGGAAATGGTGGATCTGCAGTGGATTCACAGCCTGCCCAGCACTATATACAACTATGGGCTGTAGTGCTCGGCAAAGCTAAACAGTCAGCATCTCCAGAACGGGCTTAAAGGTAGGTATTTAAAACTGCTGGTTACACTGAGGTGCACTTTAAAGGAGCTGTCGTTTAAGGAGATTTCCCTTCTCTTCCTGTCCTTAAGGCAAAATAGGAACTGTAAAGAAATTACAATGAAGGTAAATCTCTACTTAAACAAAATTTCTATTACTTTTTATTTCAGTGACAATGGCCACAAGGACAAAATTAGAAGGTTAATCTCCCCAGTGGTAAGACAACAATAATAACCTGAAAGTTTTGTCTATAAATGTACTTATAAGCAGGGATGCACCGGTATCCGTGCCTATACAGTGCATTTGCACGAGTACTCGTGAAAATGTTCCCGATATCAAAACCGGTGCAATTTGTGTCAATACAAAATGAATGGGCGCAAATCGCACTGCATAAAATGGAATGCGATTTGAACAGGAATGCTTTCTTCCCCCAAGCTAACATCATTTCTGCCCTATACCCACGGGGTCCCAAAACTCCTCCTTCAGCCCTGTGAGAACCTCCAGCGGCTGTGATTTTCTATCATTTTATTTCATTGGTGGGACCGGGTAAGTGGCAACATAGAACAGGAAAGAAATGATGGACTGAATTGTGTAATATCCAGAAAACAGTGACATCCAAATTGGAATAAGAATGGATAAGCCCCATACAGACTATGAGATTTTTTGCTGATTTTGTCTTTCAGATTTAACAAAACCATATAATATGTTGTCAAACCTTAGGAGTTTCAATTTGTATGCAATCAGCGAGGGCCTTGCACTACATGGCTTTGGTAAATCTGATGGAAAAAATCAGCAGAAAATCTCATAGTGTGTATGGGGCTTTACTCTTACCAGAAGCGATGGACCTGGATGTCAGCGACACCAGATCAGTCAGTCCATCATTTCTTTCCTTGTGAGAACAACCATGTGTCTGTGGTGAATTCGCCATTTTTTTGGACTTACTCACTTGGGACTTAGTTGTTCCTTTACGCTCACATAGTTGGGACTTACATGTTTGAGTTTGAACAGTTTTTTAACACTGTTTGCATTTATGAGCGCTACATTTTCACCCATTTCTATTTATGAATTTTTGTCACATTCATTTGTAGCCGCTCACCTGTTTTTTTTTTTGGGTAGCACAATAATTATTTGCACTTTATACCAATCTCTGTAACAGCATAGCTCCCAACTGTCCCTGATATCGAGGGACTGTCCCTCATTCGGAACAAAGTCCCTCTGTCCCTCTTTCCCCCTCATTTGTCTCTCATTTTGGAATGATCTATATAGATGTATATAAAATGCAATACTTATCTATCAAAAAGTGTTTTACAGTGTTAAACCTTTCATCTAAATTCTAAATTGCTGCATTTGTAAATTCCAAAAGCAAGTATAAAGGAATGGTAGTGATAAAAAAAGCACTTGTGGGTTTAACCCAAAATTTTTTTGTACAATTCTCCTTTAAGTAGGGAGGGGCTATGACAGGGTGTGTGTCCTATGTTCTATGTGTGTCTTATGTCCTATGTGTGTCCTATACTTTTGCTAATAGGTGGCCATCACTCCCATTTTAGAAAGTTGGGAGGTATGCAATAGTAAAGATAAAATGCTAGTTGAACATTCTGCAGAATCTGGCACTTTTGGAAATTTGACATTCCTGGTCTCTTATTATGTGTTTTAGTGATTGAATTGCTTTAAAAATGTATCATCAGGCTGTCAGCATAGACCTTATATTCTTCATTAGTGCACCATACACTCTTTCTATGTCCTGGTTCTAGAGAATAATCTCCATCCTTCCCGCCTCCTAAAATTAAATACTTTACTGCTCATGGACCTACCATCAGGCCAGGAATTATCATCTGGGTGACACGGTAATATTACTAAAGAAATAACATTGTTTTGGTCAGCTTTGAACATTGACATATTGCCCCTGGCTCCCCAAACTTACCAAACCAGGCCTGCTGTTCTCCTTGTACCTCTATGGCCAGGCCAAAATCCGCCAACTTGACAGCAGCTCCTTTGCATTTACTGGCAAGTAGAAGGTTTTCTGGCTGTTGTTAACAGAAATCTGGTTAGTTGAATTGACATATTACCACTGTTCATTGTCTGCAGCTTACAGTCACCCAGGGGGACTAAGGTTCCCTTTATAAAGGTGACCAGACTTGGAGTTGTATGAATGTTCTTGAGAAGTGATATAGTACAGCATAAAGCTTCACTTCTCTGCAAATTTTCATAAAGGGAGGTCTGGTCACCTTACTTTCAGACTGTATGGTCTCCATCTCTTTTACCTGATAATCTAGTCGCAGATTTGACTTCTCAAGAAAAAGAAATATGAATTTTGTTATTATACTATTATTACAATGATGGGGATTATCACAGTAGCAGAAGAGATAATAGCTTTTTAGTGTTGATGGTGTTTGTACCTTGACATTTCTTTCTATGTATAATGTGAGCACTAACATTAGAATGTCTCTGTAGTATAACTTTATTATTGGATCCTCATCCATACTTTAGGCTGGGTTCACACTACTGCGAATTGGATGTGGGTTTCCTCGCATCCAATTCGCATAGCAGGAGATTGTGACTGGCTTTCAATGGAGCCAGTTCACATATCTCCTCAGCGACTCCGGTGGAATCCTGTGTGTCTTTTGGTCCGTTTCAGGTCCAAATTCAACTCAAAATTCAAGCTGAAATCAGAACTGAAATGGTGAATGGAGACGCATCGGACTCCTGCTGTGAGACTCTGCGATCTCTAGTGTGAATCCAGCCTTAGAAGAGACATGTAGACAACTAGGAGCTGGATACATTGGATAAGTGAGGTGAATCTACAGCCCAGGTTACTCAAAATAAGGCTTTATTCTGAACTAAAAATACAGAGTAGGGGAGGAAGGTAGGAGTAGTTAGACGAAATATAACAGATTTTTAGGGTTTGTGTGAACAGGCTACAGACTCAGTTACATGTAAAATTCACTATGCTTCACTTCACTATTCAGGTCTTCTGAGTAGCTTGCATTTGAGTTGCTTTGATTTGCATTTCTTTTGCTCAAGGAGTTGCTCTAAAGGATACCTAAGCTCAAGAACAAAAATGTAATATTTTGCAGCAGTCTTTAGATGTGGTGGCTGCACTAGTTTTCTTTTTTTTGGCTAACTACATTTTCTGCCAGTACAGAAAAATACCTGTTGATTCTGGCAGAAATGCAGTGTTTTTGTAACTTGCCGTACGGGTGTTTATAGTCCAAATCAGGAGAGCAGTCGAGGATGACAAGGTTGCAAATCCATGGATACAGTATGATCAGTGAGCATTGTCACCCTAGGACAGCAAATGTATTACTAGCCGGAATAGAGTTGAAATGATAAAAACTAAGCTTGAAAAAGTTTTATTTAGATATGCAGTATTAAACCCAAAACCAAATATGTAATATATTGCAGCTTACCAATTATTAGATGTGGTGACTGCTTTAGTTTTATTTTTTAAACATTTTTCTCTCTGTATTAGAGTGTCTATACTCTGAATAAAGGGACACCTTTGGGCAGCAGCACTGTCAGTCTGGCAGGAGGGTAGTGTTGGCTGTAGTAGCAGATTTAGATACACTAAAAAGTTGAAGCCAAACTCTAGCTCACACTGCAGTTGCACAAGCAGCAACAGTTTTCTTTTTTATTTTGAGGTGAAGGTTTTGCATAAATAAAATCTGACCACTGTCATGTTTTGTCTTAACACTTTAATTTCTATATTTGCAGGAGAGCTTGTTCTTTTGAAAAATAACAGACTTACTGGCCCGATCATCAAGTGAAAATAAAGGGAAATGGCCTATAAAAGAAAGCTAATGCAGCCATCACATCTAAGAATTGGTAAGCTGCAATATAATAATTGCCTTTTTGGATTTAATTCTGCTTTAAGCTGTTTAGGGTTTGCATCAAACCAAAAACTTACTTTTGCATTGATATTGATTTTTTTTGGAAAGATAAGTAGCACGGATGTAAACAAATGCCTGAGCTCTTAAGGGTCCTTTCACACGGGGCGGATCAGTTCTGATCCGCCCCGTGGATGTCCGTTTGCTCAGCGGGGATCACTCCGGTGATCCCCGGTGAGCAGGGAGATGACAGGTCTGTCTCTGCACACTGCGCAGGGACGGACCTGTCACAGCGCCGCTCTCCCCTATGGGAGATCGGATGACGACGGACCGCAGTGCCCGTCGTCATCCGATCCGATCCGCAGACGGATGGAAAAATAGCTTTTTCCTCCGTCACACTTTTTCGGATCGGAGCGGGTCGGATGTCAGCGGACATGTCACCGCTGACATCCGACGCTCCATAGAGCTCTTTGGAGCACCCGTTCAGGTCCGCCTGAAAAACTGACAGGCGGGCCTGAACGGCACGTCGGTGTGAAAGAGGCCTAAAGCGTGACTCCATTTTGAGGGAAAAAAAATAGCAAATACAACTGCCACTCATTTTGTAATTGAATGGTATTAAAAGTTACCTTTTCTTTTCAATCTTCAGAGCTGTAATTTGATGTAAAATGCAATGCAATATGTCAACCTGGAGGCATTCCGTACAAAGTTGGTGTGTGGAATGTCCCCCCAGAAATGTGGGAATTTGGGCATCTCCTGCAGTAAAAATTACATTTTTGGTGAGATACTCCCAAAGGGAAATCACAAAGGGATGCAGACACTATCACCTTCTTAGAGCCCTGCAAGTGCAGCATCTGATTGATGTTTATAAATAATTCACATTCCCTTTGCACATGGACACGGACAAACAGCTATTTCTTCAGAATAACACAAGGTAGGAATCTGCAACAAAATCCTTGAAATGTACATAGGTCCCCCTGGGGGGAATGTTTTTTTTTCTCACCAAAAGTGGAGTTACTCTTTAAAGTAAACTTGTAATCAGAAAAACAGTGTAGGGAAAATTGGGCATAGGACTGTAGGGGGTATAAGGTGCTGTGATCCTATTCAGAAGTCTGACTACAGGTTGCACCCACCTTCCATCACTGGTTTTAGGCAGCTACTTTCAGTTGATTTGACACTGGAAAAAAAAAAGCTAAAGAGGACATCCGCTAAATAACCTCTTTTCTTAAGACCCTTCTCTCATGCATTGTAACTGCTCCTTAGCAACTGCAGCTTTCCAGATTGGTTGACTCCTAGGCTTAGCCTTGGGGGACTTTACCCAGTCCCACCTGGAAGAAGATGCCAGTGGGACCTGCAACATAGTGTATTGCTTTGAATTAGTCACAGGGTGCTATACAGGTCTCCCAACATCTAAAATTTCCTGCGTATTCAAAAGTTCTGTATGTCAGTTGTTGTTTCCCTTTTACTTGGTGACCCACTGGCCTCTGTGGACATCAAGGATGCTAATTCACACATCCTCAATTTTCTTCCTCATTAATGCAATCTGCCTTTTTCTGTGGGTATATGACATTATCAATTTGTTGCCCTCCCTTTTGGCCTATCTACATCACCCTAGGTCTCACCAAGGTGCTTGCCCTAGTCCTAGCTCTACTCTGTTCTCAGGGGATTCACACTGCGAGATAGCTGGATGATTTCCTGTTAAATGACCAGTCCTCCTAAGCACTGTGTGCTAGTTTCCAGTGGACTGTGCAGACTGCTCAGAGACTCAGATGGATCCAACTTTGGAAGTCATTGCTGGACCCGACTCAACTATTACAGTACCTGCACTGAAACAAACTTTTTCCCCTCCACTCTCATGTACAGGAGACTTTGGTCTTTGGAGGAAGCTCACTTTCTCATTGACATCCTGGAACAATTTGTTTGTCCCTTCAATGATGGACCTCTCAGCTTCAGGGTCACCCGAGCTGAATCCGGTCAGAGAATGCCACAGCAGTGGCCCACGTAAATGAATAGCGGACTTGATTCAAACTTGGGCAGAACTGCAAGTTCTGGCCCCATCTGCCATTCACATCCCAGGTATGGGAATTTGCCAGTGCCTGGATCTGGCGGGAATAGGCTCTCCATCTGGAGGTTGTTTCAAACGGTTTGCTAAATGTGGGGATGCTGGATATTAATCCTCTGGCATCCAGATTCAACACAAACTGGACAGGTTCATCACCAGGTACAGGGATCCTTGGCCTTCACAATGGATGTTCTGGTGACTCTGTGGGATCAGTTCATCCTAAATTATGCTTTTTTTCCCCTACAGCTCCACCATCATCTACTTCACAAGATTGAGAATGAGAAATTCAGGTGATTCTCATTGCACTGCACTGGACTAGGAGGTTGTGATACTTGGGCATACTCTGACTCCCGGCAGACTCTCTGTGGGCTCTTCCAGATTGTCCAGACAGACGTCAGTGTCGCTAGCTGTAATGGCTTGGCTGTTGAAGTCCAGGTTCTGAGGGACAGAAACCTATTGGATTTGGTGATCCTAGGAAGTACTTCACGGGCACATTGGGGTTTATTTACAAAAACTGGAGAGTGCAAAGTCTGGTGCTGCTGTGCATGGTAGGCAATTAGCTTCTAACTTCAGCTTGTTCATGTAGAGCTGCACCAGATTTTGCACTTTCAGTACATTTTAGTAAATCAACCCTATCCTCCAGTCTAGTTTGTGTCAGCATATGCCTTTGAGTTCCGTCAAGTAAAAAATCTCAGCCCTGCTTGTAAGGTCCCTCTATATCAGTGATGGCGAACCTTGGCACCCCAGATGTTTTGGAACTACGTTTCCCATGATGCTCCACTACACTGCAGAGTGCATGAGCATCATGGGAAATGTAGTTCCAAAACATCTGGGGTGCCAAGGTTCGCCATCACTGCTCTATATCTTGCCCTGTGACTCAGTGGGACCTTAAAGGGATTGTAAAGTGAAATTTTTTTTTATTTAAAATAACAAACATGTTATACTTACCTCCACTGTGCAGCTCGTTTTGCACAGAGTGGCCCCGAACCTGCTCTTCTGGGATCCCTCGGCGGCTGTCTCGGCTTCCTCCCGCAAATGCTTCTCACGTTCATGCGAGCTCCCTCGCATGGTGAGAAGCATCTGCGGGCGCGCTCCCGTGATACAGTCGGTAGCTATAGCCGCTCGCTGTACCACAGGGCCCCTGCGCTCCGCGTCAGTGGATGTGATTGACAGCAGCGCGAGCCAATGGCTGCGCTGCTTTCCATCCATCCCCTCCAGCCAATCAGCGGCCAGGCTGAATTGTGGAAAGGACTTCGGGGGACGAGCGCGGGACTTTCGAGGGGTGAGGTAAGTAAAACGAGGGGGGGGGGCTGAAGGCGCAGGCACTGTCAGATGTTTTTTCACCTTAATGCATAGAATGCATTAAGGTGAAAAAACATTTACCTTTACAACCCCTTTAACCTAGTTTTTTTGCCCTTCAGAGGCTGCCCTTTGAACCTGCTTGCAATATCTCCTTGTCACTTGCATATAGTCTGAGTTAGGGACCCTGTGTTTCCTAGTCCTCTAGAATTTCTCCCAAAGGTGATTTCCTCGTTCCACCATAACCAGGACATTGTTCTTTTCTTCTTATGTCATGCTGTGAAACATCTCAAGGAAATGTGTCTCCACTATCTTGATGAGGTACATACTGCGAGGCCCACCTGTCAGCTATAGCCTCTTTTAGGCAATTTGTTTCTTTCTTTGTTCTTCCTAAAAGCTCTGACAGGGGGCCCCCTGTTTCTTGCTCCACCATTGCTATTTGAATTACAAAAGTGATCATCCAAGTTTATAGACTAAAGGATAGGGTTCCTTCCTTTCCTGTTAGGGCGCACTCTACCAGATCCGGTGCCTCATGGACTTTTCAGAGTCCGCCAGATGCAAGGCTGTCACCTGGTCTTCTGTTTGTGTTTTTAAGTTTTGCCAGGTGGATGTTCAGGCCTCTTCTAAACCCATTTTCAGGTGTAAAGTGCTACAAGCTGCTCTCTGATTTTGGTTAAGCCCTCCCTTGACCTGTTGTTACATGGGTCTGTTAGTGTATGCTTGCTGTGTTACCCACCTCTCTGTTGGACTGCTTGTGGACACCCCATGGTTAAGACTAAGATCCTGTGTTCTGTACTATACGATTAAGAAAAAAGGATTTTTGACTCAGCTTTTTATGATCTCCTTATTGCTTCCTACAAAACTGAGGCTTGTTGGGAGTGGGAGAGATTATATAGGGGGATGCCCCTGTAGCCTTTGCCAGTGTCAAATCACCTAAAGGTTAACCTGTGGTTAACCATGAGTCTGTGTCCTGTGCTGTACTCCATGAAAATGATTTTACAGGCAAGACAGAAATCATTCTTTTGTTTTTATGACGTACTTTTTTTCCTTAAAGTGGAAGTCCATGCTAAAACTGAAATCCCTGCATCTATACCCACCAACATTCTAACTCTAACCTATCAAGCTCTGTAAAGAAAAAATCAGTATACATACCTTTTCTGCAGGGGATCCGATCTCCAGCGGAGGAAGCTCTGATCCCATGCTGAGCTGTCAGCTGCGGCTTCGCTGTAGAGGTGGGTGCAGGGGACACTTCCAACAATGGAAGCCCCATAGTAACTCTATGGGCAACATTGCTCCCCATTCATTTCACAGCCGTTGTCAGATGTGTACTCAGCAGAGCTTCCGCCGCTGGAGATTGGGTCAGATCTGCTTCAGAAAAGGTATGTATACTGATTTTATCTTTACAGGGCTAGATAGGTTAGTGTTAGAATGTTGGTGGCTGGATGCAGGGATTTTAGCTTTAACATGGACTTCCACTTTAAAGATAATGTGATTTCCTAATGCTAACATATAATACCTATTGATTAATGTGAAATGCTAGTTTTAATGATAGGTCCGCTATAAAGAGGAAACCTGGACTAATCATGAGGCAGAATTTTGGCGAACATTGTTTTAAATTGAGGAACTGGCAAAGACCTATGATGAATTAACATGTTTATGTACTTTACCTGAAATGAGATTGCAGTTTATGTTGTGTCTGAATTACCCCCCCCCCCCCCCCCGCCCCCCACCACCACATCCTGCTGGCTGGAAAGCACAGATTTCACAAAGCTGAATAAGGCATGTTACACGGAGTCACAGGTACCCTGGTGAGACTAGCTCAGTAATATGAAAGAACTAGCAGTTGCTACAAGCATGATCAGAAATGTGAATTGATAAGTGTGGAGATCACTTCAGGGGCAGGACGGCAGAAGTTAGCATTTACAGATTGTGCTGTACAGGTATTTAGTGTCCGTTTCCCCTTTTCACAAATTTTATAGATGAGTTTTACATTTTGAATTTTTTTTCTATAGTCACCGATTAAAGTGTTTGTTAACCCTATCTGTTTAAATCTGCCAACCACTCTATTAGAGGCTGTTATAACACTGTGTAAATCCTTTCTAAAAATGAGCATTCTAAATAGCTATTTACAGCTGTCTTCAGGCCGGTCACATGATTTGCGGCCCCTTTTTCAGCTCTGATACACTGCTACTGCAAGAGGGACCATGATCTCCCTTTAGAGATCACGTGTCCACTCAGCTCCTCCTGCAGATGCCCTGTCTCGGAGCTGTAAGGCGGCCGTGAGTCACGTGACTGGCCGGACGACAGCTGTAAATAGCTATTTAGAATGCTCCTGTTTAGAAAGGATTTATACAATGTGCTATGCCTGCCTCAAATAGAGGGGCTGACAGTGGAATTTGTAGGTTTTTGTTTTTTTAATAATAGCGGTGGGGGGCGGGGCAGATCGGTGACAGACACAGAGAGTGTGTTGACAGGCAGGAAGGAGGGGGTTAGGGGGGAGAGAAGAGAGCAGAGGTGACAGCATCGTATGACGGAGGGACACACTCTGACCACGGTGGGCAGGGCTGAGTAGCCATGGTTATCGTGGTCAGCACAGAGAGGGCATACTGGAAGTAGCAGTTTTTTTTACAGTTTAGAGGGGACAGATTATACAGCACAAGCACTGTGCTGTTTAATCTGCTTTAAAGGACCAGTGTGTATTTTCTTTTTTTTTGGGGGGTTAACAAACACTTTAATTCTGCTATACAGAGAGTCAAATAACCAACTCTGTGACTAGCACCTCTTTCATACTGCCAAGACAGAGTGGCACAACAAATGGCAGAGATAGGTAGGTTTTAGAGAGATGGTGAGCATACTGTTGCTGAGCAGGGGAAGTTCCAAAAAGTTGGTGAAGACTGGTATAATGGTGGTATAAATACAAATTGATCCTTGAACCACTGAGTACATATAAGAATCATACTGCACATTTATATACTTTGGGCACAAAACCATGCAAAATTGCACAAAGTAAAGATCACTGCCCTCAATATGCCATGCACCCCCAATTTAAGCTGCTTTCCCATTCCAAACCTTCACATGCCGTAATAACCACAACTTTTTCAACATCCACAAAGAAAGCCAGAAACAACTTGCCACCAGCATGCACGCAACAAACCAACAGCAGGCTTGCATAGGGTGAGAGATGGGTATGGAGGTATGTCCAGCCTGACATGCACATGGAATAGAGATGGTATGGGCGGGGGAGACAAAACTCACCTTAAGGTCCCTGTGGACAACCCCCATTTGGTGACAGTGGAGGACTGCTTCAAGAATCTGCTGGATGCAATGACTGCGTGCAAACAGCAGGGGGGTGTTAGTAAGATCTGTGTGCACCCTGCGAGCTGATGGAGGAGGGGAAGGGTGGGAGAGAAGGGAAGGGATGTCTGCCAACCAAAATTAACCATTGCAAAGGATGGGGTCTAAAATCCTTATTTCAGGTACATGTGTAAACTGCTCCTGAATTTGTACATTCACCGTTTCACATGCTCATTTCATTGATACTTTTGCACTCAAGACATTTTTTATGTGTTTTCGATACACACATATTTACTTGTAAACATACTTCTTGTGACATCACATGACTGTAAGTTTATTGGATGGAAGCAATAACAAAATATTTTAAAAAAATTATATACTTCCTATTCTGAGATGACCTAATATGCTGATGGGTATCTAGGAATTTAAATACTGAGACTTGTATGTCATGAAAGAATGATATAGTCTACCATTGCTGGTTTCTCCTTCTGAGAATGCTAATTACTAGGCTGCATCAGTTTTTTGGCTTCAAATATTTCATTCAGTCATTCAGCTGGAATTAGTATAGAGGAAATTTGACTTTTTTTTGTCCTTGATCTATGACACAGAACTATTGGCCAGCATCAAACAGGAAACTGGAAAATTGTTAGAAGAAACCAGCAATGTAACGACAGCCCTTATATTTCTCTCATGACAGGTGCGCTTTATTACATTTTGCTTCTTTTTTTTTTAAATCAACGTATGATGTTGACATTCCAAATTTACAAACTTAGTGAAGTAAATTCCTAGGGCACCCAATCAAATGTAAAGTCTTGCACAAAAACATCCAGTGCCTTTGTTATTGGTATGGCATTCCTCCTTTGGTCTAATTGCTTTCCCTGCGCTGAAGTAATGTGACTCAACGTTACACATTGCAAAGATACTCTCATTTTGTGGCACACAGAAAATTATATGCTTGTAGATTTTTATTGTTTAGCCGTGCGGGCTGAACAAGAAAATTAGCTGAATTCCATCATTCAACAGCATGGCTGGCATGGCTGAAGGAATCTACACTGCTGGCTGTTGTATTGTGACAGCCGAAGCACCCGCAACTGTCTGTATACCCAGTGCTCATTGGATGCAGTCACTGTTTGATCATCAATTTTCCCCATGGCTTCTTCATTTTTGTTAAATTAAGTTTGTCGAGCCAGGTGGTGCTAACAAAGCCAACTACAACTCAAATTTCAGCCAGCTCCTGCTTTGGTAAAGTGAACACATCTCACAGTCTGTAAGGCCGCGTACACACGCGGGGACTGTTCGCTCAACTTTGTCCGTCAAACAGTTTCAGCAAACAGTCCGCTCAAAATTAGCATGGACGGACTTGCCCACACACGACGAACGAACAGTTTGCTGAAACCGTGCGTGATGACGTGAACGGCACGTACGACGGGACGGAAAATACAACGTCCTATACACTGAATTACAACTTTCGGCGTGTAAATCCTTTCTGAGCATGCGCGGAACTTAGTTTGACGAACAAGCCTACACACGAGGGGACTGTTCGCTGAAACCAAGTTTCAGCGGACAGTTTTTCGGAAATTCCGAAAAACCTTGTTCAGCAAACTGTTCGCTGAAACTGTCCGCTGAAAGCCCACACACGGGCGGACTGTCCGCCGAAACACTGTTCAGCGGACAAAGTTGGGCGAACAGTCCCCGCGTGTGTACGCGGCCTCACACTCTATGGTCTGAGATGGAGATCCAATTGTATGGAAATCTAACATATGCAATCACATATTATACAAAGCAGTCATCTAATAAAGATATACTGTATTTTGTGATGTCATGGTACATTTGTTTTTCCTAATGTTCTATATGACTATTAGGTGCATCATTATTATGCAATACAACTTGTGGGTAAAAGAAGTTAGAAAGACAGCAGTAGAAAGACAGCAGTAGAAACTAGCTGAGAGCCCAAGCTGTTATCAAATACCTACTGTTACAAAAAGTTTTTCCTTAGTGCTGCCCCAAGCTTTTATTCGCATTGGCCTTAATCGCTGGTGTGAAGGTAGCCTTGGGAGGGGTTCTGATATAAGGAGACTCTGATCTAATGGGGGGTCTCTAAGGGGGACCTTGAATTGCTAGTGTGAAGTAGCCATGGGAGGAGTCCTGATATAAGGGGACCCTGATCTAATAGAGGGGGTCTCAAAGCAAGGGGGGGGGGGGAGCTGCTAAAGTGTTCAGGTTTGACTTGAAGAAACTCTTCAACCCTATTGTTCAGTAATCTTCATGTTTTCTAGCATGGCACTGTGTGGACAGAGGTGGTGCTGGTTTGCCTTTTCACGACACACAACAGTAGGACAGTCAGAAATTGGTTTAATTTCTTCCTTCAAGCCAAAAATTTGGGGACAGAACTTTTAGAAAATAAAAAATATAAATATTTTTGTTTCAGTTAGAGTAATGAATGGTTAATCCTATTAGTCTATTTTTTTAAGTTGGGGAAACACACAAGGAAGTGAGAGGAAGTCTCAACAGGAAATCCACTTACAGATCCCCCCACCTAATTGCCTTTCCAGTGACAACTAAATATTTTGGAATTTCTCTCACTTCAAGTCTGTTGAAAATATCTGAAGACTCTACCCAGGGAGGACAAAGACATACATAAAAACCTGACAGAGGGTCTAATTGTTTCCAACCTTATTAAAAATTACAAGAGCTTTGCTTATCCCCTTCCCGTTGAGCGTACGCAGATGTGCGTACTTGGCTTTCGGGGGGTATACCGGGATGATGCCTGCACCTGCAGGTATCATTCCGGTACCGTTCTTCAGAGCCGGCAATCGGCTTTCCAGCCATAACAACCGATGTGGCTAAAAGCCGCTCGGCTGTTATGCCGGAGGAGCGGGAGGGGACACCCCCCCTCCCGCCACTCTTACCGGGGCTCCCGTTCAATTGGGAGCCCCGATTGAACATCCGCTACTTCTTGCGGCTAGGGAGAGACTGGCTTGAAGCTGTAACCATTTTTTTTTAAAGCACCCCCGTCGCCGCGGGCTCCCGCAGCAAAGAAAACACATACGGAAGTCGCATCCGCATATGTAAACGGTGTTCAAATCACACATGTGAGGTATCGCCACGATTGTCAGAGCGAGAGCAATAATTCTAGCCCTAGACCTCCTCTGTAACTCTAACCTGGTAAACGGAAAAAAAAATGAAAGTGTTGCCTACCGGAAAAAAAATTAAAGCGTCGCCTATTGAGATTTTTAGGTACCGTAGTTTGTCGTCATTCCACGAGTGCGTGCAATTATAAAGCGTGACATGTTTGGTATCTTTTTACTCGACGTAACATTATCTTTCACATTATGCAAAAAAAATTGGGCATATTTTACTGTTTTTTTTTTTTTTTATTCATGAAAGTGTCCCTTTTCCCAAAAAGTTGCGCTTAAAACACTGCTGCACAAATACCGTGTGACATAAAATATTGCAACAATCGGCATTTTATTCTCTAGAGTCTCTGCTAAAAAAATATATATAATGTTTGGGGGTTCCAAGTTATTTTCTAGCAAAAAATATGTATTTTAACGTGTAAACATCAAATGTCAAAAATAGGCTTAGTCATGAAAGGGTTAATTATACATTTTAATATAATCTTCAGAATTTTGCTATATGACTGGTTACTTGGTCTACATTGAGGTTGATGGTTGATGGAAAAGCCCTAAGGATGGTCGTCTAATGCCGCGTACACGCAACCGGACTTTCTGGCAGAAAAGGTCCGACGGTCTTCCCGACGGACTTTTGACGGACTTCTGAACGAACGGACTTGCCCTCACATGAACGGACTAAAGTCCGTTAGTTTTGAACGCGATTAAGTACGACGGGACTAGAAAAGGAAGTTCAATAGCCAGTAGCCAATAGCTGCCCTTGTGTCGTATTTGGTCCGTCGGACCAGCATACAGACGAATGGTTTTCCCGATAGATATTGTGTCCTTCAGACAGATTTGAAACATGTTCTATTTCTAGGTCCGTCTAAAAATATTTAAGAAAAATTATCAAACTATCCCACACGCGATCGGACTATCCGACGGAATGATTCCGTCAGAACTATTCTGCCGGAAAATCCGGTCGTGTGTACACAGCATAAGGCTGCATACAAAACCAGCCCAGCCATGCTCTGTGTTTGCTGATGTGGTTGACAGACTCGCATTAGCTATAGGTCTGTGTCTAACAGTTTGCACTTTTATTAGAACAGAATTGAACAACAAAAAAAACACTGACAGGTAGGGTTTTTATGACAGAAGAGACACTATTGTCAGTGGTAATGTACACTGAGCTGTGCATGCACAGCTAACATTTACGACACTGCTCTGTGCCATGATGATGTGGCTCCAGTGCAAATATGCAGAAGGGAAATCATTGGAGGGAAGACTAAGATAAGATGCAAACGCTCGTTGGAACACTGACAGTGCAGTGTTGGAGGGTATTTCACAAATATGTCTGCGATAATGTGCTATTATGTGATACATACTAGCATGTTATGTCATATAGCTCCTGGGGGGGGGGGGAGTGGAAGGGGGGCAAAGCCCTGGGTGACACATCTGGGGGGGGGCGCCACTAGGGTTCCGTCACCCTCACCCGCACTGGAAAGCACTGCTCTAAGCAAACTGCATAGTTTGCCAAATACCGGAGAACCAAATAGGAGGGCGACTGCACAGGCACCCTAGCGCTAAATCACTTTGCTCCTCTCGCCTGCCAGCACTATAGAAAGGCATTCCAGGGCTACACTTCAGCATGGCAGAGCCTCAGTGGAACTGGAAGGCATTTTTTAAGACAAGGAGAGGGGTTTGTGTGCAGAAGGCCCTGGACTAGGAAGTTGGGGTTGGTATGGCAAAGGATTGGGGGGCCTGGGAGGGGGTGATGCAACAAAGGCCCTGAGCTCTCTGCTTAGGGAGCACTTGAGAACTGAGTGATCGGCTGTGTTTGATTACTTGGTAATCAGCCTTAGAGCTGGCGGGGGGACAGATGCAGCATCCATCTACGTAAGTATAATAAAAAAATCTAAAAAAATTCCCATACCCAACATCTCCTCTTTCCTGCTATCTGGCCCACATGACAATTAGGCCTCATTCACATGCAGTATATGCATGTCCAGTGTGATGGCCGTGTACTGCGTGGGCATTCTTGGTGTTCTGTGCATCCCTGTGCAGGCAGTCCAGTCAAAGTCAATTGGGACGCAGCAGCTGTATGGACATGCATGTATCCGAAAGTACAGTGTCTGCATTCGGATCTGTACACCCATTTCTATAGGCTCTCCAATGGATGCAGATGCAGCAAAAAGTGGGTCAGCATACAGGACCTGCCTCAGCGCCTGTCTGAATGAGTCCTTAGGGGAATTTATCAAAACTAGAGCAGACAGAATCTGGAGCAGCTGTGCATGGCAACCAATCAGCTCAAAGCTTTCATTTTCAAAGCTGAACAAGCTGAAGGTAGAAGCTGATTATTTGCCATGCACAGCTGTTTCAGATTCTATCTGCACCAGTTTTGATAAATTCCCCTCACTGTGTTTTACAGTTTCTTAATCCTGACTACTGCACTCTAAGTACAGCACATGCTTTTTTAAAATGGGTGTAAAGGCACAGGGTTTTTTACCTTCATGCATTCTAAAAAACCTTCTGTGTGCAGCAGCCCCCCCAGCCCCACCTAATACTTACCCGAGCCCCCTCTCGATCCAGCGATGTCTATGAGAGCCTTGGCTCTCCGGGGACTCACACTCCTGATTGGCTTTTGGCAGCAGTGGGAGCCATTGGCTCCCACTGCTGTCAATCACATCCAGTGAGCCAATCAGGAGATGGAGTGTGCCTGCTTGGATGACCCCATAGCAAGCTGCTTGCTGTAGGGGCACCCGGAAGGAGGGAGGGGCCAGGGATGCCAGCGAGGGACCCAAGAAGAGGAGAATCTAGGCTGCTCTGTGCAAAACTATTACACTGAGCAGGTAAGTATAACAAGTTTGTTATTTAAAAAAAAAAAAGGAAACTTAAATATCACTTTAAGGTTAGCTGTGTGTAGTAAAGGATATGCAATAGAACAGTTTATTTTGTCAAAATGAGTGTACTGAGGTTTGTACTGTCTGTTACATACGTGCTTGTGGCACAGTCATGAAAGCATATGGACATTTAAGCACCTCCCACTGTTGATGCAACACCCACCGTTTTGCTAGGGTCTTGCTATATTGCAACATACCATTTTTCTTGGGGGGGTGCAAAAGAATGATCAGCCGTGGGTGCCAGATGTGCTAACTATGCCACTTCAGCCTATAACCCCTGGCAGCCAGAGTCATTTGAGAGCTGCTTACACACCTGCTTTGCACCATAAGTGACGGGTATCTATAGTGGTATCTATATTGGCCATTGAGGCTCCTAAGAAGGTGTGCAATAACTCCAAGAAGTTACTGTTCAGTAATTATGGACGTCACTGACAGTGATTTGGATACACATTTATTATTATACAGGATTTATATAGGGCCAACAGTTTGCGCAGCACTTTACAACATAAAAGGAGACAATACTCCAACGGTACAATTCCAAACCAGAAGGTTTGAAGGGTCTTGCTCCTGTGATCTTACAATCTGAGAGGGAGGGGCTGGTGAAAAAACGGTAGTGACTGTGAGGGATGAACTGATGAGGGAAGTAGAGGATTGAGTTGTTAGCTGAAGGCAAGATAGGCCTCCCTGAAGAAGTGAATTTTCGGTGTTTGTCTAAAAGTAGACAGATTAGGAGATAACCGGACAGATTGGGGTAGTGAGTTCCAGAGGATGGGAGAGGCTCTGGAGAAGTTCTGGAGGCGAGCATGGGAGGAGGAGACAAGGGAGCTAGAAAGCAGAAGGTCCTGGAAGGAGCGGAGAGTACGGTTTGGGTGATATTTGGAGATAAGATTGGTGTCGGGGCAGAATTGTAAATGGCTTTGTATGTTATAGTTAGTGTTTCAAATTTTATTCGTTGGGCAATGGGAAGCCAGTGGAGGGATTGGCAGAAAGGAGTGGCGGATATTGAACAGTTGTTGGATACACTTAAAAATATAGGCCTGTTTTTACAAATATATATAGGCCCGTTTTTACAAATATTTATGACAAACACACTTTAAAATATCCTACAGGTTGAGTTGTCATTCGCCTTCTTGTGGTGCAGAGATGAGTTGTGGATGGGTGTAAGGAGCAGAGGTCAGTTGCAGACAGGGGTTACAGAAGTCAGTTGCGGATGGGTAGGGTTGCAGAGGTGAGTCAAGGCCGGGTGGTGGGCACAAAGGTGAGCTGTGGATAGGGGTGCAACGGTGAGCTGTGGTGAGTTATGAATGGGGGTGCAATGGTGAGTTGTGGACAGTGAGGCAAGAGGTGAGTTTGACAGGGGGTGCAGAGTTGGGTTTCAGACAGGGTACAGAGAATTGAGTTGTGGCCGCGGGATGCAGAGATGAGTTTTGGACAGGGTGCAGAGGTGAGCTTTGGACCGTTGTGGAAGGGGGTGCAGAAGTTAATTGTGGATGGGGGTGCAGAGGTGCAGATAGGGGGTACAGAAATTAGTTGTGGATAGAGGTTCAGAAGTGAATTGTGGATGGGAGTTCAGAAGTGAGCTGCAGATAATTTTGGATGTGGGTGCATAGGTGAGTTGCAGATGGGGGGTGCAATGGTGAATTGTGGACAGTAGGTGCAGAAGCCAGTTGTGGTGAGGGCTACAGAAGTGAGTTGCGGACAACGGGTGCAGAAATCAGTTTTGGACTGAGACACAGAGGTTAGCTGCAGACAGGGGACAGGGGTGCAGAGGTGAGTTGGGGATGGTGGGGTGCAGAGGGTAGCTTTGGACAGGTGCGCACTGGTGAGCTAAGGATGGGAAGCAGAGGTAAATCATGGACAGTGTGGTGCAGAGGTTAACAATTCCTATTTATGACCCACCCACTGTGCAGTTTGGTCACACCCAATCTATGATGCAGTGTACACAATGCATCACATCAGGGAGACGTTGACAGCGGATGGGAGGGGTTGAATTCCTGCACTCATACTCCAACAAAAAAAGCACTCTGAAGCTCATAATTAAAAAAAAAATATATGTATTGAATATAATGTAACCAGGGGCGGATCCAAAGTCTAGTCTCGGGAGGGGCACTGCTAGAAAATATGTTTTTTTGGGGGCAATTTATCGGAGAAATGGCTGGTGTTGCCAATAATCACGGCACCATGGTTGTTATGGTGTCAGGATGATTGAAGCGCATTATTTCTATTACATTGTAATATAAAAATAAATGGTTCAACTCACCATAATGCAGAATCAGTGGGAGCCCTGAGGGTGTCATTTGCCACGTCACTTGCCACACACTGCACATTGTCCCTTTCCACCAAATGCGGATTGTCACTTGCCACGTCACCTGCCACACATTACGGATTGTCACTTGCCACACATTACGGATTGTCACTTGCCACGTCGCCTGCCACACATTGCGGATTGTCACTTGCCACGTCACCTGCCACACATTACGGATTATCACTTGCCACACGTTGAAGATTGTCACTTGCCACGTAGCCTGCCACACATTGCAGATTGTCACTTGCCACGACGCTTGCTACACATTGTGGATTGTTACTTGCCACGTAGCATGTCACACGTTGCAGATTGTCACTTGCCACGTAGCCTGCCACATGTTGCGGATTGTCACTTACCACCTCGCCTGCCACACGTTGCGGATTGTCACTTGCCACGTAGCCTGCCACGCATTGCGGATTCTCACTTGCCACGTAGCCTGCCACACATTGCGGATTGTCACTTGCCACATAGCCTGCCACATGTTGCGGATTGTCACTTCCCACGTAGCCTGCCACACATTGTGGATTGTCACTTGCCAATTCGCCTGCCACACATTGCGGATTGTCACTTGCCATGTCGCCTGCCATACGTTGCGGATTGTTCCCAGAGTGAAATTAGGCAGCAGAGAGATAATGTCATCTCTCTGCTGCCCACTGCTTCCCGCACAGTGAGGGTGGAACTTCAGAAATGCAGGGCAGTGAGAGAATACACAAGCAGAAACACAAACAGCGCCAACCTAAGTGCAGTATTAAAATCCACAATTGTTTATTTAGAAGGTAGTACACTCACTCTTTATAGTAGAAATTCAGGCACATCATATATAAAAGAATGTTCCAATGGTCTGTTCATCACAGGACTCCAAGGCAAAGGTGATCCTCTTGCGCTGGAGCATCTCGTCCGGTGGCGCCGGTGGTTTCCAGCGTCTCTGGCTCGGTTCAGTACAGCGTCACGGAGGTTAGCTGGTGGGGTGTATGGAGTCGCACTGGGATGATGCAAATGCGTGCACGCATTCGGAGCATGCATGCTCCTTCATCAGGCCAGTGAGAGCATTATTTCTATTACATTGTAATATAAAAATAAATGGTTCAACTCACCATAATGCAGAATCAGTGGGAGCCCTGAGGGTGTCATTTGCCACGTCACTTGCCACACACTGCACATTGTCACTTGCCACCAAATGTGGATTGTCACTTGCCACGTCACCTGCTACACATTACGGATTGTCACTTGCCACGTCGCCTGCCACACATTGCGGATTGTCACTTGCCACGTCACCTGCCACACATTACGGATTATCACTTGCCACACGTTGCAGATTGTCACATGCCACGTAGCCTGCCACACATTGCGGATTGTCACTTGCCACGACGCCTGGTACACATTGTGGATTGTCACTTGCCACGTAGCCTGTCACGTTGCAGATTGTCACTTGCCACGTAGCCTGCCACATGTTGGGGATTGTCGCTTACCACGTCGCCTGCCACACGTTGCGGATTGTCACTTGCCACGTAGCCTGCCACACATTGCGGATTGTCACTTGCCACGTAGCCTGCCACACATTGCGGATTGTCACTTGCCACATAGCTTGCCACACGTTGCGGATTGTCACTTCCCACGTAGCCTGCCACACATTGCGGATTGTCACTTGCCATGTCGCCTGCCATACGTTGCGGATTGTTCCCAGAGTGAAATTAGGCAGCAGAGAGATAATGTCATCTGTCTGCTGCCCACTGCTTCCCGCACAGTGAGGGTGGAACTTCAGAGATGCAGGGCAGTGAGAGAATACACAAGCAGAAACACAAACAGTGCCAACCTAAATGCAGTATTAAAATCCACATTTGTTTATTTAGAAGGTAGTACACTCACTCTTTATAGTAGAAATTCAGGCACATCATATATAAAAGAATGTTCCAATGGTCAGTTCATCACAGGACTCCAAGCCAAAGGCGATCCTCTTGCACTGGAGCATCTCGTCCGGTGGCGCCGGTGGTTTCCAGCGTCTCTGGCTCGGTTCAGCACAGCGTCACGGAGGTCAGCTGGTGGGGTGTATGGAGTCGCACTGGGATGATGCAAATGCGTGCACGCATTCGGAGCATGCGTGCTCCTTCATCAGGCCAGTGAGAGATGATGTCATCTCCCTGCTCCCCTGCTCAAACACTGAGCTGCCTCCCCTCACCCGCCCCGCGCTGTCACCCACGGAGCCACACACAACAACACCCGCGGAACCGCTTGGCGGCCTGTCACCTGCGGAGCCGCCTGCCCGATCACCCGCGGTGCCACCCGCATTCTCGGAGGGTGCAATTTCCCTGTTGCCCCCCCCCCCCCCCCCCGGATCCACCCCTGAATGTAACGTTATGTAACTGGAATTGTCTGTAAACCCAAACATTTTGAGGCTAATCCATGAGATCAACTGTTCCTCATGCCTTAATAATGTGACTAGTTTGCAATGAACTGATTGAATACTGATTACCGTAATTTCACAGCAGGGCTGGCAGTTTTATAGCTGGCTGCATTTCTGAAACATGCACTTATTGTACAGTTTGTAAAAAAATATGTACTATGTGTCACCAACCATTAAGGCTGGGTTCACACTCTGTCCCAATACATACCAAATTTTAGGTGTCTTCTGGCAGGTCATGTGAAGAAGATCCTCTTCATCTTTTTCCTTGGGCTGTGAATAATTTTGAATGCTGCAGAGAGACAACCTTTCTCTGAAGCACTCTCCTATCAGCCTAGGCCAGCGTGGTGACAAGGGTTGTGTGCATGACCGCCTGAGCTCATGGGAAGAAGGTTAAATAATGCTGGACATTATTCAAACTGGAAAAGGACTAGTGCAGAAGGATGCATGGATGATAACTGCAGTAGGAAAAAGATGGGTATTGCAGCAAAAGCTGCATTTTTTTTTATTGCTCAAGGTTTGAGCAGTTTGAAAAAAAAAAATCCCATAGGTAGGGTTGGGTATAAGGAGCAACTATAATAAAAAATAAATAAATAATGTCAATATGTAGCAAAGGAGGAAGGGAGGGAAAAGCAGTTATTTTTTTAAACACATTTTTTTTACTTTAGGAGGCCTGCCTCTGTATAAATTAATTTGACCAACCAATACAAGATGCTGTAAGTCCAACCTCTATGTCATTACACAGCACTCATTTTGCATATGGCTGTAATAAGAATGTTAGGTTGTGAAGAAGTAATGATAATATTCTGAGATGCACAGGCAGCCTGCTATACTTCCCCACATCCTATTCTTGATGTATTCTTATGGTAACAAACAGAACGGAGGAACTTTTAAAAATACATGACAGACATAGCAGCAATTCAGTTATATTTTTATCTGTGTGCACAGTAATGGATATACTCTATATACTGTATATATCCATACAGTAAAAGTAGTCACTCTACCCAACATCCAAAATATGGTTTCAATTGAACCTGTGGTCACTTTGAAACTAAACCAGCAGCAGGATGCATGGACCTTTTGTATTCATGTTCAGGCCCACCCATTCCTGATGTGGGAGGCAATGATCCCTTTGGGAAATAAAATAGCTACCAATATAATAGTGAAACCCAGGTTTTGAGGTCCCCAACTTTCTTTGCAAGATACCTAAAAGTTCAAAATGTACCTTTAGTTTATGTTTTTTTCTTGTCTGCTGCTAGCCTTTCCAATATACAGTGGGGAAAATAATTATTATCTTACATCAGGTACCCCCAGGTGATGTCCCTCCTTACATCAGGTGCCCCCAGCAGAGTCCCTCCTTACTTCAGGTAGCCCCACAGAGACCCTCCTTACATCAGGTGCCCCCAGCAGAGTCCCTCCTTACATCAGGTGGCCCCAGCAGAGTTCCTTCTTACATCAGGTGCCCCCAGCTGATGTCCCTCCTTACATCAGGTGCCCCCAGCAGAGTCCCTCCTTACATCAAGAAGCCCCACAGAGTCCCTTCTTACATCAGATGCCACCAGCAGCAGAGCCCCTCCTTACATCAGTGTCCCCAGCAGTGGAGTCCTTCCTCACATCAGGTGCCCCCAACAGAGTCCCTCCTTACATCAGTGTCCCCAGCAGCGGAGCCCCTCCTTACATCAGTGTCCTCAGCAGGGGAGCCCCTCCTTACATCAGTGTCCCCAGCAGCAGAGTCCCTCCTTACATCAGTGTCCCCATCAGTGGAGTCCTTGCTTACATCAGTGTCCCCAGCAGCGGAGTCCCTAATTTACATCAGTGTCCCCAGCAGTGGAGTCCCTCCTTACATCAGTGTCCCATGCAGTGGAGTCCCTCCTTACATCAGTGTCCCCAGCAGAGGAGCCCCTCCTTACATCAGTGTCCCCAGCAGTGGCGTCCCTCCTTACATCTGTGTCCCAGGCAGTAGAGCCCTCCTTCATGCATCTGTCCCCATCATCAGCAGCTACACAGTTCACAACTTTCTCATGTGTTCAGTGGAGAGGGGAGGGGCCTCCGAGCTGTGTTACCAATCGGCTTTAGTGTACAAAAGAATTGTCTACTTGTACACTAAAGAGAAAAGCCGATTGGCTGCCCCTCCCCTGTCCACTGAACACACAAGGATTAGTCCTCATGGTGGCGGGCATCTTTTTGTAGCCCGCAGGATATTTTTGCCTAAAACATTCCGATTTTCCTGGGACAAAGGCAAAATCTCAGGAATTTATTCAGGACAAGGGTCCCACAATCGTGATTGTCCTGGAAAAATCGTGACTGTTGGCAAGTATGGTACAGGCTCATCTGAAGTTTGCCAATGAACATCTAAATGATTCAGAGAAGGATTGGGAGAAAGTGCTGTGGTCAGATGAGACCAAAATTGAGCTCTTTTGCATTAACTCAACTAGCCTTGTCTGGAGGAAGACTATGACCCTTAGATCCCCATCCCTACAGTTAAGCATGGAGGTGAAAACATTATGCTTTGGGGCTGTTTCTCTGCTAAAAGTACAGGCAGACTTTGCCGCATTGGGGGGCCAACGTAAGGGGCCATGTATTGTAAAATCTTGGATGAGAACCTTATTCCCTGAGCCAAAACACTGAAGATGGGTCATAGATGGGTCTTCCAGCATGACAAAACATACCGCCAAGGCAACAAAGGAGTGGCTCAAGAAGAAGCACATTAAGGTCATGGAGTGGCCTAACCAATATACAGACCTTAATCCTATAGAAAATTTATAGAGCTAAAACTTATTGCCAAGCGACAGCCAAGAAACCTTAAGAATTTAGAGAAGATCTGTAAAAAAAAAGTGGACCAAAATCCCTCCTAAGATGTGTGCAAACCTGGTAACCAACTACAAGAAACGTCTTACCTCTGTGCTTGCCAGCATGGGTTTCTCCACCAAGTACTAAGCCATGTTTTGCTTGGGGATCAAATACTTATTTTACTTACTGAACTGCAACTCAAATTATAACGTTTGTATCATGTGTTTTTTCTGGATTTATAGTTGGCATTCTGTCTCTATTATTTAAAATACATCTATGATAAAAATTATAAACTCTTCGCTTTTTTACAAGTGGGCAAACGTACTAAATCTGCAGGGGATCAAATAATTCTTTTTCCCACTGTATACAACTACTGCTCTTGCTAGGGGACACGGTTTGCAGCCACACTTGTCTCCCTTGCTTTGTCTAGCTTTCAATATGTGACACGTACACACAGATGGAGTCCACAAGCATAGATGTGAGCAAGGAGGTTTAATTGAAGAAAGCACATAAGAAGGATCAAACGTGCCTTGGCGTGTTTCACACTTTAATAATCTTTTGACTAAGCACCATAGCACAAAACATTTCAATGCACTTTTTATGCATTTTTTATTTAGTAGCATCAGTAGTATCAATATTAATTACACTTCACAGTATATAACAGGGGTTCCAATTGGTGATACAGAGTGGTAATGTAACCAAAGAGTATGGTACAAAGACTAATAGCACAATATTCATGAAGGATAAGAAAACAAAATACAGAAGTCTGAAATCCCCCATTTTTGTTTGGATTTAATCTCCACTTGGAGACTCCAATTGTGTATATGTGCTACCAGCCTTTAGTTTAAAAGTGACCACTCAGAACTGCAACATTCTAAAATGCAGAAAAATGTCGCTGCTCCAATCCCACATAAAGATCCCTCGCTTCTGGAAATCTGAGTACTGACCAAAGGCCGTCTAACCATGCTCCATAAACTCAGCTGCATATCTATTATGCCAGATTTCATTCAATATTATTAAGCCCTGACATAGCACACTATATCCCTGCCCATTTGTGTTTCATCCAGTTTGATCTTTATCAAAGAGAATATTGGGATTATCTGTGATCAAGCCCATCTCGTGCAGTAACCAATCAGCTTTTAGGGTTTATTGTCAAAGCTTAAAGTGGCTGTAAAGGTAGAGCCCAATCTCCATCCAGCGATGTGCATGAGAGCTGAGGCTCTCTCGGGTCTCTATCAGCTCTCTTGCTCCTCATTGGCTCAGATACAACAGTGGGAGCAATTGGCTCCCGCTGCTGTCAATCATAGGTAGTGAAGAGGGATTGGGGGGGGCTGAGGCCCACTCTGTATGTCTTATGGACACACAGAGCAAGGCTCAGGAGTGAGCATGCATAAGTACCCCCATAGAAAGTTGCAAGAAGAGGAGGATCATGTTCATGAACATGTTCGTTATTTTAAAGCAAAACAAAAAAAATCCCCAAAAAACCTTTAATATTACTTTAACTGAACAAGCTGAAGTTAGAAGCTGATTGGTTACTATACACAGCTGCACCAAATTCTGTGTGCACCAGTTTTAGTAAATCTCCCCCATAGTTTGAATGTTTGTCTGTTGTGCCAATTGACAGTCTACAATATAATGTACAATAGTATCATTTAACTTCAGCTGTTAAATGCTGTTAAAGAGGTTGTAAACCTTCGTGTTTTTTCACCTTAATGCATCAAAAACACCTGGCAGTGACCACCCCCCCCCCCCCTTTTTACTTACCTGAGCCCTGGAACTTGACCCAGCAGGGACGCGCTGTCTCTCTGCCCGGGGTTCTTGGCTTTTGGTTGGATAGACTCATAGCAGCACAGCCATTGGCTCCCGATGCTGTCAATCAAATCCAATGACCTGGGGGGCGGGGCCGAGTCATACATTTGGCAGCTATGGTCGCCGAATGCTGGACTCGGGAGCATGCCCGCAAGGTAACCTACTCGGTAGAGCTCTTCTCCTATGGGGTTATCTGATGTGGGGAAGAGCCACGAGAGCCACCGGGGGACCCAAGAAGATGAGGTTCGGGGTCACTCTGTGCAAAACAAACTGCACAGTAGAGGTAAGTATGATATATTTGTTATTTAAAAAAAAAAAACCCTTACAATCACTTTAAAGAACATTATGTGAGCTTTTTGTTTATTTTCAGTGGCTTGCAACATATTGAATAAAATCAGTATTGTGTAACTTCCCACAATAATACCAATAGGTCAGCTTTCATCTGTTTGGGGTGCTAAAGCAAAAACATGATGTTGGTTAGGTAACTATGAGCAAGTTCCCTTTGTGCATTGCCAGTTGCCTTGGTAAACAAAGGGTTTACTGCATAAGACAGAGGACAAGGACAAAGTGCATTAACACATACAGTATAACACAGTCTGTGTATTTTTCTGTTTGATGTAGACCGATTTTCCTATTTAGGGCCGGTTCACACTGCGGGCGATGCGAGGCGACACGACTTGCCTCGCCCCAATCTGACAAGTCGCCTCCGTTCTGTACAATGGAACCGTTCTGAGAGGAGCGACTCGAGTCGCTCCGACTCAGAAAAAAGGTTCCTGTACTACTTCTGGGCGACCTCGGGGCGACTTGCATTGACTTCTATACAGAAGTCATTTGCAAATCGCCGCTGAGGTCGCGGCAGGTCGCGGCGAGGCAAGTCGGTGTCGCCTCGCATCGCCCGCAGTGTGAACCGGCCCTTAGTGTATGAGCTGTGATGCTTGCTTGAGCTATTCTCCACTGGGCTTATGTAGTGTGAAGTGTGTGCTAACATTTTCTTGCTGTCCATACTTCAGCAACCGAAACCCTTGTTTTAATTTCACCCTTGAACTATAGAAAGGCCAATTTAAACTGGTTGCTAAGAGAAACCAATTTTTTTTTTTTTTTACATAAACCCCATGTGCACTGCAATTTTCCAGCTACAGCTGTAATAAGCCTTTTCTATAAATATGATTGCTGCCCTTTTAACAACAACATTATCCATAACAGGACCATGTTATCCAAGTTTAAAAGTGTGTGAAAGTGCTCATGAGCGCAAAAAAAAAAGATTATAGTCTACAACAAAATCCTAGATAGATTTACTAAAACTGGAGAGTGCAAAATCTGGTACAGCTCCGCATAGTAGCCAATCAGCTTCTAACTTCCGCTTGTTCAATTAGGATTTGACAAAAAAAAAACTGGAAGCTGATTTCTATTCAGAGCTGCACCAGATTTTGCATGCTCCAGTTTTAGTAAATCAACCCCTATGCAAAACAGGTGAGCTAAATCATCTTTGTGAGATACAAACTGGAGCACAGAAGTCATTAACACAGTCCAAAGTTACAAACAGAGATCACAAAGACACACAGGACTAGAAACAATCTTGTAGCTAATCTAAACAGAAATGCCTATTAGGAATGGTCCTCCAGCAGAAGACAGGGGAAAGGTCAACCTTTTTCCCCCACTTGTATGTCCTAGATATCCGGGCAATGTAAAGAATTTTCTTCAGTAAAATCCACTCAGCCCTCACCCCATTACAACAATATTTGTGTAGTTCCTTCTACAACGTATCTAGCACAAAGCAGTGTCTAGTACTGCAAAGCAGACAAGAGAGAAGGATAGGACACAAAGGATGGGAAATGGAGATGAAAATAAGAGAGGAGACAGACAAAGGTCATAGCTGCCAACTCTCCACCAATTTCCAGGGGCAATCAAAGAGTTTGTAAATTCAAAGTTGTTAGCTCTCTCTTCTATTTGTGGCGAATTACACATAAAATCCACTTTTTTTTTGCAGGATTAAATTTAATATAGTGAAATCTGCGTAAGATATGTTTTATATAAACCAGCTGAGGATATGTGAGATAATGAAAAATGTGTTGGACTGCAGTCATTTGGAACAATGCTTATCAAGATTTCCTGGCTTAGCATCCATATATCCCTGGAAATTATTTTAAAATGTTGGCAACCATTAGAGATAGATACTGAAATCTGGTTGGTCGCTATGGATTGCTGCACTTTCAACATCATGATTGCTCTTTACACTGTTGTTTTTGAATAAGCCCAACGTTGCAGTAGTTCAGGAAATGCAGACATGCGGTGCAGAGTGGTGTGCACACAATATTATCAACTGAGAGACACATGGAAGAGAGCGCAGGAGGGGGAGGACATAGAAGAGACAGATGGAGGAGGAGAGAAACTAAAAATAGGTGCCAAAGAGAGCAAAAAACAAGCAAAAGAAATGCAGAGAAGAGAGGGGGAGAGGGACTGAGGAGGGGGACAGAGAAAAAGATGTTGGGGAAAAGATAAGAAATGCTGGTTACACGCTAAAGAGAAAATAATGTATAAAATAAATAACAGAAGATGTTATTTGAAGAAGACGGTCAGAAAAGGATGGGTGATTAATTAAAGGAGTGAGGAGAAAGGGCACTTATGAGTATACTAAATGCAGCGCAAGTAGATATCATGCAAGTTAGATGCAAAGTATCACGCCACAGGCTATGCAATGCTTTGTATATGCCTCCTGCATTCCTTCATACTCCATCTTCCCACTGGCAGCTATACAGAGCTGTGCATGCTGGGACTTGAAATGCATCTGACTGTACAGTGCTCACTCACTCTCTGTTTATTGGATGAGAATAATCAAATGAAGCCAAGGTGAAAAGGGCACAACAAGCAAGTAGAGTAAAGGAAGAAAGGTGGCAGTGAAGGGTAACAGACAATAAACAGAGAGTATTGTGAACTAACTCAGAATAGTCATATGACATACAAGCATACATATATTGTAGGACAGGTTCCTCTGGCAACCAGATGATAGGATGCATCAGTGAGGCTATTCAGTACAGATGATGTCATGAACTGCCTTTTATAATCCAGTAGATGGTGCTATATGAGATCTTATCATTAACTCATTTAATATGAAAATAATGACTATATAGAATGATACTAAAGATCTCATTGAATCTATTAATATAAAAATAATATATAGAGTGATACAAAAGATTTTATCATTGCATCTCGTATTATAAAAATAATCACCATATAGGACAATACTAAAAAGTATCTCACAAAATGCATAGAATTGTATGAATTAAAAACTGGTATAATGCACCTTTCATCCATTGTGCTTGCTGTATGATGTTGAGGTTCCTGTCCCTTGCTGACAGTAGAAAGAGCCATTTTGGAAAAAAGGCCATGTAATTTTTTAGGCCTAAATAGTTATTCCTCATGTCTTAGTGACACACCTGGTTCATAGTAAAAAAAATTCCTCTAACCCTTTGAATATTACCTTATAAAATGGCTTCCTCCATTGTGTAAGTGACAGGTACCCTTTAATTGACAGGAACGGTCCAAACAAGATATACATGATTGATCAGGGACAGTTAATTTATCTTTCAGAAGACAGCACTATATTTTGTAAGTCCATACACTTGTTAAGGACATAGTAAGGCATTATTTATCTGTTTCCCTTCATGCCCTCCCGGATGCAAACCCCCATCATCGCTACATACCATCACCCCATCTCCCCATGCACCGTGTCCCCAGAGCCAGAGGGTGTAGGGTGTAGTAAAGGGTGCAGTACCCCACAATGCGGCGCTTCTCACCTGGGCCCCCATGCCATGTCACCCCCTTGCCCTTCAAAAATACTAACCTTCAAGTCCCTGTGCACAATGTCACAGGAGTGTGTGAAACAAACACTTTCTAATATCTGATGGAGACAGTGACTGTAAAACAAAACCAGCAGACCCACAGGGTACAGGGACAATGATTTGGCACAGACAAAAAGGGAGCATGTTGGGTATGTGAAGAATTGACATACACGGGGAAGGAACATTTGCATTTGAGGGTAAAGGTAAATGGGTATTCATAAAGAATTTAGGAACAATTACAAGAACGTATACAAATACAAAAGAGGGAAGATAACAGTAAGAAGAAAAGCGGATGTAATTAGAAGTTAGGACATTGATGATAGGGTTGAATTAAGCAGAGCATTCGGGGTTGGTGAGATGGTAGACAGTTTGTAGGAAAACAATTTGATTGAGACCAATATGTCACAACAGAAGGAAAAAAAGACAGAGGGAAGACATAGATTGAAAAAAGGGAGAAGGGACAAGAGGAGAAAAACAGTGTCTTAACATCACAAAACATCACATCAGAAAAGGGGCAGCATGCAGGACTGTACAGGGACACATTGTTTAAATGCTAAAGCAAAGAATGTCACCCTGGGACTTTTATGGTCTTACTTAAGAAGGTAGTGCAAAATGCAGTAACTTCATGCAAAGTGTAGCAACAAATCTGACTTTTATTTAACAGGAAGAAATTAAATCTGATTGCCAGATAGGGCTTACAGTACTTTACACTTCATTACTGCTCTTTGCCCAACCATAACAAATAAACCCATCGGTGTTGAAATGCAAATCTAATTTCAATGTCCTATGGAACTACAGCAATGTCATGGTGGAGTTTACTAACATCTCTCCAAATTGTTAATCTGTGATTTAAAGATCAAAAAAATTTTGATATGTGATTGGTTGATACCAGCAACACCCACAGTGTCCCCTTCATTCTATATCATTTGAAATGTTAGTAAATTTCCGGAGTTCAATAAAAACCTGTATAGTAGGCTTTCATTAGGAAATGTCTGCAGGAAAATCCCCTTACTGGGGTTATATTGTGTTTAAGATCGAAGTGTATAGTCCTGAAACAAAGTGCTGACAAAATAAACAATGTGTTTATGATTGCGGTAATATTTTATCTAATTTGTGTTTAGTGAATGTGGAGGTGCGGAGAGGATTTAGAACTTTAAGATATGAAGTGTAAGAACTTATAATTAAAATGAAATATCACTTGCTCACAACTTTATGAGTAAACCATTTTTTTTTTTCATATGTATCAGCCCTGATTTGAGTGGCATACCTAATACAGCACAGGACTTGAGTCACCCTAAAAATGGCTGGGAGGGGACATGGGTCAGAGGGGAAAGGAGAAGGGAAATTCTAATAATGGGGATTACCCACCTTGCATCTGCTTCACTGTAATATTCTCTTGCCACAATGTCTTCAAACAACTCCCCTCCTGTGACCCTGAAATGCAAGAGACAGATGAAAACCTTTTAAATGGACACTAGTATCCGCATATTGAAAATGTGCTCAGCACAATGTTTGTCTTACAACATCTGCATGTTTTTAAATGCAATTCTGTACTTACTGGTATATTTATTATATAGATCTCATCCACCTTTCCAACTCTTCATTTTACACCACCCCATCTGCCAATCCCTCCACTGGCTTCCAATCGTCCACAAAATTCAAAATACTAACAACAATATAAAAAGCCAACCACAACTCTGCCCTGAGCTACATCACCAACCTTGTCTAAAAATATTACTGAAACCATACTCTGCTCTTTCCAAAACTCCTGCTCTCTGGCTCATGCTCTCTTCTATGACTTCTCCAGAACTTCTCCCTATCTCTAGAACTCTCAGTCTGTTTGACTATCTCCTGTTCTGTCCACCTTTAGGTAATCTGTGAAAATTCATCTCTTCACAGAAGCCTAACCTGCCTCTAGCCAGTGGACTACTAATAGCTCTGAATTTGTTCATCTCCCTTACATTGTGGCTGATGGGACTGGTAGTTTACGCAATAAAGTTATGGTTGTTTGCACTTTTTGTTAAGCTCAGACAAAATGACAAGGGCACTACAGTTCTCGGATTAACAGAACAGGTATTTTCAGTGTTTCTGAAAAAAAAAAATGGTAAAGGTAAGGTCTTCTAAAGGGATGTCTCTAATCTGTTCAAAGGGGATTCTTTAAAGAGCAGAGACCACCAGATTGGGATCCCAATGTGACATAGGTGTTTGAAATTAGAGAATGATACGAGTAACTCCCTGTAAAATCCTGATAAAGGATTTTGAGGCAAGGGGTTTCTGTAAGAGGATGGATAAAGAAGAAACCTGTCCCTAGAGAGTATTCAGGGTCAACCACTAGTCAAAACCAGGCTGAAGAAAGCCAAAAACTAAGTGATGGATTTTTTTCTAGGGTTAAAGTGTTACTAAACCTAGGATCCTGCATTCACTATATCTGGTCTCTCACAGTACTTTATTCAGAAACTGGAAATGCAATTATTTTAGTAAAGATAAACTGCTAAATACCTTTTCTCAACAGCAGTTAGATCTGTCTTGTGACTTCTATCCATGTCTGGTTAAAGCTTGTAGGACAAGTTTGCATTCTCCCCTGATTGCCCAGTGATGCTGCAGGACCCCTGACCCTCTGTCTGGACTGTGTTGATTGATCCTGTGCTGATCACATGCACTCTCCCAAGAAAAGAAAAAACTCTCTAGCAATACACACCAAACTGAGCATGAGTAGCTTCCCCCCAAGGCTCTGTTCTATCAGCAGATAAATTGGGGACAGTAAAAGAAGCGGAGGATCAGAAAAGACAGTATCAAACAGCCTTTGATTCACAATGCAGAGAATTAACCCCTTGCTTTACTGCATATACAGACTGATTTTACTGTTGTGGATTTAGTAACACTTTAAGCCTTCTGTTCTTGCATAATGTACAGTGGTAAATCTGTCCTTGCTCTGAGCAAAGTTGGAATGATTGAGTCAGAGATATCGCTATTCTTCAGTTCTTGGTTTTCAACTGCCATGCTGTTAAAGCCAGTGACTGAGAATCAGGATAAAACAGGGGGCCTTGAGTCAGTAATCCTGGGAGGGCGCACAGAAATTTAGCACATGACTGGATAAGGAAGTGAGATCCAATGATGTCTCTGTAAGGCAGTGTGATGCAGAGTGCAGGGGGGGGGGGGGGGGGGGCAGAGAGCCAGAGCATTGTATGTATAAGGCAGCAGTGTGATCCAAGGGGAAGGGGGTAAAGAGCTGGATCATTATGTGAATAAGACATTATAAAACTCATGTTAGAGGTCCGCAAGGATTAACAGTTGTAAGTTTAGTGGTCCATGAGGTTTGAAAGGTTGGCAATCATTGATCTAGGTAACCTGTGACATGAATGCCCTGGGTTTGTAGAAGAGACAGAAGTGGCAAGAACTTTTGTGGACACATGAGGTGTAGAGGAGAGCCTGAATGACTCTGCCACAAACTAAAAGTGCCAGTCTCCCACAGCAAAATGCCGAAAGCATTGGTATAATGGAAAAATAGACATAGGCATCCTGTATGTATTTTAATGCAAGATATTCCCCTAGTCTGAAGGAAGAAATGACCAGTCCTGTAAAGTCTTTCCTGAATTTTGGTGCACAAAGAATTCTGTTTGGGTAATTTAAATCCAGTATTGGGTTGGAAATTTCCAAAGTAATACAAGGAATTTTCTTGCAGAAAATAACAGTAAACCAAGTAATGTTCTGGTTGATTTCCACATAGCCAACGGTTCCACCAGGCCCAAGAGACAGGCCCCAAAATACTGCAGGATTGAGATGTTAGTTAATGATGTAATATATTTCAATACTTGAGTCTAGTAGGCACTTATTCCTCCGCATGTCCAGAAAATGTGGATAAAGTCTGCTCATGGATAGGGCCATCTTTAGCAGGTGCTGGAGGAACTGGTTGAACTGGTTCTCTGTGCACCTAGACACAGCTAGGATTACTGGGTTCTACAAAACCTCATAGATATTAGAGTTAACTTGTGGCAAAGACTTAGCTCATAGAATGTATTCCAGTGCTGTGACAGTCAACCTAACAGTTATCAGGTCAAATTGAGAAAATGAATGCATGATGTTTTTGGAGGTATCAGAACAAATATCTAATGAAAAGAGAAAATAGAGATTTCATTAAAGTAAATGTGACAAATTTATCATTGACAAACAGGTTCCCCAACAGATTTTTTACTTTTGAACCTCAAATGATTAGAACTGGGATCATGAGTAGATGAGGAAGGTTATGGTCATTCCACAGGGGGGTGTGGGGGAACTAATGGTTACCAGGAGGCTTATGCATTTTTTGGACTCTATGCCATGTTTTGATTGTCGTTCTCCTAGTGCAAGTGAGGTGGTTTGGTGTACTACACCCTCTATATAACAGGTGCTGCAATGCCTCATATTATTATTATTATAGAAGATTTACAGTGCCTTGAAAAAGTATTCACACCCCTTGAAATTTTCCGCATTTTGTCATGTTACAACTAAAAAGGTAAATGTATTTTATTGGGATTTTATGTGATAGACCAACACAAAGTGCCACATAATTGTGACGTGGATACCCCTAACTAAAATCTAGTGGAACCAATTGCCTTCAGAAGTCACCTAATTAGTAAAGTCATTCTATGTGTAATTGAATCTTTTGTAAATACAGCTATTTGTACAGGTCAGGGATAAAGTTGTGGAGAAGTTTAAAGCAAGGTTAGGTTATAAAAAAAATATCCCAAGCTTTAAACATCTTACAGGACACTGTTCAATCCATCATCTGAAAATGGGAAGAGTATGGCACAACTACAAACCTACCAGGACATGGCCATCCAACTAAACTGACAGGCTGGCTAAGGAGAACATTAATCAGAGAAGAGGCCCATGGCAACTCTGGAGCAGCTGCAGAGATCCACAGCTCAGGAGGGAGAATCTGTCCACAGGACAACTATTAGTCATGCACTCTACAAATCTGGCCTTTATGGAAGAGTGGCAAGAAGAAAGCTATTGTTGAAAGAAAGCCATAATAAGTCGCATTTGCAGGTTGCGAGAAGCCATGTGGGGGACACAGCAAACCTGTGGAAGACAGTGCTCTGATCAAATGAGGCCAAAATGTTACTTTTTGCCATAAAAGCGTGGTGAAAAACTAACACTGCACATCACACTGCACACACCGTGTTGGTGGCAGCATCATGTCGTGGGGATATATTTCTTCAGCAGGGACAGGAAAGCTGGTCAAAGTTGATGGGAAAAAAATTACAGTGATTACTGGTGCAAAGACCGTGTTAAAACGAGAAAAAATATAGTCCATAGGCAATGCAACTAGAGTATAAAGTCCATGTGTATGTATGTAAGTATATATATATATATATATATATATATATATATAAGGCTCAAAATTTCAAGTCCTGAGCTACTAGCCAGGCCTCAAGGGTTACTTGCCACCAGTTGCCCCACCCAACCCCTACCCTGCTCCGCCCCTAATTCCACCCCTAAACCCGGCCTCATAAATTATATCATGAAATTATCCTTAAATGTTTTCTGCAAAATTAAGCAACTTTATGTTCATCAGGGGGTGGCTCTGTGTGTGAAAGCGAGTGTGGGGAACACACGGCAATTGAAATGAAAGCCGCTAGTGATGTTCCCTGCACCTATGATCATTCAGCCGGCTCTCTCCTCTCTCTTCCCTTCTGTGAGTGCTGGGAAAAGGACTCGCCAGCCGGTAGTGCTCGCCCCCCCTTGCTCCCAGACAGCCCTTCCTCGCCAGCCCTCAATATTCACTCACAAAATGCGAGCAGGCGAGTGTAAATTTTGGCCGCTCTCCACAGACCCTGCACCGCTACATTGGCCACTGATCACTCCAGGGCTAAACTCACTACCTTCCCTATCCACCCACACACCTCATGGGCAAAATAGGGTGGCAGAAAAACACAGGCCCGCCAATTCCGGACCCGCGGCCTCCAGCCACTATGGAGCGATTTCTCACAAGGCCTGCATCCTCGGTCTCGCCTACACAGGAGGACCCGGTGGAGCAGCTTGGTGCATATATGATTGGGGATCTACCCACCCCTGCTCCACCAGCATGTTGGCATCCAGACTCCCAATCCATGTTAACACCAGAGCTTCTAGATGAAAAATTGCAGACCCTGCACCATCAATTAACCCATACTATCTCCCAGGCAGTTGGGAAAATCTCACAGGTGTTGAAAGGGGAAATTGATCTGCTTGGTGAGTGCACTGACACTTTAGAGACTAAGGTTGTTGACCTGGTCCAAAATGTCCATGTCTTGGAGGAAGAAAATTTAACTCTTAAAGATACAATCATACAGTAAGCTCCAACTTCAACAAGAGGACCTGGAGAACAGGGAACGGCACCAAAACCTGCATATACGGGGAGTCCCAGAAACTGTAAGTGACAATAACCTTCGTTCCTATCTTTTGTGCTTATTCAATACCCTAGCCCCAGATATAGCTGACATAGATTGGCATCTTGATAGAGCTCATCGTTCACTGGCCCCAAAACTCCCGGCTGGAACTAAGCCTAGTGACATATTAGTAAGTTTTCATTATTATGATAGCAAAAAACCCTCTTTCTTGCAACTCGCAATAAGTCGCAAATGGAGTACAAGGGGGAAAAAATCCAGATTTTTTTTGCCTTTCACCCTGGCTAAAAGTTGCAACTTGGGGCCAATTACAGCTCATCTGCAAGGTCATCATGTCTCCTATTTCTGGGGTTTCCCTTTCTACCTAGTGACTATCAACATGTCGAGATCTCCATGAAAGCCTTCTTCAAGAACCTGGGCCTACCTCCCATCCCAGAAGAGGATTTTCCACCTATGCCTTTAACTCCTCGTCCTCCATCCATCCTGGATCTAGACATCGACTAAGTCAAAATCAAAGAAATCTTTTGCAACTCTGCAATGCCAGCACTTTGCCAAGCAACCTCCCTGATTCTCACTGTGGCTGAAGGCGACCTTCTTTACTTGTTTTTACCATTTTTGACAGACCCCACAGTCTGTTATTTTTGCCCAACTTCGGGCCCATTTAAAACCCCATGGGGTATGTTTTCTTTATTATCTACATTGCATTAGCTAACTATACTAATATGCAGCTTACAATGCTGGAGTGTGGTATGTTTCCTCGTAGCCACAGAGTCTACAGTACCGGTCTCCTGAGAAGGGATTATATCTCAGGCCTATGGTTCTTATGGTACTTTTCTTGCCCTGAATTTTTAATGGTTTATCTGCTGTAGAAAATGTTTGGACTTCTTTCTGTCACTCCAGGGGGGACTGTATATTATACTGTGCCTTCATATGCTTGTTGATAATTTGGGACTATGGCTTTGAAAATAATGTCATATAATGTGAAAGGCTGGTTAGCGCTGAAGGAGTCTAAGAATTTAAGGGCAAATGTGGTTCTGGTCCAGGAAACTCATTTCTGCTCAGGGGGACCATTTAAATGAGCATCAAAGCACTTTCCTATCGCCTATGCAGCCTCAGACTCCACCGCCAAAGCTGGAGTGGCAATACTGATTAAACGCTCCTGCCCGATTTTGGTTAAACCCTCTTTTTTTAGATCCCCAAGGGTGGTTTGTGATCTTACCTCGTGACTACTTGTCCACGTCCTCAAACAAAATGAATGTTTATGATCCTAATTCTGGTCAGCGTACATTTTTCTCAACAGCTAGCTTTTGAGGTCCAGCAATTCTCTCAAGCCTACATGGTTGTGGGTAGGGATTATTATGTTATTTGCTCCCCTAAAGGGATAGACGGACCTTGCTCCATCCATCCACATCCGATTGGGTCCAGGCTCTGTCCACCTCTTTCCATAAGCTTCTACGCACCAATCACCTTTGAGACTCTTTGCGCATCAAACACCACACTTTTATTTCTCTATCCCATAAAATGTATTCTAGACTAGATCATTTCTTTATTTTTGCTCCTCTCTTAACCAAGGTTGTAGCATCTGACATACAGTAGGTCCACTTACTTGGTCCGATCACTCCCCTATATATTTGGACCTTTCTCTGTCCTCATCAACTCCCAAAAATTGTCACTGGTTTCTTTACAAACTACTCATCTATTCTGACAATACCAGAGGGCAGCTTTCCCAGGCTTTACTATAGTTTTTTTTTTAACTCATTCAGGGATCTGTCTTGGAGGAGTCCACCTTATGGAAAGCTCATAAAGCCTTTTTCAGAGGACAATGTATTTCTGTGGGCTACCTCTTGTAAAGAGATGACAATGCTTTGAGAACTACCTTACTGGGCAAATTACGCCTCTCAGAACGGCGTCTTCTACACTCCCTCGCGTTGGCTCCCCTCTGAGAGGTAACTTCTATTTGTAACAAATAAAAAATAAGTGCAGCGCTAAGTGATAAAACACAAGTGAAAAGAAAAATTTACAGAAATAATAATATATCAAGAAATATGCTGGATTAATAGCACAAACTGCTTAAGTATAAAAGATTTGCACACTAGAATTAAGCATATATAATAAAAATAAAAAATTAATTATTATTATTTAAAGTGACTAAAAATATCTGGTGAAAAAATGCTAAAAGTGAAAACTAAGGCAGAGTCCCAAAAAGTGAAAGTATAGTGAAAATCAGTCCATAGATACAAGTCCTTAGGTGAATTGCCAACGAAGATCAGTGAGTATGAAATCCCTTTGCCAAGTGGAAAAACACCCAGGAAGTGAGTAAATATTCTCCTTACCGACTCCAAAGACCAATAGACTGGTCTCAGCAAGCCCAGGGAATTCGGTCTCCCAAAAACCTATGCCGCAATGCAGCTGATCCTGGATCGGTACCACTCAGGGAATAAAAATAATAAAAGCTCCCATTGTGTAGTATTTAAATAAAGAATTTAATAAAAATAAATAGATCGCACTTACAAGAAAGTTGCAATATAATGTGATATAAACTCATCAGTGTCCCATAACACTCTCCCTGCTCGCTGTCCTCGGCAAAGCTACACCTCCATTGAGGCAAACGTGATGACGTCAAAGCACCTCCCTACGCGGCGTTTCGTCACAAGCGAACGTCGTCTGGGGATTGGCTGAGGCTTCTGAGTCATCACAAGACTTCTTATATAATGCAAAGTCACCATTTTAACTTAGGGCAAAAAGGGCAAAAATAGAAAAACAAACGGCGCAAACTGCACCATCGATATTCATAGTATGCCAAAACGAGAGGGACAGATACAGAGATAAAAATCATTGTCATAGCACCAACTACTGGTTATTTGAAATGTAAAACAACTACATTAATAACAAAAACACGTCAGACAACGCAGCATGAGAGTCATATTGGGATCAACCATAATACATTACCATAAATGTTTACAAATTTGCATAAAACCATACAAATTGATACCTAAGAAGATAGATTAATAGAATAATAATAATATAAAAATTATTTTGAAAAAAAAAAACACTCATTAACACATTATTAAGAAAACAATATCCCAATCAACATTCAATCCGAATGGCACATAAGACTTCAAGTCGAAAATCAATTTAGTTTCGAGTCTAGCGATCGCCCTAACCTTATTAGTACCCCTCCAATGTGGACAAATTTTATCAATCGGGAGAAATAAAGTACCTTTAATTTGTTTATCATGATGTTTAGAATAATGTCTAGAAAGATTATGCTTGCTGAAGCCTTTCCTAATGTTACCTACATGCTCTTCCAAACGTACATGTAGAGCTCGTTTAGTACGCCCAATGTACTGTTTGGAGCACGGGCACTGAATCAAATATACCACACACTCCGTAGAGCATGTAATAAATGATTCAATGTTGTAAACCTTATTGGTTTGGGTAGAATTAAATGTTTCACATTTTCTACCTCTAAACAAATTAATCTGGCAAATGATACATTTCCTGCAGGGGAAAAAAACATTCATTGTTTGAAAAAAACAAAACCGTTTTAGGAGGATCAATAACATTAGGAGCAATCATATGGTTGTAAGGAGGGGGCTCCTTTATAAATGATAAATGGTCAGTCAGGGATAACCAGGCCCAAAACCTTATCATTTCTCAATATATTCCAATATTTGTTAAAAATCTTTCTAACTGAAAAATGCTGATTGTAATATCTGGTAATCATAGAAAAACCGAATTTATTATCAACTTGTTGGTTAACTCTCCTCGGACGATTGAACATACCTTCTCTATCCATATCAGCAACTCTTTGGATAATATCATCCAATTCAAGCTCACCATAACCTTTATCAATATACCTAGTTTTCAAAACAAGAGCTTGTTGCTGATAATCAGATAAAGAGGTACAATTACGACGTAACCTCTGAAATTGACCCTTAGGGACAGCTTGCAGCCATGTTGGATGATGGCAACTGTTAAGCAGAATGAACGCATTATGGTCCGTTTCTTTAAAGAACGTGGTAGTAACCAAACGTCCATCTCTAACAAATATGTTGAGATCTAAAAATTGAATCCGCAATTCACTCGCCTCATGCTGTAAAACAATACCCAAAGTGTTGGAATTCAATTTGGCAAAAAAGGCTTCTAGAGAAGGTAGATCCCCTTCCCAAATCACAAGTACATCATCAATGTACCTTTTCCAAAGACGTAACTCGACAGGGGGGTCTATATCAATTACTTCACGTTCCCATCGGGCCATAAACAAGTTCGCCAAACTTGGGGCGAACTTGGCACCATGGCAACGCCACAAGTTTGCAAAAAGAAGTTGCTCCCAAACCAAAAGTAGTTATGGCTTGTGGCAAAAACCAAAAGATTAATAATGAAATCTTTCTGAATAGTGGTCAGAGTATGGTCAGTTTCCAAATAGAACTTAACCGCATCTAGGCCATCCTGATGTGAAATTAATGAAGTAACATCAGCTGTTGCCAGAATACACCCTTCATTCCATATACAATCTGCCAGCAATTTGATAACTTGGGTAGTATCTTTCAGATGTGAGGGAGTGGCCACAACCAAAGGCTGTAGAAACTCATCTACATACATCCCAATTCTGGCCGTAACAGAGTCTATACTGCTAATTATAGGATGGCCAGGAGGTTTGGATAGACTCTTGTGGATTTTAGGAAGGTAATACATAACTGGCACTCTAGGTGCAGAGGGTACCAGATATGCTTTTTCTTTTTTATTAATAATCCCAAATTGAAATCTATTATCCACTATAGACACAAGTTCTCTCTTATATTTAACTGTAGGATTTGAAGCCAGAGGGTGTAAGTCTTCCTATCAGACAAAAGTCTGTTCATTTCTTCTAAGTAATCACTTTTATTTAAGATAACCACCCCACCACCCGTATCTGCGGGGTGTATAACGATATCACTGCGTGTGCAGATCTGTTTTAAACCTACTTGGAAGTCATTCTGACTCCCAAATTTTGGTATTTTAAGGGCCACAAGGTCCTTACTGACCATCTCTTTAAAGATCTGAAAAGAAGGGGCAACAAAACCTGGAGGGTTGAACAGTGAGGCATTCTGAAGTTCCGTATGACGGATGGTAGCCACCCTACTTCCACCCTCCACATTTTGAGAAAAACTAGCCTAAGGATTAACACCAGATACACTATTGGTGGTTACAATCTGAGGCGCAGTGTTGACACTTACCTGCCTATGATTGACCACCGGATTAGATAAAAGATATCTTCTAATGTTCATTTTACGGATACATTTATGGACATCTATAAAAGTTTTGAATTTATTAAGTCTCTGGGGGGGAGGGGGGGTGCGAATTTAAGTCCCTGGCTAATAACTCTCTGTTCACCTGAAGAGAGTTGAGCCGAACTCAAATTAAAAACTCCACTGATGTCTATTGTCTTTTTCTCTTTGGACCTGATCCTCCTCCCCCCTCTGATGCCTCTCTTTCTTCGTGTCCCCTTTTGGGTCTGAAGTTGTCCATGGGAAAAAAACGTGCTTGTTCCAAAGGGGACTCTACCTGATCTTGTGTGCGTCGAGTTTGATAATCCACAAATTGATTGGAATGCCTGGTAATAACCGACTCTAATCCATAATTATCATCCTGATGGCGCAAGAGAGGGGTGTATCTGTTTTGAAGAGGAATAAGGTTACGCCTAGGGGTCTGCCTATCTCGGCCTCTATAGTTGTCAAAATCATCCCTTTTCTCAAACCTCTATGTCTCTGATAACTGAAATCATTTGCATAAGGTGTCTGTGAAGGATAAGCACCACCCCTGTTATAGTGATTAGCAGGAGGTCTGTTATGATATTGTGAGCGCTTATCCTCATTGCTACGTCTGTTAGGATTTCTCCTATTAGGTTTAGCAGAAAAGAAGCCTCTCTGGTTACCTTGAACAGTTTGGTTCCTAAAACCATTACTACCTATCTCATATGGCCAATCATATGGTTGTGCACCAGATTGTACCACGGAAGGAGGCTGCACAGGTATAGGTACACTCTGTAAGACAACAACCTCCTCCTCCATAGGGGCGTCTACTTTAATCTGCCATTTGAAAACCACCTTATTAGTATAATCAGAAAAGTCACGATTGTATTTCAGAGGTTACATTGTAATTTTACCTCTCTATCCGATTATCAGCAACAAGCTCTTGTTTTGAAAACTAGGTTTATTGATAAAGGTTATGGTGAGCGTGAATTGGATGATATTATCCAAAGAGTTGCTGATATGGATAGAGAAGGTATGTTCAATCGTCCGAGGGGAGTTAACCAACAAGTTGATAATAAATTAGTTTTTTCTATGATTACCAGATATTCCAATCAGCATTTTTCAGTTAGAAAGATTTTTAACAAATATTGGAATATATTGAGAAATGATAAGGTTTTGGGCCTGGTTATCCCTGACCGACCATTTATCATTTATAAAGGAGCCACCTCCTTACACCATATGATTGCTCCTAATGTTATTGATCCTCCTAAAACGGTTTCGTTTTTTTGAAACAATTAATGTTTTTTTTCCCCTGCAGGAAATGTATCATTTGCCAGATTAATTCGTTTAGAGGTAGAAAATGTGAAACATTTAATTCTACCCAAACCAATAAGGTTTACAACATTGAATCATTTATTAAATGTTCTGCGGAGTGTGTGGTATATTTGATTCAGTGCCCGTGCTCCAAGCAGTACATTGGGCGTACTAAACAAGCTCTACATGTACGTTTGGAAGAGCATGTAGGTAACATTAGGAGAGGCTTCACCAAGCATAATCTTTCTAGACATTATGCTAAACATCATGATAAACAAATTAAAGGTACTTTATTTCTCCCGATAAAATTCGTCCACATTGGAGAGGTACTAATAGGGTTAGGGCGATCTCTAGACTCGAAACTAAATTTATTTTCGACTTGAAGTCTTATGTGCCATTCGGATTGAATGTTGATTGGGATATTAATTGTTTTATTAATAATGCCTAGAGTGTTTTTTTTTATCAAAGTAATTTTTATTATTATTCTATTAATCCAGGGCTCGACAAAACCCGGGCGCCAGGTCGCATTTGCGACTAGAATTAGCGGCCTGGCGCCTGGGGCATCACAGCTGGGGGTATCCTGTCACCGTGGACCCCCCCGGCGTGATCGCGACGGGCCGCGCCGCCGGCGGCCGGTAATTGAGCCCCCGGCTTTGAGGCCTTCTACGATCCTATGGTTCCTTCTGGAATCTGGCGCCCTCTTGTGATGGCCGTTGGAATTACAACCAGCAATGCTAAAAGGCTGGCAGGCTGGGGAAGCTCCATCTCCTTCCCTTTCCTCAGAACCCCCTAAACATTATATATATATATATATATATATATATATATATATATATATTTATTCTAACACCCTAGAGAATAAAATGGTGGTCGTTGCAATACTGTCTGTCACACTGTATTTGCACAGCGGACTTACAAGTGCACTTTTTTGGGGAAAATGTATTTAATAACAAAAAAAATAAGACAACAGTAAAGTTAGCCCAATTTTTTTTTTATATTGTGAAAGATAATGTTACGTCGAGTAAATCGATACCCAACATGACATACTTCAAAATTGCGCCCGCTCATGGAATGGCGACAAACTTTTACCCTTAAAAATCTCCATAGGCGACGTTTAAAAAATTCTACAGGTTGCATGTTTTAAGTTACAGAGGTGGTCTGGGGCTAGAATTATTGTTCTCACTCTACCGATCGCAGCGATACCTCACATGTGTGGTTTGAACACCGCTTTCATATATGCGTTCGCTTCTGCACGCAAGCTTGGCGGGACAGGGCACGTTTAAAATAATTTTTTTTTTTTCTTATTTTAACTTTTATTTTTATTTTTTTCACTGTTCTTTAAAAAAAAAAAAAAAAAGAAGAAAGTGTGTCACTTTTATTCCTATTACAAGGAATGTAAAAATCCCTTGTAATTGAAAAAAGCATGACAGGTCCTCTTGTATATGAGATCTGGGGTCAGAGAGACCTCACATCTCATATTTTTACTAAAATGCAGTTTTAAAAAAAAATTGTCATTTGAAAAAAATAAAAAAATAAAATGTCCCTCTAAGAGCTATGGGCAATGACTTGGAGACAGGTGGGGGGGCTGGGGGCTATCTTCCCCTCACTCGTCTCCATGTCAGGCCAGGGACAGGTCCAGATCGCCGTCACCGACCTGGCTCCTAACTTTTTTAGCTGGCTCCTAGATTCCAAGCAAATTTGTCAACCCCTGTATTAATCTATCTTCTTAGGTATCAATTTGTATGGTTTTATGCAAATTTGTAAACTTTTATGCTATGTATTATGGTTGATCCCAATATGACTCTCATGCTGCGTTGTCTGACGTGTTTTTGTTATTAATGTTGTTGTTTTACATTTCAAATAACCAGTAGTTGGTGCTATGACAATGATTTTTATCTCTGTATCTGTCCCTCTCGTTTTGGCATACTATGAATATCGATGGTGCAGTTTGCGCTGTTTGTTTTTCTATTTTTGCCCTTTTTGCCCTAAGTTAAAATGGTGACTTCGCATTATATAAGAAGTCTTGTGATGACTCAGAAGCCTCAGCCAATCCCCAGACGACGTTCGCTTGTGACGAAATGCCGCGTAGGGAGGTGCTTTGACGTCATCACGTTTGCCTCAATGGAGGTGCAGCTTTGCGGAGGAGAGCGAGCAGGGAGAGTGTTATGGGACACCGATGAGTTTATATCGTGTTATATTGCAACTTTCTTGTAAGTGCGATCTATTTATTTTTATTAAATTCTTTATTTAAATACTACACAATAGGAGCTTTTATTATTTTAATTCCCTGAGTGGTACCGATCCAGGATCAGCTGTATTGCGGCATAGGTTTTTGGGAGACCGAATTCCCTGGGCTTGCTGAGACCAGTCTATTGATATTTGGAGTCGGTAAGGAGAATATTTGCTCACTTCCTGGGTGTTTTTCCACTTGGCAAAGGGATTTCATACTCACTGATCTTCGTTGGCAATTCACCTAAGGACTTGTATCTATGGACTGACTTTCACTTTTTGGGACTATGCCTTATGCCGCGTACACACGATCGAATTGTATGACGTACTTAGTCCGTTGAAACACATTTCAACGGACAATCCGCTCGTGTGTGGGCTTCAGCGGACTTTTTCAGCGTGCAGTCCGGAGTACTAAGAATTTCGGTTTGCACAACAATCTTTCCGTCGTACTTTGGTTTCAGCGGACAATATGGTCGTCAGTATGCTAGTCCGACGGACTAAGAATGGCGAATGCCCAGAAAGGATTTACAGGACTTTGCTGTGTCTTGGACTTCCTATTTCTAGTCCCGTCGTACGTGCTGTACGTCATCGCGCAAGCTTTCGTCAGACTGTTTGTGTATCCGTGTGTGGTCAAGTCCATTCAGTGGAAAGTACGCCGGATTGTCCGTCGGATTGTAGGACGGACTAAGTACGTCATACAGTTCGATCGTGTGTACGCGGCATTAGTTTTAACTGTTAGCATTTTTTCACCAGATATTTTTAATCACTTTAAATAATATTATTATTTTTTTTTTTATGTTTATTATATATGCTTAATTCTAGTGTGCAAATCTATTATACTTAAAGAGGGATTTCACTGTGAAAAAAAATTATTAAAAGCCAGCAGCTACAAATACTGCAGCTGCTGACTTTTAATAAATGGACACTCACCTGTCCCAAGATCCAGCGATGTCGGCAGCCGAGGCCGATTGATCGCTCGGCTCTTGGCTGCTGCCTCCGCCATTCTAGGTGAGGGAATCAGGAAGTGAAGCACTGCGGCTTCACTTCCCAGTTCCCTACTGCGCATGTGCGAGTCGCGCAGCCCAATAGAAATTGTCCACGCTGTCCCTGGGACCCGTGTGTGTCCCAGCAGACAGCGTGCAGGGACAGGAAGCTGCATAGACTCCCGTGGGAGTCTATGCCCGGAAGTGGGTGCAAATACCTGTCTTAGACAGGTATCTGCACCCCCCTCCCCCCTAAAAGGTGCCAACTGTGACACCGGAGGGGGGGAGGGTTCCGATGAGCGGAAGTTCCACTTTATTGTGGAACCCCGCTTTAAGCAGAGTTTGTGCTATTAATCCAGCATATTTATTGATATATTATTATTTATGGAAATTTTTCTTTTCACTATTGTTTTATCGCTTAGCGCTGCACTTATTTTTTATTTGTCACTGATTTAGGGGTTTTCTTGTATTCTAAAACACGAAGTGCTGGCTGCTCTACCGATTGATTTATTTTTATTTTTTGGACATTCATATCCTTTCTCCAGCGCGGCGTTTGGCCTTTGGCTGTTTTCTATTTTAACCTCTATTTGTAACCAGCTTTAACCCCGAGTATGGACTGTATAGCTAAGTCCCTATAATATTCATATTTATTGAATATTCCAATAAGCCCCATCACATGCTAGTGAACAAGCTCAAGCTTTGCCCCTTTAATTTTTTTCCATCTACTCCAGCCAGATGGTAGGGTACACCCACATACTGCCCCCAATCTATGGCACAAAAGTTTGGGGATTTCTATAGTAAGCTTTACAATTATCTGACCCTGGAAAATCATTTTAATTTCTCCCAAGATGCTTTTGATGCCTTTTTTGATACCCTTAAACTCCAGAAATAATCTCCTTCTAATTTACAATCGTTAAATGTGGCCATAACAGCCATAAATGTACGCCTTGGCCTGTCCCTGGTCTGGTCCCCGGAGCTGGCTTTGCTTGGCATTCAGGAGGATGATCAGAGGCCGCGCTATACTAAACTACTGGTTGCGTTTCTGCTTTACTATGCCAAGAAAGCCATTCTCCTTAGGTGGACCTCTGCGTCCCCCCCCCCCCTATGACTTTATGGGAACATACTATTAACAAGGCCCTTCCGCTGTGTAAAATGACATACTTGAATAGAAAATGCCCCTAGAAATTTGAGGGCATTTGGTCACAATGGACGGCATGAGACATTGAATCTAATGCCGCGTACACACGGGCGGACTGTATGGCGTACTTAGTTCGTCATACAATCCGACGGACAGTCCGTCGTACTTTCCACTGAACGGACTTGACCACACACGGATACCCAAACAGTCCGTCGAAAGCTTGCGCGATGACGTGTACAGCACGTACGACGGGACTAGAAATAGGAAGTCCAATACACAGCAAAGCACCCTTCCGCCATGTAAATCCTTTCTGGGCATGCGCCATTCTTAGTCCGTCGAACCAGCATACTGACGAGCGGATTGTCCGCTGAAACCAAAGTACGACGGACAGAATTTTGAAAAATCCGAAATTCTTAGTACGCCGGACTGCACACTGAAAAAGTCCGCTGAAGCCCACACACGAGCGGACTGTCCGCTGAAATGTGTTTCGACGGACTAAGTACGCCATACAGTCCGCCCGTGTGTACGCGGCATTACAGTAAGGTACCAGAAATAGTCCTCCTGTGTTCCCTTCTGGCGATCTCCCCCTTCTCTCCCCCCCTTCCCTTTCTCTCCCCCCCCCCCCCCTGTCTCCTCTAATTTGTTCAAGATGACTTGCTGAAAGACCATTGTGCTGACGATCGCTATACCAAGTTTGGAACCCTGATTAAGTGGTAAATGCACTTTCCTGTAATGGCTGTATAACCTCTTTTATCTGTTATATGTTGTATGAATACCATTTGTTTGTATGCTCTGTACCATATTTGTTCCTTTTTTTCTCACCGTGAAAAAAAAAATGTGTCTGTAACACCAGAGGAATCATCTCAGGTCCTTAAGCACCTACCATTTTATAAGACCCCTGGCCCAGATGGTCTTCCCTACACCTATTATAGGAGCCTTTCCCATATTCTAACTCTGCACATGCTATCCCTCTTTAACTCCATTCTAAATGGCAAGAACCCCCATTCCCAATTGATACACTCCTTTATTATAGTGATACCAAAACGGGGCAAGGACCCTCCCATCCTTGGCAATTATAGGCCCATAGCACCCTTAGACACATATTACAAGATTTTTACAAAACTTCTAGCTAGTAGATTGACCTAATTATGTCCCAAATTGATTGACAGAGATCAGGTAGGGTTTGTCTCAGCCAGACATGCTGGTGACAACACTAGACACACCATAGATTTTATCGATCTGCTCAATAAATTTCCGCGACCAGCACTGTTGAGCCTTGATGCCCACAAAGACTTCTATAGGCTGTCTTGGCCCTATATGTTTGCTACCCTATCCCGTTAAGGTCCATTTATATCAGCTTTACAGGCTTTGTATTCCCATCCTGCCTCTCAAGCTCAATTGTCGGCTTTTCAGTCACAATGTCCCTATGTCTAATGGCACCAGGAAGGGGTGTCCCGTCCACCCTTCTTTTTATTTTGTGCATGGAGTCCCTGGCTATGGCCATCCGTTCTCATCCAGACATAAAGGGAGTCTTTATGAGGCAGAGGGAGTACAAGCTCTCACTCTTTGCGGATGATATCCTTCTCCACCCTAACCAATCCTTTCTTATCCCTCCCAAACTTCCATGATTTATTAAACCGATCTGGCTCCCTCTCAGGATACAAAGTAAATACATCTGGCTCTCCCAATACTCCTCCCCTCTGATCTCCTAGCTGCCTTGCAACAAATACATCCTTATAAATGGTGTTACCAGTCCCTCAAATAGCTGGGAGTAAACCTGACACCCACCTACTCTACCTTATATGCTGCTAACTATCCCCCTTCAGAGAGATCAACGGTATGTTGAGGCAATGGGACACATATCCTATTTCTATGCTGGGAAGTATAAATGTATTAAAAATGTCCATTCTCCCAAAACTTTTATATTTTTTGAAACCTTACCTGTTCCCATACCAATGTCCCAGCTTAAAGTTCTCCACTGATGATTTTTAAGTTTTATATGGCACAGTAAGTCTTATAGTATTGCAAGCTCCACAATCTTTGCCCTCTGTACTTTTGGAGGTCTTAGGGCACCAGACATTATCAAATAATATTACGCTACTCACGCACCATTGCCTCCTGGTCAAGCCAATATGCTCCCAATAGATGGTCAGAAATTGAACGGGGCTCCCTATACCCTGTACACTCCTGCTCTCTGGTATAGTCTCCATCTCTTCATGGTGATGCTGCGTTAAAACGTATGTGCTTAGGACCTATGCTATTTACTATGCAGGTATGGTGAAGCACCTATAAGAAAAGTACTCTCTCTCTTCACCATGTCCTCCTCTCACTAATGTTCTCTTTAAGAAACCTTTCACACTGAGGCGTCTTTCAGGCGCTAGAGCGATAAAAATAGCCTCAGCTGCAAACCCAGTGTGAAAGCCCAAATGCTTTCACACTGGGGCGCTGCGCTGGCAGGGCATCAGAAAAAGTCCTGCCAGCAGCCTCTTTGCAGCGGTGAAGGAGCGGTGAATACACCGCTCCTCCACCGCTCCTGAAAACAATTGAAAAACAATGGGGTTAAAACCGTCCTGCTAGCGGCCAAATCGCGCCGCTAAAATGACAGTAAATCTGTGCTAAAAACAGGGCTGCTTTAGCGCTGAGGCACGGGGCGGCTCAGTGTAAAAGGGGTCTAATCCTTTTATCCCTGATAGCATCTCTTATGAGTGTATGGCAAGCTGGGCCAATGCCATGTTACATCAGCTTCGTCATTTTGTAAACCCTGTTTCTTATAAGTTTCTTTCTTTTGGAGATTTACAATCCAAATATAATATACCCAAACAGATTCACTACTCGTATCTCCAAATTTGACACCTTTTCTCCTCTTTATCTCCGTAATGTACTCTAGATAAACCCACTACATTTGAACATACTTGTATTCAGGGACCCTGCCAATCCCAATTAATCTCATCTATTTACACAATTTAGCATGAAGCCACCCAACTTGATAAAGACCTTCACTCTTATATGGGCAGGTGGCCACAACTTTTACAAAGACCCATACCTTTACCCTGTTGGGATAAGATTTGGACATCTGTATCTAAATCATCTAGATGTGTGGTGCAGAAAGAGACTACTGTCAAGATATTAATGTTTTGGTAGTGCTCCATTGTCATGATTCTTCTGTCTCTCATTTATACTGGCGTTGTGGTACTGACACTAGGTCTCTTTTCCATAGTTTTTGAAAATGCTCCCTAACACAACCTTTTTGGGCTAGGGTGATGTCTAACCTCCAAAACTTGTTGTATGTATCATTACCACTAGACCTATTACATTATCTGCTGGGTCTTCCTTTTCCTGGGCTAAAAAACATTTGGGAAAACAGAAATCCAAATCTTACTGGCTGCTCGTAGGGTTATCCCATTGTGCTGGTTATCGGAGAAGCCCCCTCCCAACTCCCTGTTTCTTCAAACTAACTCTGAGATCCATAGAATGGAATTTCTCACTGCATTTATCAATAAAACAATGCCAAAATTGAACAAAATTTGGGAAACTTGGGACCAATCTGAGTATGGTACTCCGCTTGCTATGCCCTAAAATATATCTTTATCTATCATTGCCCATCCTCTTTGTCCTCGTCCTCTTACAGCAGAATGTCTTATTTTTGTATTTCTTTATTATTTTTGCCTCCTCACACTATATGTTTTGGCCTAGCTTTGAAAGTTAAATTATTTATTTCCTGTTATGTGTTTATTCTACTTTGAGGCCTATTTGCTTTGATGTATGCCATAGCTACACACTAACCTCTGTTTATTTTTCCTTGAAAAACTTCAATAAATGTACAACTTTGAAAAGACCACAAAAGGAGCAAATCCCAATTGGATATCAGTTTCTATAGAATGATCATGTGCTAAATTGGTTTAAAGCTCCCCATTCTATCCCCTCCTCAAACATCATCTCCCTCAGCTTCAAGTAGGAACAACTCACTAGATCTGTCCTATGTAAGAGAAGGTCTCTACATTGGATACTGTGATCTGCATTGTGAATAGGTTTAAAAGGAAACCTTGAAACTGTTCTGAAGAAATTAGTACAACTACTCCATGTGCCTTAAGTTGGAGCAAGGCAGTCATCAAATCTGCCTTTCTTTTGGTTTAAAACCAGCAGATTGGAAGGTAAAAGGGCGAGGAGAGGCAGGGATAGAAACTCTATTTTGTACCCCTTTTAACTGACAGATTGGGCCCAGAAGTCTGGGATCCAGAGTGGTGTAAAGGCCAACAGACCCCCCTCCCCCACTGAGGAGGGGAGGCACCCCCTCATTATGAGGAGGGGAGGGCTTCTGGAAGGACTTGGTGGGCTTAATAGGCAAGTACTAGCAATAAAAGGAAGTGTTAAATTAGTAAAACACAACATATGCTAATGCACATCCAGATCAGAACATCAGTACATAAAGAGTCAATTACATAAGTGTTTAAGATATAACCATGGATTGGGTTTCCTCAAGAAAAACCCAGGTATAATACTCTCTAAATAAATAATAGGTGGTACTTCAATCAGCTAGCTTTTCAAATTTAATGTATTTACAATATGAAAGGAAGCATCATATATAGACATAATAAATTGTAGTACATGCACAAGATCTCACAGTTCCTTGACAAAAGCAGACTCTCAACTACAAGCACCATATATTTTCATTAGAACAGGGTTGAGATCCATGCAAAAAGTACAGCACTTCAGTCCCGGAAGGTTTTACCCCCCTTAAAGCGGACCTTCACTTGTTTTTTCAACTTTCCTTCTATTAAATCTTCTGCCCTTGTTGTTTTAACTTTGGATAGTAAATACCTTATACAGTCCACTTCCTGTGTTTTGTCTGGAAAAAAGCCTAGGCTTATGACATCAAGCTCTCTCTCTCTCACTATTATGAGAGTTTGACAGGAAGGGAGGGGGGATGAGACATAGGACCAATAAGTGCTGCAGAGCTGGAGGTGTGCCTCTGTGTGTCTGTGTAAATCCAGGAAGTGAACAGGCAGAAGCTTCAGCTGCCCACAGTTAAAATTGATGCAGCCAGACTCAGTGGAGGGAGGTCTCTGCAGCATATTTGGCAAGCACAGAATCACAGTATATATAAAATAATATACAAAGTGTAGATAAAAGATACGTATAGATATAGGCTAATGGTCTAGTTGCATTTTTTTAGTCAAAGAGTGCCACGTCCCAATGAGAATTATACAAAGAAGGGGGATGAGAAACAAGAGGGACTGGAGGGCAACCAACCCCCGGGACTTTTATGACGGCACTAAATATACTTAAACCATATATAAAATCATTGAAATTTTTATTTGATGTACAAAAGACATTTTATGAACAAAATAGACAATTACATCCATTAAACATACAAAATGACAAAGTGCATATAAAAAAAAAAAGTTGGTATGTGGGCTTATATAGCTCCATCCATTACCACATTCTTATGTGATTTAAACTGCATTGTTTCTTTCCTACATGTTTCGCTCTTCAGAGCTTCCTCAGGACAATTGCAGCAAACAAAAATACTGAAATTATATAAGAAAATTTATTTTAATACACATATACAACATTTTTGTACATACAGTAAGCCCGGAACACAGGCATAGGAGATGTCTACCTATATGGTTTGACATATCATAATTACATTAGTCTAGTGATGGATTCACTCCAGTCTAACAAGAACGACCCTAACTGCAGCGAAACCATCACCAGAGAAATATTTTTTAAGCATAAGGACATAATCTACATATCAATAGTAAATCCACAAATTGATTGTCAAAAAAGGGGGGGGCAATTAAACCATTTCCAAGAATGGCGTCCCCAAATTTATTAGCATATTTAGTGCTACTACATCACCATAAATAGTGTAATTCTCCTACCAAGGAGAATGCAAATTGGGTTGTAGAGCAAAAAAAAAAAAAAAAAAAAAACAGCAACTGGACTATAAGATGTATATACTTTTCAACAAAAAAATAAATAAAACTAAAAATAAAAGAATATGTAAATAGATATATAAAGATATATATAGAACTAAAGTCTTACCCCATATAATCAGGCAAGTTGCTTGTATTATTTATCGTTAATATCGTATATTGGATATATCAATTAACATTGAAATGAGGACAGATAATCTCTTCCTCCTTTATTTGTCAAGCCAGCGGACCGAGGCAAAAGCCCCCATTTAGGGATCCCCCATTTCTGTCCCCAAAAGGATCTGCAGAGGCACGAGAAATATGTGTAAAGTATATCTTAGCCATTGGATTATATTTATCAAATGGTGCAATCCAAATTTCTAACATACCTGGTAGTAATATGACAATGAAGAAATGAAACCAGTTCACACAGCCCGGTATCCACGTGTACCATATATTGTCAGATAAAAGTTGGATAAGATGTGTTTCTGAACACGAGAAAATTCTCTGTATTGATCTCTGAAACAGGAAAAATAAACGAAGAGACCAAGTCTTCATTATAGCCGTCCCAAAAATGAGAGTAAAAAATGCATGGCCCTAAAATTAGGACTGCAGGCATGTCCAATTAGTCCAGTAAAGACATATTTGTCTTACCTGTTAAATGAAGCAACGTGGTCTATTCGGTAAAGTTTTAGGAGTTTCCTCCATCCGTTTGGTGGCTCCGCGTGTCCGCTCCCAATGCTAGCTTGGATAGCACTGACCGGGAGCCGCGAATTTAAACTCGTGTCTCCAGCCCAGCAGCGTCTGACGTCATTGCTGGGCTGCGGGCACACCTAATGGGAGGATCCCCTTCGTGCGCACGCGCGCACGACGTATTTTCTTCGTGCGCACGTAGGTGTCTAATGCGCATGCGTAACGAACGTGTTACACGTCCGTACAACGCGTCGGCCATTTTAGATTCTGGCCGAAGTGAAAGGCTTTGCCAGTAGTGACCCCTAGAAGCCTGTGCTGTGGCCAGGATCCACCATTTGGCCAGAGACAGGTAACCTATACGGTTTAGGGGCTGTCAACCCTGATTTTAAATTCCAATGAGTCATAATTCAAGCAAATGGGGACAAAGGTATCCCGACATAAGTGTCGGTTGCCATATGTCCCTGGTTTCAAATGATGGAGATGGAAACTGAATTGCTTGAGACCGGCAAACCCGAAGAAGGGGATTAACCCATATTTGAAACGGGGCGGGCTGACCAAACCCTCAACTGGTTGAGGAAGGTTATAGGTCAGATCCGCCCCGGGGTGCCCGTACAGACCAAAGGGGGCAAAAAATAAAGCTAATAGGAGGATCCCTTTTATATCATAGAGTGCCTACCTCAGTTCGCTGGCTTGAAAACACCTCATTGTTTATGGCATTTCAAATAGCCATGGCCCGTGCTATAGGGGAAAAAAAAAAAAAAAAAATGTTTGGAACCATTTTCCACCTCACATTTTTCTATCCTCCCTGCCTATGTAAGGAAGGATTTAAAACTGATTGAGTCATTGAGTCCCGGAGATCGGGTGGCCCCCAAATTGTGTATCCATCTAGTCTCCCGCTGTAAGAGTGTATTATTGTAATCTCCCCCCCTTTCTCCCGGAGGGACATGTTCCAGGGGGAAGAAATGCATAAGACTATCATTAAACTGATGATATAAGCCAAAATGTCGGCTGATTGGGGTTTCCATCTTCCTTCCCCGCACCAGGGACACATGGTCCCTGATGCGGTGGAAGAAGGGACGCTTCGTCTTCCCAACGTAAAAAGCATTGCATTGACAGATCATAATATATACCACTCCCACTGACTGACATGTTACAGCGAATTTAGGCTTGAAAATGTGGCCATTGGGCAGGCATATGGATTTTGACGCATGAAGATATCGACAGAAGCCACATTTGTGGCAAGGGGTACATCCCACCTTTGAGCCCACCCTCGAGGGAGGGGAGAAATGGCTTTGTACCAAAGAGTCCTTTAGAGATCGTGATCTCCTGTATGTAATACCCGGATAATCCGGGAGATGTTTGGCTAGGGTGGGATCTCCCTTTAAGAGATACCAGTATCTCTGAAGGGTCCCCTTAATTTGCTGATGTTGTTCATTGAACGTGGTGATAAATCTCACCCCTTCAATGTTTCTAGGCCGTTTAGGACTGTGTATTAGGGAAGCCCTATTTTGTTTTTTGGCTCGTATATAGGCCCTTTTGAGGCTCTTGTTGCTGTAGCCTCTTTGCCGGAGGCGTAATCTCAGTTCCCTGGCTTCTAAATTAAAATCCTCATGACTGCTGCAATTCCGCTTGAGCCGGAGATATTGTCCGTATGGGATACTCGCTATCAGAGGGGACGGGTGTGAGCTCGATGCATGCAAAAGTGAATTTGCCGCAGTTGCCTTACGATGAAGAGTTGATTGAATTCCCCCTCCCAAATCAGTGAAGATTTGCACATCAAGGAATGTTATCCTGGACAAACTCTTTTCCATGGTAAATTTTAAATTAAAGGAATTTGTGCCCAATAGATCTATAAAGGTATTCAGGTCCTTTTCATCACCCGTCCAAACGAAAAAAATGTCGTCAATGAATCTTCGCCACATTGGTATTAGTCCCTTCTTCCACCGCATCAGGGACCATGTGTCCCTGGTGCGGCGAAGGAAGATGGAAACCCCAATCAGCCGACATTTTGGCTTATATCATCAGTTTAATGATAGTCTTATGCATTTCTTCCCCCTGGAACATGTCCCTCCGGGAGAAAGGGGGGGAGATTACAATAATACACTCTTACAGCGGGAGACTAGATGGATACACAATTTGGGGGCCACCCGATCTCCGGGACTCAATGACTCAATCAGTTTTAAATCCTTCCTTACATAGGCAGGGAGGATAGAAAAATGTGAGGTGGAAAATGGTTCCAAACATTTTTTTTTTTCCCCTATAGCACGGGCCATGGCTATTCGAAATGCCATAAACAATGAGGTGTTTTCAAGCCAGCGAACTGAGGTAGGCACTCTATGATATAAAAGGGATCCTCCTATTAGCTTTATTTTTTGCCCCCTTTGGTCTGTACGGGCACCCCGGGGCGGATCTGACCTATAACCTTCCTCAACCAGTTGAGGGTTTGGTCAGCCCGCCCCGTTTCAAATATGGGTTAATCCCCTTCTTCGGGTTTGCCGGTCTCAAGCAATTCAGTTTCCATCTCCATCATTTGAAACCAGGGACATATGGCAACCGACACTTATGTCGGGATACCTTTGTCCCCATTTGCTTGAATTATGACTCATTGGAATTTAAAATCAGGGTTGACAGCCCCTAAACCGTATAGGTTACCTGTCTCTGGCCAAATGGTGGATCCTGGCCACAGCACAGGCTTCTAGGGGTCACTACTGGCAAAGCCTTTCACTTTGGCCAGAATCTAAAATGGCCGACGCGTTGTACGGACGTGTAACACGTTCGTTACGCATGCGCACTAGACACCTACGTGCGCACGAAGAAAATACGTCGTGCGCGCGTGCGCACGAAGGGGATCCTCCCATTAGGTGTGCCCGCAGCCCAGCAATGACGTCAGACGCTGCTGGGCTGGAGACACGAGTTTAAATTCGCGGCTCCCGGTCAGTGCTATCCAAGCTAGCATTGGGAGCGGACACGCGGAGCCACCAAACGGATGGAGGAAACTCCTAAAACTTTACCGAATAGACCACGTTGCTTCATTTAACAGGTAAGACAAATATGTCTTTACTGGACTAATTGGACATGCCTGCAGTCCTAATTTTAGGGCCATGCATTTTTTACTCTCATTTTTGGGACGGCTATAATGAAGACTTGGTCTCTTCGTTTATTTTTCCTGTTTCAGAGATCAATACAGAGAATTTTCTCGTGTTCAGAAACACATCTTATCCAACTTTTATCTGACAATATATGGTACACGTGGATACCGGGCTGTGTGAACTGGTTTCATTTCTTCATTGTCATATTACTACCAGGTATGTTAGAAATTTGGATTGCGCCATTTGATAAATATAATCCAATGGCTAAGATATACTTTACACATATTTCTCGTGCCTCTGCAGATCCTTTTGGGGACAGAAATGGGGGATCCCTAAATGGGGGCTTTTGCCTCGGTCCGCTGGCTTGACAAATAAAGGAGGAAGAGATTATCTGTCCTCATTTCAATGTTAATTGATATATCCAATATACGATATTAACGATAAATAATACAAGCAACTTGCCTGATTATATGGGGTAAGACTTTAGTTCTATATATATCTTTATATATCTATTTACATATTCTTTTATTTTTAGTTTTATTTATTTTTTTGTTGAAAAGTATATACATCTTATAGTCCAGTTGCTGTTTTTTTTTTTTTTTTGCTCTACAACCCAATTTGCATTCTCCTTGGTAGGAGAATTACACCATTTATGGTGATGTAGTAGCACTAAATATGCTAATAAATTTGGGGACGCCATTCTTGGAAATGGTTTAATTGCCCCCCCCTTTTTTGACAATCAATTTGTGGATTTACTATTGATATGTAGATTATGTCCTTATGCTTAAAAAATATTTCTCTGGTGATGGTTTCGCTGCAGTTAGGGTCGTTCTTGTTAGACTGGAGTGAGTCCATCACTAGACTAATGTAATTATGATATGTCAAACCATATAGGTAGACATCTCCTATGCCTGTGTTCCGGGCTTACTGTATGTACAAAAATGTTGTATATGTGTATTAAAATAAATTTTCTTATATAATTTCAGTATTTTTGTTTGCTGCAATTGTCCTGAGGAAGCTCTGAAGAGCGAAACATGTAGGAAAGAAACAATGCAGTTTAAATCACATAAGAATGTGGTAATGGATGGAGCTATATAAGCCCACATACCAACTTTTTTTTTTTTTATATGCACTTTGTCATTTTGTATGTTTAATGGATGTAATTGTCTATTTTGTTCATAAAATGTCTTTTGTACATCAAATAAAAATTTCAATGATTTTATATATGGTTTAAGTATATTTAGTGCCGTCATAAAAGTCCCGGGGGTTGGTTGCCCTCCAGTCCCTCTTGTTTCTCATCCCCCTTCTTTGTATAATATACAAAGTGGTTTGAGGGAAGCTTCAGAATGGCAAAGATATTTTTATTACAAATTATGTGAACAGACTGCAGTTCCTCTGTAATGACAAGGCCAGTTTTTGCCATTTTAACTGACAATCGTTCGGTGATGCGATGCTTTACCCAAATAAAATTGTTTTTTTTTTTCCCCCCACAAATAGAGCTTTCTTTTGGTGGTATTTGATCACCTCTGCGGTTTTTATTTTTTGGGCTAAAAACAAAAAAAGAGCGTCAATTTTGAAAAAAACAATATTTTTTACTTTCTGCTATAAAACATATCTAATAAAAAAATGTAAACAAATCTCATTTATATTTCAATTTAAACCGATATGTATTCTGCTACATATTTTTCGTAAAAAAAAAAAAAAAGTTATAGCTACAAACGATGGGATATTTTCTATGGAATTTTTATTTATGTATTTTTTTTACTAGTAAAGGCGGCGATCATCGATGTTTAGTGGGACAAATCGGACACCTAACTGACACTTTTGACACTTTTTTGGGAACCAGTGACACTAATACAGTGATTGGTGCTAAAAATATGCATTATTACTGTACTAATGACCCTGGCAGGGAAGGGGTTAACATCAGGGGCGATCAAAGGGTTAAGCGTGTCCCCAGGGGTTGCTTGCTAACTGTGTGGGGGTTGCGCTGACTGGATGAAGATAAAAATCGGTGTTCCTGCTTAGCGGGAACACAAGATCAACATCTTCTTCCCCGTCAGAATGGTGATCTGCCTTGTTTACATAGGCAGATCGCTGTTCTGCCTCTCTGGGGAACGATTGGGGGTGGCCGGCAAACATCGGGTCCGTCAGACCCCACTGATTGGCATCCCCTGTGTCCAATTAGCACAATTGCTATTGCACGAAGTGACGTACAGGCAATAAATATGTAGGCAATCGGCAAGTGGTTACTAAACATATGGATAGATACTAGAAAGAACCTTTAGCTGGCAACTAGAACCAGGATCAAGTGGAGATGATTTTAGTACTTGCACAAAATCTCCTCACAGTTCTTCTATTTAAACAGAATGCAGACTCTCAGCTACAACCACCCTCTCACTTGAGAAAGGGGTCTTTACCACAAAACATTATAATTACCATCTCCGTTGGATCCTGTGTGTCTGCATGCCAGCTAAATGTTCTTTCTGGTATCTATCCATGTGTATCTTGTAGATGGGAGTCTGTTTTTGTCTAGCTAGAGGGGCTGTGGAAAGATCTTGTGCATATACTACAATCACTTCCACCTGATCCTCAGTGTCCACATGCCATCTGAACGTTCTTTCTACTATCTATTAATGCATAATAAGTAGTCTGCTAATTGATGTACTTTTTTCCTTAATCTCCTCCCTGTTCAAATGAAAGTATAGATGGTGCTTGTAGCTGAGAGTCTGCTTCTGGCTAAATGGAGGAATTGTTGGGGAGATCTTGTGCATGTGCTACAATTTATTGTTATTCCTTTATGTGATTCTTCCTTTCATAAATGCATGGAATTTGAAAATCTAGCTGTTTTGACTGTTGCCTATTTTTTTTATCTGGAAAGAAAGTATTAAGCCTTGGTTTTGAAGATGATGCCTGGAGAGTAGAGTAGAGGTAGAAGCCATAGGGGTAGAAGTCTTAGCCCTTGTACACACGGTTGGACATTCCGACGGAAAATGTCCGATCGGACCATGTTGTCGCATAATCTGACTGTGTGTGGGCTCCATCGGACTGTTTCCATTGGAATATCTGACGGACAAAGTTTTACAGCTGGGCTATAAAACTTTCCGACAACATGATCCGATCGGACTTTGTCCGATCGTTTGTAGAGAATTCCGATCGGACAAAGTGCCACGCATGCTCAGATCAAATTCCTAGACCAAAGCTATTGGCTACTAGCCTGAACGTAGTCCCGTCGTAACGAAATAACGCCATCACGTTCTGAACGATCGGATTTTCCGACAACTTTGTCCAACCGTGTGTATGCAACACCAGTTTCGGACAAAATTTGTCGGACAAAATCCGACGGATTTTGTTGTCGGAATGTCCGACTGTGTGTACAAGGGCTTTGATTTTTTATTGCTTAGGAGTACCTTTACACAAATAAATTCAGTCACTTCCTTGATGAACTTCTAAAGGAGTAACCCAAAATTGTATTCATCATCAAAAAGCATGTGTAGATGGCATTTCTTACTAGTATGCTCAACAGACCAAGCTTTTAGCCACAAAATCCTGCGCATGGCCACAGAGATACAGTAAGAGCAAGAAATCTGCTTTTGTCAGACAGGATGCATGGTGCGTGCCAAAGAAAGAGACAGAGTCAGATGAGGGGAACAGTGTCAATATAGCACATGGCTCCGGGACAAGGGAACAGCTATTACCCTGAACGGTGTTCTCTGTCTCCTATATGTAGGCCATCTGTGGAATGTATGCTATTAGGCTGTTTTGGCTCAGCTTTCTTACACCAATTTTAGTGCTTAGAAGCGTTGGAGTTAAAATAGCAGGAGGTGCCATGATAAAGCGAATAACACTTAAATCCTCTGCCTTCTAAGCCACAACGTGTGCTGTGCCTTGCAAATAATGTTGTTTAAAGTATTAAGGTCAAGAACTGGATTCCATGTACAAGGAAGCCCTGTCCTAACTTGACGCTGAGCCTATTCAGATCCAGGCTTCACCCATCATGTTGGGCTCCCCTCAGAACAGGCCTTCTGAGTCTCTGAACTACAGAAATAGACCACAGCCCTGGTCCTGTTTAGCACTTCTTGTCAAGGTGAGCATCCAACCCAGGTTCCAGTGCCCAAAGCAAACATTACAGTCCAGTCCCACATGGTGGTGTCTGTGTATAGTCCCCAAGGTATACACCAAGGGTAACCAATCCAGAAACTGCTAGGTATTGCAAGGCAATGAACAGTCAGATGTTAATAGAAGATTCATAAAAAAAACTGGTGGTTTGAAAAGAAAGTACAGGTCCATCACCTAAGGTAAGGACACAACGTTGGATCCTCACATGGTGGATGGGCTATATGGGTACACTCAGTACTCAGGCAGCCCAATCAAAGGTTTTTTGCCAGTGATCAATCGCTTTAAGCAGCATATAACCACTGGCCTAACTCCTGTGTCCTGTACTGTGCAATTAAGATGATAATGTTGACACCAGGACATCTAAAGCCCTACACCCCCCCCCCCCCCAAAAAAAAAGACAAATTGAATAACTCACTGAACTAAAAATGGTAGAATTGATCTAGCTTGCAAGCTTGGTGGGAATCAGCGCTACCCTTGACTTCATAGAGAGCCAAGAACTGCCCAATGTTCTCTACATGCTTGCTCACCAGTAGTGCTGAGGCAGAAGTTCTAGTATGGTCTCTCACACGAACACTGATCAGGTTCAATTATCTATGTCAGAGAACCTTTCTTAGGAACTGTGCTGTGTAAGAACTAATGTTAAATGATCATGTGGCACTTGCAATACTTCCTACTTTGCAACCTGCACAGAGATCTGAGGCTGTGAGATATGTGTAACAACAGGGTATATTAAATGGAAACTATAAGGCTGAATCCACACCTTTGTGTTGCAGTAACGCACAAGTAAGCATAATGTACCATGCACAAATTATTGTATTGCTGTGCCATTATTATTACATGGTACCCTACCACACCATCATTGCAGCACATTGCAACACATTATGAATAATGCACTACCATGCTTTACCATGTGGGGCATTTTCAGTAAAGCGTCACGTGCCTTTTTGGTGCAATTGGGTGCGTTGGCAGTCATATAAAAACAAATTGACTGCCTTAATCCAACACGTATGCATTGATGTACTGCACAGGAGTGAGGCCAACCTACTGATTTTTCATTCATTTTATAATTAAAGGAAAAATATTTATAAGTTTAAAATTGTAACTTTTATATAATTTCCTTCCACTCGTATAACATCTTTATTTTATAAAAAAAAAAGTTAAAACAGGGCACTCACTTTTTGACTGCCTTCATTTAACTGAGGATCCTCTTGGTGCTCTAGGAACTAACAGAAGAAGGAGGTTTTGTACCTCCTCTGTTTCATTCAGTGGTGTGCTATGAATAGATCTGAATAGCAGGAGACCAATTTACAATAGCTATTCACAGCATATTAGAGAATAGCATACAACTGGAACAGAATATAGGAATAAACCTCGAGATTGGGATTTTAAACATTGTAAAGCCCCGTACACACGAGAGGACTTATGTCCGACAGACTTCCGAAGGAGTTCCGTCGGAGTTCTGCCGGAGTTCTGACAGAGTTCTGACGGACTTTTCGGCTGAGCGGACTTGGCCACACACAATCACACTAAACTCCGACGGATTCGAACGTGATGACGTACGACTGGATTCGAATAAGGAAGTTCATAGCCAGTAGCCAATAGCTGCCCTAGCGTCGGTTTTAGTCCGTCGGAATAGCATACACACGAGCAAATTTTTCAAAGGGACCGGGTCCGGCGGAGTTCCTTCGGAAAAATTTGAAGCATGTTCCATATTCTAAAGTCCTTCGGACTTTGGTGAGTCAAAAGTCCGTTGCAGCCCACACACGATCGAATAGTCTGACGGAATCAGTCCGTCTGACTTTGGATGTTGAAAAGTCCGCTCGTGTGTATGGGGCTTAAGTGTATATGTAGATGTATTTATACATACATGTGATGATTAGAAGATGTATATATGTATGCATGCATGTATGTGCATGTGTATGTATATATATATATATATATATATATATATATATATATATATATATATATATATATATATATATATATGATTTTATACATATTTTGATTTATAATGCAACCATGCTATATCATTTCAGAAGTGATATTAGTCCCTGAAGAAGATTTTGCTTATGCTTGAGCATTTTGAAACGCGTTGGATATCCCCCATCTACCACATATCATCGGAACTCATACTGATGAAGGAACAGCAAGTAGCTGGGAAATATCACTTCAGGATTGTTTGAATCTTATATTTATGTTCATGTGATGTGATACCATTTTTTTATACTATGTTTACATTGAGGATGGTCTTTTTATCAATTCTATTTATATTGAAATAATTATATTTTTTAAATAATACAATTTTCCTTTTTTCAAAATTGCCTTTAAAATCCCAATCTCAAGGTTTATTCCTATATTCTATTTCAAGGGATGGCAATTACATGCATAGCCACATGAGTCTTTAAATTCCAAAATTGGAACAGAATAGACTTGAGTGTACCACTTGCTACATGAAAGTCATAAATATCAAATATATGCAATATTTCATATTTGCCTTTGAAGAAAGTGTGTTTTTTTTTTTTTTTTAGTTGGACACTGGCAAAGCAAGGCTATATAAACTTTAGTCCTGTATACCCCTTGTCACAGATCAGCTGCAGAGCTGGTCTGTGCCTTACCTTTACTGCTGTAGGTTGGCTGGCACCTGTTTTTCTACTAGCTTGTGGCTGCACTCTGCAGCTATGGGTGTTGCCAGCTTCACCTGTTGCTTAATATATCATTCCTTCCTGCTACTTCCTGTCCAGCCCCCCATGTGCCTCGCTATTTAAATTCCACTCACACCAGTTTTAGGTTGCTTGAGCAACACTTGTTCCTGAGCACCATTCCTGTAACCTGCTTAACCTGACTTCTTGTGAACTGATCTCTTGTGTAGTGAACTCGGCTATTTCTCCTGATTACGTTGTCTGCTGCCTGCCCTGACCTCAGCTCACTATCCAGCTCTCCTTTTGCTTCATCCATCCATCCGTGTCTGACTGTGTCTTCTGGTACTCTGCTCGCGAGCAGGGTGAACCTGGGGGTCGTGACCTGGGGTCAGCACATAGCTAAGCCCAAACCCTCATAGGGGGTCCCTGGCAGAATACTGGCTGGCTCTTAGATTCCATGCCCTGGAGGATCCCGTGTCACCTGTTCACCTGTGGGTTCACATCAGTAGCACTGTGACACCCCTTCCTTTTCCAGCATGCTTTTAGTTTTTTTTTTAACTGCCCTTAGATGAATGGGTGACTTCTCTCTGACTTCACTCGCTCTGAGAGTGGCAAACTATTTTTTTTTTTTTGTCAAAACAATTCTAGCATGATTTCTAGCCTCCTCCTTTTGCAGCTTTTTTGATCGGTTGAATCCTCTGGACCCGCCAGAAAGAAGGTGTAGTTCAGCATGTGGAGTTAGCTGCTGGGTCTTGTGCTGTACTTTACCTGCCTGTGCAATACTCCTTAGAAGACCCCTTTGTGGTTGAACTTACTGGTAGGGCCATCATCTGGATGGGGCATGTACCTACAATCCACTCTAAACTGACATGGGAGAAACATGAGTTGCGAGGTAAACCTGAGATTTAGCCCTACCTGGGAGCCCCATGCACTGTTGTGCTCCAGTCCCTTTGGATTAACTAAGGAGCTCTGAATGAAACATTCTTGTGCAGCCAGCGGCAGTGTACAGCCCAGTATCTTTTCAGATTTATCACATCCAGGGATGTGCACGAGAGCCTCAGCTCTCTGGGGACTCTCCCTCCTCATTCGCTGAGACAGCAGTGGGCAGCATTGCCTCCTACTGCTGTTAATCACAACCAGTGAGCCAATGGCTCTGTGTGTTAATGGACACACAGAGCAATGGTTAGGGAGCGAGCCTGCTTGGCAGGAGAGAAGCACTAGGAGCAGGGTGACCCGGGAAGAGGATCAAGGCTGCTCTATGCAAAACCACTGCACAGAGCAGGTAAGTATGACATGCCTTCTTTCTGCTCGGCAGTACTGTGCATGCCATTCTTTCTCCCCGCAGGTTGACCAGCTGCTCCTCCATTCCCTGCCTACCTGGACTCACAGTATAGAGAATTGTCTCTTCTCCTAGTGGTGTTTTGGACTGGCTGTTGTAGGTTGAAAACGCTGGGCATGGACCTCTTGGCTTCCAGGTTCAACAACAAAGATGATAGATTTTTCACCATGACCAGGGATCAACAGACCTTTGCAATGGATGCTCTGGTGATTCAGTGGGATCAGTTTAACCAATTGCCGACCAACTCATGCCTATATATACGTCAGCAGAATGGCTCTCCTGCGCAAACTGACATACCTGTACGTCAGTCTGTGAAAGTAGAATAACGGGCCCGTGCGAGCATGCCGCAGGAGGGTAGTCCCCCTGTCAGAACACAATAGCTCAGCAGGGGAGATCACTTTACTAACATCAGATGTTAGTACAGGATCGTCTCCTGAGCTCCTCCTTTTTTTTTCACTGGGGTGATCGAAAAAAAAAAAACCTGATAGTGTGTACCAGGGTTTAGAGTGTCTCCACCCGGGATAGAGGAGCAAAAGAGACACCTTTGGACATCTTCCTGCTTTGCAGTGCTATACAGGGGTTATGCTTTTCCTTCTCCCTGGAAGTAAATGAATCCAGCTAAAGTGGCTGTTGAGCAGAGGTTGAATGAGGCTGAGACAAATACTGAGCCATCTCTAAAACATAATCTACAAATCACATTATCTGATAAAAAGAAATCTTAGTTACATAAAAAATGAAAGTGTGAAAGTTACATTTAAAAAGTCACTTATGGTAAAAACTGCAATATTACCTTAAAATATCCACTTGAAATATGTTACACTTTCCCTATAAAATGTTGGGGCTGCTGATCAGTTAATGTTTTTAATGACAGGTAAGCTATTATGGGAATATAAACATACTCAGGGACGTAAAGGCACAGCAGATAAAATTGTAAGAAAAAGAAGATATTGCCATCCAGTAGGGTGGGGTTTTTTAAAGGATTGGTCTAATTAAATACGGTTTGGGAGCAACACACTGTGTTATATATAGAATGATGAGTTCTAGTGCCACTGCAGCACCTGCTTTCAAAAGAAGCGCAAGGGGAGGGTGAGCAGCATAAATTGTGCAGGAGTGGGGGACAGAATGTGCACAGGAAGAGAACAGAGGGGTGTACATGTCAGAATGGTGATACACCAAGAGGTGTGTATTTGTTTGAGGAACAGCACAGTGCTACAGTACATGATGGAATTGACAAAGAGGTGGGTGTAAGATCAGCACAGACCTCTGAGAGGAGGATGCAAGATATATCAGAACTGATGGCAGTGTGTATGAGTGTGCGATTACTAATTCAGAAGGATGAAAATGCAGTGGAAGAGGTGGTGGATTCTGGACATTGACGGGTGTGGGGTAGTTTGAATTGTTCCAGCTGGGTAGATTGGTGGGACTGCTGCGTGCGAGGTCAGCACAAGAATAGCAGAGGTGGCTGCAGGGGAGGATAGAGATGTAGTGTATGGCAGCAACACTCATGTCTTGTCTTCATCTAACGCCCACAGAGCTGTAACACCAAACACAGCCTGGTGTATTTATAGGCTGCATTCCCCCCTCCTCTGTGCCTGCACCAAAATCCTTTGCAGAAAAAGCAGAATGGAGAACTCAGTTATTCCACCAACTATTCAATATAGCTTCCTTTGGTATCATACAGGCATTGTCGGATGCGCAATGTCCATTGGAAAAAAACCTTAACAAACGCTAGGTTTCTTCTCTTACAGATAGATGTACAGTCAGCCTTGGGCACAGAGATAGCTGTCTGTATTTGTCACTGTAAGATATACTTGAACCTTCCCCCCAGTAGGAATGGCACATTCAAATTCAAGGTTAGCCATAGACAGACAGATCATTTTCTGAGTTATCAACCTGTCTTCATATGTATTTGTACACTGCCAGGATGCTTCTGGCTAATTTCTATGATTTATTTGACAAACAAATGAAAAAATAAATACAGTTTCTCTTTAGAACAGGGAATGATTAGTTACTGTACCAAATGCACAGAGGCCTTGTAATATGTGGGAACATTTCTGCATGCAGAAACATTTCATTTTATAAGGTAAACATTGGTTGCATTTGGCCTCTAGTTATCTCGTCATTGGCAAAAGCACTGGTCATGTCTGTCACATCTCATTTTTAAAGTCATGAGAATGACAAAACATTAAAAACTACTGACTGTGACTGTAAGGTCTCATGCACGCTGGACGTTTTTTGACATTTTTACAGCAGCTATTTTTGGCTGTAGATGTTTTTTCTACAGTCATTAAACTCTCCATCATGTTATCCTATGTTGTCCATGCACACATAGGCTGTTATCGGCAGTTTTGTTTTTTGAGCAGTAAAAAAAACTCCAAAACTAGTGAGTTCTGAGAGACGTTTTTCAGCTGTAAAAACTTTCTAACCCTGATAAACACTAATAAATGTTGATAAATGCTCCAAAACGTCGCTCGCCAGTATTTTTTTTAAAATTTTTGATCCATTGAAAAAAACATAAAAAAATTCTTAAAAAAAATGAAAGTTGAAAAACTTACTGCAAAGCTACTGCCATTTTTATAATGTTATTTTAATGTCCAGTGTGCATGAGGCCTAAAATCCAAGTTAACATGTGACTTTTGTAACAGTGCTGTGACTATAACTCTATAACTGATTTTAAAATAATTGACGTTAAAGTTGACCTCTTTGCTGATGATACAACATTATGAAGAAATATTAAGCCTCTGCATAATAGCATGCTTACAGCTAGATAACTGATAAAATGGCAACATGAGCAGTTCAATAATAAAAATATGAAAAATATAAGGTTATTTACTTAAGCTGTTGTATCAGCTCTGCCCCCTGTACATTAAAGTATAAATAAATTATAAAAAATTAACCTTGCACAACTTCTAAAATGTTTTTCTTTTTTAAACCATATATAAAAACAGTTATAAAGATAGTAAAACTGCTCTCCAAGTGTAGGGGTACCCTAAACTGGAAAATAATAACATTATTATTTTTATTGTTAAAAGTATAACTAAAGGCAAAACTTTTTCTTTAGTTTTAGAGTGGAGAGGGATTAGAACACTTGTCAGTTTTTATTGCAGTCTTTGCCCCTGTTAAGGATATTTACACTCTCTATTTGTCCTGTTTACCTTTATCATTTAAAGTGAAAGTAAAAGGAAAAATCCTAAATCTTGGGGTTGTCCTCAGAAAAGTAAGCCCTTATACACATCGGACATTCTGACAACCAAATCCGTTGAATTTTGTCCGACGGATTTTGTCCGAAACTGTTGCATACACACGGTCGGACAAAGTTGTCGGAAAATCCGAATGTACATAACGTGATGACGTTATTTCGTTACGACGGGACTACGTTCAGGCTAGTAGCCAATAGCTTTGGTCTAGGAATGTGATCTGAGCATGCGTGGCACTTTGTCCGTCGGAGTAGGCTACACATGATCGGAGTATGTCCGATCGGAGCATTTTGTCTGAAAATTTTACGGACAAGTTGGAAAACTTGGTCCATCGGATACTCCGACGGAAACAGTCCGATGGAGACCACACACAGTCGGATTATCCGACAAAACGGTCCAATAGGACACATTCCATCGGAATCTCCGACCGTGTGTACAAGGGCTTAGAGAGGGGAAATCTTCCAATGCGGACACTAGTTCTGGTGACCTGCGGGTCCCCAAGGAATTCCCTTAATTTGCAGATATTTTCTCTCACTTCCTTTTTGGCTATTGGATAGGAAGTGAAGGTAAATCTCCGCAATGGAAAACAGATAGCGAAAATAAATCTGACAAGGGTTATAACCCTCCCTTGCTCTATCCAAAATAAAAAATAAAATATTGCCTATAGTTCTACTTTAAATCAAAAAAACATAGGGAATGGAACACAGAGCTGGAGAAGGACTTGGGGATACTGGTTAACAGTAAGCTAAACAGCAGCATTCAATGCCATGCAAAAGCTGTAAAGGCAGACAAAGGAAGTATAAATAGGAGAAAACAACATGTGATGCTAGAACAATTTTCTTGCCCCATGAAAACCACTTAAAGGGCCACATACTGAATATGGGGTATACAACATACTTTTGGGCATGACTTTGTAGGAGGGAAGTATGAATTTTAAAGCTGGGCAACAGAACTTATGTGAAGGATAGCAAATCTTACTTCATGAAAATATTCTTTATAGTTAAAGTGGTTAAGTTGAAGAGTGCCTAACTCACATAAGGTAGCAATAGTAAAATCAGTAATGTAATAATGTAACTACTGAAGGAAAACAGGAAATATGTTGATCTAGGGAAGTTATCAGACTGTCCTAGTGTGGTCACAGTTTCTCCAAAGGTTTCCTTATGCCTTCCTTTTGGATCCTAACAGTTGGTGCTGTGAAAAGCAGATATTTACATGTCTTTTTATTTTTTGCTAAATTAGAATATATTCTGTTTTTTAATAACCCTCATAAACTATACAAACTGAAGGTCATATAAATGAACTTCTCCACAATGTAGCACAAGTTTAAACCTTACGTTTCCCTGATAGTCTCTGTCCACAATATGCACAAGCATGTTCTCAATATGCTTTGGCATGGGACTTTTTGATTGTTGTGATATGGAAATAGGTCAAAAAGCCCCCAGTGACCAATATAAACTTCCACTAATACATCACCACAATGCCTGCTTAAAACTTACCCTCAGCGCCATCATTTTTCCATTTTTACAATGACTCTGTCAAGTTGCTCATTCTCTTTAAAGTCCACCTCTGATCCACTTATACTTACCCTCTCCACAATCTCAAATTCTTTTGTTGCTCTTCAGTCCTAACCTTGTGCACATTTCTTGATGGATAGCGTCAAAGCATGCACAGGATATGTTATGTCACCCCTTGTGACAGTATTTAGGACTAGCCATTGGCCACTGAGACCCAAGCACTGAATCATGGGAAGAGGTCATAGGCTCCCTCATGCCCGGATTCACTGGCTATTTTTTAGTGACTCCGATGGAGTGGTGGGGGATTCTGGTGAAGGTGAATATAGATGGGTTTTAAAATGTCTCTTTAAGTGTATTGCTAGATTTTCTAAAAAAACATACAAAAGTTACAGCAGTTCAACCAGCAGGTTGAACGGAAAAAAATGACTTGCTTCCCCTATCCACACATCTATGTGGATGGGGGAATCCTTCTTGCTGAGGTATTGTATTCTGGTGGTTGTACAGATATCAGTCGGTAGACTGCCTTCTTTACAACCAGTCTGCCCCATACATGGATCGAAATTCAACTGATCCCTGCTAAACCGGACACATTTTGATCAATGTATGGCTGGCCTAACTGGCTGGATCACCAGATGAAAATGATAGAAACAAAGCCTTAATAAGAAAACAAATGCAACCATAACATCTGAGAATTGGTAAGCTGAAATATTATAAATTTATAAATGTATTTAGTTTGTTTTTTGTGTTTAATACAGCTGTACACATTTTCAAGTAAGTTTGGCATGAAAGAAACATGTATCATTCTGAATATAGTAGTAGCCAAACTTTTTATTCTGAACATAGTAGTAGACAATTTTGTTTCTGAACACAGTAGTTACCTGGCTCGTATGATGAGGCAGGACATACATGATTCAATTCAACCAGTAAGTTCCACAGAAAATTAATCAATTCCCCCATCCATACATTCGAGGTGGCTGAGGGAATCTCTCCCACAGAGCTATTGTATTCTGACGATGGGGAGAGTTCCTTGATGTTAAAATACACTCATCAGCACAGCCGGTGTCACTGAATGACTAAGTATTTTCCAACAGGCTGGTTGTACAGAAGTCAATTGATAGAATGACTTCTGTACAACCAGCCTGCCCATAGATGGATCGAAATAGGGCCAGTCCCTGCTGAACTGGCCAAATTTTGATCCATCTATGGCTAGCTTTACTTTTTGCTGTTAATACTTTCAGTCACTGACTTGGAACGAGCATACAAATAAGGAATTCTGACTACATTGCCTATTAGCATGCTTGCTCCAGTCAATGACTCTTAGGCCGCGTACACACGCGCGGACTGTTTGCCCAACCTTGTTCGTCAAACAGTTTCGGCAAACAGTCCGCTCAAAATTTGCATGAGCGGACTTGCCCACACACGAGCGGACTGTTTGACGAACAAGGTTGGGCAAACAGTTCGCTCAACTTTTGAAATGAACGGACTCGCCCACGTAAGGAGGAGGCAAATCCGTCCATTTCGAGCGCGTGTACAGGTAGGCGGGGCCCGCGAAGGAGACTTCGCGGGCTCCGCCGCCTGGAATGGGCTTAAAGGGGAACCCCAACGCCGAAAAAAATCGGCGTGGGGGTTCCCCCAAAGTCCACACCAGACCCTTGTCCGAGCACGCTACCCGGCCGGCCAGCAAAGGGGGGCGAGCGAGCGCGCCCCCCCTCCTGAGCCGTACCAGGCCGCGTGCCCTCAACATGGGGGGTGCCTTGGGGAAGGGGGGGCCGCGCGGCCCCCCCACCCCAAAGCACCTTGTCCCCATGTTGATGAGGACAAGGGCCTCTTCCCGACAACCCTGGCCGTTGGTTGTCGGGGTCTGCGGGCGGGGGGCTTATCGGAATCCGGGAGCCCCCTTTAAGAAGGGGGCCCCCGGATACCGGCCCCCCACCCTATGTGAATGAGTATGGGGTACAATGTACCCCTACCCATTCACCTGTGAAATAAAGTACAAAAAAAAACACAACACAGGGGAAAAAATATTTTATTGCACAGCTCCGGGGGTCTTCCGTCTTCGGGGGTCTTCTCGCCGGACTCCTCCGCTATGTGTGTGTAGCTCTTTTACTAGCGGAGGAGTCCGGCTTTCTTCCTCCCCGCCGCCGGCCTCTTCTCCCGACTTCGGGGGTCTTGTCCCCCTCTTCGGTTCTTCTGCCGGGCCACCGCGCCTTCTTCTAGCTCTTTTACAGGCGGTGGCCCGGTCTTCTGTCGCCGCTGCCTTCCGTTCTTCTGTCGCCGCCTTCGGTTCTTCTGCCGGGCCACCGCGCCTTCTTGTAGCTCTTTTACAGGCGGTGGCCCGGTCTTCTGTCGCCGCTGTCGCTGTCGCCGCCTTCCGTTCTTGTTCTTCTTCTTCTTCTCCAGGCGATGTTGACACGTCGCTCCCTCCGGCCGGAATGCCAGAGCCGCGCTGTGCGGTCACTTATATAGTGACAATGGGGCGGTGTCACATGGTATATGTCACATGGGTTGGTCACATGGGTTGATGTCACATGGGGACTATGACATCGTAAGGGGGCGGGGTCACCATGTGACCAACCCATGTGACATATACCATGTGACACCGCCCCATTGTCACTATATAAGTGGCAGCGGAGCGTGTCCCTGGCATTCCGGCCGGAGGGAGCGACGTGTCAACATCGCCTGGAGAAGAAGAAGAAGAACAAGAACGGAAGGCGGCGACAGCGACAGCGGCGACAGAAGACCGGGCCACCGCCTGTAAAAGAGCTACAAGAAGGCGCGGTGGCCCGGCAGAAGAACCGAAGGCGGCGACAGAAGAACGGAAGGCAGCGGCGACAGAAGACCGGGCCACCGCCTGTAAAAGAGCTAGAAGAAGGCGCGGTGGCCCGGCAGAAGAACCGAAGAGGGGGACAAGACCCCCGAAGTCGGGAGAAGAGGCCGGCGGCGGGGAGGAAGAAAGCCGGACTCCTCCGCTAGTAAAAGAGCTACACACACATAGCGGAGGAGTCCGGCGAGAAGACCCCCGAAGACGGAAGACCCCCGGAGCTGTGCAATAAAATATTTTTTCCCCTGTGTTGTGTTTTTTTTTGTACTTTATTTCACAGGTGAATGGGTAGGGGTACATTGTACCCCATACTCATTCACATAGGGTGGGGGGCCGGTATCCGGGGGCCCCCTTCTTAAAGGGGGCTCCCGGATTCCGATAAGCCCCCCGCCCGCAGACCCCGACAACCAACGGCCAGGGTTGTCGGGAAGAGGCCCTTGTCCTCATCAACATGGGGACAAGGTGCTTTGGGGTGGGGGGGCCGCGCGGCCCCCCCTTCCCCAAGGCACCCCCCATGTTGAGGGCACGCGGCCTGGTACGGCTCAGGAGGGGGGGCGCGCTCGCCCCCCTTTCCTGGCCGGCCGGGTAGCGTGCTCGGACAAGGGTCTGGTGTGGACTTTGGGGGAACCCCCACGCCGATTTTTTTCGGCGTTGGGGTTCCCCTTTAAGCCCATTCCAGGCGGCGGAGCCCGCGACGTCTCCTTCGCGGGCCCCGCCTACCTGTACACGCGCTCGAAATGGGCGGACTTTCCGAGAGGGAACAGTCCGCTCATTTCGAAAGTAAAGCGGACAGGCCCACACACGGGCGGACTGTTCGCTCAAACACAGTTTCAGCGGACAGTTTTTCGGAATTTCCGAAAGACTTTGTCCGTCCAACTGTCCGCTGAAACTGTCCGCTGAAAGCCCACACACGAGCGGACTGTCCGCCCAAACACTGTTCAGCGGACAAGGTTGGGCGAACAGTCCGCCCGTGTGTACGCGGCCTTAATGTTTGAACACAAAGTTTAGGACAAAAACCAAACTAGAATTTTAAAGGACATCAACAAGGTAAGCCCTTATATTATTTATACTGTATGTCAGATTTACTATAATGTTCTATAGAATCCCTAATCTAGGCATAAAAACAGTGCTGTCTATTACATGTATAAAATGCTATAGCAACCCAATTAGTCTTTAAAATGTACTCTTCTAAACTATTTTGTTCTACTCAAGTCAGTGAAATCTAGAAGCATCTTTGAATATTATTGTTAACATTTTTATATTTCCTCCCCTTTATTTTAAAATAATAAGACAGCAATGTACTTACAGGTCGAAAATTAGATAGTGGAAACCCTCTTCTGATATACTGTCATGGAGGCGTACTGCACAAAAAAAAAACAAAAAAAAAACACACATTTGAACATCAGTTTCAAGCATCAAATAGACCAATTAGTGAAAACCCAATGCAGTAGTAGAGAATACTGCCAATATTTTAAAATCAGAAAGCCTGCTCTCTTTACTTTAACCTTATTTTTAATATATCTTCTATATTCTCATGGGGTCGGGCCAAACAGGGTTTTCACACTGCTTTTTTATTCAGCTTTTTTCAAAACTATTTTCAGATCACAATGTCTATAATTGGAGATTATCTTGTCAGTTTTTAAAGCGGAGGTCCGCCCACCGCTGCAAGAATTAAAAACCAGAAGCTACACATACTGCACATGCTGGCTTTTAATAATAGGACACTTACCTGTCCTGGAGTCCAGCGATGTCAGCCCCACAGCTGATGTTTCCATCATCTGTCGGGTGCATGCCACCACCATTGCGGGTAAGGGAACCTGGCAGTGTAGCCTTACGGCTTCACGCCGGGAACCCTACTGCACATTCACAAAGCTCTGCTCCTCTTTACTACTGGCCCGGCGACAGGAGGAAGAGGAGGGAGCCGAGCCGTGACATCAATATACGCGGCTAAGGTATCCTGTCCCCCCCCCCCCCCCAAAAGGTGCCAATTGTGGGAGGAGGAGGAAATAAATGAGAGGAAGTTCCACTTTTGGGTGGAACTCCCCTTTAAAGTCTATGTCTAGCCAAAGAAAGACTATCAGGAATGTATTTCTGTCGGTGTCCCTTTTGCAAATTCTACCTAATTTTCTTTCTTGTCAGACTGTTGTCAGCAGGACAAGATTTGAAGGGAAATCCCTCTAAAGCCCCATACGCACAATCAGAAATTCTGCCAAGGTTCTTTATTTTTCAGTCGGAATAAGTTACGATCGGAAATTCTGATCTTCTGTAAAAATTCCGGCTCACAAAATTCCTACGCATGCTCGGAAACAATTCGACGCATGCTTGGAACCATTGAGCTTAATTTTCTTGGCTCATCGTAGTGTTGTATGTCACTGTGTTCTTGGCGGTCGAAAGTTCAGGGAACTTTTGTGTGACCATGTGTATGCTTGAGTGGAATTTCGTCTGAAAAACCATCCAAGTTTTTTTCGATAAATGTGCAAGTTCACTTTTGTTCCACTTCCATCCATACCCTCTTTGCAGAAGTCTCTAAAATAAATGCAGGTCTCGGATGCAGTCAAGCAGCATACCTGTGTCTGGAAATGTTCACACCTTCTGGCTCCAGTATACTCAAATGTCCATTCTTGTGTCTATGGTCATGCACAAGGCTGTGAATTGAACAATATTGCCACATTTCTAGCTTTACCATGCACCTGGGATGACTGTTATTCTATATGTTCAGACCCATTGCTTAGGCAAAACAAGAGTACAGATTTCAGAGTATGTCAGACCTGGAGATTGTACATATATTGGTAGAAATGTTGCTTGCCTGCATCTGTTTTCAGTATTTCTGTTATGTTGAAGGCTGGCCGCAGGCCAGCCTGTATTTGTAGGAGGAGCCTGAGAGTGCTATTTAAGCCTCCTCCTCTGTCAGGGCCAGTGTCGTTAGGGTTTCTGAGTAGGCACACTTCAGGCCTTGGTTCTTAGGAGTATCGCATTTCCCGCTATTCAGTCTCAGAGTTTCTCAGAGGGGCATTGTTCACTCATGGCATACTCTGGTAGTCGTTCGTCTTTGTTGATTGTCATGTCCCATCGTGTCTGTGTCATGTTTGTACCTGGGTCAGGTAGCTAGGGCTCACACGTCAGGATCTGTCACGTCTATGGATCCATACGGGCTGAGGTTTTCGTTTATTAATTGATTGTTGTCCTCAATCTTCTCGCCCGTATACCATACGTCATACGTTGCATGTTCATTCGCCACATCTATACGACTACCCACCATGGCCTGTGGGTACACTAGCCCTGATGCCTGTCTCTGCACTGCAGGTTACTCGGGCTCACTTACCACTTGCATGTTGGGTGGGGGGGGGGGGGGGGGTCCGTCCGTCAGGTTCTTTTAAGTGCAGTGGTCTTGACTTTTCTGCTCATGTTTCATTCTTAGTTAGGCAGGGGGGTATTGTTGTTCTCATGTCTGGTTGTCTGTCATTTCTCTAGTTTGTGTGTCAGGTTGGGCCGTCTTGGCATCCATACCGATATCATCCGTGCTTGCTATCACTTCCTTCAGCCCGGCCGTTGTTGGGGGCTAGTTGATTGGTGCTGATGTCTTTTCACCACTGGGCTCACCCTTGGGTCAGAAGCAGTCAATAATTTTTTACTTCAGTTGATGTCGTGTTGTGTTGAGGCCCTGGTTACTGCCCAGGGATGTATAGTCTCTCTCAGGGCGTTTGTTAAGCCACGTCCCCGTGACGGTCCTTGAGGGCTAGGTTGGGCAGATGTCACAATGGTTTTGGATTCCACTCTTGGCTCTGATCTTGTTTGAACTTATTGCCTGGAGTTCCACTTAGGGACATCAGTCCAGTCGTCTTTTCCGATCCCCAGCTTGTTCCAAGTAGGGGGGGCTTGGGTATGTCTATTATGCCATAGGGACCATTTCCGCAGGAGGGAGTTTGGCCCTCCTTGGTTCAGGTTTCTGTCCCAGCTGTTGGGTTCAGGTTGTAGCATGACCCAATCGTATCCGTTGGGACCTGGGTCCTGCGTCCGGTTTGATTTCTCCAGGTTGACAGTATTATTGCCATGGTGCATGGGCCTTATCTGCTTACTCCATCACATCCATCAGGTTTCCAGCTTTTCGCACTGCTGCTAGTGGTCTTTTTGCCACTCACCCTCTTGGGGGGGTATGTCTCTGGGCTATTTCATTGGTGTTCATTGGGGTAGTTCATCATCTTTTGCAGGGGTTTCCTTGGGCCAGGCCTTGTTCCTTTCCCCTCGCGTATCCTCTCATTTCACAAGCAGTTCATTCTCGGGTCTGGATGTCACGGGCATCCGGCTCAATTCAATCTTTCAGGGGATGTTCAGTTGGGTTTAGGGTAGTGTCACAGGTTCGATAGGGGGTTCCTTCTCATCGCCAAGTCAGGAGTCGGTGTGTTCTTTTGCCATTGCGAACCCTTTCCGGTTACTTGCTGGATACGTACTGCTGCCGTCCGGGGGCACACCTTTATCCTTGATGGTTCATTACCTTCCCTTCTTCACCTAAATTTTGTGTCTTTTTGCCCTCTTCTCAGGCATACTGACCAGCTAGGCCAAGGCACACTTCAGGCCTTGGTTCTTAGGAGTATCGCATTTCCCGCTTGAAGACTCTGACTACAAGTTGAAGGCTGGCCGCAGGCCAGCCTGTATTTGTAGGAGGAGCCTGAGAGGGCTATTTAAGCCTCCTCCTCTGTCAGGGCGAGTGTCGTTAGGGTTTCTGAGTTCCCACCCACCCGTTCCCCAGTTTCATACATTCTCATAGTATTTTGTTCTTATTCTTACATTCGGGGTATGCCCTCTTCTCAGGCATACTGACCAGCTAGGCCAAGGCACACTTCAGGCCTTGGTTCTTAGGAGTATCGCATTTCCCGCTTGAAGACTCTGACTACAAATAATGATGGGGAGTGTGTTACATTACACATAGTCACTAAGGCAGGCCATAGAAGATGTGATTGTCTTTCCTGCATTTGCAGTATACCACTTTCAATGATACTGGTTCCTGTTCTCTTAGTGCTGTTTCCCCGAACTTCCAGTTTTTACAAAAAATAATTAACAGTGAATAATGCAGTCTCCCACCAGTCTGTTAGCTTGGAGAAGAGCTTGGAGAAGAGAGGAGGGAGGAAGAAGGAAGAATCAGCGGAGTGCCTTGCCATCCTAGGCTATGGTGTTCTTTGTTTCTATTGATGCACACGGTGTAGGGAGATGCAGCTCTAGTCCTTGCATGCAAGGGTGGTTCCATAGGATGCTGCAAGAGAAAGAAGCTTCCCTGAAACAGCAAACATGGGCTTGCAGTTATGGTACCAGCTTAAAGTGTATGTAAACCCAATTTTTTTTTTTGGCTGGCACAATATAGAGTATGGGATTTCAGATCAGCTGTGCACAGTCTTGCCACAAAGAGTTAATCCAGCTCTGAGCAATCCTCATATCTTTTTTCAGTGAAATAAAATGGACAAACTGTGAAATCTTTGTTTTTCCCCCTTGCTGTGATTGACAGGTGATTTACATACCTTGTGCACTAGCCTAAGACATGCATTATTTTTTTAATTTCCACCCCCACTCCTTTCTTCAGCATCTCTGCAAAGATTGGCTGTTCCACACCTCAGCAGGATTTGGCATGCTGAAGTCATGTGGGGACTTTTCTGGATTTTAATTGGATGTTAGTGATCATAGCAGAAGTTCAATGTAAGAAATACACAGGAGAAAATGTATGTTGATAAGGGGAGTGTAGAGGTGGGCGGAGAGTCTACTGACATCACGACTCCACCCACTGAGCCCTGGAAAACAGACCCACCCACAAAATCTGCAGTTTTTTTGGTCTCATAGCAGACAGAGGGGAGACATTTGAGAGATAAGTATATATGAAGGAGGTATGTATATCCTTCTAGATAACCAATATTGCAGTAGTTTAGAAAGGATAGGAAAAGGAAAGCAGAATGGGTTTACATCCACTTTAAGCTGAAATATAGGTAAGGATTAAAGATAAAGAACTGCAATTCAATCACCTGCTGAAAGAGCTATACCCCTTCCCATCCAGCCCTGACACCCCCTTAAAGGGGTCTTTACACCCATAGGGGCTGGACAGACTTCCTAATCACGTGACCACTGTGATTGACATTCACAGTGGTCATATAATCAGGGACCTGTCCTGCTGGCTCCTGATTATGATTAGAGACTGAGGACCATCTTTGCTGGGTGCACACAGTGAGCATGTGCTTAGCAAAGAAACCTTGACCGTCCATCTACGCAAATGTGTGGAATGTGGGCATCAAAGATGCACACCCTATGCACAGTACATACAAAACTTGCAGAGCTGAGGCAGTCGGTCACAGGCTGTGTGCTGGAGCTCCCTCCCCTGTCCTGCTCTATCTCTTAGTGTCGGGAAATTACTCATTAGGCTTCAGACAGGGGCGGAGGTTCACCTATCAGTAGGACCACTACCCTAAACATACAGCTAGAGCTACAATGGAATGCATTACATCAAAGTTTATTCATGTGTTAGAATGGCCCAGTCAAAGTCCAGACCTAAATCCAATTGAGAATCTGTGGCAAGACTTGAAAAGTGCTGTTCACAGACACTCTCCATCCAATCAGACAGAGCTTGAGCTATTTTGCAAAGAAAAATGGGCAAATATGTCACTCTCTAGATATGCAAAGTTGGCTGAGACGTACCCAAAAAGACTTATTATTATTATTATTATTTAAGGTACTTATATAGTGCCGTCAATTTACGCAGTGCTTTACATATACATTCACATTGGTCCCTACCCTCAAGGAGCTTACAATCTAAGGTTCCTAACTCACATTCATATACTAGGGCCAATTAAGACAGAAGCCAGTTAACCTACCAGCATGTCTTTGGAGTGTGGGAGGAAACCCAGGCACAGGGAGAACAGGCAAACTCCAGGCCGGTGGGATTCGAACCAGCGACCCTTTTTACAGACTTGCAGTTGTAATTGGAGCAAAAGGTGGTTCTACGGAGTATTGATTTGGGGGGATAAATACAAATGCATGCCCCATTTTTCAAATATTTATTTGTTATAAATTTTGAAAACCGTTTATCATTTTTCCTTCCACTTCACAATTACCGTATTTATTGGCGTATAACACGCATTTTTTGGGTCCATTATGCTTTACCTTTGCAGGGAATCAAAGAGGAAGTAAACCCATCAGGGTTTACTTCCTCTTTAAAGAGAAGCACTGAAAGATCACAAAAAGCAGTGTGTTTTCAACAGATGTTGTGTTAAAGAAGCCTTAAGTAGACCTGAGGAAAAGGAACAGCCTTGAATCATCGTACCATAGGCTCGGGACCCTTATGGAGAATCTCACTGAGGGATGTCTTTTTTATCTTAAGGTCCAATCATGGGATCTTAGGGAGAAAAGTTTGTTTTCCAGAGAGAAAACTTCTGCCTGGGTCATGTTTCGATTGAGTTTAAATATTTTAGACTAAAGGAAGACTGGAGTGCAGACTTTTGAGGGTTAATTGCCCAGCCTTAGGTCAGAAGAATTTTGACAGTTTTTTGGAGATAGTTTTGAGGGAGATGAATCCTTCAAAAGAGGTCATCTATGTACTCTGTGATCTGAATGCCCTGGGTTCCTATGAGGACGTGTGAGGGTGCAAACGCCTTTTAAAATACTCTGAGGAAGTGCCTGAGTACCTTATAAGGGCTCTGGGCAGGTGGTAAAATCTCCTGCATACTAAGGTCTGAATGGTGGAATTTTTACAACCAAGTCTGAAAGTTTAAACACCTGATAAGTGAATAAAGTCAAACAAATTCCCACCTTTCCCATAGTCTTGCACAAAGCAAATTCTATTCAAGGGACACTTACAAAATTGCACTGCAAGTAATGGTGATATTAAGTTTCATGCTTGATGTAAAGTTACAGTATCGGTCCAATAACCAAGATGAACATCTTACATTTCCATGTCACTGGTCTATATGCATAGCTCACAACTGTCCCTGATTTAGAGGGACTGTCCCTGATTTGATGCAATGTCCATCGGTCCCTCATTCCACCTCATTTGTCCCTCATTTTGGTCTGATCTATATAGTTGTATATAAAGGGCACTTTTTATCTTTCAAAAAGTGTTTTCCAGTGCTAAACCTTTCATCCAAATTCTAAATTTCTGCTTTTGCAAATTTTAAAAGCCAATATAAAGGAATAGCAGTGGTAAAAAAAAGCCCTTGTAGATTTAATTAAGCTTTTTTTGGTTAATTCTCCTTTAAGGGGTGTGGCAGGGCATGTGTCCTATGCCTACATATATTTGCTAGTAGGTGTCCCTCATTCCCACCTCAAAATGTTGGCCGGCGTGTGCATATCGGCCCCACCTTTGCCAATAGGCATACCCCACAGCAATATTCAAAGTCTGGGATCTATAGGAATGAACCCTATCCTGGGACCTTTATAGCACCCTACATCTTACCTCACTTTGTGCCAACGTGAGCTTATAATGCAGGTTCTGGTGCCCCAAACAAACATTACACACAGTGGGGTTGTCAAGGTCAGGGGGTTAGGCTTGGAGAACAGTAGAAAGGCTCCCACAAACCAGCTGGCTAAGTACAGAAGTTAATGCCACAGGCTGACCTGCAGACTCTAAGCACTAGACAATGTTCACTAGAGCAGGAGATGGGTTTTGCTACGTGTTAGTACCTGGTCGTGGTCCTCAGGGTTATCCCACTAGGAGGCGAGTAAACCAGGGTCCAGTAGCAGAACAAGCATATAGGGATCAAGCAGAAGCGTAGTCAATAAACAAGCCAAAAGCCAGTAACAAGTGGCTGCAAGTTGGGATCATGCGGAAGCATAGTCGGGGAACAAGCCAAAGGTTAGTAATGAGTGATAATGAAGATAGGTACGAAAGCAGGAGTGACAAGAGCAAAATATTGGCTGGAGGGAGCACAATAATCTGTCATACTGTAAGTACAAAGGCATGGCTAAAATAGGAAGTCCGTAGGAAGAGCAAAGGATTAAAGGTTCAAGAGAAACTAGATTCAAGGCAAGATTGTTCAAGGAGTTGTCAAGGCTGCTGTTCAGCATCCCAGGTGGCTCAGCAAGAAGAGACACTGCCAGACACAGCATAGGTTGCAGGTTCAGACCTGGGTCCTTACAGGGGTCAAAGTACACACCCAAGGGTAACCGATTTGGAAACTACTAGGTATTGCAAGGCAAATAGCAGTCGTGATAAAAGATTTGAAATAAAAAACTTTGATGGGTTTAAAAAAAAAAAAAAAAAAAGAAGCTGCTCTGGAAGAAGACAGATCATCACCTGCGGACACTAGCAAAAAACTGGAGCCTCACGGAGTGGGCAAAGTTTTTAGGAGTACGCTCTATGGACAGCCCTAGCAAAAGTTTTTGCCAGTCTCCAATAATCGGAAAGTAGCAGCATATAGCCCATGGTTTATGAATACCAGTCTTGTGTCCTGCACTCTATGATTAACCACTTGCTGACCAGCCGCCTCTGTTTTACTGCGGCAAAATTGTTCGGCTGCGCAAATCACCGTTATGTTACATTTCTCCCTCTGGAGCCACTAGGGGGCGTGTGCGCACCTGCAGCTAGCCCCTGGAGCCGATGTGAATGTCCAGAGGTCTCGATGACCGCCGGGCTCCCGCAATCGTTTGAAACACGGCGAGAACCGGGGTCTCTGTGTGTAAACACAGAGATCCCGGTTCTCTGAAAGAGAAATGACAGATCGTTTGTACATACAAAGTATGAAATGTCCCCTCCCCCCTTCAGTTAAAACACACACTAGGGAACGCAATTAACCCCTTGATCGCCCCTAGTGTTAACCCCTACACTGCCAGTGCCATTTTTACAGCAATCAATTCATTTTTATAGCATTGCTCGCTGTATTAATGCCAATGGTCCCAAAAATGTGTCAAAATTGTCCGATGTGTCCACCATATTGTCGCAATCATGATAAAAATCGCAGATCGCCACCATTACTAGTAAAAAAAATTATAATAATAAAAATGCTATAAATCTATCCCCTATTTTGTAGACGCTATAACTTTTGCCCAAACCAATAGACGCTTATTGCGATTTTTTTACCAAAAATATGTAGAGGAATACATATCGGTCTAAACTGAGGAAAAAAATTGTTTTTTTATATATTTTTGGGGGATATTTATTATAGCAAAAAGTAAAAAAGAATGCGTTTGTTTTCAAAATTGTCCCTCTTTTTTCGTTTATAGCGCAAAAAATAAAAACCTCAGAGGTGATCAAATACCCCCAGAAGAAAGCTCTATTTGTGGGGAAAAAAAAGGATGTTAATTTTGTTTGGGTGCAACATCGCACGACTGCGCAATTGTCAGTTAAAGCAACGCAGTGCTGAATCACAAAAAGTGCTCTGCTCAGGAAGGGGGTAAAATCTCCCGGGGCTGAAGCGGTTAAGATGATAATGTTGACATCGGGACCCTGCCCAGGACTCCTTTTACTTAGTGCCAAGGTGAGCTCCCAAGAACGCACATAAAAATGCAATGCAGAAATCTGCACTGCACTGATGTGAATAGTGCCTTACTATACAAGCATTGCAGAACTGACTTCTGAAGGTGAAAATGATTTTTATGCTGGGTTTTACAGCTATCTAGAGATTGTCAGAGAGCTTTGACAAGAACAAATGGTAACAAAAAGCTTACAACAGCCTATGTACAGTTATACGCACAGGCTCTTTTAGATGGGATAGCAAATGGAATAGTAAGGGTCACTTTACATCTGTAGTAAGTGAAGTTAGATATGTAAAAAACAGGGATAAATGAGTATAAAAAAGGCAATATACTTTTACTTACCAATATTTGGGTGTTTTAATAGACGACAAATCCGGGCTTCTCTCTCTAGTTTCTGATGATCTGTAGAATGAGAAGAGACATATACAATTAATGCATATGTGCTATGCAGGTTACTGGTGTTCATCATAAATAACTTGTTGGCAGGATGGAAAACAAAAATAAAAACTGCGCTGGATGCCTAAAAATCATATACAAAGTGAGGTAGCGGCTGTCACAATACCATAATACAGGTCATATATACAAATAAACAAAAAAGTGAAGCGACACTGTGTGTCTCAAAATGCACTTCCATGTTTTAAATGATATCCATTAGTACATGAGAACATGAACATAAGTACATTGCTGATGCTCAAACAAGCAAGATCTTTTCCTTTTGTTATTTTCAGTTAACAAATTGTTTCCCTTTTTTGCTTCGTGTTTCCATTTACCTTTAATTAAAGCTCTATCCCCTTGTTAATCCAGCTAGGCATGCCACAAAGTTTTTCTTTGCATTCACATCAAAAGGCCTTCAAATATTTGAGTTGGAGTTTGAGTTGGAGAAGACCAAAAGTAAGCATGTATGAACTCTTTGTTTTTCTTTTTTTTGGCTAATACGATGACCAAGTATCTTTGATTGCCACCATTGCCTGTTTGTTGACCATGTTTTGTCACAAATGTCTGCTTGCTACCCATGCTACCAGTTTGTTGACCACGTACTGTTACCACTGCTCATTTGTTTCCCACATATTTCCATAAATACCTGTTTATTGAAATACCTTTTAAAGCAAACATGAGATGCTTTTTCATGAATGGGTAAAGCACAAGTTTGCGTTAAGAATAATAACTACATAGCGTAATAATACTAACCCAGTCATGCACAATATTCATGTTTATAAAAGCGACACAAAGTTGCATGTTAAACCTGAGTAATATAATCTTAAATCCGCATCTGTCCTTTCCATCTGGGACCTACATGTACCTGAAATTACAGCCTAATAACATACCACCATGAGCATAGACATGATGCTTATATTTAGCTGTAGCATTCTCTTCATATGTTCTGTCATTTTAGGAGCTCTTTATATGTGTTCATAGAAATTTGTTAGCTATGCCAGATCTGTGCCCCTAAGATGAAGAAGCATGCAGAGCCCAAGAACCTACTTCTAAGTTGCTGCCTATGTCATGTCTGTATGATCGTTCATCTTGCAATCCATATAAGCTGTTTAGAATAGCAGACTGCCGCAAGTCATTTCTTAGCTTAGCAGCCTGTCCAAGTCAGCTGCAAGTATGCCGTGGGCCTGGTGGTTTATCCCTTATTGACCTCTTCATTCCCTGGGCTTTGTGGCCAGGACCCTTGTAAGTAATGATTGTGCTAAGTATTGCAACATGATTTGAGTCTTATTTTCAGAAACCCACTGTTATTACCAATTTGTCCTTAAATGGGTAGCCTGACTTCCAAATTCGTTGCAAGCACATAATTCATCCTGGAATCTATCATTAGGTCCTTTTTGAGTATAATGAACCAATAAGCTTTCACTTCTCTCTTCAGAATGATGTTAACCTTCTCAAGTATTCAGACCATACATAGACGTCTACTGCTGCTTACCATACACTGATTTGTTAAAAAGTCTTTCTTTAAAGAACAAAACACACTACTGGATAAGCCCCCGTACACACGGTCGGAGATTTTCGACAACCAAATCCGTCGGACAGTCCGATGCATACCACACACAGTCGGATTATCCGACAAACCGGTCCGATAGGACACATTCCGTCGGAATCTCCGACCGTGTGTACAGGGGCTTAGTGTAAGGCCATTAGCCAGTTATCAATCAACTTGTGTACAACCAGTCTGTTGGGTTTTTACTGACATTTTCAAAAGTTCCAAAATTACAGTTTTAAATGCGAACTTCAGTATTTAGGCTACAAACAAGTACAAAATGCAGTTTACAATGTGATTTACGGTAGATATTAAGGCAAAAAATATACAGTATTTCTTTTTTATTTTCAATATAGTAAGTAAGAAGCTGAGGAACAGGACACAATCCACCCGTGTGTGGGCTCTGGCGGACTTTTTCTTTTCAAAAGTTCAGCAGAATTAGAATGAAGTTTTGACTCAAAATTGTCTGCCGGACTCGGCAGTCCTGCAGACAATCCGCCCGTCTGTGTGCTAGTCCGCCGGACTTTTAAAATGAACGGACTTGCCCACACACGGAGAAAAGTCAGTTAATTTTGAACGTGGCTCCAAGTAGACAGAACTAGAAAAGGAAGTCAATGTTGCCGCCTCCATCGGCAAGATTGACACCTCGCTGGCCCCGTCACCTGGTATGGATTTAAAGGGGTAGCCCTACGCCAAAAAAGGTCCCCCGAAGTCCATAGCAGACCCTTATCCGAGCACGCAGCCCGGCCGGTCAGGAAAGGGGGTGGGGACAAGCGAGCGCCCCCCCCCCTCCTGAGCCGTACCAGGCCACGTGCCCTCAACATGGGGGGTGCTTTGGGGAAGGGGGGCCCTGCAGCCCCCCCACCCCAAAGCACCTTGTCCCCATGTTGATGAGGACAAGGGCCTCTTCCTGACAACCCTGGCCGTTGGTTGTCGGGGTCTGCGGGCGGGGGGGCTTATCGGAATCAGGGAGCCCTCTTTAATAAGGGAGCCCCCAGATACTGGCCCCCCACCCTGTGTGAATGAGTATGGGGTACAATGTACCCCTACCCATTCACCTGGTGAAAAAAGTGTAAATAAAAAAACACAACACAAGTTTTAAAAATAATTTATTAGACAGCGCTGGTGGTCTTCTCTTCTTCTGTCTTGGAGGTCTTCTCGCCGGACTCCTCCGCTATCTTCTGCTAGCTCTTTTACTAGCGGAGGAGCCCGGATTTCTTTTTCGTCGTCGCCGCCGCCCGGGGGTCTTCTTCTGACTTCAGGGCCTGGCCCGCTCTTCGGGGGTCTTGTCCCGCTCTTTAGTTCTTCTTGCTGGGCCTCCACAATCTTCTTATAGCTCTTTTACTAGCGTTGGCCCGGTCTTCTGTCGCCGCCGTCGCCACTGCTTTCTTCTCTTCTTCTTCTTCCTTGCGATGTTGACACAACGCTCTCTCTGGCCGCAATGGCAGGGACGCATTGTGCGGCGACTTATATAGGGATAAGGGGCGGGGTCACTGGGCGATGTCACATGGTGACCCCGCCCCTTATGATATCACAGTCCCGGAGGATGCTAGATAGTCCGCCAGATAGTCCGATCGTGTGTACGCGGCATCAGAGTGACACTGACAGCAGTGTGTAGCAGCACAGATGATGATGACACCTCACTGACATGACATATCCCCCTCCTGAGTCAGTGACAGGTGGTCCCTTCAGTCCACTACAGTCTAAACAGCACTGACAGTACCGCTCCTGGCTTGCCTTGCTCCTGTCCCACAGACCCATACATGAGACTCCAGTTGCTCTGCTCGGCTCCCTTGAACCATGACATCACATGACACACTCGGGCACCGCCTCCCCCTGACCCGCAACCCGCCAGCACCGTTTGAACACACTGTAGCTGGCACTCAGATGGTCTCTGTTGCCATGCGCAGTTCTGGGCCGAGCGTCCAAGCCATGTTTTTTACTGGCAACCTTTTCCTGTCACTGGCATTTACTAGCAGGAGAAAAGTGGCCATTTTTTTTACTGGGTGCCAGTATTGGCAGTTGGCAACACTGCACCGGCTTAGTATTGCCTCTCTTATATGTGGAGATTATTGCTCTATGAAACATTGCATTGCATTTTTTGGCTAAACTGATAGCTCACAGAGACAAAGGAGAAACTCTATTGTGTACAGCTGCATGATTGAAGGTGGATTGGTTACTACTGTAGCTAAGAAGGAAGCCCGCCCCTAAAAGCAAGGAAGGACATGATTGGATAGCAGCTCAGGAGAGCTGTGATTGGAGAGCTTTGTGAGGAGACACCAGGAGGAGGACAGACAGAGGGAAGAGAGGAAGAAATTGGCATTGTGGCAGCCAGACAGGGGAAAGTGTCCCTTGTGCTTGTCTCCAGTGCACTGCCAAACCCTGTGATTCTGTCCGTGACTCTCCTAAAGAGAGGAGCAGACTTGAGAGGGGAGTTTTGCAGTGTGTTATTCTGCCCTTTTTTCCTGATTTCCGAAGATGTGCTAACAGTGCAGTGACATCTAGAGATGAACTTTCGTACTGCAGCAATCCATCATCATCCTATTTGGAGGATTCTGTGGCCTATGCTGCTTCCATTGCCATCCAGTCGGGTGTGACAGCGATCAATCTACCAAATGCTGGAAGTAAGATATATCAAGTGCATCTAATGGTGAGAGATCTTCTGCCACCCTTGTGTGAGTGGATCTTGCTTGCTCTTGCTAATGCAGCTCTATCTGAGGGTGGATCATCACATCTGTTAAACTTTGTTACCCTGTGACACTTTGCAAAGATACCCCTTTCCATTCTGTGTATTACAAGTATTGCTTCACAAAAGGCTGAGTTCTCAAACACAGAATTTAAAGGGCCCCAATGCTGGCAGACTGTGTGTGTGTGTGTGTGTGTGTGTGTGTGTGTGTGTGTGTGTGTGTGTGTGTGTGTGTGTGTGTGTGTGTGTGTGTGTGTGTGTGTGTGTGTGTGTGTGTGTGTGTGTGAATAGAATTCCCACTGGCCAGTGGTTAGCTAGAACCTACAAGACCCAGATAGGCTTTTATAGTCAGTAATATCTATTTTGGGTAATTGTTGAACATTATTTTTTTGTATTGTGCAACAGACAGTATTCGTTCACCACTCGCTCAGTGCATTTCAGGCAAGGCCTCTCACTGGCGGTTAAAGTGAACGAACACCAATCCTGTTTTAATTTGCTGAGTGGTTGTATTATATCATTGCATTTAATATTGGTATCCTGTTAATCCATTTATCTCTTTCCAGGACTTATTGCTAGTTCTAATAATGCCCAGCTAAAAGTTTAAACAGTGTATTGGTGTTACTTGGATCCAGGTGAGAGTCATCACTGGGGTAGGACAGAAGACCCATATATTACAGGAGTTTTCTTTGTCCTTTTCTTTTTTGTCTCATATGCATTATGCTGAAAGTGATCACATTGCTTTTCAACCCCAAACATCATGATATATGTTAACCTAAAAAATGATGAGAAAAGGACAACAATCGGGGGAAATTAAGTTGTCAACAGTATTGGATGTGGGCTCCCTGCAGCTGATCTTTTCCAATCCTCATTACTGAGCTAACTATGCCTTGTTTCACATTGTGTCTATGTGTGGAGTCTGCCAGCATTGCAAAGGCAGGGCCTTGCTTTTTCATGTTAGAGCTGCCCCCTGATCACTAGTAAGCTGATAACTGGTGGGGGGATATTCAGGAAGCAGCAGAAGAGTAGGATGAAGCAGGGATATGTATGCAGTGTAGGTCTTTACTAACACATTCTTTTCCAGCAAGCAGCTGCCTATATAACTAAAGCTGGCATCCTGCCATTCAGAAACCTTGATCCAACATAACCACTCATGGGAATTGTTCCCACCAAATAGTATGTAGCAACAGCCCTGAAGAAGGGGAAGTCTATTCTCCCGAAACATGTTAGCTTGATGTACATTTTGCTAATTTTTTTAAGCGTACACATACCATATTTTGGAAGTGACATTTCTCTGGACACCGGCCACTCCTTTCTTTTTTTTTCTACAGTAAGTCTACAAGCTGAAACGACCTTAAGGTCACACAAAAAAGGCAGCAGCCCAACCCCCAGAGGGCCCATCACCACCATTCATCAATGGGCACTATCCACTGGAAGGCATTCCTTCCATTTTGCCCACAAAAATATCCACTCGGGACCAGTGATAACTCTAGTCAGTCGAGCATGTTCTCCAACACAAGCAAGCAGCATGGCAATGACATCATCAAATCTCACAAAGGCAACAGTGGCTCTCATACTGCAGATATACAGCTATGAGGCTGTAGGCACAGGAGTGCCTGGGTGCCATCAATTGCTAGGAGGTGCACTACTATTTTTCATGAGGATTTAAAAAACAAAGTGTACATTTTTAGGGTACTGCTTAGGCAAAAGTTTACATTTCTAAATGATTAATATTATAATAAAGGATTTACATAGTGCCAACAGTTTGTGCAGCCCTTTACAAAATGAAACAAGACAGTGCTTGTACAATACAATTCAATACAGTAGGGCTAGGTGGTGGGCCCTGCTCTAAGAGCTTACAATCTAAAGCTTCCCTATAACATAGCAGGTCTTCACATTTTGAGTTCAGACTCGCTTCAAATGTTATGTCTATAATCAGCTCACTATAGTCAAGTAAGTAAAGACTATCATTCATTATAATTAGGGATGAGCCCGATGTTCGAGTTCAAACATAAGTTCGTAAGCCCATTTGCAGAATACTGAACATTATAGGACACTTGCGGGAAATTAGAGCGCCGCGGAACATGTCATAATGAAAGGCAAAACCATTGATGCACTGTGAGATTGCATTGATGGCTGCATTGGCCACCTGACCTGCATGCTTTGGCCAATCACAACGCACTCTGCTGTGAGAGCCATGATTGCCAAAGGCAGGGTGGCTTTGGCCAATCATGGCTCAAGGGGCTGAGTCCACGCCCCACAGTATGTTAGGCTGCTAACATAGTGGTCATACATAGTTTTATGAAAGAGAGCAGCAAAATGACTTTTGTAAAGGAAAAAATGTCATTTAAAACTGCTTGCGGCTGTAATGTATTGCCGGCTCCCGGCAATATAGATAAAAATCATTGAAAAAAAGGCATGGGTTCCACCCCCCCCCCCCCCCCAGCCCATTACTAGGCCCTTTGTATGGATATTAAGGGGAACCCCGAACCAAAATGTAAAAATTAATTGCGTGGGGGTCCCCTCAAAATCCATACCAGACCTTCAGGTCGGGTATTGATATGAAGGGGGACCCTGGGCCAAATTTTTTTTTAAAAATGGCACAGGGGTCCCCCCAAAATCCATACTAGACCTGAAGGGCCTGGTATGGATTTTGGGGGTGCCCTGTGCCATTTTTTAAAATTTTGGTGCAGGGTTCCCCCTAATATCCATACCTGAAGGGCACCTGAACCCCCACACGATTTTTTTTTAAAACAACGAACAACGATATGTCTCCTCCCCCAGTCAGCTAGAACACATCTAGGGAACACACATTTAACCCCTTGATCGCGCCCTAGTGTTAACCCCTTTGCTACCAGGGATATTTACACATTTTTATAGCATTGATAGCTGTATAAATGTCAATGGTCCAAAAAATGTGTCAAAAGTGTCCGATCTGTCTGTCGTAATGCCACAGTACTGGTAAAAATTGCAGATCACCACCATTACTAGTAAAAAAAAGTAAAATGCCATAAATCTTTCCCATAGTTCGTAGACGCTATAATGTTTGCGCAAACCAATCAATATATGCTTATTGCGATTTATTTTACTAAAAATATGTAGAAAAATATATAGTGGCCTAAACTGATGAAAAAATTAGTTCTTTTTTTTTTAAATTGGGGGATATTTTTTATATAAAAGAAGAAATGATCCAACTCTGTACTGGATCAAAATTCTTACTTATTCAGAACATCCCAAGTGTTGACAAAAGACAGAAAGCTGGTAGATGCATTTTACATACTGCAAGTGCAACTGCAAGTACATGTGTAATGGTGTAATGATTAAGCGCACTTGGAGTGTGTGAAATGCATCTACCAGCTTTCTGTCTTTTGTTAACACTTGGGATGTTCTGAATAAATAAGAATTTTGATCCAGTACAGAGTGCAGCCATTTCTTCTTTTATTGACTGCATACAGAGGTGAGCTGACGCAGGCACCTATCTAGATCATTAGGCAACTAATCTCACCTGGAGCAGCGAGTTTTTCTTGTTGGATATTTATTATAGCAAAATGTAAAAAAAAATATATATATATATATATTTTTTAAATTGGCGCTCTTTTTTTTTCTTCTATAGCACAAAAAAGAAAAATCGCAGAGGTGATCAAACACCACCAAAAGAAAGCTCTATTTGTGGGAGAAAAAAAACGCAAATTTCGTTTGGGTACAGCATTGCATGACCGCGCAATTGTCAGTTAAAGCGATGTAGTGCCAAATTGTAAAAAAGTGACCCTGCACAAGGAGAGAGAGAGAGAGAGCAATAGTGACCGGAAGCTCCTGCACAGAGGCAAAGTTTCACATTTTTTACTGCACAGTACTGGAAGGAATACACAAAGCACACAAAGATTCACTTAAGGTAGAACTATTAGCTTTTCTTTTCAATTTGAAAAGAGTAATGCAGGGTTATAAACCCTGGAAGTTTTTTGCCATCTGTGTCCCATTGGGAAGATTTACCTTCACTTCCTGTTCCATAGCCAAAACAGGAAGTGAGAGGAAATCATGGCAAATTAAATTGCATATACCTAGTGAATGGACTGGTGATACACATATGAAACAATCAGCCTACATAAGTTGTTCCTATCTACCTGAAGTCTTCTCTTCTCTACAGTTGTTCTAAGTTCCGAATATTTAAAGCTTGTCAGAGTTCAGAAAAAAGGGGGCGGAGAGCTGAAGGTACACTTTGCAGAGCTCAGTGAGGAGAGCTCTAAGCCCTTGTACACACGGTCGGAGATTCCGACAACCAAATCCGTCGGAGTAATTCCGACGGATTAAGTCCGGAAGTGATGTTGCATACCCACGGTCGGACTAAATTGTCGGAAAATCCGATGCAGACCACACACAGTCGGAATATCCGACAAAATGGTCCGATAGGAAACATTCCGACGGAATCTCCGACTGTGTGTACAAGGGCTAAGAGGTGATTGGAGGGGAAGGCACAAACACCCCTTCAAGCAGCACACAGGAACAAAGCTGAGACTGTCAATCTACTGGAGGTCCCTCCCCTGTCACCATTTTTCTCTTGGTGGTAGGAAAACTTGTCAGAAGTTACTTATGCTGATAGAAGAACAAAGCAACAGACACAAATGATATTGATTGAGACAGGTACACACTATAGAGGCATACCTCCCAACATTTTGAGATGGGAATGAGAGACACCTACTACCAAACGTATGTAGGCATAGGACACACCCCTTGCCACACCCCCTTAAAGGAGAATCAACCAAAAAAAAGATCAAATCCACAAGTGATTTTTTTTACCACTACTATTCCTTTATATATGTTTTAAAATTTACAAATGCAGCAATTTAGAATTTGGATGAAGGGTTTAGCACTGGGAAACACTTTTTGAAAGATAAAAAGTGCATTTTATATACAACTATATAGATCAGACCAAAATGAGGGGGAAAGAGGGACAGAGGGTCATTGCTCCAAATCATGGACAGTCCCTGGAAATCAGGGACAGTTGGGAGCTGTGCAGAGGGATGTGATTTGTTCATATTTCATGTCTGAGGTTTACAACCACTTCAAGGGAAACAGGACAAATAGAAAGGGCGAACCTCCCTAAGGCCCCTTCCACACCAGTGCACCGATCGGATCTGCCTGTCCATTTTTCAGGCAGACCCAATCAGACCACCTATTGTTCTCTATGGAGCGGTGGGTGTCAGTGGACATGTGTCCGCTGACACCTGCCGGCTTCCCCCTCCATCCAGCAGATCAGATGACAGATGACGTTGGATGGAAATGGACAGGCAGTTTGTTTCCATGCAACCACCCCATAGTCACCCACCTGCTCATTGGGGATCAGCAGAGAGATCCCCCGCTGAGCAAGTGGATCCGCTTCATGGCGTCCACCCCATCTGAAAGGGGCCTAACGGGGTACAGACAGTAATAAAAACCTAATAGATATTCTGATTTATTTCCACTCTACCCAAAAAAAGTTTTGCTTTTAGCTATACTTAAACATAGCTCATGTGTTTAGACAATATTTGCTTATCCCAGCGTTTTGCTTTAAAGCAGCTTATGTGGAAACGTCACACAGCAACATCCTGAGAATAGATAAGTCTGGCATTATGCCACCAAAAATACTCCATACGTCATCCCGTACAAATCTCCAGTAGCTATTGCATATTGGTTGCTGTCTGAATTTTGGCTGCAGCTCGAACCACTGCACCAAAGACTGAGTAATTAGTGTCTATGATCTCCTTCAGCCTGAGCAGGGCCTTGACTGCACTGGGCAGAATGCAGTCACAAGCACTTTCCAGGTGATTTTTTTTTCAGTGCAAATACATGAAACAACATTACTTATAAACAGTAGCACTATATAAATCAACTTGCATAAGTATTTTCCCTGTTAACAAAAAAAAAACAGTTAAAGAGGTATTAAACAAACAAAAAAAATTTAATATGTTGCAGTTTACCAATCCTTAGATATGGTGGCTGAATTTTTAATTTTTTTTTGTAATTCATTTTTTTTCCATTTTTTTACTTGGTAATCCAGTCATTAACACTTCCTGTGTTGGTGTGTCGGCATTCTGGAAGAAGTAGTAAGTAAAGAGCACCCTGGGCACGTTCATGGCTGAGCACCGCACAGATGTCAAATTGGGAGCAGCAGCTGTGTCTGTACAGCTGCTGCGTCCCAATAGACAGCAATGGGACTGCCAGCACAGGAATACGGATGACACCTGTGTATCCATGTGCCAGTATAACACAGCCCTGGACAGATTAAATCACTCTGTATGAACGAGACCTAAAAGCTGACCAATGTAAACACCCCTCTCTCCATCCGCTAACTGCTGCTTTGTCTGGACAGCTTGATCTGTTAAAGTAAGTTGAAAAAATACAAGCTTACAGGCTGGATCACCAGGTAAAAATAGAGGGAAAAATGGCTAAAAAAAGAAAACTAAGAATTAGTGAGCATTTTATGCTGCTGATCAAAAAAACACACATACTGATTATAGCGCATTTTCTTCATGTGTCACAACAATACATTATCTTTTGAGGGCCTCTTGACACTAGTGCAGTGACTGGCATTTTTCCACACTGGAAAGATGGCAGTCATTGCTAGGATACATAGAAAACAATTGTTTTCTATATGCCCTGTTCACACTGCAATGCAGCCTGGAGGTGCAGTGCAGTAAGCTGCGATAAAATGCAGGTACAGTATGCTGCATTTTATCGCAGTGCACTGGATGGCACCACACACAATGCGCTGCTGTGTGGTGACATGAACGAAGTGTCACTTTGTGCACTTCTAATAAAGTTGTCAAAAAAAGAGAAAAAGGAACTGTATGATGTGGTAAAACACACATCACACTACCCACTGCCACATGTAATTACAGCCCAAAAATAGACAGCTGCCCACACGCTAAACTGCTTCAGGTGAATGGGCCCATAAAGTGGAAGTCCATGCTAAAATGAAAATCCCTGCATCTATAGACACCTATGATCTAACACTAACCAATCTAGCCCTATAAAGAAAAAATTAGTATATATACCTTTTTGAAGGCAATCCGACCCATCTCCAGCGGCGGAAGCTCTACAGGGAACACGACCGACAACGGCTGTGAAATGAATGGGAAGTGACATCACCCATATACTTACTATGGTGCTTCCGTTGTCAGACATGTCCTCTGCACCCGCCTCCACAGCAAAGCCGCAGATGTCATCTCAGCATGGGATCGGGTCGGATTGCCTGCAGAAAAGGTATGTATACAGATTTTTTCTTTACAGGGCTAGATAAGTTAGTGTTAGATCGTGGGTGTCTATAGATGTAGGGATTTTAGTTTTAGCATGGACTTCCACTTTAAACAAAAAATAAAATCACTCGTCCTATCTATTTAAGTTACAGAAGCATCCAGCACTCAAACACCAGAAATTTAAAAAATGTAAGAAAAAAAATGTGTGAAACCTGTTCCTTATCCAGAGGAGCGCAAGCCCCTACCCACATAAATAAAAGTATTTGAAAATAAAAATGTGTACATATAAAACAAGTGTCACCATAAAACCAGCATATAAACACTACTCCTCAACTCAAATCTATTAATGTCAGTAACAATACATACAAAAAATTCATATCAGCTATAATTCAGTACTTATATAAATGCAACATCCAAAATTTCACCCTCATGTAGTCCTGCTCCTTTGGACTAAAACTCACCTATACGACCTACAGTTAGGTCCATATATATTTGGACACAGACACAATTTTTGTTTGCTTTTTCAGATATTTACCAAAACATATTTAAGCTATAGTTATATAATGGATATGGGCTGAAAGTGTACACTCTCAGGTTTAATTTGATGTACATCCAAATTGGAGGAAGGGTTTAGGAATTACAGCTCTTAAGAATGGCTATCCCCCATTTTTCAAGGGATCAAAAGTAATAGGACAAATGAATTAAAAGCTGTTTCATGGCCAGGTTTGGGCTACTCCTTCATCATTTCTTCATCAACTAAGCAGGAAAAAGGTCTGGAGTTAATTCTAAGTGTGATATTTGCATTTGGAATCTATTGCTGTGAACCTACATCATGCGTTCAAAGCTGTCCATGCAAGTGAAAAAGGTCTTTGCAAGGCTTCAAAAACGAAACAAATCCATCAGTTAGATAGCAGCAACATTAGGAGCGGCCAAATCAACAGTTTGGTACATTCTGAGGAAAGAAGAATGCACTGGTGAGCTCAGCAACATAAAAAGGCCTGGACATCCACAGAAGACAACAGTGGTGGATGATCGCAGCATCCTCTCTATGGTAAAGAAAAAAAACCATTCAAAACATCAAGACAAGTGAAGGACACTCTCCAGGAGGTGGGGGTATCATTGTCAAAGTCTACAATCAAGAGAAGACTTCATAAAAGCAAATACAGAGGGTTCACCACAAGGTGCAAACCATTTAGAAGCCTGAATAGAAAAGCCAAATAGATTAGACTTTGCCAAAAAAATCTAAAAAAGCCAGACCAGTTTTGGAAATGTATTCTTTGGACAGGTGAAACTAAGATTAATCTGCACCAGAATGATGGGAAGAAAAAAGTGTGGAGAAGGCTTTGAACAGCTCATGATTCAAAGCACACAACATCATCTGTAAAACATGGTAGAGGCATTGTGATACCATTGGCATGCATGGCTTCCAGTGGCACTGGGTCATTGGTGTTTATTGATGATGTGACAAAAGCAGCCAGAGGAAATCTGAAGTGTTTAGAGATATACTGTCAGCCCAGATTCAGCCAAATGCAGCTGAGTTGATTGGATGGCGTTTCAAAGCATCAGAAAGGAGGAAACCCAGTCTTTGATAATGTCCATGAATTCCAGATTTCAGGCAGTCATTGCCAGTAAAGGATACTCTACAAAATATTAAAAATGATATTGATTTTATTTATTTATGATTATATTGATTTTTTCAATTACATTTGAGCCCCTAAAAATGTGTGTGTGTGTGTGTGTGCAGTCATTAACATGTGCATATAAAAGTTGCCTAAACTTTTGTCTTGGTTCCATGTCACAGTCTCAGTCAGTGACTCGTTCTTTAGATAAAGAGTAAACAAACGCTATGACAATCAGATTGTGCATCATATGACTCCGTTATGTCACTCAGGATTCGTCAGGGGCTCTGTATATATATTTCGTACAGCTGTTCTTCATCTTACTCTATTTCCATATATATCTGGACTCATGAAGCAGGGATCAGGACCAAGCGCGCACAAGTCCCACATGGCAAGTGGCTTGCTATGGGGCACTCGGTGGGGGGGGGCAGGAGTGCTGGCAGGGGGCCCCAGAAGAGGAGGGTTGGGGCTGCTCTATGCAAAACCATTGCATATAACAGGTACATATAAAATGTTTTGTTATTTTAACCACTTCACCTCCAAAAGGTTTTACCCCCTTCATGACCAGGGCATTTTTTGCTATTCAGCACTGTACTGTTTTAACTGGTAACTGCTCGGTCATGCAACACTGTACGCAAATTAAATTTATATTACTTTTTTTTACACAAATAAAGCTTTCTTTTGGTGGTATTTGATCACCACTGGGTTTTTTATTATATATTGATATTTTCTACTTTCTCTTATAAAACCAAAATCTTTCAAAAATTTAGGCCAAAATGTATTCTGCTACATGTCTTTGGTAAAAACAAAGAATCCCAATAAAAGTGCATATTAAGTGTATATTCCAATAAGTGTACATTGTCTAGCCTGGCCAGGCCGCTTGTCCACAGTAGATGTACTGTGGGCGGACAGCAAGCAGTTAATAAAAAAAAAAATTAAGGCAGCCCATTGTAACCAATGGACTTCCCAAGTAGGCATCCCAATTATCGGACATGTCACAAAATGTTTGCTGCAGTGCACTATGGTGTGTTGCCATGCGTTACAATGCATGTGCGTCACCTCTGTGTGTTTAGGCTCTTTTCAAAATGAATAGCTGGGCAATTCATCAGCCCTTGTAGTGTGCGCTGTTGCACAGCATAGATGTAAATTGTCCCTTAGTAAATCAGCATCATTAATATTGTAATTGCTACAGCATTAAAAAGCACCTGGGATAATGCATAATGTCCTTAACCAAAGTCATAAGCATGACCTTTTCCCATGTGAGTTCATGTCAGTGATGGTAAACAGTCTCTTTTCTTCTTCCTAGCCCCACCTTCTACGCAGCTTTTTATAACCTAAGATTGAGGTCAGTCCCTTAGAAAAGCAGCAGAGGGCTGGAATGAGGTTATATACCATGAGTTATGAGACAACTGTGCTATACAAGGTGAACTAAATCCGACAAAGTGTGAAAAGCAATATTTTAATCAATGTAATTAAATTATTATTTTAACATTTGTCTGAGCAAAGGACGTGGGGTTTCACTGTCAGCAAGTGTAAGCTGCAAAGCTTTTGACTAGACATGGACAATCCAATGAGAAAATTAGGTGGTAAAGGCAGAAAGTTGTACTTTCAAAGTGCTGCAATGCACAATAAATACACCTCTACTCTTTTTGACAACACACTGAGCATTTACATTTTGTGGTGCGTTATAGCTTAGGTCTATTTTTCTTACGTTATATAATACTGTGTAAAAAATGCTGTAAATTAAGAATGCTTTCAGAAATAGAAGTGTTGATTGTTTATTTTTATCAATTAAAAAAATGAGTGTCTTTCAGACAGGTGTTGGGTTGTAAAGCAGCCTTAAAGTGGGGTTGCACACAAAAAAATAAAAAATCATTAATATTCCTAAAAAAATAAATAAAAAAAAAAACATTTGGAAATTATTATTTTTTTAACTCACCTCTAAATGGCTGTCGCTAGGGGGTCCCTCGTAGTCTGCCTCCTTCAGTGCCTGGGCTGGTGACATCACTTCCCCTCAGCACAGGAAGGGCTCAGCTCTGCCCTCTCCCTCCTATCAATTATCTGTGACGCCTGACAGGTCTCAGATGATTGCACGGCCACTCGCGGCGCCGCTCGCGCATGCGCAGCGGGTGCCCGGCTGTGAAGCCACAGCCAGGCGCCCACACTTACAATGCCAGCGAACGGAGGGGGGACGAGCGGGGCTTCGATCCCCCACATCGCTAGACCCTGGGACAGGTAAGTCCGATTATTAAAAGTCAGTAGCTGCAGTATTTTGTAGCTGCTGACTTTAAATTATTTTTTTTTTAAATGGGCACCCCGCTTTAAGCCTCATACACATGATTTGACTGTTGACAGGGGATTGTCTGTTGACAGACTGTTGTCCTAAAATCTTACCGTTAGTATGCTCCTTTTGATAATTGTCCAATTTTCAGCCAACAAATGTTGGATGACTGGCTAGTAAATTTTCGGCTTGACGTCAGTTTTTCATATGGTCAGTACACAAATCCATCACACAAAAGTCTAAAGTACAAACACACATGCTCGGAAACTATGATCCCCAAATACGAAATTAGCAGAAGGGGCCCAAAGAGTGGCGCTCAAGAGCTAAAATTCCTCACAATACATCACTACCTTTGTGTTTGTGGTACGACAATTGTGTACCATTAGTATGCAAGACAAGATCCTGGCACACGGCCTTTTGACAAAAATCAGACGCTCCTTTGGCCAACAATCGTACCCTGTGTACGAGACCTCGAAGCATATTAACGCACCTATAATGTTAATGAGGGCTTTCCATGTGTTGTATAGACATTCATGTTGCGTTAGGTAACACTCCTCAAACATGAGATGTGTTTTTTTTATTTTGTACAAGGCCAAAATGGGAAATCATTACTTTTGAGGCTTTGCAACCACAGCCTAAATGCACTGTAAACGCCATAGACATATTTAAAGTGTGTTTATGGTGCGCTTGTGGTGTGCTGATATAGAAGTGCGTAGAGGCAGTTGCAAAGAGCCAACGCCTGCCAAACTCTGCAGGCAGCGTTATTTTTGCTTTACTGCAATGCAAGGCAATGCTATCAGTGCAGTGTGAACATCTTCTCCCTATTTTACCAATCTATTCAGTGGTATTGATAGGCATTTGGGAAGCGTTAATAACACAACGCAGCCGCCTATTTTCAATGCCTTTATGAAAGAGGTCTGAAGAAGCTAGTACCAAAGTCAGACTGAATGAGCATTGCAGGCAAATAGACATTCTATACAATCAAAAGTCTTGTGTGCATCCAAAAAAATTTATATAAATAAAAAAAAAGTGGTTTTAAAGCAAATCTCCACCAAACCCCCTCCCCTTTTTTTTATCCCTGGAAGGTGGGATCAGCAATCCAGCTTTGTCCTCCTGAGATCCTCTCATAATCTGTCACGGCTTGGTCCTGCCCCACCATGTTGTTTCTGACATCATTGAGAGGTTCACTGGTTCTTCGAGGTTCAGTGGGCAGGCCTCCTGCTAATGCGTCACTAGGCCCGCCCCCTTGTAATACAGACTGGTACTCAAGTGGTGAAGGCTCATTGTCTACTCTGCTTTAATCAGTCAGCCTGGGCAGTTTATAAAAACATTACTTTTTTTGTTGCAGATATCACATTATTTAAAAGAACAATATTTGCCGATTACATTTTTTTCACTTTATCACTAAGAACTTTAAAATTGAATGGATTCTATATGCATTTTTTGTCATGTTGATATTCTTTTGCTGATATATATGTACACTTTGGAATCACTAAAGAAATGTACACTTGTTGGACACATACTCATTGATCAGTTTTTTGAACACTTTATTAGGTGTATTTGCACGTTTAACATATTTGCACCTTATATGATGATGTCTTAAAGTGACAGTACACTTTTTTCATTTTTTTTTTCAGTTAATCTTCCAAGGATTTTTATTAACATACTTATATTCATTTCTGATATCACATTATTTGTTTGGTTTCGTTAAAGGCAAATTTATTTTTTACAATCAAGACATAACGATCTTATTGTGCAGTGCCCATTAGATTTACCACCCACCATTAATTGAATAGATAGATGGGCTCTTGTACTAAATATTTGTTTGAGGATAAACAATCAGATTCAAAGGTGTGTGGCCATCTTTAGTACTATAAACTGAAATCCTTATGGGGAACTCAGTGAACATCAGTCTTTGCATCATGCTGTATAATATGTCCATGTGTGTTGTGTACCATCTGTGACACACATCTATCAGCCATAAGACGCACTCATAACATCTGTGGAGAAAGGAGTTGTCTCCTGACAGGTGGTCTCTATATACTGTCATGTAGTCAGCCTGGTTGGCTGCTGGTATCTCTCAGACTGTCAGTAGGTGTTATCTGTGTCATCCCATCAGTGGATACCAAATAGTTTTTTATCATCCAGTCTGATGTGCCCTGCATCTGCTAATGGCTACTGGCTACTGGGTGACATCTGGCAGTAGATTGTTCACTAAGTGTTTATCTTTCTATGTGTCTGTTGGCACTGTGTGGTTATGTCTGGATCAGGTTGTTAGTTATGCACAGAATGTTCTGTCTGATGCACTGAGGCTGCTCCACATACTACCTGCAATGCAGAGCCTGCCATCTCCCCTGTAACCCCCTCTCTGCCAGGGTGAAGCAGCTGCTTCATAACCCATTCTTTGCCACTGGTAAATCAGTAGCCTGCTACCCTACTGCAGGAGGAACAGAGCTTGTTCTTATGACAATAGGCTGTAGATAATATGACTGCAGCTCCCTCCCTTTCCCTATTATAAGAGACTTTGTAACCTATTAAAACCACTTTTAACTCTTATGCAGCGTACACGCAAGCAGATTTTCTGACGGGAAAGGTTGGATGTGAGCTTGTTGGTGGAAAATCCAAACGTGTGTATGCCCCATTGAACATTTGCTGTTGGACTTTCCGCCAACAAATGTTTGATAGTAGGTTCTCACATTCTCTGCCAAAAAACGTTGTTGTCGAAATTTCAGATCGTGTGTACACAAGTCCTACGCACAAAAGTTCATGCATGCTCGGAATCAAGCAGAAGGAGCCACAGTGGCTATTGAACTACCCTTTTCTCGGCTCATCGTACATCTTGTACGTTACCACATTCTCAGGTTTGTAATTGTTGGCCAACATTTGTGTGATCGTGTGTATGCAAGACAAGTTTGAGCCAACATCCTTCGAACAAAAATCCACGGTTTTGTTGGCAGAAAGTCCGATCGTGTGTGTGGGGCTTCATGTACACATTTTTACAACCTCTCCTGAACGATTCAACTTGACAGATAGTAACCCACATTTAAAATGTCAGTTTACATGCCATGTTTGCATTTAGAAGGGTTTAAAAAAAAAAAATATATATATATTTTTTCAAAATAGACCAAAATGAAAACCGCCTGTAAATGAAACGCGGCTAAATGTGAGTTACTGTGTTTAGCCACATTTAGAAGCGTTTGGCGCTTGAAATGCCTCTAAACTCAGCTTCTGAACCCATTTTTTGCATTCCAAAAAAAGCCTCTAAACTCAACTGCCTAGAAATGACTATAAACGACCCTGTGTACATGTACTGATAACATAACATAGAGGAGAGTTCAGGAGCAGTTGAAAAACATGGCCAATTGCTCCTACACTGCAGAATCAATGTATTACTGCACATTACCTGCTAACAGAACAGCCACTGACTCAAATCAAATCTTGCATACAGTCCATTTTAGTTTTTACGTCATAAGGTTTGAGTAACTTATTTTTATATCCTTGAGGTACACGGCAGGTAGAGTAGGAGATGGGTTTGTGAAAATATGAACTTTGGGAAATGTATGCAGCTTGTGAAGGTAAATCTTGTGTCTGGGAAGAATTCAATTTTCTTTTCACATGTTGGGATAAATATGTGCCCAAATTTTGTGCAGTAAAATCAATGTACCAAATTCTTGAAGGGTAACTCCACTTTCAGTGAGAAAAAAAAATGGCAAAAAATAAATATATATATATGCTGCTTGTGGGATTGGCTCACTGATTTTCCCAGAAGTCTGCAGAAAGATACAAATCAGAAATTACATTTTTAGTGAGATACTCACAAATGAAAATCAAGTCTAAAGGGATGCAGACACTGCAGCTTTCCTCATTAGAGTCCCGCAAGTGCAGCAGCTGACTGATAATTATAAAACCACTCCTATACAGATTCACTTAGAGCCGGTTCACATAGGGGCGACTCAGATCCGACTTCAAGTCGCCCCAAGTCACCTCAGGTCGCACAACATGTAGAAATCAATGTAAGTGAATGAGAGCTGTCTTAATGCACACTACTGAAGTCGCTCCAACTTCAGAAAAGGTTCCTGTACTACTTCAATCCGACTTGTAGGCGACTGGTACCCATTGATTTCAATGGAGGTCGCCTCCAAGTCGGATCTCCGTCTATACGGAGGCGACTCTCAGAGAATTATCAGCTCTCAAAAGGAGTTCCCCCCCTGAGAGCTCATTCTCTGATTGGCCACGGCAAGTCGCCTGGCCTGGGGCGACTTAAAGTAGTGTTGTAAGTCGTGTCCAAGTCACGTCCAAGTCGTGTCCAAGTCGCCTCCAAAAGTCGTGTTGAAAGTCGTGTTGCCCCTGTGTGAACCGAGCCTTAGCACATGGACACAAACAGCTATTCCTTCAGAGTAACAAAGGTAGGTATCTACAACAAGGTTTGATAAAGGCCCTGCAATGTACATAGATCACCCAGACTGAGAATGTTTTTTTTCCTCAACAAAATTGGAGTTACTGTTTAAATATAACAAAAATGCATTCATGCACAACATTTGGTGCAGAATATGCCAGAAAACACTACAGCATACAATTCATACAACTTACTTTCATAGCAACCAATGCTCCTGATTTGTTTATTGATTTGTTGATTAGTTTAGCCTAAATTATTTGCCAAATGCTAAAGTTACTAATGATATACAGTGAGGAAAAAAGTATTTGATCCCCTGCTGATTTTGTACGTTTGCCTGCTGAGAAAAATAAATGATCAGTCTATAATTTTAATGGTAGATTTATTTTAACAGTGAAAGACAGAAAAACAACCAAAATATCCAGAAAAACGCATTTCAAAATAGGTTATAAATTGATTTGCATTTTAATGAGTGAAATAAGTATTTGATCCCCTATCAATTGGCCAGATTTCTGGCTCCTGGGTTTCTTCTATACAGGTAACGAGCTGAGATTAGGATCGCTCTCTTAAGGCCGGGTTCACACTGGTACGACACGAAAAACAAAAAAAAAAGCTTTATTAAGGCTTGGAACATTTTTTTATTACAATAATAAACATGTCATCAGTGGCAGCTGATGTTTTTTTTTTGGGGGGGGGGCATGGTGAACAACCACCTATCCCCCCCCCTGATGCTTGCTGGTCGGTCAGACACGTACCCTATTGTGGAAGGCAGCATGGTGCAGCAGCTCCGCTCTGAGTCCTCTCCTCCATGGCGGCTTCCAGCTCCTCCCCTCCTCCTCCTAGGCATCCAATATAATCGCCTGTGTTTTCAGCCAAGAGGGTGACTGGTGTCAAAACCCGCTTCATGAGGAGGAGAATCAGTGTTACAACAGCGAGTATTGATTTTCTGGTGTAACACACCTGGGTGGGCTCAGAGCGCACTCTCTGTGACCCAAGCCCACCCTATACTGAAGCCTATTGAAGCCTAATCGGTGCTTCAAAAAAAAAAAAAAAATAGCCTCTCCGCATTGGAATCCATGCACAAGTGTCCTGAAAGGGGCCAGACGCATGGATAGGAGAGGCAGTGATGGACATCAAAATACACTGATCAGCGCTACTGGCTATAGCCTGCAGCATGGTTCGGGTGAGGAAAACCTGACAAGGCAATTTTACAATAGTCTATTGGTAAATCAACTTTTGTAAAACCACAGTGCCTGTACGTGGATTGCAATTTGGCTGGTCCTTGCTGAAACAGCTGAATTACGAACCATGTATGGCAAGCTTTACTCAGAGAAATATCTGACAGACATGATAGCCACCAAAAAAGCTACCTTAGATACAAGTAAAGGGAGCAACACACTAGTACCTCAGAGGTGACCATATAAAATCCATAAAAGTCCAACAATAGGTATGTGATGGGTAGTTGGTCTGCGAGTCAGGGCTGCCACCGATATAGACCAGAAATCCAGTAGAGCTGAGATAGACAAGGAGAGGGGCGCCTCTGAATAAAAGTAAACACTTTAATTTAAAAAAAAAAAGCAATATCAACTCACATAGAAGAAAGCATCTGCATCGGCTCTGACAGCTCAACACGTCAACCCCCCTGGATATCTGATGTCCCAGCAGGACTCCCACACTACTGGTGAGAAGTGGACTTCACTGTGACCTGATCATCTACCCTGGACTCTGCTCCTGGACGGTATCCAGCTTACTCATGTGCAACATTGCTTTCTTCCATGTGAGTTGATATTGCTTTTTTTAAATGAAAGTGTTTACTTTTATTCAGAGGCGCCCCTCTCCTTGTCTAACAAAGCTACCTTGCAGGAGATCATTAGATTGACTTCTGTACAACCACAGTGCCCATACATGAATCGAAATTCCTCCAGGCCCCCGCTGAACTAGCTGAATTTCAATCCATGTATGGATAGCTTTCTTCAGAGACACGTCTGACAGACATTATAGCTACTAAAAATTCCCATAGCCGAGACTGGGTTAAAAATCCACCAAGCTACAGAGTTCATTGCTGTGCTGGAACATAGACAGGTCGAGAGAGGGAGCATGTTTGCTTCATTCCAAGATGTGTTGGAGGGGCCTTGAATGAAATTGGGCGAAAACTTCACAGAGACATTTCCTTAATTTCAAGGAATGAGCACGTCTAGAATGAGGCCCAAGTACTCCAGGTAAATGGAAGGCAGGAGAGTGTGAATTATCTGATTAGATCTGTGGACATTTGCAGATAGTTTAAAGGGAGTTGAGTCCTTCAGAAAAGGTTAACTAGATATCCTGTAACCTAAATGCCCTGAGTTCTGAAACCTTGTAAATACTCTGGGAACAGAAGATAGGCCAAATGACAGTGGGACAAACTTTAAATGTTTTAAAGTTGTATTTATCATTCTTAAAGCACTGATGAGGTGGGTAAATGGAAATATGCAGATAGGCATCTTAGACATCTATGAATGCCAGGTTTTCCCTTTGTCACAGAGAGGCAATAACTCACCTTGTAGATTCCATATGAAACTTTGTAATTAGGGAGATACTAATTTAGAGATTTTAGGTCTAAGTTAGAGGAATAGCCCTGTTGGGTTTTGGTACCATGAGTAGGCTTGAAAAGAAACCTTTACATTTTTACTGCAGAGGTACTGGAGGAAGTAGTCCCTGGGACAATAGATGGTTCAGGGCATTCTGCAAATTTGAATGGCCTTGAACAGATTTTGAATGGTTAGAGGGTAGAGTTTGGAACCTTATATTGCACCTCTTTGAAACCTCCAATGTCTGTGAGCCAGAGAATCCAGTCTGGCAGGCTAAGAACGGGTGGGGGGTGAGAGCACAGCCCCCCTCCTAAGCCATACCATGCCACATGCACTGAACATGGGGGGGGGGGTACTGGCAAATCACCTTATCCCCATTTTGGAGAGGACAAGAGCCTCTTACCCAAAACTTTGGCCCAGTGATTGTGAGGGTGCACTTATTGGAATTTGGAAGCCCCCTTTAACAAGGTCCCGTCCCCAAATTGAATGAATATGAGGTGAATAGTACCCCCTACTCATTCACAAAAAATAATAAGTATAACTAAACACACAACACAGTTTTTTACAAGTCATTCAGTGCTGGCAAGCGCTCATAGGACCAAGCTCTCTCTGATTTACTTTGCCTCACATGCGCTTTCTCTCCCCTGATACAGCAGTTCTGAGCTAAGCACTTGAAAGCTTGTTCCTGCGATGGTGGTAACATTGGGCATGTCTTAGCAATGTCCTTACAACAAGGCAGGACAGAATGATGCAATCTCTGGGAGTTTTTCAGTCAGGCTTCATGTGGCTCCACCTATCGACTCCAATTTTGGTCAAAGCTGCACAGTGTATATTTATCTACAGGCACCCTTTACCTGCATAAGCAGTTTTATTTTTTGAAAGTAGTTGTAAAGTCATATCAATACAATCCTATGATCCTCTCTTTTTAGGGCAATATTAAGTGCAGCGTAGTTATTTATGTTTAATTTGCTATGTACTTTTTTTTTATAAAAGCACTTCCTTGCAGTCAAGTGGTCTCCTCTCATTGCTGATCACAAGGGGCTCAGGGAGACATGGTAGCTTTCACACAGAGGAAGGGAGAAGCACCTACACAGGAATGCTCAGTCATTGAAGGCAGGAGGAGAGAGGCCAGGAGGAGAGCTGCTTTGAACACAAACCATGGAAATGACAGGAAGGGAGGGGGAGAGAGGGAGATACAGATGCTGCTCAGAGAGCCTGCTGACATAGGGACATAAACTGGCCACACCATCATGGATCAGCAGCCATGATTAGCGTGGTCAGTTTGCAGAGAGGAACACAAGAACAGGCAGGATCAACCAGGTATTGTACAACATCACAAGGTTTAAATAACAATCCAAGATCACTGTGCACCTTAGCATTAAAGAGACAGGGAATTTTTCTTTTTTAGGTTTACGAACACTTTAACTATGCCTTTAATGACAAGGGCCACTTGATATCAGCTGTAGTTATTAAGTGAATAAACATATCTAAGGTCTGTTATTAATAGCTTAAACCATAAGCTAGTGAGCACTAAATGGCCAGCAATCAGATCTAATGACTAGAATTATAAGCTAGACATGGCTGAATGGGGCTGAGCCATCCAAAACAATCCCCCTGACTAGTCCCATAGCTAATCTAGTCTCTTTCTGGCTAATTCCAAAACTGCTCTATTTTCAGGCTATAGCGGGGATATCTAAATAATTTATGCAGATGGTCTCTCCTGAATCTTTGCTACTTGTAGGATATGTATTTTGTATGTTTAATATATAATATATATCTGTATATATATCTATATATATAGATAGATAGATAGATAGATAGATAGATAGATAGATAGATAGATAGACATATACACAGTGCTTGGCATAAATGAATAAACCCCAACATATTTGTCAGAGAACTTTTACTTTTCTTTCAGAATCAACATTTGCAATGGGAATTTTTCTTGCACAGACATTTTTTATTGATGTGTTTCATATTTTGTAATGAAAATGTATATCTTTTAAAATTTTGGTGTTCACACCGCCTTTAACCACTTTCAGACCGGACCATTTTGCTGGCCAATGACCAGAGGTCTTTTTACAATTTGGCACTGCGCTGCTTTAACTGGTAATTGCGCGGTCATGCAATGTTGTACCCAAACAAAATTTGCGTCCTTTTCTTCCCACAAATAGAGCTTTCTTTTGATGGTATTTGATTGCCTCTGCGATTTTTATTTTTTGCGATATAAACGTAAAAAGACCGCAAATTTTGAAAAAAAATGACATTTTCTACTTTTTGTTATTAGAAAAATCCAATAAACTCAATTTTAGTCATACATTTAGGCCAAAATGTATTCAGCCACATGTCTTTGGTAAAAAAAAAAGTCAATAATTGTATATTTATTGGTTTGCGCAAAAGTTGTCACATCTACAAACTAAGGTACGTTTTCTGGAATTTACGCAGCTTTTAGTTTACGACTGCCTATCTCATTTCTTGAGGTGCTAAAATGGCAGGGCAGTACAAAACCCCCCCAAATGACCCAATTTTGGAAAGTAGACCCCCTAAGGAAATTGATAAGTGGCATGTTGAGCCCATTGAATATTTTATTTTTTTGCCTCAAGCGATTGAATAATGACAAAAAAAAAATTATTTTTTTTTTTACACAAAGTTGTCACTAAATGATATATTGCTCACACATGCTATGGGTATATGTGAAATGACACCCCAAAATAAATTCTGCTGCTTCTCCTGAGTACGGGGATACCACATATGTGGGACTTTTTGGGAGCCTAGCCGCGTACGGGGCCCCGAAAACCAAGCACCGCCTTCAGGCTTTCTAAGGGCGTAAATTTTTGAGTTCACTTCTCACTACCTATTACAGTTTTGAAGGCCATAAAATGCCAAGATGGCACAAAACCCCCACAAATGACCCCATTTTAGAAAGTAGACACCCCAAGCTATTTGCTGAGAGGCATGTTGAGTCCATGGAATATTTTATACAGTGGTGTGAAAAAGTGTTTGCCCCCTTCCTCATTTCCTGTTCCTTTGCATGTTTGTCACACTAAAGTGTTTCGGAACATCAAACCAATTTAAACAATAGTCAAGGACAACACAAGTAAACACAAAATGCAATTTGTAAATGAAGGTGTTTATTATTAAAGGTGAAAAAAAATCCAAACCATCATGGCCCTGTGTGAAAAAGTGATTGCCCCCTAAACCTAATAACTGGTTGGGCCACCCTTAGCAGCAACAACTGCAACCAAGCCTTTGCGATAACGTGCAATGAGGCTTTTACAGCGTCCTGGAGGAATTTTGGCCCACTCATCTTTGCAGAATTGTCCTAATTCAGTTACATTAGAGGGTTTTCGAGCATGAACGGCCTTTTTAAGGTCATACCACAACATCTCAATAGGATTCAGGTCAGGACTTTGGCTAGGCCACTCCAAAGTCTTCATTTTGTTTTTCTTCAGCCATTCGGTGGTGGACTTGCTGGTGTGTTTAGGATCATTGTCCTGCTGCAGAACCCAAGTTCGTTTCAGCTTGAGTACACGAACAGATGGTCGGACATTCTCCTTCAGGATCTCTTGGTAGACAGCAGAATTCATAGTTCCTTTTATCACGACAAGTCTTCCAGGTCCTGAAGCAGCAAAACAGCCCCAGACCATCACACTACCACCACCATATTTTACTGTTGGTATAATGTTCTTTTTATGAAATGCAGTGTTCCTTCTACGCCAGATATACTTGGACACACACCTTCCAAAGAGTTCCACTTTTGTCTCATCGGTCCACAGAATGTTGTCCCAAAAGTCTTAGGGATCATCAAGATGTGTTGTGGAGAAATTGAGACGAGCTTTGATGTTCTTTTTGCTCAGCAGTGGTTTTCTCCTTGGAACTCTGCCATGCAGGCCATTTTTGCCCAGTCTTTTCCTGATGGTGGAGGCATGAACGCTGACCTTAACTGAGGCAAGTGAGGCCTGCAGTTCCTTGGATGTTGTTGTGGGGTCTTTTGTGACCTCTTGGATGAGTCGTCACTGCGCTCTTGGGGTAATTTTGGGTGGCCGGCCAATCCTGGGAAGGTTCACCACTGTTCCATTGCTTCGCCATTTGTGGATAATGGCTCTCACTGTGGTTTGCTGGATTCCCAAAGCTTTGGAAATGGCTTTATAACCCTTCCCAGACTGATAGATCTCAATTACTTTCTTTCTCAATTGTTCCTGAATTTCTTTGGGTCTCGGCATGATGTGTAGCTTTTAAGGATCTTCTGGTGGACCTTACTGTGTCAAGCAGCTCCTATTTAAGTGATGCCTTGATTGTGAACAGGTGTGGCAATAATCAGGCCTGGGTGTGGCTATAGAAATTGAACTCAGGTGTGGACAACCACAGTTATAGTATGTTTTAACAAGGGGGGCAATCACTTTTTCACACAGGGCCATGATGGTTTGGATTTTTTTTCACCTTTAATAATAAACACCTTCATTTACAAATTGCATTTTGTGTTTACTTGTGTTGTCCTTGACTATTGTTTAAATTGGTTTGATGTTCCGAAACACTTAAGTGTGACAAACATGCAAAGGAACAGGAAATGAGGAAGGGGGCAAACACTTTTTCACACCACTGTATTTTGCCACAAGTTGCGGGAAAATTACAAACTTTTTTTTTTTTTTCACAAAGTTGTCACTAAATGATATATTGCTCACGCATGCCATGGGCATATGTGAAATGACACCCCAAAATAAATTCTGCTGCTTCTCCTGAGTACGGGGATACCACATATGTGGGACTTTTTGGGTGCCTAGCCGCGTACGGGGCCCCGAAAACCAAGCACCGCCTTCAGGCTTTCTAAGGGCGTAAATTTTTGAGTTCACTTCTCACTACCTATTACAGTTTTGAAGGCCATAAAATGCCAAGATGGCACAAAACCCCCACAAATGACCCCATTTTAGAAAGTAGACACCCCAAGCTATTTGCTGAGAGGCATGTTGAGTCCATGGAATATTTTATATTTTGCCACAAGTTGCGGGAAAATTACAAACTTTTTTTTTTTTTTCACAAAGTTGTCACTAAATGATATATTGCTCACGCATGCCATGGGCATATGTGAAATGACACCCCAAAATAAATTCTGCTGCTTCTCCTGAGTACGGGGATACCACATATGTGGGACTTTTTGGGAGCCTAGCCGCGTACGGGGCCCCGAAATCCAAGCACCGCCTTCAGGCTTTCTAAGGGCGTAAATTTTTGAGTTCACTTCTCACTACCTATTACAGTTTTGAAGGCCATAAAATGCCAAGATGGCACAAAACCCCCACAAATGACCCCATTTTAGAAAGTAGACACCCCAAGCTATTTGCTGAGAGGCATGTTGAGTCCATGGAATATTTTATATTTTGCCACAAGTTGCGGGAAAATTACAAACTTTTTTTTTTTTTTTCACAAAGTTGTCACTAAATGATATATTGCTCACGCATGCCATGGGCATATGTGAAATGACACCCCAAAATAAATTCTGCTGCTTCTCCTGAGTACGGGGATACCACATATGTGGGACTTTTTGGGAGCCTAGCCGCGTACGGGGCCCCGAAAACCAAGCACCGCCTTCAGGCTTTCTAAGGGCGTAAATTTTTGAGTTCACTTCTCACTACCTATTACAGTTTTGAAGGCCATAAAATGCCAAGATGGCACAAAACCCCCACAAATGACCCCATTTTAGAAAGTAGACACCCCAAGCTATTTGCTGAGAGGCATGTTGAGTCCATGGAATATTTTATATTTTGCCACAAGTTGCGGGAAAATTACAAACTTTTTTTTTTTTTTCACAAAGTTGTCACTAAATGATATATTGCTCACGCATGCCATGGGCATATGTGAAATGACACCCCAAAATAAATTCTGCTGCTTCTCCTGAGTACGGGGATACCACATATGTGGGACTTTTTGGGAGCCTAGCCGCGTACGGGGCCCCGAAAACCAAGCACCGCCTTCAGGCTTTCTAAGGGCGTTACAGTTTTGAAGGCCATAAAATGCCAAGATGGCACAAACCCCCCCCCAAATGACCCCATTTTGGAAAGTAGACACCCCTAAATTTAGGGGTACACTAGTGAGACTAGGTAATAAATGGCGGGTGCCCTGAAACTATAAAAAAATAACTAACCAACCAGCGTCACCTGTAACAGTTATATGGTGATCACTGGTGAAAGGGTTAACTAGGGGGCAATCAGGGGGCTTTATGCGGTAGTATATGGGGGTCCCTGGCGCTATAAAAAGCTGCGGCGAACCTAAATACCTACCTGCCTAACTAGCGTCACCTGTGACACTAATACAGCGATCAGAAAAACGATCGCTTATTAGGCTGGGTTCACACTGGAGCGATGCGGGAACGCCACGAATCCGCGGCGGGTTCCCGCATCGCATGCCTCCCGGCGGCAGTTCACACTGCCCTATGCGAACTGCGGGGAGTGTCAGTGAAATGTTAATGACACCCCCAGATCAGTTCGCATATCGCAGTGCGATCTGCAAACTTGGATCGCATGGTGTGAACACCCATGCGATCCGATTCTGCTGCGGACCAAAAAAGGGTCCCGTGCGAGTTTGCGGCGGGTGCGACGCGAATTCAGCCATACTATTTGTATGGCTGAACTCGAATCGCACAGAGATCGGATGTGATTTGCACTGCAGTGCGGTGCGAATCACATCCGTTCTCAAACCGCTGCAATGTGAACCCAGCCTTAGTGTCACTGGCGACGGGGGGTGATCACGGGGTTAAACCTTTATTGGGGGGGTTAGGGGGGTACCTTAGAACTAAAGGGGGCTAACCCTAACTGCCCTAACAGTTATTACAGTCACAAATGACACCCGCCGGGTGATCAGGGGGTTAAACCTTTATTAGGTAATAAATGGCGGGTGCCCTGAAACTATAAAAAAATAACTAACCAACCAGCGTCACCTGTAACAGTTATATGGTGATCACTGGTGAAAGGGTTAACTAGGGGGCAATCAGGGGGCTTTATGCGGTAGTATATGGGGGTCCCTGGCGCTATAAAAAGCTGCGGCGAACCTAAATACCTACCTGCCTAACTAGCGTCACCTGTGACACTAATACAGCGATCAGAAAAATGATCGCTTATTAGGCTGGGTTCACACTGGAGCGATGCGGGAACGCCACGAATCCGCGGCGGGTTCCCGCATCGCATGCCTCCCGGCGGCAGTTCACACTGCCCTATGCGAACTGCTGGGAGTGTCAGTGAAATGTTAATGACACCCCCAGATCAGTTCGCATATCGCAGTGCGATCTGCAAACTCGGATCGCATGGTGTGAACACCCATGCGATCCGATTCTGCTGCCGGCCAAAAAAAAGGGTCCCGTGCGAATTTGCGGTGGGTGCGGCGGGTGCGATGCGAATTCAGCCATACTATCTGTATGGCTGAACTCGAATCGCACAGAGATCGGATGTGATTTGCACTGCAGTGCGGTGCCAATCACATTCGTTCTCATAAACCGCTGCAATATGAACCCAGCCTTAGTGACACTGGCGACGGGGGGTGATCACGGGGTTAAACCTTTATTGGGGGGGTTAGGGGGGTACATTAGAACTAAAGGGGGCTAACCCTAACTGCCCTAACAGTTATTACAGTCACAAATGACACCAATGCAAAAAAAAAAAAAAAAATGACATTGGTGTCACTGTGACTGGGGGGCAGGGGTAATTGGGGGGGTGTGAGTGTGCCTGGCATGTTCTACTGTGTAGTGTCGTGTTGGTGCAACTCACGATCCTCTCTTCTCGACCCGCGGGAAGGCAGGGACGTACATGTACGCCCTTATGCCTGCCCGTGCCATTCTGTCGACGTACATCGTCGTGCGGCGGTCGGGAAGTGGTTAAAGTGCCGTTCCTAAGCGGGTTTTTCATAAATTTTTCAGAATCAACATTTTCTATGGGACACTATACTACAAAATAGTCCCACAAATGGGGGTCATTGCAACCAAGATTTGTTAATTTGCACACATAAAAAGTATTTTTTCTAACAAATTTATTCAAGCCCATGAATCTATCATGACCATGAATCTATCTATTGCTGATAGAGGAAGTGGTAGGAGAGAGGGGGTGGCGCCCGAGCACCCTTATGGGTGCACCGCCACTAGTCCATGTACACATTAAAAAGGAAGTCATCAAGACAGAATTGGCAGACTCTTCCTTTGCTAGTTCTATTTAAAAGGCAAACTGTAACAAGAAAACTGTTAATTAGTCAAATGGGCAATTTTTTTGATTGTTGTAAGCAACAAGGATTCTAAAGACTATTGTGGCCTAAATCGTTATTTTCAGTCAAAAAAATAGGAAGGCTCTTTTGGGCTTCATCTACAGTACTCCTAAATTTGAGTTTAGGAGCTTTTGCCATTTTTTGTGCCAAGCTCCTAAACTCAACCCCATAAAAGCCTATGTGTCCATGTACACATAAGCTTTTTGGATTGTTTACCAGCTGCTGTGGTTAGGGAAGGTTCAAACTCCCTCTTATGAATGCAGAGGAATCAGATTCAGGATAGGAAAGTTTTGACCTCTGGCTGCGGAAAACCGCACTAAAATACATCACGGTCAAGTATACATGAAGCCTTAGGCTGCTTTCACACTGAGGCGCTTTGCAGGCACTAAAGTGCTCAAAAGTTCTGCGGGCGGTTTTAACCCTTCTTCGGCCGCTAGAGGGGGTTAAAACTGCCCCGCTAGCGGCCGCATAGCGCTGCAACGCCCCAGTGTGAAAGTAGCCCCCCTATCAATGTGCCTGGCCCCTGCTTTATACCCTGATCTGTAATGCTGAGCTATATACCCTGATCTGTGAGGCTGAGCTTTTTACCCTGATCTGGGAGGCTGAGCTTTATACCCTGATCTGTGAGGCTGAGCTTTATACCCTGATCTGTGAGACTGAGCTATATACTCTGTGCTGTGATGCTGAGCTGTATACTCCTGACACTATGGATGGAAGCAAGTGGCATACAAGGGACAGAGTGGGTGGATTATATAATGGGTGGGGCTTATTCATTCAATGAATGAATGAATTGTCGGCTAATACAGAGAACACTCATTGAGTGTTCTCTGTATTACGGGGAGCCGACAATATAGCCGCAAGTGATTTTAAAAGACTTTTTTTCCTGCACAAATGACACTTTGTGCAGGGACAGTTCTAAGCACCAGAAACATGCGCCCCTTCACAGGCATACTACAGACACCCCCCCAGGTACCACATTTAAAGGAATATTACACTTTTATTGTTTCACTTTAATCATTATTAAAATCACTGCTCCTGAAAAAACTGCAGTTTTTAAAACTTTTTTTTGCATTGATCCATGTCCCCTGGGGCAGGACCCGGGTCCCCAAACACTTTTTAGGACAGTAACCTGCATATTACCCTTTAAAATTAGCACTTTAGATTTCTCCCATAGACTTGTACAGGGTGTTCCGGCTTTTCGAATTTGCTGCGAACAGCCCAAATTGTTCGCTGAACAGGCGAACAGGCAATGTTCGAGTCGAACATGAGTTCGACTCGAACTCGAAGCTCATCCCTACTTAATACAGAGAGCGCATAAAACCATCAGCCAATTAAAACAATTTTAAAGGGCTATACTGTGTCCTCAAGGTCACTGACAGCCTTCTAGTGCTAAGGTACACTCACACACTTTTCGGAGGTCATGGCAAAGTAAAAAAATCTTCTCTCTGACACCATGCACTTGAGTGGTAAGACTTTGTGCAGCGAGACATTGCATTGCTGCGCCTCAGATTGCTGCTCTTCTTTACACTGAAGATAGTTCTTAAAGTGGGGTGCCACTAAAAAAAAAATTTAAAGTCAGCAGCTACAAATACTGCAGCTGCTGACTTTTAATAATCGGACACTTACCTGTCCCAGGGTCCAGTGATGCGGGGGAACAAAGCCCCCGCTCATTCCCCGCTCCGCTCGTGGTGCTGTCATTCATACTGTGGGCACCCGGCTGTGTCTTCACAGCCGGGCACCCACTGCGCATGCGCTAGCGGCGCAGGGCGCCGTGATGCGCTGCACAGTCATCTGGGACAAGTGACAGGTCCCAGGTGACGAGGGGAAGTGATGTCACCAGCCTGGGCAAGGAAGAAGGCAGACTACGAGGGACACCCTAAAAACCGGTATTTAGAGGTGAGTAAAAAAAAAAAAATTTCCAATTATTTATTTATTTATTTTAAACACTTTTTTATTTTTTGGTGGCAACACCACTTTAATGACATTGGTTGTATGTTTGGGGTCATTGTCATGCTGCAGAATAAATTTAGGGTCAATCACATGCCCCCCTGATAGTATGGTATAAGTATCTGCCTGTATTTCTCAGCATTGAGGACACCATTAATCCTGACCAAATCTCCAAGTCCATTTGCAGAAATGCAGCCCCAAACTTGCAAGAAACCTCCACCATACTTCACTGTTGCCTGCAGACACAAATTATTGTACCATTCTCCAGTTCTTCATGAACAAACTGCCTCCTGCAGCCCAGTTCTTATGTTTTCATGCATAGTTGAGTCACTCAACTTGTTTTCACTTTGGAGGTATTTTTGGTGTTAATTCTTCCATTTAGACCACTTCTGTTCAGACTTCTCTGGACAGTAGATGGGTATACCTGGATCCCACTGGTTTCTGCCAGTTCTGTGCTGATGGCAATGCTGGACATCTTCCGATGTCGAAGAGGAGTAAGCATGATTTGTCTTTCATCTGCTGCATTGTTTCCTTAGCTGACCACTGTATCTACAGTCAACGTTGCGGGATCATTGGTGTCCTCAGTTCTAAGAAATACAGGCAGATACTTATCCATCATGCCATATCGTCAGGGAGGCATATGATCGATCCCAAATTCATTCTGCCGCACAACAACGATCCCAAATGTACAGCCAATGTAATTAAGAACTTTCTTCAGCGTAAAGAAGAACAGGAGTCCTGGAAGTTATGGTTTGGCTGCCACAAAGTCCTGATTTCAACATAATCAAGTCTGAGGTTACATGAAGAGACAGAAGGATTTGAGGCAGCCTACATCCACAGAAGACCTACGGCTAATTCTCAGGAAGTTTGGAACAACCTAAGTGCTGAGTTCCTTCAAAAACTGTGTGCAAGTGTACATAGAAGAACTGATACTGGTTTAAAGCCAAAGAGTAGTCTCACCAAATATTAATTTGATTAAAATTTTTCTTCTGTTTGCCCACTTTACAATTTGTAAATGGATAAAAATAAACAATTAAAATATTTTTTTAAAGCATTTTTTCTTCACAGTATTTCTTCACAGAGGTGTCTAAAAAGTTTGCACAGTACTGTATACACACACACTAAAAGTGCGTACACCCCTTACATTTGTGTAAATATTTTATTATATGTTTTCATGTGACAACACTGAAGAAATTACACTGTGCTACAATGTAAAGTAGTGAGTGTCCAGCTTGTATAACAGTGTAAATTTGCTGTCCCCTCAAAATAACTCAACCCACAGCCATTAATGTCTAAACCGCTGGCAACAAACGTGAGTACACCCATAAATGAAAATGTCCAAATTGGGCGCAAAGTGTCAATATTTTGTGTGGTCACCATTATTTTCCAGCACTGCTTTAACCCTCTTGGGCTTGAAGTTCACCAGAGCTTCACAGGTTGCCACTGGAGTCCCATTCCACCCCTGCATGAAGACATCATTGAGCTGATGGATGTTAGCAACCTTGCGCTCCTCCACCTTCTATTTGAGGATGCCCCACCGATGCTCAATAGGGTTTAGGTCTTGAGACATGCTTGGCCAGTCCATCACCTTTACCCTCAGCTTCTTTAGCAAGGCAGTGGTCATCTTGGAGGTGTGTTTGGGGTCGTTATCATGTTGGAATACTGCCCTGCGGCCCAATCTCAGAAGGGAGGGGATCATACTCTGCTTCAGTATGTTACAGTACATGTTGGCATTCATGGTTCCCTCAATGCACTGTAGCTCCCCAGTGCCAGCAGCACTCATGCAGCCCCAGACCATGACACTCCCACCACCATGCTTGACTGTAGGCAAGACACACTTATCTTTGTACTCCTCACCTGGCTGCTGCCACACACGCTTGACACCATCTGAACCAAATAAGTTTATCTTGGTCTCATGAGACCACAGGACATGGTTCTGGTAATCCATGTTGTGGCAGCACGCAGGTAAAGTCACCTGGTTGTATCCAGGATGGGAAATATGTGTGCCCTAGATTCAGGCTTTATGCAGACTTTTACAATTAGAGGGGAAGAGTTAATGAGCCCAGCTGAAGTAAGTGGGCTCATTAAGACCTCTACAAAAAACCCCAGCATGCTTAGGGAGATGCTCCATCCTGGAACCAGTTTTGTGTTGTATAGACTGGGGAGTGTGACACCTGTTCTGTGCGGTGAGTTAACGCCTGTGTGGCAAACCTCTACAACAGAGACAGGGACTGGTGCAGCACAAGGCTGCACTCAGTTGTTAGATAGGGAATCTAAGTGTGTAATTAGAGGTCAAGCTGACCAGGATTTATTTTCATGTTTTATTTTTGTTTGGCTGTTATATGTTTCAATGCTTGTGGCATAAATAAACCGCATCTTTTGTTTTTTTGCACCTACAACGCTGTCTGCTGTGCCTGATTTTGTGTTGTGAACCCATCCAGGGGGTCACACACACCCGCTGCCGAGCTAACCCCTCACAGTTGGTGGAGAATTTTGGCACTTTTGTTTAATTTTTTTTTGTTAAGGCCAGCATGGAGGAGATACTGAGACAGCTGGCTCTAGCAAATGCAAACCAGCAGCAAACAAATGCAAATCAGCAGCAAACAAATGCGGGTTTACAAAAGAGCCTTGCAGCTCAACAACAGAGCCTTGCAGCCCAGCAGCAGACAAATGCAACTTTGCAGCAGAGTTTGGAAGCTCAGCAACAAGCCCAGCAGCAATCTGAAGCCCGCTTCATAGACCTGTTGCAGAAGCAAGAGCAGAGTTTTCAACGGCAAATAGAGACATTAATACAGCAACGTCCGCAGACCAATGAAGCAAGTGGTTACAATAATACCGCATCCTTTGGTGTGAGCCGTTTACTGACAAAAATGACTGGAGAGGATGATCCGGAGGTGTTTTTGACCACATTTGAAAGGACTGCTGAAAGGGAAAAGTGGCCTAAGGAGCAATGGGCTGGACTGGTGGCCCCTCTTTTAACTGGGGAATCGCAGAAAGCTTATTATGACCTAGAGCCTGACCAAGCAAAAGACTATGTGGTGCTAAAAACAGAAATATTGGCACGGCTGGGTGTCACCCTGGCTGTCCGGGCTCAGCGTGTGCATAATTGGACTTTTCAGGTTGGAAAACCCCCCAGGTCTCAAATGTATGATCTCATTCACCTGAGCAGAAAGTGGCTGCAGCCAGAGACTTTGACCGCACCAAACATTGTGGAACGTGTGGTTATGGATCGTTTCCTGAGAGCTCTTCCTACTGCCATCCAAAAATGGGTAAGCCATGGAGACCCAGAAAATGCAGATAAACTTGTGGATCTGGTTGAGAGGTACTTGGCTACAGAGAACCTGACCACCTCTTCCAGGGACTCACGGACTTTCCACCCTAAGACCAGATCATCCCCAGTGGTGGGTAAGATGACTCCAAGGGGTGAGGGTGGAGAGAGTGAGAGGGTGGGAGTTCTACCTAAGGTCTGGCGGGAGCAGCCCAGGAAGCCCATGCTGCAAGAGGCAGCGAAAAAGATTATTTGCTACCGCTGCCGGCAAGAGGGACATATTGCAGCCAATTGCCCCGTGGTGGATGAGCCTATGCAATGTGAATTTATAAGGGAGAGACGTCAGTCGCTGTTTGCAACAGTTGCATGCACTGCCATTCGGGGACCTGAGAAACATTTATGTAAAATGTGTATTAATGGTAGAAATGTTGATGTGTTGCTGGATTCAGGTAGCCTGGTAACATTGATAAAAGCTGAATTAGTTACTACAGAGGTCTCTGGGAAGAACAGGGTGGCTGTTGTTTGTGTGCATGGGGACACCCGAGAGTATCCTGTAACTTCAGTGTTTTTTGAGACCCCCAAAGGTAACCTCTCTCATCAGGTGGGGTTAGTGTCTCACTTACCACATGATGCTATTGTGGGAAGGGATTTTCCAAAATTCTGGGAACTCTGGGATTGTCCTGAGCCCCCCACTGGTGCCCCTATAAACCAGGAAGATGACCAGAATTCCTCTGGGAGTGGTGAGGACTCTCCTGAATTTCCCTTGTCAGTATTGGCGGGGGAAACTCGAGAAACTGGGGAGGAGCCAACATCCTCAGATGAAAACATGCCGTCTGTGGAGTTTTCGGATCTTGAGGTTCACAGGGAAAATTTTGCCACAGAACAGTTAAAAGACCCCACCCTAATAAAGGCACGGGAAAATTTGGTGAAAATAGATGGCAAGTTAGTGAACCCAGATAAGACTTGCACTTATCCTTACTTCACTATGGAAAGGGACCTGCTGTATCGAGTGGCTCAAAGGGCAGAAGAAACCATTGAGCAACTTGTAGTGCCCAAACCTTACAGGAAGTTGGTGTTAGAATTGGCTCATGGGCACATTCTGGGAGGTCATCTGGGGACAGAGAAAACCAGAGAGAGGATATTGCAGAGATTCTATTGGCCTGGGGTCATGAAGGAAATAGAAAATTATTGTTCCTCCTGCCCTGTGTGTCAGAAGTCGGCACCTATGCCACATTTCCGTAACCCGCTGGTACCTCTTCCTATCATTGAGGTCCCCTTTGAAAGGATCGCAATGGATTTGGTAGGTCCGATAATGAAGTCCGCCAGGGGGCATCAGTACATTTTGGTTATATTGGACTATGCCACCCGTTATCCGGAAGCAATTCCTCTCCGAAATACCTCGGCCAAAACCATAGCCAAAGAGCTATCTCTTGTTTTTAGCCGCGTGGGTATTTGTAAGGAACTGCTTACGGACCAAGGTACACCCTTTACGTCCCGGGTTATGAAAGAATTATGCAAGTTGTACAAAGTGACGCAATTGCGTACATCTGTGTATCACCCCCAAACAGATGGGTTGGTTGAAAGATTCAACAAAACCCTAAAACAAATGTTAAAGAAGGTGGTGGATAGAGATGGAAAGAATTGGGACTGTCTAATACCCTATCTAATGTTTTCCATTAGGGAGGTACCCCAATCCTCTACGGGTTTCTCACCCTTCGAGTTGCTCTATGGGAGACACCCAAGAGGGCTACTGGATATCGCCAAGGAAACTTGGGAAAATGAGAGTTCTCCTCACAGGAGTGTGATTGAGCATGTCGCCCTGATGCAAGATAGAATTGCACAGGTAATGCCAATTGTAAAGGAACATTTAACCCAAGCGCAGTTAGCACAGCAGAGAGTGTACAACCGTGGGGCCAAGACCCGTACTTTTTCCCCGGGGGATAGGGTCTTGGTGCTAGTCCCTACGGTTGAAAGCAAATTTCTGGCCAAATGGCAAGGTCCATATGAAGTAATTGAAAAAATTAGTGAGGTGAACTACAGGGTTAGACAGCCAGGAAGGCGGAAGCCGGAGCAGATCTATCACGTCAATCTGCTGAAAGCCTGGAGGGATAGGGAATCCCTAGTCGCAGAGACTTTGTCACAAGTACAGCCTGATTGCTTAGTTCCTGAGGTTGGAATAGCAGACACCTTATCGAAACCCCAACAACAGGAGGTTAAAGAGTTTGTACTTCGTAACAAAGAGATTTTCTCTGAGCTTCCGGGACAAACATCTGGCGTAGAGCATGACATTATCACCCCGCCAGGAGAAAGGGTAAAACTAAAACCTTATAGAATACCAGAGGCCCGACGGGAGGCAATACGTGGGGAGGTTCAAAGGATGCTGGAATTGGGTGTGATAGAGGAGTCCCAGAGTGACTGGTCCAGTCCTATCGTACTAGTGCCCAAACCTGATGGGAACTGGCGGTTTTGTAACGATTTTCGACAATTAAATAAAGTTACAAAATTTGACACCTACCCCATGCCGCGTATAGATGAGTTGATTGACCGGCTGGGAATAGCCCGATATATGACAACTCTTGATCTCACCAAAGGGTATTGGCAAATTCCCCTGGCCGAGTCGGCCAAGGAGAAAACTGCGTTTGTAACCCCAGATGGGGCATTCCAATATAAGAGAATGCCGTTTGGGTTACAGAATGCACCGGCAACATTCCAGCGGAAAATGGATAAGATTCTGAGGCCCCATCAGAAATATGCTGCAGCTTACCTGGATGATGTGATTATCCATAGCACAGACTGGGTCTCACATTTGCCAAAAGTACAAGCAGTCCTAGACTCTATCCGGGAAGCTGGGTTTACGGCCAATCCAAAGAAGTGTACCATTGGACAGGAGGAGGCCAAATATCTTGGGTACACTATTGGGAGGGGGGTGATAAAACCCCAAGTCAATAAAGTCGAGGCCATACAGAGTTGGCCACGTCCCAACAGCAAGAAGGAATGTTTAGCAGTGAAGTGGGCTCTAGATTCCCTTCGGTACTATCTGCTAGGTAGGCACTTTGACCTGGTGACTGATCACGCTCCTTTAAAGTGGATGGCTCAGAACAAGGAGACCAATAGGAGGGTAAATAGGTGGTTCCTGGCCCTACAAGAATTTAACTTTACAGTTAAGCATCGCCCTGGTGTTAAAATGGGGAATGTGGATGCTTTGTCTCGGATACATGCGTGTCTGACTGCTTGTGTTACAACCCCAAGGTTGAAACAAGAGGGGGGGGGTATGTGGCAGCACGCAGGTAAAGTCACCTGGTTGTATCCAGGATGGGAAATATGTGTGCCCTGGATTCAGGCTTTATGCAGACTTTTACAATTAGAGGGGAAGAGTTAATGAGCCCAGCTGAAGTAAGTGGGCTCATTAAGACCTCTACAAAAAACCCCAGCATGCTTAGGGAGATGCTCCATCCTGGAACCAGTTTTGTGTTGTATAGACTGGGGAGTGTGACACCTGTTCTGTGCGGTGAGTTAACGCCTGTGTGGCAAACCTCTACAACAGAGACAGGGACTGGTGCAGCACAAGGCTGCACTCAGTTGTTAGATAAGGAATCTAAGTGTGTAATTAGAGGTCAAGCTGACCAGGATTTATTTTCATGTTTTATTTTTGTTTGGCTGTTATATGTTTCAATGCATGTGGCATAAATAAACCGCATCTTTTGTTTTTTTGCACCTACAACGCTGTCTGCTGTGCCTGATTTTGTGTTATGAACCCATCCAGGGGGTCACACACACCCGCTGCCGAGCTAACCCCTCACAATGTCCTTAGTCTGCTTGTCTTCAGCAAACTGTTTGCTGGCTTTCTTGTGCATCATCTTTAGAAGAGTCTTCCTTCTGGGATGACAGTCATGCAGACCAATTGCATGCAGTGTGCGGCGTATGGTCTGAGCACTGACAGGCTGACTCTTCACCCCTTCAACCTCTGCAGCAATGCTGGCAGCACTCATACGTCTATTTCTCAAAGACAACCTCTGGATATGACGCTGAGCATGTGCACTCAATTTCTTTGGTCGACCATGGCGAGACCTGTTCTGAGTGGAACCTGTCCTGTTAAAACGCTGTATGGTCTTGGCCCCCGTTCTTCAGCTCAGTTTTAGGGTCTTGGCAAACTTCTTATAGCCTAGGCCATCTTTATGTAGAGCAACAATAATTTTTTTCAGATCCTCAGAGAGTTCTTTGCCATGAGGTGCCATGTTGAACTTCCAGTGACCAGTATGAGAGAGTGAGAGCTATAACACCAAATTTAACATACCTGCTCCCCTATATAGTTGAATAAAGATTTAAACCATGTACACACTATTCTTTTTTTTTTTTGTTCAATCCCATGGGTTGAACGAAAAAAACTGTCGGCTCAGTTCGGAGCCACTGTACTAACCATGCAAGGTTAGTTCAACGATCTCCCCTGCTGAGCTATTGTGTTCTGACAGGGGAATGCCCCCCCCCCCCCCCCCGCCGGACATTTCGATCAGCACTCTCTTGCATTGGCTGAGAGCTGCAATTGGGAGTCAGTTGAATTCTGGTTTTCCAGCATGCATGTCCGACAAAAGCCAGCCAAACGGTCGTCTTCTTTTGCACAGCTGACTTACAAAACGGGCCAAATGTCAGACAGTTTTTTTCGAACCGGTCGATGTCTCCTGACATTCGGCCCATGTTTACCCAGCTTTAGACTAATTCTGGAGATCCTCAGTGCGCTGGTGACACACTTTTGGCTGTGTATGGACCGGATCCCAAAGCCTACTGGTGAATGCACATCCAATTACCCTTATATGTCTTCTGGGAACTTTAAACTGGTCACACACAATGAGAAATGAATCTGTCAGATCTACAAAATATGCCAACAACTGTGCAGTGAGAAGCCTTCTATTATAATTCATTCAATTCATATGCAATCATGAGGATCCTTAAGCATATTTTGGTAAAATGTTGGATCTGACCGCTTACAATCCGACTGTAACTGGTAATTTTTACATAAAATATTGGGGATCTTAAGTGGGATTCCTGCAGGATTTCCAATTGATGTTTTTTCATTATATGGGTCAAGAGGCAGAGGAAAATAGGGGAATATGACAGGATGAGTATGATGGAGAAAAAGTCCCTGTGGTAAAATCAATATCATATATGAAACACGCATATATCCTTTATACACCCCTATCTGGTTAATAAAGAATACATCCACCCTGCCTGTAATCTACTTTCTGCCAGACCGAAATTAAATAGCTATTCCTGATCCAGTTTCCTGACAATTAAATGTAGATCCTCTGGGCTTTCTTTCATTTCCTGCCAGGTGAAGTCAAAACATCTGTTAAATAGGGACAGGTAGACACAGATCATCTATCTTATTAACCATTTGCTTTCTGGCTCAATAGTAGTAGCTGCCTGTTAACTCCTTTGTTACCAAATGTAAACAATTGCAAGTCAAAGAAAAGTCTTGCCTTGCAGTCATTTAAAGAATCCGTGACGTTTTGTTGGGGATACAGTACAGTAGATCTGTATTAATTCCCTATTATCTTCTAGCAAGCATTTTAACATATTTTAGTTGAATTTGGGACTGAAATAGTCACTGGACCAATGCCATTATAACCTGCCCTACTGAATAATGTCCTCTATAGTAGAGCGCTCAGTGAGGTCCATAGAGGTTTAACACCCTGTATCCCACAGCCCAGTCCTTTCCTCGAAACAGGAAATTGCTTCACTAACTCTTCTATAAAGCTCTAGCAAATTACATCTTTAATATCATTTGACCTATGTAATATTTAAAGGGTATTTTTGGCACAGAGGGGGTTAATTCCCGCATACATAAGGCTTATTTCTGACAGAGTGGTCTCCATAGAAACCAGCATCACAGAGTCAGGAAAGCACGCGCCAGCAGGAGAAATATTTATAACCATAGATTCAATCTAACATTTGTACTGTATCCCAGCACTATCCTCTCTGCTATTCCTGTATTGACCTAGAATGCACAGCTCTGCCACAACTCTTCCACAGATGACCCACAAATGGCTCTGTCATTTTCCTTACAGCCCATTTTATGGCATGTCTTAAAAATGGAGCCCCCCCCCCCCACAATGACCTGCAGTCCTCAGTTTTAAAGAGGCAGATTTGATTTCCACCAACTTTTAGTTGCTGTAATGTACAATATGGCACTCGGAAGTACCTGAGCCTTCACACCCCAAAGCTGTCCTTGTGATACCACATATTTCAGCAACAAATCTAATTTCTCTATATACCTAACTGAAACAAACTGAATGTTCCCAACCTCCACCCTTTGCTTGGCTGTGGTACAGCTCTCCTCCCAGCATCCCTGTGTGTGGGAAGCAGCCCGTACATTCCACCATCTGTGCCTCGCACCATCTGTATACAGCACAGGTGGGGTATAGGATAAAGGGATGCTTACAGTACTGCTCCCAGACAAGCTCCGAATATCACCAGAAAGGTATCCTACCTCCAGCTATTTCATAACCTTTGTGGTGTCTGTGTGTGTGTTGTATCTTAACACATAAACACCCCTCACTCCATCATCTCATAAGATGGACACAGTTGGGCCGATTCATCAGATTATTAAAAAGTAGAACCGTATATGTTGCCCAACTGTTTCTCAGTGAATATTTAAATCAAATTGGATTCTGTGGACAACAGACAGTTCTTTTTTCACATACACTCATACATGTGTCTTTTCTGAGCCACTCCTAATGACCTGAGAGTGTTTTAATTGTGCATCCATTGGTAGGATCTACTTATTGTGCTCAGATGCTGCTCATGTTGTCTGCCTGTTTCACGCTGGTCCAATAGGATGAGGCATATTGGACAGTGGGAGGAAACCTGACAAATAGGAGCATAGGTGTAGTTACAGCCCTGGCCATTGGCAGAAGAAGGAAACTAGGGTTCAACTGGGGACCTACAGCCCATGAGACATAGGGGCTTAGGTCACCTAATGTGTGTTCTATTTGAAGAGGTTCTCACTACCAGGAGGGCTGACCTATTTCCACTAGCCCCCACCGGGGTTTACACCCTGTACCTTGCTATTCAGGACCCTGAAACTATCTGCAGTCCAGGATATTTTGAAAAGGTACGTACCTCATATCATGGCTGCCTGCAGCTTGACTGTGTCTATGTACCTAGTACTGACACTAAAATACTCAGGCATCCCCTATAATTGACGATACATCCCAGAAGCCAAGTTCTTCTTTTCTTGAACCATAAATGAAATACAGCTCCAAGATAATATAAAAGGTACTTTGCAAGCAATTCCATTTTTTGTTTAAGTCCTTGAACCCGTATCTTCTGCCACAGGGTTTTAATTATTGTTCCCTTCAAGAGGAAGTAACCCCTGATGAGTTTACTTCCTCTTTCATTCCCTGCAAAGGTAAAGCATAATAGACTGCTATGCATCGCGGCGCATCCATCTTCTCGATGGGTCTCGCTGCTCCGCTGCTGTCATTCGGCGAAGCCGCGATGACGTCACTCTGGCGCATGCGCACGGGAGCTGCCACTTGCGGCATATCGCCGTTGACCGCAGTGCGCCTGCACGCCTGCACACCGCTGTCTACGTGCTTGTCTTTTGGCAAATATCTCCTAAACCGTGTAGGTTTAGGAGATATTTCTTGGACCTACAGGTAAGCCTTAATCTAGGCTTACCTGTAGGTCAAAGTTGGTTGTAAGGGTTTACAACCACTTTCAGGTACTGTCAGGTGCAGTAAATCTCATGGCACAGGAAGCCCATATGGGGAAACCAAACATGGTTCCACAAACTCACTCCTACATCTTGACTTTCTGAAGTACACTTCACTTCCACCTATTATTCTCCAGCCACTATAATTATTGGGAATCTGCCTGAAAGGGCAGCGTGGCAACATCACTTCCTGCCAGGGGAAAGGAGGGGCCCAAACCAAGGGGGAAATAAGTTAACCCCATCCTACAAGCGTATTCAAGCTGACTTCTTGTTGGTTTTATTGCCATTGCATAATCGTGGACCTGCTAGCAAACAGTATAATTGTTTATGTGTGTGGTTTATTAACATATACAGTATCTCAAAAAAGTGAGTACACCCCTCACATTTTTGTAACTATTTTATTATGTTTTTTCATGTGACAACACAAATTACACTTTGCTACAATGTAAATTAGTGAATGTACAGCTTGTATAACAGTGTACATTTGCTGTCCCCTCAAAATAATTCAACACACATATAATATAAGTAGTGACACACCACACACCCAGCAATAGAGTGGGAGAGAGTGTTGAGTCAACATCGGAAGAAGAACAGAGGGAGAAGACCCCGCAAAAGAGGGAGAAGACAGCGAAGAAGACCTGGTAGAGGCAGAAGACAGCGGACAGAGGGAGAAGATATGGAGAGGGCTAGAAGACATCAGCAGAGAAGACCCGGAGAGGGGAAAATAACTGATAGAGGCAGAAGAGCCGGAGAGGGGAGAAGAAATCCTAAGAGACGCCAGAGCTGCCTTAATAAATTACTTTAAAAACATGTGTACTGTGTTTTATTTTTGACACTTATTTTAGGTGAATGAATAGGGGTACAATGTACCCGATACTCATTCACATAGGGTGGGGGCCAGGATCTGGGAGCCCCCTTGTTAAAGGGGGCTTCCAGATTCCGGTAAGCCCCCCACCCGCAGACCCCGACAACCAATGGCCAGGGTTGTCAGGAAGAGGCCCTTGTCCTCATCAACATGGGGACAAGGTGCTTTGGGGTGGGGGGGACAAGACCCCCCCTGCCCCAAAGCACCCCCCCATGTTGAGGGCATGCAGTCTGGTACAGTTCAGGAGGGGGAGGGACACTCACTCGTCCCCACCCCCTTTCCTGACCTGCCAGGCTGCGTGCTTGGATAAGGATTTGATATGGATTTTGGGGTTCCCCTTAAAATCAATACCAGACCGAAGGGCCTAGTATGCTGTTAGAGTGGGAACCCATTCAGTTTTTTTTAAATTTTGGCGTGGAGTTCCTAAAGATTCATACCAGACACCAAGTGCCTGCATTGTCTGGATCAAAGTCAGGTCCCTGTTCATTGAAGTCGGACGGATGTTGGACTTCAAGTCGCAGGGCAAAGTCGGATCCACGGTTGTACAACTGTTGTATCGTACCAGTGTGTACCCGGCCTAAAATGTAACTTTGCTCCTAAGACTTTCATTGGGGTGTATTCGTTTTTGCAACATTTGTTAGGAAAAATACTTTTTTTGTGTGTACAAATTAGCAAATGTTGGTTGCAATCAACCTGAATTTAGTCAGAGGCTCAGGTGAGCCAATATTTTGGTTACAGACTTGCTGTACAACGCCCCTGTACACTGAAATTGTGTTTGTCTGCTGACTTGCTGAAAAAGTGCAGGACAAACCTGCTTGTTTCTGGGTTTCCTTGTTTTATGAATGGTTTGCCATACACATGATTTACCATTCTGTTTTTTGCATATGCCCGTATGCTGTACCTATATTTACTATAGCACCGCCATATGCAGCAACACACAGCCTTTCACATGAACTTGCACTTGGGCACCTAGGTGAAGGAAATATGCTGGCAATCACAGTGAACAGGCTTAGCTGGCCCATGTGCAAGAGCCCTTTAAGAGGAACTTCCCCTGATCATAAAAATTAAAACAAGGCACATTTAAAAATATTTAATAATGGCAATCTACAAACAGATATTTACAAATAATTCCAGGCTTTTTATTCTTTAAATTGCCTTATTTTGTTCTTCCTTTTCATTATTATCTGTGGTAATTTTTACTAAGGGCAGATGAATCCATATCCTTTTACTTTCTGGAACTCAGCCTAAAACTTTAGGTCAGCCTCCTGAAATATGTGACTGGAAATTCCCAGGATGCAGTTGTAAGGCCAGGGTGATATCACCAGTGTCTTAAAGTGGCGTTCGACCCAAAAATGGAACTTCTGCTTTAAGGGAGGTGACCCCCTGACATGCAATATTTGGCACCGCGGCACCGCAAGGGAGATCACCTCTCCCCCCTCCCTCTCGGCAATCATCTGGGACACGTCACAGGTCCCAGATGATTACCTGGCCATTCATGGCTTGTGCATGTGCAGTGGGTGCCCGGCTGTGAAGCCTCAGTCAGGCATCCACACTTACAATGCCAGCGCTGCAGAGAGGAGGGGGAGACAAGTGGGGCTTCGCTCCCCCGCATCGCTGGACCCTGGGACAGGTGAGTGTCCGATTCTTAAAAGTCAGCAGCTGTAGTATTTGTAGCTGCTGACTTTTATTTTTATTTTTTTTAACAGAACTCCATTTTAACCACCTCCTGTTCGGCCCATATATAAAAATGGCCAGACGGCAGCAATGTTGATGGTTCGTGCATGGCTCACAGAGCATGCACCTGTGAGCCCAGCGATCGTTGTGTCCCAGTAAATTGGTCCTGTACCATGTGATCACTGTGTGTAGCAAACCCTCTAAGGAGCCGCTTGTGTGATGAGTCAATTTCTTCAGATAGTGGGCCTCTGCCCTTACCACTCTGACACACCCCCTCTATTGAATGAACAATATTAGATTAGGTAAGCATTGTCTGTATTCATAGTAAATTGGTTAAATTAGGCAAGGTAATACAAACTGTGACCAAAATAAGTTACCATAAATTACTACATACTGAATACTTTTATACCAGAGTTGTGTGCAAGAAACAACACTAAAAGTAACTGGGCCCAGATTTTCACCAGTTACCTTAAGCTGTAACAGAATCACCTAGACCAGTGATGGCGAACCTTGGCACCCCAGATGTTTTGGAACTACATTTAACACAATGCTCATGCACTCTGTAGTGTAGTGGGGCATCATGGGAAATGTAGTTCCAAAACATCTGGGGTGCCGAGGTTCGCCATCACTGACCTAGACCAATGTACAGGAAGCCAGAAATGAATAGTATAAACCCCTAGAGGCCACGCTGCCTTAAGCCTTGGAGTGACATTGCTAGAGCCTGCAGGACTTCAGAGTTCAGGAAGGTGAAAAATTGTCAGGAAGGGTGGAAAGTGCCTGGTATTTGTCAGGCTAGGTGCAGATAACAAGTAACAGTTCAGGTGTGCTGATTATACAAAGAGTTCAAAGCACATACCATGAGCTGGTCTAAGCAGAGCAGGTCAGCTGGGACTAGTAGTACACCGCTGCAGACGAAGGTAGATGATTGCTGGACCTTGTAGTTCACTGCTGTAGGTGAGGATAGATGATTGCTGGACCTTGTGGTTCACTGCTGTAGATGAGGATAGATGATTGCTGGACCTTGTGGTTCACTGCTGCAGATGAGGGTACTAGTAGAATCAGGCAAAGCGTAGTCTAGGCAAGCTGGGTCATACACAGGTAGATCAGAATCCAAACGGTACAGAATCAGAAGCAAGTACGGAGGGTCAAACAAGCCGGGTCAAACACGAAAGTCACAGAGCAAATATCAGCTGGATCAAACACGAGTGAACTCTAACACGAGCGCTGACTGAATGCTGATACAGGTGATTTAAACGTGAGCAGGCCAATCACTGTTGTTTCCCAGACACAGGCTGTGTCAGGTGAGTTGTGCTGGGTCCTAAAGGGATTCTAGTACTGACAGTACCCCCCCTTTCTCGAGGGGTTGCTCCTGCACCCCCAGGCTTACTTGGATAACGGAGATGGAACTTCTTCTTAAGTCGGTCAGCATGAAGATCACGAGCTGGTACCCAAGATCGATCCTCTGGACCGAACCCTTTCCAATGAACAAGATATTGTAAGGAATTGCGCACTCGTCTGGAATCAAGAATAAATGCCACTTCATATTCTTGACTGTCCAACATATCCACAGGTTCTGGTTCATTTATTAGGAGGCTGGAATGAACAGGTTTCAACAATGAAACATGAAAGACATTTGGAATGCGCATGGATGGGGGCAGTTTTAATCTGTAGGACACAGGATTAACAATCTCCGAGATTTCATAAGGCCAGATGAATTTTGGGCCAAGCTTTTTAGATGGAACATGCAGGGACAGATTCCGAGATGATAACCACACTTTGTCACCAACTTTATATTCTGGAGCCTTTAAGCGCTTCTTGTCAGCAGTTTTCTTAAAAGCCTGCACAGAGCGGGAAATAGCATGATTTACATCGGACCAGATTTTGGAGAAATGTTCAATAGTGGTGTTGGCATCTGGAACATCAGAGGGCGGAAGATCAAAGGAGCACACACGAGGATGCAACCCGTAAACACAAAAGAAAGGAGAGGTCCCTGTAGATGTGCTGGCACAATTATTAAAGGCAAACTCTGCCCATGGAAGGATGTTGACCCACTCCACCTCATCTTTGGCCATCAGACAACGTACCATCTTCTCTAGAGTCTGATTAGTCCTTTCTGTTTGGCCATTAGTCTCAGGATGATATGCTGAAGAATATGATAATTTAATCCCCAGCTGAGAGCAAAGGGCCTTCCAAAACTGGGCTATGAACTGAGAGCCACGGTCAGAGACAATGTTAACTGGTGCCCCATGGAGCCTGAAAATGTGCTTAATGAATAAAGATGCCAGTTCTTTAGCAGATGGAAGCTTCGGAAGCGGAACAAAGTGGGCCATCTTACTGAACCTGTCTACCACCACCCAGATCGTGGAACATCCCTGGGACAGAGGCAAGTCTGTGATAAAGTCCATAGATAAATGGGTCCAGGGACAGGTAGGTATTGGTAGAGGACGAAGGAGATCGGGGGGCTTAGAGGTACTGCTCTTGCTTCTGGCGCAAACTTCACAGGCCTGGACGAAGGCTAACACATCCTGCCTAAGCGATGGCCACCAGAGGTTGCGAGAGACAATCTCAAAAGTTTGTCTAAACCCTGGATGTGCTGCGGGTTTTGATGCATGTACTTGTTGCAATACCTGCAAACGAAGAGCCAGGGGCACAAAGAGCATACCAGGGGGAGTGGAGGGAGGGGCTTCAGCCTGTGCTGGTAACAAGGCCTCAGAGATGTCAGTCTGGGTAAAAGCCAAAATCCTATCCTCAGAGATAATGGGTTGAGGAGGAAGCGGAGGAGGAGACTCTGATAAAAAACTACGAGACAAGGCATCGGCCTTAATGTTTTTTGGACCTGGTAAATAAGAAATTGTAAAGTCAAATCTGGAGAAGAACAATGACCACCTGGCTTGACGCGAGTTCAGTCTTTTAGCAGAACGGATATATTCAAGGTTTTTGTGGTCAGTCAGAACTATGAATGGATAGCGAGCTCCCTCCAGCCAATGTCTCCACTCCTCTAAAGCTAGCTTTATGGCTAAAAGTTCTCTGTTGCCTATATCGTAATTGCGTTCTGCTGGGGAATATTTACGGGACAAGAAGGCACAAGGGTGGATGGCAGCGCTTACAGGATCTTTTTGTGACAAAAGCGCCCCCACTCCTACTTCAGATGCATCTACCTCTACAATAAAAGGTAGCTCAGGAACAGGATGGCGTAGAATTGGTGCAGAGGTAAAGGCTTTCTTTAACTGGGTGAAGGCTGCCTGGGCTTCAGTAGTCCATTTAAATGTACTAGGAGTCTTCCTGGTGAGAGAGGTGATGGGATGTGCAATGGTGGCAAAGTTCTTAATGAATTTTCGATAGAAATTTGCAAAGCCCAGGAAGCGTTGAACTGCCTTCAGGTCTGAAGGTGGTGCCCAGTCTAGAATGGCTTGAACTTTGGCTGGGTCCATGGTGAGGCCTGTGTCAGAAATTAGGTAGCCCAGGAAAGGTACTTGTTTAACATGGAAAATACATTTTTCAGGCTTTACAAAAAGGGAGTGAGTCTTTAGTCGGGCTAATACCGAGCAGACATGCTTCTGATGTGTTTCAAGATTGGGAGAGTAAATCAAAATATCGTCTAAATAAACAAGCATGAAGCGACCCATCATGTCACGGAAAATGTCATTCATGAAGTTCTGAAAGACGACTGGTGCATTCCTGAGGCCGAAAGGCATGACAAGACATTCGTAATGACCATCCTTGGTGTTAAAGGCCGTCTTCCATTCATCGCCTGCACGGATTCGCACCAGATTATAGGCTCCCCTTAAATCCAGTTTGGAGAAGATTTTGGCTCCCTGGATTTGAGAGAACAACTCTGTGATGAGAGGGAGAGGATACCGATTGGGAATGGTTATTTTATTTAGACCTCTGTAATCAACACAAAGTCGCAGTCCTCCATCCTTCTTCGGGACAAAGAAGCATCCTGCTCCTGCGGGAGAAGTGGAGGGACGGATGAAACCCTTAGCTAGGTTTTCCTGGATGTATTCTTGCAAAGCAAGATTCTCTGGTTCAGACAGTGGAAAGACTCTCCCTCGAGGAGGTGTAGTGTCAGGCAAGAGGTCAATGGGACAATCATAACTGCGATGAGGAGGTAAAGTGTCAGCAATTCCTTTAGAAAACACATCCCGAAAGTCCTTATAACAAAGTGGAATCTGTTCTATTCCCACTTGACAGGTATCAAGTCGAACAAGGTGTTGGATGCAGCTCTTTTTACACTGATTGGACCAAGCCAGAATATCTCTTGTTGGCCAGTCAATTACAGGATTGTGCTTCTGAAGCCAAGGAAGGCCTAGGATCAAAGGAGTGGATGGAGAGTCAATGACAAGACAAGAAATCTTCTCCCAATGAAAAGCCCCTAATTGTAACTGGAAAGGGTTGGTGGATTGGAGCACTAGGTCTTGTGAGAGAGGCCGATTATCCACAGAGATCAGGCGGACTGGACAATCTAGAGCATGAGTTTCCAGGGACAAAGAGGTGATCAGAGTTCTATCAATAAAATTCTCAGCTGCTCCAGAATCCACCAAGGCCAGCAGTTCATGAGCCCCTGTCCCAAAGTGAATGACAGCGGGTAAAAGTATGCGATTATCCCCCTGGGGAGATGAGAGTAGACCTAAGGTGACCTCCCCGCAATCACCTAGGTCCTGGCGTTTCCCGGACGTGTAGGGCACGAACGGAGCATATGACCCTTGAGGCCACAGTATAAGCAGAGTCCCATATTACGCCTGCGTTTGTGTTCCTGGGCAGATAATCGGGTGGAGCCTAACTGCATAGGTTCTTCCTCAGATTTGGCACTGGAGATGGAATAATCAGGTGGTAAGGAAGGTATACAGTTTGCCACAGCCATTGTTTGTTCTCGCCTCCTCTCTCGCTGGCGGCGGTCAATTCTAATAGCTAGACACATAGCCTCCTCCAGTGAGGCTGGGTAGGAGAAGTTGACCAGAGCGTCTTTAATCGCATCTGAAAGGCCAATTCTAAACTGGCTGCGGAGAGCTGCATCATTCCAGCCAGATTCCGGGGCCCACCTGTGAAACTCTGAGCAATACATTTCACCTGTGGTAGTTCCTTGTTTTAAGTTACGCAGGGTCGATTCTGCAGTAGCAGCACGATCTGGATCATCATATAGCAACCCAAGGGCTTCAAAGAAGGCATCTACTGTTAGTAAGGCTGGATGGTTAGGTTCCAGGTTAAAGGCCCAAGCCTGGGGGTCACCCTGTAGCAGAGAGATAATGATTTGAACCCTCTGAGTTTCATGGCCAGACGAGGATGGCCTCAACTTGAAATATAATTTGCAGCTGTTTTTAAAGTTGCAAAACGCTTTACGGTCACCAGAAAACCGGTCGGGCAAAGGAATTTTAGGTTCAGATGGAGTTTTAGTAATGGTGGTAGTAGAAGGAGATTGCACCTTGGTGAGCTCTGTGGCCATTTCCTGAACTTGATGTGATAAACAGCAAAGTTCTTGTGCAAACAACTGAGCCTGTTCAGGATTCATGATAGGTTTCCCTTTATGTATTGGCTCGTGTTAATGTCAGGCTAGGTGCAGATAACAAGTAACAGTTCAGGTGTGCTGATTATACAAAGAGTTCAAAGCACATACCATGAGCTGGTCTAAGCAGAGCAGGTCAGCTGGGACTAGTAGTACACCGCTGCAGACGAAGGTAGATGATTGCTGGACCTTGTAGTTCACTGCTGTAGGTGAGGATAGATGATTGCTGGACCTTGTGGTTCACTGCTGTAGATGAGGATAGATGATTGCTGGACCTTGTGGTTCACTGCTGCAGATGAGGGTACTAGTAGAATCAGGCAAAGCGTAGTCTAGGCAAGCTGGGTCATACACAGGTAGATCAGAATCCAAACGGTACAGAATCAGAAGCAAGTACGGAGGGTCAAACAAGCCGGGTCAAACACGAAAGTCACAGAGCAAATATCAGCTGGATCAAACACGAGTGAACTCTAACACGAGCGCTGACTGAATGCTGATACAGGTGATTTAAACGTGAGCAGGCCAATCACTGTTGTTTCCCAGACACAGGCTGTGTCAGGTGAGTTGTGCTGGGTCCTAAAGGGATTCTAGTACTGACAGTATTGAAGTGGTTAATGACTGTGTTTCAACCTCTATATGAAATTGATGATTATTAACACCTGCTTGGTAATTGGTTAATTACACACCTGAATCTAATCCTACAAAATCTATGACTTTGTGTAAAAAGTGTAAAAAGTGTGCAAGTGTAAGAATTGATGTGGGTATGAAGACAAAGGGTAGTCACATCAAATATTGATTTGATTTCAATTTTACTTCTGTTCGTTCACTTTGCATTTTGTAAATTGGTAAAAATAATAATGTATATTTTTTTAAATATTATTTAAATAATTCTAACTATAGATTTGTTATAGAAATTTTGAACTCTGAAGACTCTACCTTATAATTTCTAGGTCTACTGCCTCATAGCCTTATATATCTGTCGTTTGATACCACCTCCTGTGACTGCTGGTTTTTCAAAAATAGGAGTGCGAATGGATGTTACTACTGTACTGCTCATTGTTCTCCTTGCTGTATTGGAAGCTGTACCTGAGGATCTGCATTCCGGGTGTCTAGGTGCTTAATTTCCTTGAAAACTGAACTCCAGGCTGGAGACAGTTACCCCTTGCAGTGGGTCTCCACAAGGGTTAACTGTTTGTTTCGTCAATAGGATGATGACTAGGGATGATGAATAAAGTGAAGTACTTAGGGCTTGCTCACACTTGAATATATTTCTGATGCTTAACAACGCTTCTATAGCATTTGTATGACGTTAGTATGGACGTCAAACATGCGTCAATGAGCTTTAGAATGGGGCATTTTGGAAGCGTTAAAAACACTCCCTAAACACCCTATGCGCAGTTTCATAGCGTTTGGTGAGTGTTAAAACTGCTCGACAATGGAAAGTGACAGAAATAAACTAATTTTAACGTGTTGCAACCGCACCAATATCATGCCTAAAACGTCTGCCAGAGCGTTTGCGGAACATTACCATAGACTTGAATGGGAGGTGTTGAAAGGCTTCAAATGCTGACTAGACATAAGGCTTCAATTTTGAAGCGATGCTAAGGCTTAGAGTGAACAGCAAAATGTGCTGTCTATTGTATCTTGTGCATAGACATTTGAGGGGCGCTTTTAACACCTATCAAACACCTCTCAAACGCCTGCTCTTAATGCCAGTGTGAACTAAGCCTTATCCTATTTCTTGCTTCCTTGTCAGCTGGTGCTTTCCTCTGTCCAATGCTCCCAGAATGTGGGCAAATCCTCTGCATCCTCATATGCAATACAGAATCTTTAGGCCAGCATTGTGCATGATGATATTTGAGAGTTGTTTATTGTTGTAACCTCTGCCGCGTACACACGTCCGGACTTTCCGGCAGACTAGGTCCGAAGGGATTAGTCCGGACAATCCAATCGTGTGTGGGCTAGTCCGATCGTTTTTCTGAAAAAAAATCAGACGGATCTAGAAATAGAACATGTTTCAAATCTATCCAACGGACTCAATTCCAACAGACTAAAATCGGGAAAACCATTCGTCTGTGTGCTGGTCTGACGGACCAAATATGACGCAAGGGAAACTATTGGCTACTGGCTATTGAACTTCCTTGTTTAGTCCCGTCTTACGTCATCACGTCCAAAACGAACTTACTTTCGAATGACTTAGTCCATTCGTGTGTGGACAAGTCCATTCATTTGGAAAGTCCGTCGGAACGCTGCCGAAAGTCCGTCAGGAAGACTGTCGGACTTAGTCTGCCGGAAAGTTCGGTCGTGTGTGCGCGGCATTACACATACAACACTGTACATGGATCAAAACTCTATGTTGCATTTTATTATTATTTTATTCTAAACCTATATATTTCCCTGTCCATTTTCACAATGTTTAGAAGTACAGCAGTTATAATTTTCTAATATTATTTACAGCACCATGTGTTACAATAAACCAGTTACTGTTGCATGATAAGTCCACCTAATGGCACTTCCTGTGATGGTGTGGCAATGTTGCACTCAATGTTGGTGTGACAATGTTGCACTCATAGCAGAGTTCCCACTTTTGTAGACTGTGCCTGCTTACACTACAGTGGGATAAGACTGGGATAAGAGTGGGATCATCTTCTCATCCCACTGTAGTGTAAGCCTGCCTCATTGAAAACATGGAAGCACTGGCAGATGAGTGGAGCCCGGTTGTTTTAAGGTGAAATACTTCCAAGCAGAGATTCACTGGACTGCTACTTACACATCTAGTTATTCAGTGGTAGAATTCAAACACAATGGGGGTTATTTACGAAAGGCAAATCCACTTTGCATTACAAGTGCAAACTACAATTGCAAAGTGCACTTGAAATTGTACTGAAAGTGCACTTGGAAGTGTAGTTGCTGTAAATCTGAGGGGTAGATCTGAAATGAGGCGAAGCTCTGCTGATTTTATTATTCAATCATGTGCAAGCTAAAATGCTGTTTTTTATTTTCCTTGCATGTCCCCCTTGGATCTACAGCTACTGCACTTCCAAGTGCACTTTCAGTGCACTTTCAAGTGTACTTTGCACATGTAGTACAAAGTGGATTTGCCTTTCATAAATAACCTCCATTGTGTTTTTGCACCATAGCAGTTCCATTGCTCACGTGAAAACTGCAGAAAGGGTGAAACTGTCACCAACAGCAACCAATCAACTTTATTTTTTATTTTTTAAAAGCTGTAGGAATGCAGATTGGTTTCCATAGACAGCTGCATCACTTAGGCCTGATTCACCCCTATGTATTTTTAGTGCTTTTTGCATTATGCAGATTTGCACAACAGTAAGTTTAACATGGTTTCCTATGGTGCAAATCTGCAAAAAGCTCTAAAAATGCATAGGTATAAATTAGGTCTTATATATGGTTGGATCAGAAAATAGCCATACATCTATAGGCATATCTCCCATCTTTCTGAGATGACAATGAGGGACATCTATTACTTACAAGGCATGTAGGAAATGAGACATGGCCTTCCATGCTCTCAATTACACAGACCATGAAGAATATGTAAAAATACTAAATTGTGTAAAAGTGCTGTGCTCTCAGAATAATAATCACTAAAATCAATATATAATGTGACAATAGTAACAAACATATGTAAAAAAAAATGTGATGCAAGCTGTGATGAAAAAGTCTATATCAAACTGTGATAAGTCCACACTTCATGTGGAAACACATTATAGTGATATAAAAACTCCACTGATCCCCATTAAGTGTGCTCACACCTCCCTATTTGACCCTCACTACAAAGGTCAAAATAACACAGGTTAATTGATTCCGCTCCCAGCAGATGACTAACAGGGGTTTTGTACTAATAACACCAACAGCACCAACAACGACTCCAAGCTGCTCAGCTCAAAGAAAAATATAAATCTTAGTGCTCACTGAAGAACTAATTTATTACGAAAAAAAGTACAAATCATACTTGCATGGAGGAAGATGAATGAGCTACAACAAAGCATAGAGAGCCACTTGACACTGCATGTGTAGTGAAAAGCACAGCTGAATTGAGTTTCCAGCCAGCAGCCCACAATGTTTCTCTCTCTCTCCCGGATCAATAAGCTCCACCCTATGCATTTTGTCAGACTGACGTCATCATGGGCCCCTGATGAATTTAGATCAAGGGTGCTCAAGGGCAAGCCCAGGGGTGGACAACTCATTGATCATGATCTGGGCAGTGAGCTGACAGAGGAGGGAGCAGGTGGCCATAGAGGGATCAGGAGGAGCCACATAAGCCAATGCAATCCTCTGATATCAAATGCACTCTGCCTCTGATCCTTTCTAGCACCCTGGAGAGTTATGCCAGCAGTACCTGCATAGATGTCTCTCAAATCATCCCATAAGTAGGACTGAAATGCCAGTTTGAAATCCTGCATTCAGTGTGAACCTAGGCTCATTGTTGTTTAAAGTTTTCATTATGCTGTTCAAAATCAAAAAAAAAGATAATTGAAATTCTGAACCATTTCATTTCATTGTGGACCGCAACTGATTACATAATCACTTAGGTGGCCCTTGCTCTTCATCATTTTGCATCCCTGATTTAGATATTAGATGAAAGGTCTAGGGTAAAATAACATTTTTATTGATGAAATAGTAAATTATTTTTAGAGGTCTAAACTTCAGAAGAAAAACTGGGACACTTGAGAGGCAAGGAGGAACAGAAGTATTTGTCTCGAAAAGATAGACAGTCCCTTCAATTCAGGGGCTGTTGGGAGGTATGCATAGATACTCTGTGACTTTATTTTGACACCTAGATGCATGCTAGTCTCATGTCGAAAAGTGAAGAGGTAACTTTCATATGAAAATTCTAGTACAACAGAATTCAACTTCAGAAGTAGGGCTGCAACGAATGATTATTTTCATAATTGATTAGTTGGCTGATTATTGTTTTGATTAATCGATTAATCGGTTAATAACCTTAAAAAAAAAAAAAAAAGGGTCAAATTGACATTCATTTTCAACCACAGTGGTGGGAAAATTTGGAAATAATAGAAAACTTCTCGGTCAAAGGAATTTTCAGACAGTGTATGTGGTTTTTGTTTTAGAAATGAAGTGAAAATTTCAAACAAAATGCTTTCATTCAGCGAACGTACAAAGATTTTTCATCTGAATATTCACACCTGAAAATGTATCCGTGAGGCCAGCATAAGGCTCGGTACACACCTATGCAGTTTTTGCTTTTGATCTGTTTCTGCAGTGCTTTTTGCTGTGCGCTTTTATTTTTGCGCATGTGATTTTACTGCAATATGCTTTTTTTTGGGCAGATTAAAAAACACAAATTGCTGCAAAAATGCATTACATTCTTTTCTGACCCATTCCAAAGATGCAGCGGCTGAAAAAAGCACAGATATGAAGGTGTCCCATAGGAAACCATGTAAATGAACTGTAGTACGAAAAAGCACCAATAAACATATAGATGTGAACCAGGCCTAAGACGTTTAGTAACATAATGGGGTTAAAAAGACAAAAAATAGCCATTTATAGTACAAAAAAGCAAATACTCACTAGTGGAAGGGGTTCATTTTTTTACCGTAGAACAGTGAAAGTAATATTTACAGTAGTCATTATATTTTTGTACTATAACCACTTGCTTACTGGGCACTTAAACACCCTTCCTGCCCAGACCAATTTTCAGCTTTCGGTGCTCTCACACTTTGAATGACAATTACTCAGTCATGCAACACTGTACCCAAATGATTTATTTTTTTTTGCCCACAAATAGAGCTTTCTTTTGGTGGTATTTGATCACCTCTGGGGTTTTTATTTTTTGCGCTATAAATGAAAAAAGACCGAAAACTTTGAAAAAAAACACATATTTCTTTGTTTCTGTGACAAAATTATGCAAATTTTTCTTCCTAAATTTTTTGGAAAGTAGACATTCCAAGGTATTTAGTAAGAGGCATCGTGAGCTTTTTGATGTTGTCATTTTTTTCGCACAATTCTTTGCAAAATTGTCATTGCAAAATTGTCATTCTAATAGGTTATTTCTCTCACATGGCATGTGTATACCACAAATGACACCCCCCAAAAAATTCTGCTACTCCTCCTGAGTATTACAATACCACATGTGTGGGACTTTTTCACAGCCTGGCCACATAGAGAGGCCCAACATGCAGGGAGCGCCGTCACATGTTCTAGGAGCATAAATTACACATCTAACTTGTTGACTACCTATTACACTTTTGAAGGCCCTGGAGCACCAGGACAATGACACGTGACACTGATGACAGATGGCACTGATATGTGGCAATGATGACACTTATACGTGGCACTGATGACACGTGGCACTGATGGCAGATGGCACTAATATGTGGCACTGATGACAGATGGCACTTATACGTGGCACTGATGACACGTGGCACTTATATGTGGCACTGATGACACGTGGCACTAATACGTGACACTGATGACAGATGGCACTAATACGTGGCACTGATGGCAGATGGCACTAATACGTGGCACTAATACGCGGCACCGATGACAGATGGCACTAATACATGGCACCGATGGCGCGTGACACTGATGACAGATGGCACTGATAAGTGGCATTGATGACACGTGACACTGACAACAGATGGCACGTGACACTGACAGGTGGCACTGATGACAAATGGCACTGATACGTGGCACTGATGACAGATGCCACTAATATGTGGCACTGATGACAGATTGCACTATGTGGCACTGATGACACGTGGCACTGATGACAGATGGCAATTATACGTGGCACTGATGACAGATGGCACTGGGGACAAATGGCACTGACAACATGTGGCACTGGGGACAGATAGCACTAACAGGTGGCACTGGGGACAGATAGCCCTAACAGGTGGCACTGGGGGCTGGTAGCACTGGGGTGGATGGCACTGGGGTGGATGGCATTGGGGCAGATGGCACTGGGGGAGCATGGCACTGGGGGAGGATGGCACTTTTTTTTATTTATTTTTTTATTTTCACACTTACGGCCGCTGCAGCCGTTCATCTCTCCCCTCTCACACGCTGTCTGTGTGAGGAGGGAGAGCGGCGCTGAGAGATGATCTCATATGTTTACATATGAGATCATCTCACATTGGACACGCCGATCGCGCTGTAAACGGCTGTTTACAGCGATCTGTGTTTGCCTGTCTCCGGGGGACACGGCAAACACAAAACTTCCCCGATGCGCGCCCGCCGCGGCGCACATTGCGGAAGTAAACACCAGGACGTCCAGGGACGGCCTCCCGGACTAAAGCGCCTGCTCTATAGACGTCATTCGGCTATAGGGCGGTCGGGAAGAGGATAAAGGGCTCCTTTTAGTTTTTTTTAACCCCATTATGTTACTGGCCAATTAATCGATTATGAAAATAGTAATCGATTAATTTCATAATCGATTAATTGTCGATCGATCGATTAGTTGTTTCAGCCCTATTCAGAAGTGATGTCATGTGTTGTTTTGTATGTATTTTTTTGTTTCTGAGCATGCGTAGTCTTGCTCTTACGATTTTTTTCGATGAATACTAATTAAACTAAAATCGGACGTTGTGTTCACGTACGATAAAAATTTTATAGCCTGCACATACAGTTTTTGTCGTCCAAAAATTCCTAATCGGCTGTCGAAAGCACCATAATAATGATCCGAAAATCAGCAGATCATTCGTTGGATTAAATTTTACTTCAAATTTTCTTATCGTGTGTATGGGCCATAAGAGAGAGAGGAAAGAAGCAGATGACTGTGGAGCAGCCAGGAGCACCTGCTCAGTATATAAAAAAGCTGATGCTGATACTATTGTACATGTTTGTGGCTTCATGGTCCCACCAATAGCCATCTATGTCCTCCTAAAGGAAACCTTCCCTAAGAGAAACATTGAAACTGCGATTACTAACTCCTGGGGATTCTAATTGCTTGACTATCCTGCTAAATCTCTCATTAGATTTTGATTTACTGACCAAAAATAGGAGTGCTGAAAGGGACTTTACTATGACTGGAAACTTCTCCAAGATACAAAGTAGATTTGCAGCATTGTGTTTCTGTGACTACAGGGTGTTTCTCTAAAGTCCACCAGATGCATATATATCTTTTTCCTGGGGGTGAGGTGGGGAGGGGGTGTCTGGCCTTGGGTACCTGGAGAATTATGGATGTGGCAAAATTGTACTAATAGTGGGAGGGGGCTTCCACAGTGTGCTAGTAGCTCATAATAGCAGACTTGCCTTTTAAACAGAACACTCCAGCACCGAGCTGTCACCACCGATCGAACTGTATGACGTACTTAGTCCGTCATACAATCCGACGGACAATCCGGCGTGCTTTCCACTGAACGGACTTGACCACACACGGATACACAAACAGTCCGACGAAAGCTTGCACGATGACGTACAGCACGTACGACGGGACTAGAAATAGGAAGTCCAAGACACAGCAAAGCCCTGTAAATCCTTTCTGGGCATGCGCCATTCTTAGTCCGTCGGACTAGCATACTGACGACCGTATTGTCCGCTGAAACCAAAGTACGACGGAAAGATTGTTGTGCAAACCAAAATTCTTAGTACTCCGGACTGCACGCTGAAAAAGTCAGCTGAAGCCCACACACGAGCGGATTGTCAGTTGAAATGTGTTTCAACGGACTAAGTACGTCATACAATTCGACCGTGTGTACGCGGCATTATGGGTTCACACTCTCTGTCCATTTGAATGCCGGAATCGGCTGTCAAAAGTTGTGTACACACTATCATAAAATTGTGCAATCATTCCTCATACGAAAATAGTGTGTAGGTGCCATTAGTATGACAAAACTCACTGCACTGTATATATGTATCTATGAAGGAGCAACCTTGTCAACCTGGGATAGGACTACAGAACATTTCCCTTCTACTTATCTCTATAACATTGGACAGAAGTGTTCTATTGCCCACAAAAGTAAACCGAACAGGATGGGTAACACTCCGTAAGGTTTCAGTGCATCAGAGTGCACAATATGTTGCAAGCTCACTGGGTTTCTGGCAGGATCAACAGTTTTTTTTTTTTACTTGTTGAACAGATATAGCAAAAGGATTTCAATGGCAAATTTTACAGACTGAAAGGGACCAAATAAAAGATGTTCGATTATATTACGCTTTAAAACGGCTGTAAACCACTGCACCCTTTTTTTTTGCCTTACCTGCAAGGCCAAAGGCATAATGTGCTAGTATGTGTCGCATACTAGCACATTATGTGAAACTCACCTCAAAACAAAGCCTTCCAGTAATGCAAAGTCATCAATGGAGATGGCATCCATCTATACCCGGTCTTCCTTTCGAGCATGCGTGTGGGAGCCGCCGGTCACGGCACACTGCTCTGAAGAAACGGCATGGGTCGTGATTCCTTCAGAGTGCATGCACCAGTGATGTAACTGGCTACCAGGACAGTAAATATCTCCTAAATGGTACATGTTTAGGGGATATTTACACTACCTGTAGGTAAGCCTTAGACCCCATACACATTATTAGATTTTCTGCAGATTGACCAAAACCATATAATCTGAGGTCAAACCTTAAGCGTTTCAATTTGTATGCAATCAGGCAGGCTTTTGTACTACATGGTTTTGGTAAATCTGGAGACAAAAATCTGCAGACAATCTAATACTGTGTATGGGGCCTTAATATAGGCTTACCTATAGGTAAAACCTAAAGATGGAAGTTTACTTCCTCTTTAAGTAATACTAATGCCGCGTACACACGATCAAACAATCCGGTGGAAAAGTCCGGCAAACTCAAGTCCGCCAAACAATCCCCCCGTGTGTAGCCTCCGGCATACTTTTTTGACCCGACAGTACGGCGGACTTAGAATTTCGTGTTACACATCAATCTGCCCGCCGTACTCGCATTTCGGCGGACAATCCGGCCGTGTGTATGCCAGTCCGCCGTACTTTTGAAATGAGCAGACTTTTCCCGCCCGGAGAAAAGTCCGCTCATTTCGAGCGGGTCTCCAGGTCCCGCCGCTTGGTATGGACTTAAAGGGGAACCCCCAACGCGAAAAAAATCGGCGTGGGGGTCCCCCCCAAGTCCACAACAGACCCTTGTCCGAGCATGCTACCCGGCCGGCCAGGAAAGGGGGGCGAGCGAGCGCCCCCCCCCCCCCCCTGAGCCGTACCAGGCCGTGTGCCCTCAACATGGGGGGTACCTTGGGGAAGGGGGGGGGCGCGCGGCCCCCCCACCCCAAAGCACCTTGTCCCCATGTTGATGAGGACAAGGGCCTCTTCCCGACAACCCTGGCCGTTGGTTGTCGGGGTCTGCGGGCGGGGGGCTTATCGGAATCCGGGAGCCCCCTTTAATAAGGGGGCCCCCGGATACTGGCCCCCCACCCTATGTGAATGAGTATGGGGTACAATGTACCCCTACCCATTCACCTGTAAAATAAAAGTACAAAAAAAACACAACACACGAGATAAAATACTTTATTGCACAGCTCCGGGGGTCTTCAGTCTTCGGGGGTCTTCTCGCCGGACTCTTCACTTTCTTCATCGCCGCCGGCCTCTTCTCCCGACTTCGGGGGTCTTGTCCCCCTCTTCGGTTCTTCTGCCGGGCCACCGCGCCTTCTTATAGCTCTTTTACAGGCGGTGGCCCGGTCTTCTGTCGCCGCTGCCGCCTTCCGTTCTTCTTCTTCTTCTTCTTCTTCTTCTCCTTCTTCTCCTGGAGATGTTGACTCGACGCTCTGTCCGGCCACAATGCCAGGGACGCGCTGCGCGGCCACTTATATAGGGACAAGGGGCGGTGTCACATGGCTTTATGTCACATGGGTAGGTGTCCCTTGTCCCTGGCATTGTGGCCGGAGAGAGCGTCGAGTCAACATCTCCAGGAGAAGAAGGAGAAGAAGATGAAGAAGAACGGAAGGCGGCAGCGGCGACAGAAGACCGGGCCACCGCCTGTAAAAGAGCTATAAGAAGGCGCGGTGGCCCGGCAGAAGAACCGAAGAGGGGGACAAGACCCCCGAAGTTGGGAGAAGAGGCCGGCGGCGAGGAAGAAAGCCGGACTCCTCCGCTAGCAAAAGAGCTACAAGAAGATAGCGGAGGAGTCCGGCGAGAAGACCCCCGAAGACGGAAGACCCCCGGAGCTGTGCAATAAAGTATTTTATCTCGTGTGTTGTGTTTTTTTTGTACTTTTATTTTACAGGTGAATGGGTAGGGGTACATTGTACCCCATACTCATTCACATAGGGTGGGGGGCTGGTATCCGGGGGCCCCCTTATTAAAGGGGGCTCCCGGATTCCGATAAGCCCCCCGCCCGCAGACCCCGACAACCAACGGCCAGGGTTGTCGGGAAGAGGCCCTTGTCCTCATCAACATGGGGACAAGGTGCTTTGGGGTGGGGGGGCCGCGCGCCCCCCCCTTCCCCAAGGCACCCCCCATGTTGAGGGCACGCGGCCTGGTACGGCTCAGGAGGGGGGCGCTCGCTCGCCCCCCTTTCCTGGCCGGCCGGGTAGCGTGCTCGGACAAGGGTCTGTTGTGGACTTGGGGGGGACCCCCATGCCGATTTTTTTCGGCGTTGGGGGTTCCCCTTTAAATCCATACCAGGCGGCGGGGCCAGCGACATCTCCTTCGCGGGCCCCGCCTACCTGGAGACGCGCTCGAAATGAGCGGACTTTCCTCCGCGTGTGTGGGCGAGTCCGTTCATTTCGAAAGTATGGCGGACTTAGTACGGCGGACTTAGTACGCCGTATTAGTCCGCTGAAAAAGTGCCGTGTGTGGGCAAGTAGCCCGTTCGAAAATTCCGACGGACAGTTTGGCGGACGTCCGCCAGACTAAGTACGTCGGACAGATGGCTACGTGTGTACGCGGCTTCAGAGATCTTGTCCCCACTCCAGCCTATGATTGGACAGTAAAAGATGAAACAGCAAACTGATGGGTCCAACTCTTTATCACTAAGATTTCTTCTCCTATCAACATGCCCATTCTTTGCCCCTGTACACACGGTCGGACTTTGTGATGGAAAATGTCTGATCGGACCATGTTGTCGGATAATCTGACAATGTGTGGGCTCCATTTGACTTTTTCCGTCGGAATGTCCGACCAACAAAGTTTGAGAGCTGGATATAAAATTTTCCGACAACATGATCCAATCGGACAAAGTCCGATCGTTTGTAGAGAATTCCGATCAGACAAAGTGGCACGGATGCTCAGATCAAATTAGGAGACCAAAGCTATTGGCTACTAGCCCGAACATAGTCCCGTCGTAACAAACTAATGTCATCACGTTCCTAACGATCGGATTTTCCGACAACTTTGTCCAACCGTATGTATGCAACACCAGTTTCGGACAAAATCCATCAGAAAATGTCCGACCGTGTGTACAAGGGCTTAGCATATGAGCACAACTTACTGGCTCATTGTGCTGCTTCTCTCCTTCCCAGCCGGATCTCTGCTATACAGGGGATTAAGTGGCTGATACCAAGTTCAAGTCAGGTACTTGCACTGCTTGCATTTGAAAAATAGGATGTATTCATGAGTATAGACCACCATCCTATCTTTTATATCTGCCTGGTGTTCCGCTTTGACTCCAATGACAAAACACATCTTATTTGGATTGCTGCTACAGTGACACATGGTACTGACAGTGAATGCTCTTTGCCTGTCATATAGTTTAAGTTTGAAGACACTGACTGCCCCTTTACTGGTGCCAGGAATAAATGGGTAGTATCCTGAAATAGTTATTCCTGAATTTGTATTCCATGCATTACATTTCTGAGGGTGGTAACTGGCACAACACCGTGTTCAGAATTTCTCTTCATCATTGTAGAACACTCATTCCGCATCATCTTCCCACTCTACCCTCATAAACCTTCAGTGATTAATCATAATTGTTCTTTCGTTCACTTCTTTCTGCTAATATGAACTTATCTGAAATATACAGAATCTATACAGAATTTGATATCTGTTTCTAACTTGGAAAATTAGTGGTATGAAACAAAGCTATACCCGGGGCTCTTTAAGGCTGGAGTCACACCTATGCATTTTTAGTGCTTTTTGCATTTTGCAGATTTGCACTACAGAACGTGTCCCATAGGAAACCATGTTAAATGGACTGTAGTGCAAATCTGCAAAATGCACCAAAAATGCATAGGTGGTGATCAGGCCTAAAAGTAAACAGGACTTATGGTTTCTCCTGTGACGCATTAAAACCCTTCCCATGCTTTCTTAAAGCAGAACAATACTCACCCTCTCTCCAGCGCTGCGGTGCCCTGGAGCTCCCCACTGGCCACTGACATGTTCAGCCTGTCATCTTCTGGGTACCAGTCTTTGGTGGGGCCGGGATGATATCACTCCTGTGCATTCATATCTGCACTGGAAATTGTACGCTCGGCTGCACGTGCACAGCTCAATGTATAGGCATACAGGCAGGTAAAGAACTTTAATGCATAAAAATCCCACAATCCTGCCTGTTTCCCCCCTTTTTTTGAATTTAGTTTAGACTTGCCATGTCTCCAAAAACGTATCTCTTTATCTAAAAAGTACAATAGGGAAATATTGTTCACATAGAATCAAAAATACAGTTACAGTCTGACAGCTTTATTGCTACACTGGAGGAGTGCGCTTGCAGGGCGGGAAAAAAAGTCCAGCAAGTCGCATCTGTGCAGCGCTATAGGAGCAGTGTATTTCCCGCCTTTAAAGCGCCCCTTCCCATTAAAAACAATGGGGCAGCGCTGCAAACCTGCCAGCAAAGCGACGCTTTGTGGGTGGTTTTAACCCTTTTTTGGCCACTAGCAGGGGTTAAAACTGCCCTGCTATTGGCCGAATAGCGCTGCAAAAACAACGGTAAAGCTAAATATAGCGCCACTTTACTGCCAACACCCACAATACCCCAATCTGAAAGGATGAGGGAACCAGCGCTGTAATGGTGCTGGTTCCCGGATCGCTACAGTGTGAACCTAGGCTTAACGCAGCTTTTAGGTGCTTCTGGCATTTTTTTTCTGCCTTTAAACCCCCCTGCATGTTAGTCTGTGTCCATGCACACATAGGGGTTGAAGTGATTGTAAGGCTTTGTTTTTGTTTTTTTTAATAACAAACATGTCATACTTACCTCCACTGTGCAGTTGATTTTGCACAGAGTGGCCCCGATCCTTGGCTTCTGGGGTTCCCCGGCGGCGCTAGTAGCTCCTCCCTGCATCGTATAACCCCCTAGGGTGCTGACAAGAGAAAATCAGCTGACAGGCTGACAGCCAACAGCGTGAAAGGGGGAGGAGCTTCAGCTGACACTGAGAGAAAGTAAGTGTCAATGCCACTAATCCAATCTCCACCACCCACGCCTGTGTCTAACCCCCCTACCACCCCTGCCTGTGTCTAACTACCTCCCTACCACCCATGCCTGTGTCTAACCCCCCTACCACCCCTATCTGTGTCTAACCCCCTACCACCCCTGCCTGTGTCTAACTCAATTACTACCACCCCTGCCTGTGTCTAACTCCCTGCCTACCATGCCTGCCTGTGTCTAACTCCCTGCCTACCATGCCTGCCTGTGTCTAACCCCCTCCCTACCACCCCTGCCTGTGTCTAACCCCCTACCATCTGCCAGTGTCTAACCTCCTCCCTACCACCCCTGCCTATGTCCAACCCCCTCCTTACCACCCCTGCCTGTGTCTAACCCCCTCTCTACCACCCTTGCCTGTGTCTAACCTCCTCCCTACCACCCCTGCCTATGTCTAACCCCCTCTCTACCACCCCTGCCTGTGTCTAACCCCCTTTCTACCACCCCTGCCTGTGTCTAAACCCCCCTACCCCCCTGCCTTTGTCTAAACCCCCCTACCACGCCTGCCTGTGTCTAAACCCCCCTCCCCTCACCACCACTGCTGCCACCTCTGTCTGAACCTCACCACCACTGTTGAATGTAAATCTGACTTCCTGATCAATTTCATTTTGATTTTAATTGTCATGATATAAAATAATGAATGGATGGGCGTGATTTTTTTTTGGCGGGGGCAGCATTTTATTCCTGGGCCCAGGCAGCACAATGCCTTGGGCCGGACCAGCTTTATGGAGATGCTATTTCATTTTCCAGCAGGACTTGGCACCTGCCCACATTGCAAAAAGTACCAATACCTGGTTTAATGATCATGGTATCACTGTGCTTGACTGGCCAGCAAACTCACCTGACCTAAAGCCCATAGAGAATCTGTCGGGTATTGTCAAGAGGAAGATGAGAGAAACCAGACACAACAATGTAGGTGATCTGAAGGCCGCTATCAAAACAACTTGGGCTTCCATTACATCTCAGCAGTGCAACAGGATGATCGCCAACAATGCCACGCCGCATTGATACAGTAATTCATGCAAAAGGAGCCCAGACCAAGTATTGAGTGCATACTATACTGTACATGGACATACTTTTCAGTAAGTCAACATTTCTGTATTAAAAATCCTTTTTTTATTGGTCTTATGTAATATTCAAATTTTCTAAGATACTGAATACTGGGATTTGACTAGCTGTAAGCCATAATCATCAAAATTAAAAGAAAGAAATGCTTTATATATATCACTCTCTATGTAATGACTCTATATAATATATGAATTTTACTTTTTTAATTGAATTACTGAAATAATTTATCTTTTTACTGACATTCAGATTTTTTGAGATACACATGTATATCACAGTATCATAAAGATGCATGTAGGAATCTGGTAAATAACATGTTGAGTAACAGGAATAAAGGCGTATGTGTAAACACATGCACACACAAGCACTTGCATATGTGTATGAGTGGGCAACATGAACATGAGAGATGGGATGAGGGGCCAATAGGAAAAAATGGGGAGGCGGTGGCTGAAAAGAAGGGTCTGGGGGGGGACCGGGGAGGAAAAATGGAAAAGGGGAGAGGGGAAAAAAAGTTGGAATCATGCTGGTGGGCTGATGCAAAGGGAGGAGAGGGGGGGAGATGGTGGACTTTATACAATTTACCTACAAAATACATACTTTTCTAGAGCAACCTGGTCTCAAAGCCCATGGGTCCCTTTTTTTGTTTGTAAGCCATACATATAATAACTTGGGGCAGTGGTGGGTGTAACTAGAACCTTCAGGGCCCCGGTGTAAGAAACCATGGAGAGCCCCCCTGACCTCTGGCCAGGGCCCTTCCCACTGATCCCAGGGGCAGCAGGACTTGGATAGGATCCCCTCCATTTTCCTCCTGCAGTCACTGAATGCCTATCAGAGGGAGAGGAGGAGAAGCAGACTTTTTGTGGCTGCAGAAGAAAAATGGAGAGGATTTTTTTCCTCTAAATATCCCCCCCCCCCCCATCATCCAAGTGTTCAGGGGCAACCTGTGTGCTATTGCAATTGTGACCCCTGTAGTTACGCCCAGGGGATGAGTGGCAGCGGTGTTGATGGGGGATGGGCTGAGTGTCAGCGGTGAGGGAGAGATGGGATGAGTGTCAGTGGTGGGAGGGATGGGATCAGTGGCAGCAGTGGTGGTTGGGTGGGGATAGGATCAGTGGCAGTGGTGGTGGTTGGGTGGGGATGGGATCAGTGGCAGCGGTGGTGGTGGGGGTGGGATCAGTGGTAGGGGGGATTGAATGGGATGAGTGGTGGGGGGAATGGGATCAGTGGCAAGGGTGATGGTTACAGAAGGGTGGGATGGGATGAGTGGTAGTGGAAGGGGGGATTGGATGGGATGAGTGGCAGCAGTGGGGGCATTGGATGAAATGAGTGGCAGTGGTGGTGGGAGGATGGGATCCGTGGCGAGGGTGGTAGTTGGGGGATGGGATGAGTGGTGGGGAGGGGAATGGTATCAGTGGCAAGGATGGGATCAGTGCCAGTAGTGGTCATGGTGGGGTGGATCAGTGGCAGCAGTGGTTGTGGTGGTGGTGTGGGGGGAGGGGGAATCAGTGGCAGTAGTGGGGGGTATCAGGGTATCAGTGGCAGTAGTGGTGGTTGGGGTGTGGGGATCAGTGGCAGTAGTGGTAGTGGTGTGGGGGATCAGTGTCAGTAGTGGTGGTGGTATCAGGGTATCAGTGGCAGTAGTGGTGGTGGTGTGGGGGGTATCATTGGCAGCAGTAGTGGTGGTGGTGTGGGGGGTATCAGTGCAGTAGTGGTGGTGTTCGGATCAGTGGCAGTGTTGATATTGAGGGATGGGTGTCACTCACTTGCAGATCACTTGGTTCTCCCTCCTTGGTGGGTCTTGCTTGGGCGAGCAGAGAGGATGGGCGGGGCCTGTGAGTGCAGACAGAGCCAGAGAGGATGGGTGGAGCAGGCATGGACTGTGCCCATGAATGCAAGTGGAGAGGATGGGCAAAGCAGGTGGGGACTTTGCCCCTGAGTGCAGGATGAGAGGATGGGTGGAGAGGATGGGCGGAGCCTGTGCAGTGTGCCCATGAGTGCGCTCGGGGAGGATGGGCGGAGTGGCCTGAGAGGATGGGCAGAACGGACTCCCAGTGAATGACCAGTGTACTGTACTATCTCCCGGGTGGCGGCGGGCCCCCCCACAGTGGCGGAACCCGAGGGCCCAGTCGCAATGCGACTGGTGCGACCCTGGTAATTCCGCCACTGACTTGGGGGGATTCTACCTTCTGAGAATGGGATCATAGTATTATTGTCGTTCTCAATGCTAAATGAATCTGTAAGGCCTCATGTACACTTCTGCTGGTAAATGGCATTCAAAGGCAGTTGGCTGCTTTCTTCAGCTGCCCCTGAACTCATCCAATGTTATCTTATGTGTACATGTACAAAGGTTTGTTTAATGTCGTTTTTAGGCAGTTGCGTTTAGAGTCTTTTCTTTGAAGGCAAAACAATGAGTTCACATGCTGAAGTTTCTGACGTTTCAGACACCAAATGGCTAAATGCGGTACCAGCGTTTAGCCGCGTTTTCGTTTACAATCGTTTTTAAAGTGGTTGTAAACACTTACAACACACTTTGACCTACAGGTAAGCCTAGATTAAGGCTTACCTGTAGGTCCAAGAAATATCTCCTAAACCTATACGGTTTAGGAGATATTTGCCCGAAGACAGGCACCGCTGTCTACGGCGCATGCGCCGTAGACAGCGGCGCGCAGGCGCACTGAGCGTGGCACCGTGAAAGACGGAGATGCAGCGCGTGTTGGCTCCCGTGCACATGCGTGGGCGTGACGTGATCGCGGCTTCGCCGAATGACAGGGGCGGTGCTGCGAGACCCCACGAGAAGATGGATGCGCCGGACTACAGGGGACAGCGGTGACATCGCTGGCTCCTGTGTCAGGTAAGTGACACATAATGGACTACTATGCGATGCATAGTAGTCCATTATGCTTTGCCTTTGCAGGGAATGAAAGAGGAAGTAAACTCATCAGGGTCTTTAAAGGTGCCCTATTTTTGTTATATTACAAAACGTAAAAAAAAATCGCAAATGAAGAAAAAACACTAAAAAAATATTTTAAAAAAACTTGTAATTGCTTGCAATGCTTCATAGACCATTTATATACCCCTAATGAGCCCATGATCCAATCCAATACACCACCAACATTGCTGTACATACATGTTGGAAAAATATCCTACAGACAAGCACTACGCAATCAATGGAAGAGTTGAGTAGCGTCAAACTCTGGTCCTCGTACGCAATTTCCAACGTCTTTCCAGCCTCCTCATCAGCCACGTCAGGAGCATTTCTTTACATATTCTCATTATGGGATCCATAGTAAAAGCACCAAAATTGACGTAGATACAAGCACACTGCTGCTCTCTCAGCTTCTGCTACTCACTCTGGTCTCACAGAATGGCTGAAATAGTTAAATACTGTTTTTTTGTGCTTTGGGAGGGTCTTATGATGTTATCTTAAATAAGCACTCCTAGACGCAAAAGCGACTAAGCGCAGCATGCAAACGCGGCTAAACAGTTTTTTTTCAAATGGCGCTTTCAGGCTGTCAAAAAAAAAAAGCGTTCAGAAGAGGTTGCCATAGCATCTGTACATTAAGCCTTATGCCGCGTACACACGAGCGGATTTTCCGTCACAAAAATCTTGGATGTTTTTTCCGAAGGAATTCCGCTCAAGCTTGGCTTGCATACACACGTCACACAAAAGTTTGCTGATTTTTCGACCGGCAAAACACGGTGACATACAACACTACGACGAGCCTAGAAAATGAAGTTTTATGCTTCCGAGCATGCGTCGAATTGTTTCCGAGCATGCGCAGGAATTTTGCGCGTCAGAATTGCTACAGACGATCTGAATTTCCGATCTAAACTTTTTCCGACCGAAAAATTGAGAACATGCTCTCAATCTTTTGTGGCTGGAAATCGGCTAGCAAAAGTCCGATGGAGCATACACACAGTCACATTTTCCATCCAAAAGCTCTCATCGGTCTTTTGCTGGCTGAATTTCCGATCGTGTGTACGCGGCATTAGAAAACCGCCTGCATCACTGACCTAGTAGAACTTTGCAGATCACAGGCGGTGTATTTTCTTCTCTTTTTAATGCAGGGTATGAAATCTGGTGCTCAGATAACTAAACTCATATAGACAATGCAGCAATGCTTTATAGGAATAGATTCAAATAGTAGTTTTCCAGAAGGAAAATCGATTTACGGTTAAATGGAAATTTTTGCTGGGCAAGCCCGTGGGGGAGTATATCATCCACTATGTTTCATTATACTGGCTTTTCTAAAGCAGAACACCCACCTAATAGGCCATAGCAGCACTGCCCAATAGTGAGCGAGCTGTGTCAGCTGCGCAATGCTTTCCAATTCAGTGGGTCAGACTTTCACACACAGATGCTTTATGTACAAATGACATTTTATAAAATGTTTCATTGCATTTACTAACTGAAAAGATGCTGTAACCCACAGTAGCTAATCCAGTTCTGTCATTTTTGTTGCACTGCGTACAACATTAGATAAAAAATATGGTTGCTATGGTGGCCAGCTTATTTTTGTAACTACCGGTGTGCTCTGTGCCTGGTGTGATATATCATTTGTCACCATGATTAAATGCAGCATGTGACTGCAGTCTATCATTGCGTTTATTTGGATTTACCCAACAGCGCACAGATGCTGGCAACGCACTCAGAATTATGCCCCAGTGTCAGCATTTTTATTATAAACACATCACACCCCACTTCTCATGGTAGCTTTGTTAATAAACCTATTTTGCAACATAAATTCATAATCAGCATTTCCTTAAATGCACTCTCTGGAAATATTTCCATTCTAGTGATAAAGGTTCTCTGGGATAATTTCAAGGTTCACTGTTATGCTAGAGCTTTCATATACAGTGTACATATATGTTCAGAATATATAACTACTATCACATACTATACTATACTATCACTTATGTCACCCTATTTTTCATTGCCATATAATTAACTTTATTCAAATTAGCTGTTGGTGTTGGGGGGGGGGGGGGGGGGGGGTGATCCTGTAAAGACTTAAGTAATTAATTCAATCAGCACTAATAAAAAATCTCCATGGAGTATATACGCTGTAAAATTGGGTTGCACAGTTTTCTGTTCACCCCAGTCAGTGTGCAGCTCATCTCCTGTTGTGTATAACAACCTTTCAGTCTTATATATTAAATATGGGACTACTAGTATGAAGGCTTGTGTATGTATAAACAACAATATAGCGGCAATAATAAAAAAAATTGTAATTATACTCCAAATTCATAACAAAAATTACAAAAATCTTTATTAAATAGAAACCAAAACAAAAAATTTTATTAATATGTACAGTATATACACCCTCTGTGGACCCACAAACCTAAAATCATTTAAAGCAGTTATCAACATTTTAAACATAATATACATATATAATTGTAGCCAGTTACATGGCTAAGAATGTAAAGTGAGATAAACACTGGCTGCAGCTGCTCTTTGTAGTTGCTGCCCCGCGGTGCTGCTATATCAGCAGTAGGAGGGAGCTGGTAAGCAGGAAGAGTTCAATAGACTGAGTCAGGCAGCACTGCACTGTGGGAAAGCACTGCACCATTGAAACTGTAGTCCAGAGGAGAAAGACTGTATTGAAATAAAGAACTTTTGAACTGCATTTCTCAGAGCGAGATTGCCAGGAGGATTGGAAAGAGCTGCATGTTCTCAGGCTGTACAGGATGCAGCTTCCTCTTGCCACCAGGGAGCCCGGAGAATGAACATCACTGACCAGTATGCACCACCACTAGTGCATAAGGGGGCCTGAGCAGGATCAGGAGTGTTGAATCCAGGTCTACTGATAGCCAGAGTCACCTGGTTGCAGAGCAGGGAGTGGACTAATCGCTGTGTGTGTGACCTGATGGTGAGTTGCAATATCACTGGGACTGGTGAGCTGCTGCTGTGGGGGATTTACTATCTGCTGCTAAAGAGACTAAGCCACTTAGGAACTGACCATATAGCCATTTAGCAGCCTTTTTTTTGCCTGCAGTCTTGATTTGGATTATTCTCACATGCACCAACAGTACAACTGGGCCCTAACACGAGCTGACTGAAAAGTTAGAACTAAAGACTGTTCCTTTATAGCTGCTACACAGACCCTCACCTATTTCTTATGTTCTTCACCTCATAAACAAATAAGGAAAGGGTTTAGGAGGATCACTTATTCACTTATGTGTATATATATATACATATATATACGAGATTCGCCCGCTGAGCTGAGAAGAGGCTGAGACTCAGAGAGACTGTCTGGACCGCCCAATCCCGCCCCGCCTATCCAGACAGAGAGAATGTAGGGAGCCGGGGTGGACAGTGAAAAAGGAAGTCTGACCGGCTGACACCAATCGAGTGAAGGGGAGGGTCTCTCTCTCTCTCCATGAGGAAAGGCATCCCTGGAGGCATTCAAGTAAGTGACTGTCTGACGATTCGAATTGCAGTGCAATCGATTCATCCCAAGTCCTCTACCACCTCTGCTTCTTACTGATCCCATCCCTACCCACCCACCCACCATCACTTCTACAACAGAGGTGATGGGGCTTACAGTAACTTTCTTTCAACCTGGTGTGTCAGAGAAGTTGGGAGTATTCTAGGAGTCGAGGTGCAGAACAGAGAAACCAAAATTACCAAGCGACTCATGCAGGGGTAGCACTATATAATGATAAGTCAACGTTTGGTGCAGGGCCATCAGTTATATACAATGTGTGTGTGTGTGTGTGTGTGTGTGTGTGTGTGTGTGTGTGTGTGTGTGTGTGTGTGTGTGTGTGTATATATATATATATATATATATATATATATGTGTGTATGTATATATATTAATTACAGTGCTCAGCATAAATGAGTACACCCTAACAGAATCAACATTTTTTATGAGACACTATACTGCAAAATACTCCCACAAAAAAAAAGTATTTTTCCTAACAAATTCATTCAAAACCATGTTGAAAACATGAATACACTCCAATGAAAGTCTTAGGAGCAAGGCTAAATTTTAGACAACAAAATCCTAATTAACAAGAATTCAACTACTGGTGAGTAATTATTGATTAAACTGGTGTCCAGCAGACGATTATAAAAGGACATTACTTAACAAAGAAAACCCCTTCCCATTTCATGGTGTCAGCAATGGCACCACATGGAAGAGAAATGTCACAAGGCCTGAGAAAGAAAATAATTTCTTTACAGAAGAAAGGTGAAGGCTACAAGAAGATCAGCAAATCTTTACTTATCAGTCAGAATACTGTAGCAAAACTGATACAAAAAAAAAAAAAAATGGAACTGCAACCATCTCACAGAGGCGTCTAGGCCATCCGCAGATGTTAACAACTTGGCAGGAGCATCTTCTGATGAGAATGGTTGAAGAAAATCACCATGCAAGTTCACTGCTGTTAGCTAAAGAAGTAGAAAGCCAAACTGGGGTGATTGTTTCCGGTGACACAATATGGCGTACACTGTTGAGGAATGGCATGAATGGGTGTTGTTCATGAAGGAAGCCTGTCCTAAAGCTCATGCACAAAAAAGCCTTTAATTTGCCAGGGCCCGTGCTGAAAAAAAAAAAGAAGACTACTGGGACTCTGTACTCTGGAGTGATGAGACCAAGATAAATGTTTTTGGAACTGTTGGCTTCAAAACTTTATGCAAAGTTGAAGAGTACAAAGAAAATGCATGGTGCCTACAGTGAAACATGGTGGTGGCAGTGTCCTTCTGTGGGGCTGCATGAGTGCTGCTGGTGTTGCGGAGCTGCATCTCATTGATGGTATCATACAGATGTACTGCTCTATATTGAAAGAGAATATGCTAGCAACACTCCGTGCCCTTGGCTGCCGTGCACTTTTCCAACATGACAATCATCCAAAACACACATCTAAAGCCACTGTTGCATTTCAGAAGAAGAACAGGGTGAAAGTGATTCAGTGGTCAAGTATGCTAAACAAAAGTAGTCAGCTAAACAAATGTTCTATAAACCTCAGTTTTGTCAAAATTTTGGAAATTGTTCCTGTGTTCATTGGGATATTGACTAAAATCTTACTTTTCAAAAAGGGCGCACTCATTCATGCTGAGCACTATATATATATATATATATATATATATATATATATATATATATATATATATATATACACACAAAGTCAGTGTTGACATAAAAAGAAAAATGATGCTGGCCCTGCACCAAAAGTTGATTCGATCTTTTGTTTTCTATGCAGAACTGCATAAACCATTTATGGCTAAATATACAGTATCTCACAAAGTGAGTACACCCCTCACATTTTTCTAAATATTTTATGATATCTTTTCATGTGACAACACTGAAGAAATTACACTTTGCTACAATGCAAAGTAGTAAGTGTGCAGCTTGTATAATAGTGTAAAATTGCTGTCCCCTCAAAATAACTCAACACACAGCCATTAATGTCTAAACCGCTGGCAACAAAAGTGAGTATACCTCTAAGTGAAAATGTCCAAACTGAGCCCAATTAGCCATTTCACCCCCCCCCCCCATGTCATGTGACTCGTTAGTGTTACAAGGTCTCAGGTGTGAATGGGGAGCAGGTGTGTTAAATTTGGTGTTATCGCTCTCACTCTCTCATACTGGTCACTGGAAGTTCAACATGGCACCTCATGGCAAAGAACTCTGAAAAAAAGAATTGTTACTCTACATAAAGATAGCCTAGGCTATAAGAAGATTGCCAAGACCCTGAAACTGAGCTTCAACATGGTGGCCAAGACCATACAGCGGTTTAACAGAATAGGTCCCACTCAGAACAGGCTTCATCATGGTCAACCAAAGAAGTTGAACACACATGCTCAGCGTCATATGCAGAGGTTGTCTTTGTGAAATAGACATATGAGTGTTGCCAGCATTGCTGCAGAGGTTGAAGGGGTGGGGGGTCAGCCTGTCAGTGCTCAGACCATACTTCGCACACTGCATCAAACTGGTCTGCATTGTTGTCTCACCAGAAGGAAGCCTCTTCTAAAGATGATGCACAAGAAAGCCTGCAAACAGTTTACAAGCAGACTAAGGACATGGATTGCTGGAACCATGTCTTGTGGTCTGATGAGACCAAGTTAACTTATTTGGTTCGGATGGTGTCAAGCGTGTGAGGTGGCAACCAGGTGAGGGGTACAAAGACAAATGTGTCTTGCTACAGTCAATCATGGTGGTGGGAGTGTTATGGTCTTGGGCTGAATGAGTGCTGCCAGCACTGGGGAGTTACAGTTCATTGATGGAACCATGAATGCCAACATGTACTGTGACATACTGAAGCAGAGCATGATCGCCTCTCTTCGGAGACTGGGCTACAGGGCAGTATTCCAACATAACGACCCCAAACACACCTCCAGGATGACCACTGCCTTGCTAAAGAAGCTGATGGTAAAGGTGATGGACTGGCCAAACATGTCTACAAACCTAAACCCTATTGAGCATCTGTGGGGCATCTTCAAACGGAAGGTGGAAACGCGCAAGGTCTCTAACATCCACCAGCCCCCTGATGTCGTTTTATGGAAGAGTGGAATATATATTCAGTACTGTGCAAATGTTTTAGGCAGATGTTAAGAAATACTGTAAAGTAAGAACTCAAAAATATATATTTTAATTGTTTATTTTTTTTAATTTACAAAATGCAAAGTGAGCGAACAGAAGAAAAATAAAATATTTGATGTTCAAACCAACATTAATTCTAAGGCTGGGTTCACACCTCCGATGGATGTGGCTTGCACCAGTGGTCTGGTGCGTCCCTGTTCTCTGTTTCAGGGAGAGAATTTTTGCCTAAATTCGGTTCTGAAATGGAACCAAAGACGCACAGTGTTCCCACGCAAGCCGCTCTGCAGCCGCAACAGAGATATGTGAACCAGCTCCATAGAGAGCTGGTCACAATCTCCTGTCATGCAAATTGGATGCGCTGAAACCCGCATCCAATTCACATAGGTGTCAACCCAGGCTTACACTTGCACACTTTGTACATATGCACAAAGTCAGGATTTTGTAGGATTAGAGCCGTGTATGATTTACCAATTTTATCAAGTAGTTGCTAATGATCAGCAATTTCATATGTAGGTTGAAACACAGTCATTAATTGAAACAGAAACAGCTGTGTTGGAGGCCTAAAACTGCGTAAGGAACAGCCAAACTCTGTTACTAAGGTGAGATTGTAGAAGATCGTTTCATGTCACAGGTCATACACCATAGCAAGACTGAGCACAGCAACAAGACACAAGGTAGTCCTACTGCATCAGCAAGGTCTCTCCCAGGCAAATATTTTAAAGCAGACTGTGGCTTTAAGATCTGCTGTTCAGGCTCTTTTGAAGAAGTAAAAAGAAACAGGCAACATTGAGGGCCATAGACACAGTGGTTGGCCAAGGAAACTTAATGTAGCAGATGAGACACATCATGCTTACTTCCCGTCAACATCAGAAGATGTTCAGTAGTGCCATCAGCTCAGAACTTGTGGGACCCAGATACACCCATCTGTCCAGAGAAGTCTGGCTATAAGTGGTCTTCATGGAAGAATTGCAGCCAGAAAGCCATACTTTTGACGTGGAGACAAGGCTAAGTGAATCAACTATGCACGAAAACATAGGAACTGTGGTTCCTATTTTTGTGTCGGAAAATGCCAGCAGGTGCACTGGACCGATGAGTCAAAATCTAAAATATTTGACTGTAGCAGGAGGCAGTTTGTTTGCTGGAGAGTGATACAATAATGAGTGTCTGCAGGCAACAGTGAAGCAATGCGGAGGTTCCTTGTATGTTCGGGGCTGCATTTCTGCAAATGGAGTTGGAGATTTGGTCAGGATCAATGGTGTCCTCAACACTGAGAATTACAGGCAGATTCTTATTCATCATACCAGACCATGAAGGAGATGTGTGATTGGCCCCAAATTTATTCTGCAGCAAGACAACGACTCCAAACATACAGCCAATGTCATTAGGAACTATCTTCAGCATAAAGAAGAACAAGGAGTCAGTCCAATAAACTTTACATTTGGAATCATGATACAATCGCTACCCTGCCTTACTTTGGGAATTTTCCTGTGTCCAGCTTTCACAAAATGCCTGGGCAAGGGGAGTTCTTTTTGATGAGGCCTTATAGAACATATGAGCTGTGCCACACGATCCCTGATCTTCTGCACGCTCTGGCCTACATAAAATAGGTCACCAGGACACTTTAATAGATAGCATATGTTTTTTGATATGTCAGATGGTTCTTGATTGAATATTGTCTAGTACCATCTAAATTCGAAAAAAGTTATTTCCTTTGATCACTTTCATAGAATTCTGAACAGAATAGACAAGGAAGGACCTTTTCTGACTAGAACCTAAAAATGTGTGACAGACATCCTCAACTTTTGTCTCTAATTGCGGGGTTCTGTCTCTTTGTCTGTATGGGTATACTCTGAAATTCTTCAATGTCTAGATACTCACTACACAAAATATGGCAGTGGTGTTTGATGGAAAAAAAACAATTCTGGCATACATACGTTATCCTCTTTTTTTCTAATGACATTTCCTGAAATCCCTGTTCAAGCAGGCACCTAATATTGCATCCCATGTAATAATTCTGATATATCCCCTATCCTTTAAGCTACTTTCACACTGGAGCAGTGAGAGCGTCAGTGGTAAGGTGCCTTTCCATTGGTTTAGCAGTGCTTTTAACCCCTGCTAGCGGCCGAAGAAGGGGTCAATACCGCCCGTGTAGCGCCGCTGCTGAAGTGCTTTGCAGGCGCTGCCCATTCATTTCAATGGGCAGGGGCGGTGGAAGAGTGGTGTATACACTGCTCCACCACTGCCCCAAAGATGCTACTTGCAGGACCTTTTCTAGCGTCCTGCAAGTGCACCGCTCCAGTGTGAAAGCACTCAGGCTTTCACACTGGAGTGACATGAGTGGCGCTTTACAGGTGCTTTGCAGGTGCTATTTTTAGCCTGTAAAGCACCTCAGTGTGAAAGTGGCCTAAGCCCTGGTTCACACTGACTGCGGAAATGAAACCGTGCGAGTTCATCTGAACTCGCGTGATTTAATTCCGGTATGTCAGGCCCGACTTCGGAGGCGATTTCAGAGACATCTGTGAGGGTTGCTGCACAGATGTCAATGGAAATCGCACCCTGAAATCTCCAAAAGTAGTACAGAAACTACTTTCGGAAATTGGTGTGACGTTGCACCGATTTGGGCGCTGCCATTGCCGCCGATTTGGCATGTGATTTGACATGCCAAATCACATGCCAAATTGCATCAATGTTAAAAAAAAATTTCCATCTCAGATTTCCTTATACCAATGCAATCAGGGCCTGAGCCCAGGTTCACACTGAGCTGAGAGAATGAAGCCGAACTTGCACAATTTTAGTCTTGCATGTCAGTCCTGATTTCGGCTGCGATTTCACAGACATCTGTGTGGGTTTCTACACAGATATCAATAGAAATAGCACCCTGAAATCGCAAAAAGTAGTACAGAAACTACTTTTTGAAATCGGTGCGGTGCCGCAAGTGCGGTGTCTCAACAATTAGAACAGTGCCATTGCCGCCGATTTGACATGCGATTTGACATGGCAAATCGCATGTCATATCGCACCAATGTGAACCAGGGCTTAAAGTAGAAGTAAATACTTGCTTCAAATAACTCTATGCAATCACTTACAATAAACTAGTGCATTGATATGAGTAAAATGTGCAAAAGATGTTTCTTTAGCGCTCTCTCTCCCTCCTGAAAGCCAAAGCAAGGGATGGAGAATAGGAGATCCTGAAACACATTCCTGTTGGAGCTCTCATGGATGGGGACGTTTGTACATCCTCATTCATGAGAAAACCTATGGCATCATAGATGATTCTGAGCCGGGAGGGCACAAGGAAGAGCTGGGCAGGATGGGTGTGGGACTTGACGGCATGCTGGCGGGACTGGTCGGAGCTATGCTGCAATGCTTATACAGACATTGACAACAGTTCCAGGAAGTGCCTGTAAGCAGCCGCATTTGGCTGCACAGGTACACCATTATCAGTAAAGGACAGGAAGATTGCTGATTGTCTAGATTAGACTATTGTTTCTAATCAGACAATTAGCAATTGCAAGAATGCATAATATGAAGCTTTTTGTTTTTATACCTAGTAACCATGATAAGATTTTCATTTCGAACTGGAATTCCATTTTAACTACCCTGTTCAGTCTGGGAAATTGAACCTTGGCTAAAAATCCCAAAACTAGAGGGGGATAGAGACTGTCAAATGCTATCAAAGGGTTAAGATCAAATGACTTGTTATACAGATCTGCTGTGAATGCAGATCCCACACGTAGCACCGAGGTATCCAGAAAGAATACTTTCCTTATCACAAGCCATATTAAAATGGATTTGTGGGCCTACACTATTAACATGTTCATTAAATATCATAGGATCCAGTGTTACCCCACCATACCACAAATACATCATGAGGAAAATGCATGCTTAAAGCGGTAGTAAAGTTTGCTTTTTGATTTTTACCTACAGGTAATCCTTATTATAGGGCACCGTTTAGGAGATATTCACACTAGATGTAGCCGGTGATGTCATGTCCTCTGAAGGCCCAGCATACCGTGATGGACCTTCAGAGCACTGCGCTGTAACTGAGGGCTCCCACGAGCATGCGCAAGAGTGATGTCATCATGGCTCTGGCCACTCACACAGCCGGAGTCCGCGAACCTGGAAGGATAACCGCGTGAAGATGGAAGCCCTTTCAGCGGTGACAGCACGCCGCTGGAGGGCTTCTTTCAAAGGTAAATATATTATACTATATAATTATAAAAGTATTTGATGCATACTAGCACATTATGCTATTATTTTGCAGGGGAATGTTTGTTTATTTGTTTGTTTTTTACTACCGTTTTAATGTCACATTTGAAAAAAATGGAAAACTCTTCAACTCTGTTCATGAATGCATCAGGAGTTCTGCTTGATTTGCATAGTTTAATATGTATACTTTTGATGTTCAGTTTCTGCTTTATTTGTTTAATTGTGTCATGCCATTTCTGGTTTTATGTTATTTACTTTGTAATTTTCAGCTTGACAACGGACAGGGATACCTGAAACTGTATTACTGAATGAGCAAAAAACATAGGCTCTCTGTGCTGCAACCATTCTTCCTTTTTGTTTATTTGATGGTGGTTCCTGGGAGCACATATGGATGTATGCATGGATTTTTCTGTGATCTATAGGTGCTGACAACCCTCTCACCACATTTGGTGATATATGAAAATCCCCATATTACTGCATTGATTGTTTTTTTTATTTTTTTATTTTAGCATGTTCTAGAGCAGTGGTGCACTAGAACAGATAGATAGATAGATAGATAGATAGATAGATAGATAGATAGACAGCCTGATGAAATACTAGGCTGTTCTGACAAACAAAGCTCAAATATCTCTGGGCAGTGTTGAGCCTGCTGCTAAGCCTGGGCAACCACTAGCCAAAGGGAATGAGCAGGAGGCAGGAATTCTCAGGCAAGTTTCAGCACCAGGAGGTGCCGAAGTTTCACCAGTGAGTGGCCTGAAATTTGCCCTTGATAGGAGGGGTTGGGAGACAGTAGCAGGTATATGCAGGCACATCTAGGTACCTGCAGCAAATTTGCCACCCTTCCCCATAGCGTTCTTTAAACCTGTGGTCTGTCCAAACTGCTAAATGCACAATTGAAGACGTGAACTTTTTTACCCATCAATAGATTTGCATTTATGTTCAGCCACCCCTTCCACACCACATAGGCAGGTGGGTAACCTCATTTTTCCAGCTTACAGATAACTAATTGAACATAGGCAACTCTGTGCTGACCAGACGGAGAAAGAGGCACCATTACATAGAGGAGGCTATCCCTGTGTGATGAAAGTTGCTGCAGGTGTACAATATACACTGCATAGATTTTAGAAAATATTATTGTACATTCTTTTTTGCTTGTATTATTTAGATACTCATACAGGCTTCACCAGTGCTTGTGAAAGTGACTGATAAGTGGAAAGACAAAAATAATCTCCTGCGCCTTTGTGTACAGTCTCTAGTGCATGGTGCGACCAACTCTTTGCATCCAAGCAATGCCTATGCTCTTGCAGCCCTCCTCACATTTAACATTTGCCATTGGTAATGCACAAGGTCGGTGCGCACCCCTTCTTTTTTCCTTTGATAAGTGGAAAGGCCTGCCTTAACAGCGCTGTATTAAAAATAAATATAGTGCTATATTAAAAATATTGTTGATATAAATGCAAAGTATATAAATGTAATTTTAGTGATTCAGGAGCATGCACTCATTTACAGGTCAAATTGCAGGCATCTTTTTACTGTGTATTTTTGGTGAGTACTCTATGTACCCATCCTTAACTAGGGCAAAGGAATAGCTGTAGTAAATATCCCCCTTAAAATCAGTAATAATGAATACTGGCTCAATGAAGACTGGCTCTCTCATTCAGAAATAAGTTTAATGCCGCATACACATGATTGGAATTTTGGTCGGAAAAAGCTCTGATGGTTTTCCCGATGGAATTCAGATGAGATTTCACTCAAGCTGTCTTGCATACACATGGTCACACCAAATTCCGACCGTCAAAATTGCGGTGTCATACAACATGTACGACGGGACTAGAAAAAGGAAGTTCAATACCCAGTAGCCAATAGCTTCCATCTTGTAGTTGAATCTGAGCATGCATGAGTTTTTGTGTGTCGGAATTGCATACACACGATCGGAATTTCCAATAGAAAGTTTTTCCATCTGGAAAATTGAGAACATGCTCTCAAATTTTTGCTGGTGGGAATTCGGCCAGCTAAATTCTGATGGAGCATACACACGGTCGTATTTTCCAATGAAAAGCTCTCATTGGTCTTTTGCTGGCTGAAATTCCGATCGTATGTACGCAGCATAAGAAAAAACATGAAACAAACTGCCTAATAACCTCCAAAAAAAGTCTGCTAAAAGTCTTGTGCAGCAACATTTTAAAAGTAAAAGTCTTTCCTAAGAGCACACACAAGATGCCTTCTATTATATTTAAAAGCGAACTTGACTGTGGAAGCTATGCCCAAAAAGAAATGCAGAAGACGAGAGACTGGTTCATCTGTATTGTTTGTAGCCTCCCTTGAGCTGGTCTTTTCCCATTTACTGACTACTGTGCCTTTTTTCACATCAAGTCTCTATCTATGTGGATTGAGCCATCTTGGTAGATATCTCCCTGATGACTTGTGATCTGATGACTGTTGGGGTAACAATCAGGAAGCAACAAGAGGGTTGGAGGAAGCATAGAATTATAGATTAGACAAAGCAAATGTAGGGAAAACCTAAGCGCCCACTAGCATTGGTGCATTGCAATAAAGAACTTGGGGTTACTGCAAATGCAAAACAACATTGAGTGTGTTGCATTGTCATTCATTTTGAATAGCACCCCAATGAGTAACACAATGCACTGCAGCGCATTTTCACGTGACCCATCGCACAGGTGTGAACGATCTGTGTGTTGTGGTGCATAGCAATACCAACAGTATGGAATGCAGGACCCTTGGGGCACTGCAAGGCATTTACAAATGGGTTTCCTAATGCAACACTCTTAAAATACAGGTTAATGCGCATTCAGATAACGAAGAGGCTTTTCTGGCTACTATAGGTAAGCATTTTGTGGTATCTATTGTTAGGACAGAGTATTGTTTCTAAAAGTACAGCGTACAAGTTTACTTTAAATGCATAGAGTACCTATCTGAGCGCTTTATCCAGAAAATTACCCAACTGCAATTTCACTAGCTCATTTGTTTCTTTTATGAGGTACTCACCTCGTGCTGACAGCTTCTTGGTGTTAATGATCTTTGCCGCATATTCATGCCCTGTGCATAGCTTCACGCATCTTCTGACCACTGAGAATGCTCCCCTGAAAGCGAAGAAAAGAAAAGAAAAGATTTTAACTGCATGATTTGCTTTAGCACATATTTCATTCTTCCTTTTATAAACTATCACAGACTAATGAGATTAGGAATGTCTGCTGCTAGTATATATATTGTAGATATAAGTGGAGCTTAAGTATTCACTTCTAACTTCACTGATAGTGAAGCCTTGAAATGTATACCTATGCATTTGATTTTTAACCAAATATAGCTGCAGTACATCAATGCACACCAATCAATTTTGTTGGTAAATTGGTGACCCACTTTTTCTGGAACACACCCATTGCAGGCCCCTTTAGCCACATCCTTTAGTAAGAAAATTATTACTAATACAATAATAATCTGTCAGTCTGTCAATCATATTGATCGGTACACTCGTGTGGAGGGAATCCTTATCACCTAAGGTTAGGCAATTGGCAGCTGGAGTTTTGACAATGAAGCTGCTGCTAAAGGGCGCTATCAACCACAGAAGAGCTAAGCAGAGGTTATGGAGGCAATGCTGACTACAGGATTACAGGCACACCATCAGGGGAATTTAAACAACCCTAATGGCACTTTTCTGGCAGTAGCTCCCTTAAGATCTACCTTTGCCTAATTCAGGAAAGCACTTGTGCCAGTGTTGGTAACATTACTGACACATATGGAAAACTCAGGTAGTTCTAATACTACCAGTTTAACAATCTGTCACTATGACAGCGACAAATTCTTAAAGAATTAATGCCAGTTATCAGATTAGGAAACTGTCAGGAATTAAGAACCACTCAGATCTGGTGAACAGAGATATGCTACTACTCAGTGTGGGCCGTGCCTCTGCTGGGGAGCTGTCATGAATGTGACAGAGCTGTCAGTTGGGGGATTCCCCAGCCAAAAGCTACATGTAACTAGAGATACAGGTGATACCATTACCCAAAAGAGTGGGGGATTAAGAAAATGAGAAGGGGGGGTGCACCCAGCCAGTGCCATTAGTACAGTGGTAGTGTACAGTATTATCACGGATCACAGTATTAGTGTCCCTAGTGACGTCAGATAGTGTCAGTTAGCGCCAGTCACTCATTTTTCACCATGCTATCACAGTCAAACTATAATTTGCTGATCACCACCATTACTAACATAGTGTCTGTCCGGGTCCGTATCCTGGTCATGGTCAGAACTATACTAATTTCCCCAATAGTATAGTGTCTCCAAAAACGCACTGTTAGCACCGAGCACTGGCAGCACATGTACCAGAATACATTTTGGCCTAAATGTATGAAGAAAATCTATTTTATTAAGGATATGTTTTATAACAGAAAGCAGAAAACCTCAGTTTTTTTTTTCAAAAATCTTAGGGTTTTTTTCATTTTTTTGTTTATATATATATTTTTAAATCCAGTAATCTTTATTACAGTTTTTCTTACATTAATACATCAATACAACAAACAATTATATATTAAAAAACCCAGTGGTGATCAGATACCACCAAAAGAAAGCTCCATTTGTGTGATATACATTTTATTTGGGTACAGTGTTGCGTGAGTGTTCAATTGCCAGTTAACGTAGTACAGTGCTGAATAGCAAAAAATGTCCTGGTTATGAAGGGGGTAAAAGATGTATGGTCATAGCATACACTTTCTTTTTATTATGGCAGGATTTTAATAACAATACCAACAATAGTAATAGTATTATTTGATAATCCAATATAAGCTTACTTTAAAAATCTTCTTTTATTTTCTGCCTCACCATGACTCCTGATGAAGTCAGACGTTACTGATGAAACACATTGGGTCGTACAGCACGTGATACATCACTTCTGCTAGTTGGAACGCAGGTGGAATGCAAATGGCGTACTTGCATGCTTTTTGAAATGGGCAAATAGTTTTTTCCCTGTTTTAATGCCGATGCCTTATATGGAATAAAGGGATTTTTTTTTATACTAAACAATGAGGAGCTCCTTCTTCTTGTTATCTCTTAATATATGATCAATCATTGGAGTTTATCGGGCCTTGGACCAGTCTCCCTTCAGAGGGCATACTCCTATTGGTATCCCCGCTTGGTCTGACTACCTGTAATGGATGTCAATTTCTTCGGGTGAGTAGATTGTTTGCCTGGTGGTGGTGGAAGATGTTATCTCACCAAATTCATAAGGATTCTCATCACTCACGTTGCTAGAAGATTTTGGTGGTGGTCCACAGACATTTAATTTCAATTAGAATTTAATTTTCTTTGGAAATTGCTTATATATGGACATTTTCCAGTGCTTTGGCAAATATGTTTTATGAATTCACTTATGATTTCAGCACTTTTATTTTTTTATGGAAGCATATATGATTATTTAGAGCGTGGTATGAAATGTATTTGATTTCTTTTAATACATCATTAGACCTTTGGTCTCACTATCAGCTGCTCCTTAAAAAATTTTCAGCACAATTTTAATTCATTCACTTTAATTGGTTTCAGTGTACGTGGCTTATAGGTATTTCCTATTTTTTTCACTTTGCAAATCAACTTTGTTTGCCATCCTACATTTTATTGAGAAATGGATTTGATGATAAGGAACCAGATGGACAAAACTGCACAATTTCCTAAATAAACAGTCTTTTGTCAATAGCAGCTCACACTGACACGATGATACAGGCTTTGTTAAAGTATCTTTCCTGACAAGGATGACATATTTCCCATCTGTCCTTCCTTGGACTGAATTCAGCCAGTCCTTTTCCCTTGTCACATTGTCCATACTTAAAATCAGAGATCTGTATGAATGAGCTTTCATACTGAGTATATTGAGAAATGCAAATTTTTAAGGTATTCCCAACAGTCTAAAGGTATACTGAATACGTATTCATATTTTAAACTATACTGTAAGGATTCTGCACTCCCATTGATTTTACAAAAAAAGAAGAAATGCCTTCACAACTGCTGTATAGATATGAAAAAGATATATAAACTAAAGTAAAAATATAGTGTGTGTTCTAACTCTAAGTGGCGATTTTTTACAGACTAATTCCATATGGGAAAGTACAGTTTTGGGCTCTTGTCTATATTTTTGTCCATTAAACTGCTTAAAAAAATGAGTTACCCTCCAAAGGGGTGTTCTGACCATCACACAGATATAAATAATATTTAGCCTCCAGGCTATGTGGTCTGCTTGGACCAGTGGCCATCAACTTGAGAAGTGTGGCTTCCATTACATCCATCAGGGAGCTGCACAATAATGACACATTTTCATGCATTGAGGTGCATTGCATCAAGTTAGGCAGTCCCTAAAAATGGGCTATAATGTACCTCAACATCCAAAAATTTCTGTCCTGCTACATTTTTTTTTGCAACATTTCACAATGCACATTGAAGTAGTTGGAGTACAATAACCCCCAGCATTGGTGCAAATGGCAATAAAAAACAACCTCCAGCAATGGTATCAGTGAGTGCAAAAGTAACCCACCATCATTGGTGTCAGTGAGTGCAATATTAGCCCCCAGCATTTTTGTCCACGGGTGCAGTAATAACCATCAACATTGGTGTTGGTGAGTGCAATAACAGCCCCAACATTGCTGTCAGTGGATAAAATAATAACCCCCAGCACTGATGTCGGTGAGTGGATTAATAAGCCCCAACATTGGTGTCAGTGGAGGCAATAATAACCCCAGCATTGATGTCAGTGAACGCAATGGATTCAATAATATACCCAGCATTGGAGTCAGTGGATGCAATATTAACCTTCAGCACTGATCAGTGGACGCAATAATAAATCCCAGCATTGGTGTCAGTGAACGCAATGGATGCAATAATATACCCAGCATTGGAGTCAGTGGATGCAATATTAACCTTCAGCACTGGTCAGTGGTCGCAATAATAAATCCCAGCATTGGTGTCAGTGGACGCAATATTGGTGTCAGTGGACGCAAAGACTGGAGTCAGTGGATGTAATAATAACCCCCAACACTGGTGTCTGTGGATGCAACAAACATCTTCAGCATTGGTCTCAGTGGATGCAATATTAACCCCCAGCATTAGTGTCAATGGATGCAATAATAGCCCCCAACATGGATGTAAGTACTATTAACCCTGGTCTGATTAGTTACATAGTTACATAATTAGTAAGGTTGTATAAAGACACTAGTCCATCCAGTTCTACCTGTGTGAGTGTGAGTGCGTGTCTACAATTGTCTATCCCTATACTTTTTCTCTCATTAAGATGCTCATCTATTATTATTATTTATTTAAGGTAACCATATAGCGCCGTCAATTTATGCAGCGCTCCACACATACATCACACACTCACATTGGTCCCTACCCTCAAGGAGCTCACAATCCAAGGTCCCCAACTCACATTCATATACTAGAGCCACCTACCAGAGTGTCTTTGGAGTGTGGGAGGAAACCAGAGTACCCAGAGGAAACCCACACAGGCACAGAGAGAACATGCAAACTCCAGGCAGGTAGTGTCAAGGTTGGGATTTGAACCATTGACCCTTTTTACTGCTAGGCGAGAGTGCTACCCACTAAACCATTGTGCCACCATCACCCACAATAATGGTTACTGGCAGTGTAATATAACCCCTCACTCTCCCCTGCATTTTTGTGGTCAGTGGCAGTAAAAGTTAATACACACACATTGAAAGTAACATGCACAATAAAAGTTACCAACCCAGCCTCATCCTGCATTGATGGTCTTGGCAATAAAAGTTAACCTGCCACCCCACCCCCCTGCATTGATAGTTATGTCAGTGAAAGTTAACCCACATCCCCCCACTACACATTGGTGATCACTTACCTGATCTCACTCTCCCCAGACCGGCGCTCTATTTGTACTGTGGACAGAGATAACTTCACCTCACAGTACATTCTTTCATTCAGTGTTGGGGGCTGAAACACAGAAGGTGCTAAAGCATCCAACACATCCAACACCCTCTGTCATCCTGCTGCCTAACTGGTGATGGCTTGATAGCTTGTGGGCCAAATGCAGAGGGCTGGCAGGCTGCATGCTTGTTGGGCACCAGGGGCTTAGACCCTTAGCCTGCTTCAGCACAGTCTGAACCCTTCCTTCATGCATTGAACCCGGTCAGCGTAAAAGTCTATGAGGTCAGACAGTCCTGCACATACACTCCTTGCATATCTGTCAACACCAGGGGTCTCAAACTGGCGGTCCTCCAGCTGTTGCAAAACTACATGTCATTAAAAAAACAAAACCCTAAAACGAATAAATAGAGGTAACGAATGGCATTTGTACTTAAATCACATTTTAAAACTCATTTACAACTTTGTGGAAAAAATGTATTTTCTCAGTAGCCCTTAGTGTAGTACAGTTTATCTAAATAACCTCTTGTTACTTGAATCATGTCAATGCCAACACGTGCCAATGTACCAAAAACACAGCGTGGTGCAATTTGTGGTGCACTGCCACTCAGGTCTGTAGACACCTACAAGTGTCAATATCATTGTACACTGGGTTGTCACTGGAAATAAATGGCACTGCAATGCACCCAAATGCATAGGTGTGAAGCCAGCCTTAACAAAAATACAGCAGGCAATGGAAAATTTATAAAATGTGTTGGGGTTAAACATTCAGTTTTTTTGTATTTATGTATGTTTATATCTAAATTTTGGCCATACATCCTCATATATTTTAAAATGTTGTACCTGGACAATATAAGTCATCTCCCTGAAAACCTGGCGCCATTCTGACCCCAGTGTGCTCCAGCTTAATATAGGACCCTCTACTCATATTGGCTGAACTTAAAAAGAATACACCAAAGATTCAGTTTTTTCCACCACTTACTTGGCACTGATAATATGAAATTAACAAAATAAAAGTAATTTCTTCATTTTTTTTTGTCTGCTTTACAACATTGCTGTCTTGCGTTACAAATGACAGCTTTACTTCAAAAAGCTAAATAGATGTTCCATGTCTAGTAAAATGGACTTGCAGATATTTATTGATCTATCGACTTGAATCCACACGACGAATAACATGATAATGCTGAAACAGAACAAGAATTTCATTGTGCTCAGAACAATTATATCTGTCTTGTATCTATGCAACAGTGGCAGTGGTATTCAATCAGGAGACGCAGTACTAATGCAAGCAAAGGTTAAAAAATTGATCATCTGCATATCTCATCAGAAAACAAGCAAACTGAGACTCTGCGTGACATTTTGGAACCATCAAGAAAGCTTCATTTTATATCTCGGTCAGTGATTATTGTATTATGTATGTTGTTTTGCATAAACACTCCATGCAAATATACTATATAAATGATCTTTTAGATCAGTCATGTATTCTGTACTGTAGCTCACATACTGTATGTATTATTATTTTCTTTTCTTTTCGTGTAATCTAATCAACTGAAATCTGTTTTTATAATGAATTTAAACACCCCAGATGAAATTTAAAATCAGTCCCACAATGGAGTGCTCATTCTGTAAGCTTATAAAGAAAATACATGCTGACATAATTTACAATGGCACAGTACCCTGCTCTGATTCTAGCACAAATTTCCCTAGAGTGTTGAGCAACACCTATCCGCTTTGTCCTTCAGTTGTCAATCACACCCTATGTGCTAACCCCTAACACTGAGGGCTCATTAGAGTTGTAGTGTCATTTGCTGCTTGCATGTGAGGTGCTCGCTAACCACTACAACTACCCTGGGCCCCCGAAAATAAGACCTAGCCTGAAAATAAGACCTACAAGGACTTTAACTAGGGCTTATTTGGGGGATAGGGCTTATATTGCAGCCATCACTGACAATCACGCTAGGTCTTATTCTCTGGGAAACAGGGTAACTACCCCCCCCCCCCCAAAAAAAAAGAATTGGGGAATGTCATTGCAGTGCCCGGAGAAGTGGTTTTGGGCTGGAAAACTAATTTGTGGAAGCAGAAAATTAGGTAAATCACTTTGTGAGGTTTTTAGCTCTTACTTAAAATGGTATATTAGGGTTTAGAATGCACTTTAAGGTGGAAGTAAAGTTTACATTTTAACTTGTACCTACCTGTACCTGTGAACATCTCTTAAACTTGCACTGTTTAGGAGATATTCAAACAGGATGCAGCTGGTCACGTCACCGGCGCATGCACTCTGAAGGCACAGCATACCCTTGCCCTACCTTCAGAGCTCTCTGGTGGGCAGAGGCTCCCACGCTCATGCCATTCATACAGCTGGAGCCTGCAAACCCAGAAAGAACGAGTAAAGATGGAAGCCCTAGGGAGCCATGACAGTGATACGCTGGAGGGCTCTGTGTACAGGTAAGTCTGCCATAATGTGCTAGTGTGTGCAGGGCCTTCTTTAACCACTTCAGTACAGGGCATTTTCACCCCCTTTCTGCACAGGCCAATTTTCAGTTTTCAGCGCTGTCACACTTCGAATGACAATTGCACGGGCATGCAACACTGTATCCAAATGACATTTTTTCCCCAGAAATAGAGCTTTCTTTTGGTGGTATTTGATCACCTCAGCAGTTTATATTTCTTGTGCTATAAACAAAAGAAGAGTGACAAGTTTTGCCGATATGTATTCTTCTACATATTTTTGGTATAAAAAAAAATAAAAATCGCAATAAGCGTATATTGCTTGGTTTACACAAAAGTTATAGCATCTACAAAATAGGGGATGGAT